>NC_134235.1:168202792-168876701 GCF_965152275.1 Natator depressus | reverse complement strand
CTGCTCTGTCTTACACCTGTGTAAATCTCAGATAACTACACTGAAGTCAATAGACTCCCCCTGGAGTTACACTCGTGCATCAGAGAGTGATAATTAGCTTATAGTTTATTTACAGATTTGTCTGGCCTGCTAATGTTGTTCCATATATCAGTTATTTATCTGCAAGCAGTGACTGATATGATTGGATTGCTGATACATGTACAATTATTGGATACAGGTAATATAGCTTATAAGTCATAACAGTTCAAATGTTTTAAGTTGGTTGAGTCTTTTGAGCTAATGGATAAAGAGAGGACCACTAAATACCATGGTGTTTGATTTTAATTCAGTACCTGTGTATTTCATAAAATTAGAATGGGAAACATTGCAAATACTATATCAGATTTAACGGCTGCAGGCACTTACATCATTCTCTTCTCTCACAAAATAGTATTCATTGCTAGGTACCTCATATTTCTGCAGGTAGGGTGTACAGGTATTGTGGATTAAATTTCTTTGTCAGACAGGGACAGGTGTAACATGCCATCAAAAGATATTAGTTTCTTTTATTTCAAACTGAAAGAAGTCCCTGTTTTCTGTGAGACGTTAGCACAGAGTTTGCCAGCTGATTGGTAGTCATGTATCTTGATTTTATTGTCTCTAGAAAGCTTTGCCACATAGCTTCTGGGTTTTCCCCTTCTTCTATAGGTGCCCCACATAGCCAATGAAATACTTCTTACATACTAAGTGAGAGAGTTAGACTGGGAAAGTTTTACGGTAATATTAGAGTATAGGAAAGACCTTCATTTTCTTTACATTGTCCATCAATGAAAGCAGTAGATTATGCTACCTAGTCAGTTTTCATTTTCTAAAAACTGGGGTGTTCCTGTTTCCAGAGCCTGCACATTTCACTTTATCCAAGCTTCCACCCAAAGATGTATCGTCCTGTTTCTATATCCAACAGCATGCTGCACACCTGAAAGAGCTGCTGCAGCTAAGCCAAAATGAAGTGAAGTGGATGCTTTGATGCATTACTGAAATGATCACTTGCACTGCCCTTCTCCCTTAGTATGTCTGTTTTTCATTTGAAAATCTGGTTATCCAATCAGATCTTCAATTCTAGAGAAGAGGGGAAGGTTTATGGATTTTATCACTCCTAGTTTTTTCTGCATGGACTTATTAACCCACAGCCACTTCTGTGCAGCGTTTTCTCTCATTCCCCTCACAGGAGCTAGTACTTCTCAGGAGGGCACTTGCACTGCCAAACGTGCATAAAATCAGTAGTAAAATGTCCTGACATTTTTCACTCCATGTGTGCAGACACCGTGAGATAACCAAAGAAAGAATTATTGCTGTAAAATGAGCCATGATGCTGGTGGATGGGGAACTGGGGAGGGCGAGGCATAAGTGTCTTAAGAACCCAAATTTCCTAGTGGATTCTTAGTCTGTTGTATTAATTTAGGTGGAATAAATAGTCCAAAGGTGTTAACATAACTCAGGCATTGTCCAACATTACACAGTTTTAAACAAGGCACGGGGTTTGGTATACAGAAACCTCAGTCTGCTTAATGCCATGGCAAACACACCTTTAAACATTGTTTGTATCCTTTTATTAAAGATAAAGAAAGGAAGGGAAAAGAGTTAAATGATTTGGCATCTAAAGTGTTAAATAATTTCAGTTTAACAACATCCCTTTTCCCCCTTTCCTTTTATCTAGAGAGTTTTTAGAAGGAAAAGCCCACTTGTTAGTCTCTTAGATAGCATCAAAGATGGTAATATCTATCCTTTTGGGGAAAAGAGAAGTTAGTTGAGATGGGCTGGAGCTGTTCTTTAGATCATAAGAATGGCCATAATGGGTCAGACCAGTGATTCTCCTAGCCCAGTGTCCTGTCTTCTGACAGTGGCCGGTGCTAGCTGCTTCAGAGAGAATGAACAGAATAGGGCAATTTATTGAGTGATCCATCCCCTGTCTTCCAGTCCCAGGTTCTGGCATCAGAGGCTTAGGGACACTCACCTTGACCATTTTGGCTAATAGCCACTGACCAACCTATCCTCCATGAATTTATCTAATTCTTTTTTGAACCTACTTATACTTTTGGCCTTCACAACATCCCCTGGCAATGAGTTCCACAGGTTGACTTTACATTGTGTGAAGAACTTCCTTTTGTTTGTTTTAAACCTGCTGCTTATTAATTTCATTGGGCGACCCCTGGATCATGTGTTTATATGAAGTGGGTAAATAACATTTCCTTATTCGCTTCCTCCACACCATTCATGATTTTATAGATCTCTATTATATCCCTGCTTAGTCATCTCTTTTCTAAAATGAAAAGTGCTAGTCTTTTTCATGTCTCCACACATGGAAACTGTTCCATACCTCTAATAATTTTTTGTTGCCCTTCTCTATACTTTTTCCACTTCTAATGTATCTTTCTTTGGAGATGGGGCAATAGAACTGCTCATGGTAGTCAAGGTGCCGGCATTCCATGCATTTACATAGTAGCATTAAGATATTTCCTGCCTTATTATCTATCCCTTTCCTAATGTTTCCTAATATTCTAATAGATTGTTGACCGCCACAGCCCAATGAGTGGATGTTTTCAGAGAACTATCCACAATGACGCCAAGATTTTTCTTGAGTGATAAAAGCTAATATAGACTCCTTAATTTTGTATGTATAGGTAGTTATATTTTCTAATGTGCATTACTTTGTATTTATCAACACTGAATTTCATCTGCCATTTTGTTGCCCAGGGTCACCTAGTTTTGTGAGATCCCTTTATAACTCTTAGTTAAATCTAAAGCAGACTACAATCTTGAGTAATGATATGTCATCTGAAAATTTGCCACCTCACTGTTTGCCCCTTTTTCAAGATCACTTATTAATATATTGAACAGCACTGGTCCCAGTACAGATCCTTGGGGGACCCTATTTACCTCTCTCCATTCTGAAAACTGACCATTTATTTCTACCCTTTACTTCCTATCTTTTAACCATTTAGTGGTCCATGAGAGGACCTTTCCTCTTATCCCATGATTGCTTACTTTGCTTAAAAGACTTTGGTGAGGGACTTTGCTAAAGGCTTTCTGAAAGTCTAAGTACACTAAATCCACTGGATCACCCTTCTCCACATGTTTGTTGACACCCTCAAAGATTTCTAATAGATTGGAGAGGTGTGATGTCGCTTTACAATAGCTGTGTTGACTCTTCCCCTACATATTTTATGAATCTATGTGTCTGATAATTCTGTAGTCTTTTTTTAAATTTAAATTGAATTTAGTGATTTTTGTATTAAACTAGCATGGGTTCAGTTCCTGTTGCTACAGTTTCAAACTCAACACAGTGAAAAATCACCTCTGGTGCTTTTCTCATATTTGGAGACTCCAAAAGCACAAAGACCAAGGATAGTGACCACCGACACAATCACAAGTATTAAGTTTTATCTGTACCGTAAGTTTTATTAAAGCAATAAATAAAGTTACAATTACCCATGCACATATAAATCCTACAGAAACCCTTGCAGTGACTAAGACTGGATGTCATACTCTATCTCCAAAGATAAACTAGGAGCTGATGGATCTCTCAACAGACAAGCATTAACAGAGATGTGGTTGCTGCTGGGGTCTTCTCTTGGGGTCTGTGACAGGGTGGACTAGGCTCAGAGGCATCTTGCAGGAGGCCTCATGATCCTGCCACACCCGTCCTAGGAAAAGAGCAGTAGACAATTCTTCTAAGCTGCCCCAAAAGGCTCAGGAAAACAGCCAGTTCGGGGGGGGGAGGGGTGGCAGGGAGGCTGGAAAGGGCTAGCCAGTCAGAGGCTAGTATAAAAGGAGCTGCAGTGCAGACCAAAGTTAGTTCTTTGCTGGAGTCAAGAGTAGTGCAGCTGGTGCTCCTGGCTGGCCAAAGGGACTGCAGCACCATGGACAGCTCAGTGCTGGTAGGGACTAGGAGAGCAAGAAACAGCTCCTGGGTGATAAACTGATAGGCTACAATTCTTAGCTTCAACCAATTTGCCTGTTACAGAAGTTAGGCTTACTGGCCAGTAATTGCCAGGATCACCTCAGGAAGCTTTTTGTAAAAAAAATTGGGTGATATATTAGCTATCCTTCAGTCATCTGGCACAGAGACTGATTTAAATAATATGTTACATACCACAGTTAGTTAGTTCTGCAATTTCATATTTGATTTCCTTCAGAACTCTTGGATGAATACCAGCTGATCCTGGTGACTTATTACTGTTTAATTTACCAATTTGTTACAAAACCACCTCTATTGACACCTCAATCTGGGACAACCTCTTTTTGCTGTTAAAGTCCGATACCAGGTTTGGGATTCAGCTGGAGCTGGTATTGGTAGTGATGCCATCTGGCCTCTCTGGCCCAGTCTGGTCAGGACATTTCTGTAGGTGGCCTGGGGACCAGGAGGGTGGCAACCAGTACGGTGAAGCTCGCTCCAGTAGCCTATGTCTGTTCTTTCAATTGTTCTTCTTTCTGTTTTCCCTACAAAATCTTCCTTTTAAGAACCCAAAAGGGAGTGTTGCGTGGAATAGCCCATCTCCTCATTATTTTGAACACCAATTAGGCTTAATAGCCAACATATCATTAACATCTGGCTCCACATCTCCTGTTTTTAACAAGCATATTTTTTAAGATTAGTGTATTCCCTCTTCTCTTCACACCTTTTCCCCATCAATATCTGTTATAAATTATTGTAATATTTTATGAACTTTCACATACTTTTTACAGTTGAGCTCACAATTTGGGTAAATTTGCAGGCCTAGTTGACACAACAGTTCCATGGCCCATATCCTCAAAGGGATTTTAGGGGTTTAACTCTCCTTCATTTCAATGGGAGCTAGGTGCCTAAATCCCTTTGAAGATCTGGGTCCATGAGTTTAAAGGAACATGGACTCTTTTGCCTCAGAAGGATTAAGCAGACACAGTCACAAGCTGACACTGCCCCTTTAAGAAGGAGCAGGACCAGTGCACCTGTCTCATCAGCTTGTTCCAATTGGGTTTACAAGAGGCACCTGGCTGTAGAGCAGTGGTGGCAACCTGTGGCTTGCACGTGGCCTGTCAGGGTAATCCACTGGCAGGCCACGAGACAGTGTTTACGTTGACCATCCGCAGGCACGGCTGCCCGCTGTTCCCAGCCAATGGGAACTGCAGGAAGCAGCACAGGCCACAGGGACATTTTCCTCAAGGACTATTTGGAGAACTTGGGGAAATGAGGGAAATTCCTGGCTTATGTTCTGAGGGGAATGTGTCATGTTCTGGGGTGTGTATGGTGTATCTGGGGAATATGTTTGGATGGATAAGGAAAAGAGCAGGGGGCTGCCTGTGAGAGAGGCATGGTTTGTTTGTTTTTCTTTTGTGAGGTGGGGAGAGACATGTTAGAAGCTAGGTGGATCCTTAAATGAAATTGGGCCCAGTGCTCCTGTTCCAGTCCAGGTATGCCCTGAATTGGTGTAATGAGATGGGAGGGGCTGCCTCTGGGAGTTACAATGAGAATTCACAATCCTGAGAGGAAGAGTCTGGAGGGGGATGCTTAAGAAAGAGAAGCCATGGTTGTCTTGAAGCAGCAGTTGAGTGCTGCAGGGAACAAGACTGGCTCATGCAGAGACATTGACCTGTGACCCAGCTCTGGGTAGGGGTTGGGGGGCTCCCTTACCTAAGTGGAAAGATACTGGATAGAGTTTGGGAGCTGGAGGGCCAGAGTGTGAGGACAATATAAATTGGACCCCAGGAGGGGAGTGTTTTGATTAACTTTAGGCTATGAGCTAGCATTTATTGAGCAGCCTGAGACAGGAAACTGAGGTGAGGGGTTTCTTGCAGGGCTGCCCTGAGGCCACCCGGGGAGGCTACTCATTGACATCCTCTTCCCTGTAGAGAGAACACATAAAATCCACTGCATATTTACCTTTTCCCCACCCCTTCTATTTTGCATATTTGTCAGTGGGTCACTGGACCAAGTGCAACCTAAAATAACGTCAGAGGCCCAGAAAAATAAAAGCCCTGTTCAGAAAAAGTCCATTAACTCCAGAATGAAGATCTACTCAATGAAGCTGAGAAAACATGTGAAAACCAAAACATATTTTCATTAAATACATACTCCCAGAAATCTTAATTTATTGCACTCCAGATAGCCCTGTTTTATTTCTAAAGGATAAATGACAAAGTGGAGTACAGTATGTCAATGAGAGGGAGAGAGAAAATTTGGCATAAAATGCAGAGCAACAACTTGTATGACTGAAGTAGCACTCAACTTTTTAGCTTTCCCTTAGGTCCTTAATTCTTTTAACTAATCACTTTGTTCCTTTATCAGTAAGTGACTTTTATTGAGTTCTTTGTTAGATTCCCGAACAAGATTTCAGTAATTAGTTCTGTGCTATGGATGTGAGAAAATAAGAGGTAAGGCAGACAAAGCACAAGATTGTACCTTCTCCCAGAGAGGAGGAGCAACAATTTTCCCTTGGTTCCTATATGGGGACATATGGAGGCTACTTCTCCTTTGATCTTGTATTGTTTGTGCTCAGGGAGTAGAAGGACAATGATGCTGTTGACATTTGCCTCTACAAAGAGGGTTGCGCTGGGTGGGAATGGGGCCAGGAACTGATGGATGGATACTGAACTGCTCTGAAGTGGCTGCATTTGTGTTTTGAGAATTAATGTTCCTACTTAAACACAAAGGTGATTTTGATCATTTTACCCTATGTGTTTTAGGAGCCCAAGTCCAGCTGACTTTAGATGTGACTTAGGCTCCTCCATGCCTACATCCATTTTGCAAATGGGACTTCGATATCTAAAGGCTTGTCTAGATGAACAATTAAACTGTGACAAACTGGGGTATGAATTTATCCAGCACAGACCTGCTGTGATCCAAGAGTTCACGTGCATCCTGTTTCTAACCTATTAACATTTTGTTAGTGCTTTGATCTAGTCTTCTTTGAAACCAGACTAGCTCAAATTACATTAACTGCATATGGACAAATAGACAGCAGCAGACTAGTGTGGGGTAGAATCAGACCCCAGCTTGCTGTGT
Organism: Natator depressus; assembly: GCF_965152275.1. Classification (NCBI taxonomy): domain Eukaryota; kingdom Metazoa; phylum Chordata; order Testudines; family Cheloniidae; genus Natator; species Natator depressus. The sequence goes on along the minus strand of NC_134235.1, from coordinate 168,869,680 downwards.
TCTAATTAGTCATGTAAACAAGTGTTAAATCACTTAGGTCCAGATTTCAAAGGTTTAACTTTTTAGTCACCTAAATCCTACTGATTTCAGTGGGAACTGGGCACCGAAGTACCTCTCTGAATCTGAGCTTTATCCATAGAAAACTGAAAAGCAATGCCTAAATACCTTTTAAAAAATCTGAGCCAAAGTGCCTAAATCACTTTTCTAAATGAAACTTAGGCTCTAAAGACATTTAGTTAAAATTTTCAAAGCACCTGTTTCTAAAAGCTCTTGCTTTGCAGGTACAAATCTGCATCATCCCCTGCAGGGGGCTGCTTGGGATAATGGAATTCTTTTTATGTAAGGTACAGCACTGTGCCTAACAACAATACATTCTTAAAGCTCAAAAGCGGCAGTCTCGAAGCTAAATAGCTGAATTACACCCTTATTATAAATGTGAAGCAAAATTAAAACAGCATTTAAAATGCTTTTTATTCTCTCAAATTCTTGAAGCTTGCCTGCTGCTGCTGTTCATTCCAATATGTCCAAGAAGAACACACCTACTGAGCTGCTGAATGTGCTAGTTATGCCCCAATGATTAATAGATATCCAAGGAGGGCTTGATCCTTATCTGGTTGAGGTCAGTCACAAAACCCTGATTGACTTCAATGAGAGCCTGCAATATTTAACTGATAAAGAGCTGAAAACTTTAAAAGGAATTGATTAATTTAAATGGAAGTTTGGAGCCTAACACTTCTGAACATTCAGCCCAATAACTATAGCAAGATAAGTGGAAAACCAGTAGATGAAGGATTAACAACCTCATGATATAGTACTGATTATCTTCTAGAGTAAGGGCCAGATTCTGGTTTCCAATTGTGGCTGCCTTTTGCACACTGGTGTAGTCTTGAGATTTGTATTCTCTTGCTACAAGGGATAAAGAAGTGGTATCATGGCCAATAGTTAAGCCTAGAGAGAGGCATGGTGCGAGCCTCAGTAATTTGCAGGCAGAATGCCTCTGGCTACTGCTACTTGGGTGCAACCCTTTGGATTCAGAAATTACAATAGGCCCTAAGCCTTTTGTTTCATTTTCCCTTTTTCATTTTTATCTTAACACTTTGGCACAGCCTTCAGTCGTCTTTTTTGTCTTTAGTTGCTGCTTCCTAAATTTGACAACAAGCCTCTGATCTGAAATGAATCATTCCAGGAATGATGTAGGCACAATGTGAAACTACTCTCTATGGACTTTCACAGTGTACACGTCCTATTATGTCATTTTTGCCTATGCCTACCTCCTGTTAATGTCAACTAATGCTTTGAGCTAATGTAGAATAAGATGCTGTTGATCCTTTTTTTAATGAGCTAAGTTTGGCCCCCATGAATTCTGTGAGTATAATCGACCTACTTATCTAAAAGCAGATTTTTATTTTTTTAAAAAGCTAGTTTGAGAGTTGGGTTTTTTAACTGATTCCAATAATATCGTTTATCTTATTGAAGTACCAGGATATTTTCTTATCATAGAGTTTTCACAGATTCCTAAAGAAATTACTAGAGTAATACAAAGAACTCGAGAAGGGAGAAGAGGGTGAGAAACCATTTTGGAGGACAAGCAATGTTGGAAATAGATAATTATGCCCCCTCTGGTAAATATGAAATCTAATGTTTCCTAGAACATAACAAATGAAATGTCTTTTTTCTTTTTGAAGCTACGTTGTTTGTATTGTACTCAATATTAACTCATACAACCTTAAAAGTGAACAGGGCTCTGAGCTGAAGGGTGGAAGTTGACCTAACTGCTCATCTGTCGTCTCTTGGTTCCTACTTTTCATTTGCCCTCCTTCCCCCTGCCACATTTCGCCTTTGGAGCCCCTCCTCCTCACTCCACATACACACTGGAAGGTGCTATAACTGGTTCCTCTCCAATCAAATAGAGTTATCTGCTTCCCACCTTTTGGTGCTCACTCCAGCCAGCATTGGAACATAGAATTGCTTCCTATTTCCTTACCGCTTTTGTTCTGTTTAACTTGGTTGCTGCTGCTACTCTTAGCAGCCTGCCCACTTCTGGTATGAGACAGGATAGATGGCAGCAGGGAATCTGGCAAGACTTTCACAAAGATTAGAGGTGGATGGTTGCAGGAAAGTGAGGCTGAGTGGGACTGACCTCTTCAATCAGTTCTGTTTTGGCCACTTCATCCTCTATCACTGACTCTTGAGCTACAGTAAACCTGCAGAACAGACTAGTCCTGGAGGTGGTAAATCGTTCCAGATTAGCCTGGGTGTTAAAAGTTAAATTGATTTTTGTTAAACCACGCAATCATAATTTCAACCTGTCTTTCCTGTGAGTTGGGACACCTCACTAGATGTCTTTTTAAAAAAAAGTATATGGTTTACTACCTGTTTAATGTGTTTGTCTATGCCTGTAGGTAAGACTTCTGAAGTAACAAAGACAGTGGGGCTTGTATTATAAATATTTAATAGTAAAATCACAATTTTGGATCCAGAATAGTAAATTCATTTTATTGTGAGGAGGAGCACCAGTGGATTTTTGACATAGTTAATTGTCTGGCAGATAGGCCACATCTGCTTACCTTGACTAGCACTTCACACTTATTTACTCAAATTCTTACACTGAAATCATAGTGTCTGCTTTCATGAATAAATGCTACTCCAGGTGAATAAGGATTGCAAAATTGGGCCCTCAGCAATATTGCCCAGTGCATGATGAAGAGTGACATTATGTTTTAAGTGAACACTATTCCATCCCCAGGTATTCATTTGAAGTTCTTGATGTGATATAGGATATTGCTATCTTGAATTCAAAAACTGTTTTTCTGGTGGTTAATACAGGCAAACCTACAGTGAATTACCAGTGCAGACGCCAATTCCATTATGAATGAAGTTCTGAGATTGAAGCAAATTCATTCCTTCTATCGTAAGTGGAGAAGGAAAACTGGTTTTGGTTTTATATTAAACATGGAATGTCAGTCTATGTACTTGTTGTCATTGTGTGATGCCATATGCTTATAACTTGGCTATCTTTGTAAAGTGCCAAAAGCATACACTCCCTTTTAAAAAAGGATGATATAATGTGGTGAGGATAAGATGAAGTGAGTTCTAATATAAAATTCAGATCTTTCTGGTAGAAATCTATGACTGAATTAACCTGGAGTACAGATGTTGGCTTCTGATATAGGCGCTATCATGTGTCAAGAAATATTTAAGTATTGTGATACACTGTTTGTAGGGGGAAAATAATTTGTCATTTCTTCATATTACCCCTCTTTGGAGCATGAATAATTGCTGATAAGAGCCAGAATTTGTTCGCTCTGAAGTTTGATTGTAACTCAATGAAAATATATTGAAACTAACATTTTTTTTTTGCATAAAAGATACTTTTGTCAAACATCAGGTTAGAGATATTGAAATTGCAATGTTTGCAACTGCTAACCGAGGCCATTGTGCTGAAGAGGAATCCATTCAGCTGGTCCCTTGTAGATTCAGCTCTCACGTTATTTTACAAATACAATAGATACCACACTTTCTCAATCTAGTAAGCAAGAGACCTCATTGTGAATTAAGACCTTATCCAACTCCCACTTGCATTTTTAAAGGTAAAGGTATTTTTGGGTGCTTGAGAAATCTGGCACTTGATTTTTATTTATTTTAAAGAAAGGTTGAACACTAGCCCTAGATGAGAATCAGACTGAAAAGCTGAAATATTTGAAACTTTTGGAAACTAACAATCTGGGGGGGGGGGGGGAAACTGGCATACTAACCTACCTGCATTACTCAACGGTTTTGTTGAGACCGTCTTAACTAGTTATGTGGCTCTGATCACCATAGCATTTGAGCACTTCACTATCTTTAATATCTGTCCTCACTATACCCCTGTAAGGTAGAGAAATTCTTTATCCTCATATCCCAGACAGTGAACTGAGGTACAGAGAGGCTAATTGATTTGTCAGAGTCTTGTCCGTGGTCACACAAGAAGTCTGTGATGTAACAGGGATTGGAACCTAAAACTCTAACTTCTGGACTCTGCTTTCTCACTGCCAATAAAGTTGCCAGTTATTAGTGCAAATTGAGATGATGCTTTGAGATATGAGCAATCTGAATTATGGTAATTAACACATTACACACAGGTAATGGAACAAAAATTAGATGATAGCAACTTTCAGTATATACTGACCAAGGCTAGATTTAAATGCTCTAGTCCTAAACTCCAGAGCTAATTGCTCTATCCTACAAATATATTTCATTGACTTTCATGTCAAGCTGCCATCTGCTGTTTTTTGGAAAAAACTGAGGAAATATAGGTCCTTGAATGTCCATGACTACTTTTTTGGTGGAACTGAAGGGAGAGAATCAAACTTATATGGTATCAGAGATGGGCATAGAGGGCGAAAATTGGATGTGAGTCATGAGCTAAGATTCACAAAAGGTGGTGTGACCTGACCCAGGGTTTGGTTGAGGCTCTTCGCTGATAAATACTGGGCTACTTTCATCACTGACCTGTAGTCATTGAAATTTACCAAAGAAATATTTAGTTCAATAGCTCTCTTGTACAAGTAGAGTCTCTTGGGATTCACTGTGTGTTACTTACGTATTCCATGCATGGTGATGTGTACAAAATGCATCCCCTAATGTCTGGTAAGTATGCCCAGTTGCAGGCAGCAGCTACATGAAAAATGTATGGGCTCAACTGAACAAAAAGACAAATGTAATAGAAAAATAAACTGTCAGCTGAGCTATAAATACAACCTTTTCATAACTATGAGGAACAGAAACAATTGTTCCAAGTCTGCATGTAGGAGTGAAAAAGAATCTACTAGCTAATGTTTCATTTAAGTAAAGACAAAGAAAGACAAGCAAAGCATTGAGACTTTATCGCACAGTTTCAAGTACAGTATCAATGGCATGTTGGGCATTTTACCACAGTTCATATATTTGGGAAAAATACCCTGCTTCCTGAGAAGAAAAGTATTATTTACAAGCATAGCCTGTTATTTCTACTTCTAAATCAGTATGGTTTGCGTAATAGCTCTAATTAAAGGAAAAAACCTGAACACACATTTATGAAAGATCTCATAGCAATTGTGCATGCAGATATGTGAAAGTTACTTTTAACCATAGCCTGCATACAGTAAAGTAAATTTGTCCTGGTGTCACTTTTTTAATGTTTGTGGTATGGTTGCTCTTCACCACTTATAAATAATACTTTTTCATCTTATTTTTTCCTAAGCAGGTATATTGATTTTAAAAATTATAAAAGTTTAGTAATATTTACTTCATATCTGAGATTCTCGATTGAATGGGAGGCATCTTCTTCTGGTAAAAGAAAATAAGGGTCAGGGGGAAACAAACAAACATTCTCCCCATTACTGCATGGTAAACAGGGTAGCATATCCACACTGAAAGAGAAAATGGGTCCGTGTGGAGTAGAAAGGGGGCTAAACAGAATTTTTTTCATCCTTCGCCCCTAAAAATCCAGAAGTGTTTAGGCTAAGGGTACAGATAGGAGCTCTGCTGACCATCATGGTTGCCCATCACAGGCTGTTTGATCTTCAAGGAAAAGATCTTCATGGGATCATGGAATGTATCAGAATTCTGAAAACTGCTAATAATACCTAGCTCATATGTAGCACGTTTCATCCACAGACTTCAGTGTGTTTTATTAAGTATCATTATCCCCATTTTATAGCTGCAGCCCAGCAACAGGACTTGTCATGCTTCTGCATCTCAGGGTTGGATGGGCTGCAAAGTGGTATGGAGAAGTCTCTTTGCACGACTGCCTGGAATCTACAGGGGTTGGGTTCTTGAGCTGCAGACTTGTGTGCCCCACTGTTGTCCACCTTATACCCCGGCCAATCCTACGAATATATATAGGGAGAATATTCAAACTGTGTGAGTAACTGCTCACCAATAGGAGTTAGGAGACAATAATCTGGCCCTATATTGATTCATACATGCTTTAAAAAAGCAGAGGAATGTGCATAAAATGTCTGACCCTACAGATGGCAAAGAAAATTTTGGATGATTGAACTGTTTTTCTTTGTGGGGAAAAAAAGAAAAATATATGGTTTCATAAACTTTATTAAGGTAGCCCAATCATTCTGATGTAGCTTAAATTGAATAAAGAAATGTGTGAAGTTTGCCTGTAGAAGAAAGGCACTAATTTAAAAGAACTTTCAGATAAGAAACCTAGTCCACCGCTATATCCTGTGGAAGCTGTGCAGTGCCGAAGGGCAGAGTTTTCAAAGGGAGCACAGCACCACAATCAACACTAGGTTTTTAAATGTGTTTGGGTGATGAGCTTTCTAGCAAATCTGGCCCCGAGTTAGGGTGAGCAGGTCAGAAACCAGAATTTCCATTCTGCATAAATGTTTGATATTTCTAAACTTGTTTTCATCACACATTGGAACAAAAAGCTGTCATTTCAAAATCACCTTCAAAATGTAAACTCTGAATAAATTCAGTTTGGAATTATTAAAACTAAGTGTTAATAATATCATTAGTTTCATTTTGATAACATAAAGATGTTTTGTTTCAATAATAAAATTAATCCAAAAAAGTCAAAACAAAACACTCTTTATCCAGATTAAACATTTTGACATTTTCTAAATGAAATTAGAAAGCTGAAATTATTTGTTTTGACTTTTTTCCCAATGAATCTTATGGAAATTGACACTTCTAGATTTCAACCAAAATAAATTTTCTGACAACTTGTTGTTCTGAGGTGTGGTGGTTTTTTGTTTTGTTTTTGCAGCTCTATTGTGGAGTCTAAAAGGGAGCTTCTGTGTATGCTAAGTACGTGAAAATCTTGCGTTTATAACTAAAAGAAGCAGCAGCCTGAAGTCATTGAGCCAAAACATTGGCTGGTGTAAACTGGGTAGTTAGGCTGACTTGTATCAGCTGAGGATCTAACCCATTATTCTCGTCCCAGTTTCCATTTTGGAGGCTGGAAAAAAGAGTAAGAAAAGGACTTGTCCTAAAAACTAGAGTGTCTGAAACAAAAATAAAAAGCAAGAGGGGAGAAGGGCTGGTGCTGCAATACAGCAACTGAATGTGAGAAGCAGTGCTTTCTGAGTGATGGGTTAGTTTAAAAAAAACAACAAACCTAGCCTAGAAGATGAATTGCTGAACCTATTCAATTATCTGCCTATGACCATGCAAGAGTTATTCCAGTCTAGAGTGGGATTAACTCTTGCTTGCTCTATGGCTCAGGGAGAGAAGAACCTGAATATTGGGAGTGTAGGAGGTTGCTAACTCAGTTGTATGATTTATTTTTTTATACTTCTGTGTGGCTCATCAGTAACCCAGCTCCTCAATGAAGAGTTTTATCTACTTGCCAACCTTAATTTAAAATAGGATGACCACTTCTAAAGTTAGGTTCCACAGGATTTTTAGTTACTGCAAGGTCCAAAAGGTGACAAATGCTTTTGTATTTCAGTGCGAGCTATAGATACTATTTTGCTTAACTGTGTATTGAGCTGTTGACTCTGGGAGGCAGAAGAATTGTCAATCTTTCTAAACTGGTTGGACCAAAAAAGTAAAAAGTTTGGTTGCAAATTAAGCTGTAATGTGCAGGCTGTTTGACTGGTGTACAGTAGTTAGAATTGTCAACTTGTTTTAGTATCTTTTGATGATTTTTGGCAGATATCAGGTGAAAAAAGTTTAAAATATTTTTCTGATGACAAAAATAGCTACAGATTCCAGTTGGTCAGATTGTACTGACAAAGAATGAATAATCAAGATTGTGTAAATCTCATGTTGGATATATTTTTACAAAATATTCTCCTATTTTATCTCATTCAAATTATTTGGGTGAATTATGTTAGATACTAGCTCAAATTAAGTATTTAATCTGTATAAATTCTCTGGTCCCATGAAGGTGTCTATTTCCACTTCACAAAACATGGGTAAAGAAAAGTATATTGCCAATAAGATACAGAACTTGCTGATGTAATATTTTCATATTTTATTTTTAAAAAGTTTTTGCTTGTAATTTTGGAAATCTTCATATTGCATAAGAAAAGCCTGCCCACTAGGCCAATGTAGCTGGGCCACCCAGATGATGCTTAGCACAGGGCTTCCCCATGTGATGGGTGTCATCACCCCCATTTCACAGAGGGGGAAATTGAGGCACAGAGCCGGTGAGGGGCTGGCCCAGTGGGTGTCCGAGCCAGTGTTCAGTGCTCCTGGCTCCCAGACCTGTGCTTAGACAAACACCCACCCCCTTGGCACTCGCTGGGCGGGCTGGCAAAGGGGATGCGGCAGGACAGCTGCAGCCCCTAGTACGAACATTGAACTATGTAACCTAAATTTGACAGCGATAAGATTCATAGTTGTGACCATTTTCATCTAAAATACTGTCTTTCTGAAGTAATGGGGCTACTAAAATACTTCAGCAGATGGTTTAACTACACTTTGCTCACACTGCAAATGTTTTGTTCTTTGGCACTTGATGTTGTGCTGGGGGGTGAGACTTCTGGAAAACAAACCAAAGTTTTCATCATAAGTTAAAACTACACTATATCCTGCTGCTTAGATTCTAAGCTCCTTGGGGTAGGGGCCAACTTACAGTTCTGTGTTTGTATGGCATGTAGCACAATGGGGTCGTGGTCCATGACTAGGACTTGTAGGCACTGCAGTAATACAAATTAATAATAATACCCTATTGCATGTATTGTGTACTGAATGTGTTTGGTAATATGTTGCAGCTATTATAATTTTATACTGAATTATTAATATAGAATTGGAGGTTTAAGATCAATAATTTTTATACACATTCACACTTTATTTGGTTAATCTAAAATATGATAGGAGCAAATTATATTTTCTTTAATATTAGAGCCCCATGTTGCACATGTTTGGAAAGAAATGCAACACTGCTGTTTTTGGAAACTGCTTTTGTATACTTTACTAATAAAACCAATAGATTGAAATTGATATATTTGGAAAATGCTTGAGTATTTCCTATATGAAGTTGTCATCATGAGGGACTTCAATAAATGGATCTGCTATTGAAAGCTGTCATAGCTAGTGTTATAATTATAGCCATGTACTATAAATTAAGTATTTGCTGCAGTTAACACTGCTTGTTTGTATGTTGTGAACTTCCATGAATGTTTGTAAAAATAATATAGGAAGAGACACAAGCATGCTAATGATAGAAATTAAACCATGATTTGGCTGTCATGTTCAAAATTGTGGCAAAAGGAATGAGAAGGCCATAATTAAGTGAACATATTAACTCTAAGACTATTTGTTAGCTTGTTGATTTGGTCAGAGACATACTGTTAACGGGAAACAGGGTTTGAAGCATATTCTAGACATGCTGGTTTCTTTTTTGTTGCTTGATTTCTCTGCAATTCTATATCTATCTTGGCTTCCCTATTGGACCTAACCACAAGGAGGAAGATGCATATGACTGGTGTCTAGGAAATTAGCCTGTTTAAAAACGTGATCTAATACAAAAACAAATACTGAGAGCAGTGGTATCAAAATTAAGGGCCAAGTCATGCAAGCTGCTGAGTGTTAGTGTAGGTCTCACAGTATTAGCATGAGAGAGACTATGCAAATATGGTGATGCAATATTCATAATGGAGTGGCTTTGGTAATATCTATTTTAAGGCCCTAAACAGGCCCAGTGTTAATTTTATGTTTCCCTAATCCTGAGTTGAGTGCTTGTGCAACATACATGTCAGGGTGTGTTGTGTCCCCCTTTGTGCTAGGGTTGTGAACCCTCCGGGATTGTCCTGGAGTCTCCAGGAATTAAAGATTAATCATTAATTAAAGATTGTCATGTGATGAAACTTCCAGGAATACATCCAACCAAAATTGGCATCTTCTAGTTTGTGCCTGTCTGCCCAGGGTGTGACAGTTATAGCTTTCTGCATGAGAGCCTGGCTCTTAAAATGAAGACTCATCCTTTTTGGTTTAGGAGGGTCTCAATTCAGTCCTTGGGGTGACTGCTGAAATGGCAACCTCTGTACTACTTGGACAGTTGACAAAAGTGCTGTATCTTCTGACAAACCTGACCTGAGTACTTATTAAACATTATGTGAGTGTATTCTGTGAAGCACTCCTTCTCTGTTCCTATCAACTTCAATGAGAATTGAGAGCACTCCTCATCTTGCAAGATTGAGCCCAGTGGGATTAAAGTCCCTGGCCGTACAATATAAATCAAAGGTCCAAATCACTATTGGCCATGAAAATTCCTGCTTCATTATTTTACACACTGTTCTAATAATACATGTGAAGTAAATGGGTAATGTAACTTGGCCTAAACCAGATTCCTCCAGTGGCTTTGACTGGATAAGACATACTTTGCTTCCTGTCCTAGACAGGATTGTAGTGTAGCTGTGTCCTGTTAACTTGCTACATTGTGTCCCCGAGGACATTCCTGTAGGGAGTAGGTGAAAGTAATGCTTGTGTATGGTATAGTCTGTAAAGCTCTTATCCACCCAACACTAGTGGTTTACATCTCCACAACCTATCCTTCCACTTCCTCCCAGCACCTGTTAGCTTCCCAATCATCCATACACAGGATTTCACTTTCAAAGATAGGTAAATATTATTATCCCCACTTTGCACAAGGGAAAAATGACCCACAGAGAGGCTGGTGACTTAACTGAAGTCCAACAATGAACCAGCTGCAAATCCCTTAAAATAATCTACGTGTGTTTTTTTTTTTTTTTTTTACTCCCTTTCCTCCATTGTAATCCTTGAATCATGCTGCCAACCTTATAAAGGCAATTTTAAAGCAAAGTCAGTATAAACTAATTCATTGACCTCCCTTAAGTGACAAGTATGCAATAAATTAAAAAACTCGTACAAAATTTCTTTCTGGTGCATTAATTCTTGCAAATAGAACTAAGTCAAACTGCAATTATTTTCCTGACAAACAGAAATAAATTTACACCTGCTTGCTTTGTAGGTTTGAGGCTGAGCTCTCATTAATAAGAGGGACATTGCCGTCCAGATCATATAGAGAGATGGATATGGAAATAAGTCAAACCTCTCTCTTTTACTTGAATCAGGTTTGATTTTTTAGTAAACAAGCCTACAAAATTAGGCCTCTATTGATATGCTAATAAGTAAGAAAAAAAATAACCATGTTCCTTTCTGGATCACAAAATAGCACTAGAGAAGTAAGCCGAATCTTTTTTTTTTTTTTTGCACTCATCCTTCGAGGTGCATCATCAGTTACCATTGATGTGGGCACGTCACAGGATTTTGTTTATCAGTCAAATTTCAACTAAATTAGATCAGATTATTCAACCTGAACATCTACAAAATTAGGTCCTATTGATAAAACAGTACAGAAATACAAATGTTACTTTCTGGTACACAGTTTAATGCCAAATTATCATATTAACTAAAAATTTTCATGTAAAATTCATGTGTAATCAAATCAGATCTGTGCTTGAATCATTCATTTTTTCAGTGTTGCTTTTTTCTCCTTCTCTTTGCTTAAATTGACTGTTCAGACATTCAAGCACTTTGTCATTTATTACATACTTGTCATTTAAGAGGGCTTGAAGACTTAGTTGATACTGACTTCGCTTTAATTACAAGGGAGATTTTTCTTACCACCATTTTAAAAAAAAACTGTCAGGGAAAATAAATTAAACAATGCATTCTAAAGAAAATTTTCTGAGCATGAGGCATTATTTTCTTTCCAGTCTGTGTTTGGTCTAGCTGTGTGTGGGGAGGGAAAAATAGATTCATGTCCCCACAGATGTTTGCTTTTTAATCTCCAGATGACTAACATCAGTCTCTCTCAATCCTAACTTAGAAGTTTTACAATAACGGTTCAAGTCAGAGGAGAACAGTGTTTCTATAGATACATCTTAAATTTCCATATTCCCTATGCATAATGTACAGCCAAAGTGAAACTCACAACTGGTTTGAAATGGATAGATGAACTCAATGAGCAATCTGTATATAGAAGGAATTCATAATTTGGTTCAAACATGGTGTGATAGTCGGATTTTGCGTTCAGCATGGGGATTCATTGAAAGTTATAGCGTTGTCTTTAAAATTGATTTTAAAGTGTCCGCTGATGTTTGTAGACTGACTTTTTAGAAATAATGTCATCTATTATATTATGTATACACATTGCTATGTTGAGATGAGACCCAATAAATTGCCTACATCATTTTGATATCTATCATGTATCAAAATTATTTGATTCCGGACAATAAATATCCAGATAAGAATCCCAGACTCCTTTAGATACTTTGTACTATGTGTGTTTAGTACTATTTTCTTGCAATAACTCAATTCCATTTAGCTTAGAGGGGGGACGGATAGCTCAGTGGTTTGCACATTCGCCTGTGTAAGGGGACTGTTGCCCCCTTACTAACATTCAGTGGGGGTGTTTTAGTTGCTAGCTCCCAGTACTAAAAAGGGGGAAGGGTTGATGGGGAATCAGGACCCTGAGACTGACAGCCCCCAGGAACAATGGGGAGAGGCCAATGTTCCAGGTGAGCCTGAATGACAGGGCGGGCAAGCTAATCAGGGAGTCAGCGGGCCAGGGAGGTCCCGTCCTCCGTGTGAGCTAGATTTGCCTGGGTCAGACAGAGTGGGGCTGAGCTAAGGAGAAAGCAGGGGCTCAAGCTGAGCTGGGGAGCAGAGCTGTGCCAGATCCAGAGGGACCAGAAAAGCAGCCCAGAGAGAGCAGACTCTGTCCTGGGAGCAGAGCTGCAGCCCCAAAGCCAGAGGCACAGCCCAGAGAGAGCAGACTTGCCCTGGGAGGAGAGCTGCAGCAACCAGAGCCAGAGGGGCCAGAAAAGCAGCCCAGGAAGCAGGTCAGTGCTGGGAGCAGAGTCACAGAAGCAGCCTGCAGAGCAGACCAGTCCTGGGAGCAGAGCTGCAGCAACCAGAGGCAGAGGGGCCAAAGAAGCAGCCCAGGGAGCTGGAGGCAGAGCAGCAGCAGCAGTGCAGAGACAGAGTGGTGGAGCTGGGGCTGGAGCAGTCCGGAGCTGGGTGCGGTGAGCAGCTGGGGAGAGCAAGGGGGACCCTGGGCAGCAGGCCCAGCACAGGGAGACACCTCAGCCAAGAGGCTCTGCAGGCCAGGCTTGGATCGTAACCCCGACAGTGCAGGGGCGACACTGGGAAGAAGGGTCCTACAACTTAAAGCCTGAGAGCGTGTGGCCACCACCAGAGCGAGTGTCCAACCCACAGATCCCTACAGCAAAGTCAGGGCCTGAGAAGAAGGCCTGGGACTTACAAGGAACAGACTGTGAACTGCCCTGACATTCCAGAGACACTGTTTGTGATGTTCCCTGCCACAGAGTGGGCTGATGTGTTTCCTTTAACCTTTCCTATGTTTCCTTATTCTTTTTAAAATGAATTGTTGATTAAATAACTTGCATTTGCTTTAAATTGTATGTAATGGTCAGTGGGTCAGAGAAGTGCCCATTGCAGAGAGAGTACCCCGGAGTGGGGACACCCTAGCCCCTGTCTTAGGTGACCACAGCAGGGTTGGGGGTCCCTTCCAACCATGATAGTGTGTGAATTTTGTGAGGTAGGGAAATAATTTTGGTCTTGTTAACAATATCTTGTTGGAATGACAAGTTCATCTAACACAATTTTCTAAGCAACCTATACTGTTTTGTAACTAGTTGTTTTGTTTTTAAATCAGCTGTATCAGATTTTGACATATTTGGGTAAGTTGTTCATGGGGGCACTTTTTAATATGATTGAGTTGATATAAACTAGTGTAAGAAGACAAACTTCACTGACGCTAATGGTTACACCAGGGTTTAAACTAATCTTTCACCTGCATGGCTCACACTGTTGGTAAAATGCTAGCCTTAATGAAGTCAGTGACAAACTCAGACTTGAGAGGGCCAGGATTTCACCCTTCTTATGCACATGTTTAAAACCCAATTGGAGGGAATGTTCCCATTGGCTTCCACTGAACTTTTTACAAGAGTGAAGTTACTCAAGACCATGAGGGTTTGCTACACAGGGCCCTCTGAATCCGTACGATACTTGAAGCCATTTGGCTTCTGTTGAATTAATGGGAACTTTCCCACTGAAATTTCATGCAAGTAAGGGTGTGTGGGCCTGATCCTAAGCCCATTTACATCAGTGGGAATCTTTCCCAAACTCCAAGGCCCTGTGTAAGGTGGTTGCGTTTTTTCCACTTCCATCATACTGGGACAAATCCCACTCACTTTACTAACTCAAGCATTGTCCCTGCACCATAGAATTCAGTGGAAGTTTTGCAAGTGACTTCAGTGGAAACAGGACCAAGTCCATGTGGGCAGGATTTGGCCCAATGACATCTGCTACAGCTCCCAAAAAGTGTTGGGTCTCTGTAGTGTTTCTAAAACCACATAAACGATTTCCAGTAAAACAAGAGATCATAGTCATAGAAAATAACCAGGACTCTATCTTTCACCTCTTCCAAGTGCAGATGACGCTCTACTGTTTAAAGAAACCTCAATATAATAATATACAATTGAATAGCATCTTTGCTTGGTAATCTAAAAATGGTCTACAGACACTGGATCCAATACTGGAATTCTTATGCAAGAAAGCAGTTGCAATGATGTCAATAGCACTAATTGTGTGTTTTAAGGATTAGTCATTTTTAAGGATTGCAGGGTCAAACTGGCAAATTATTTAATCAATCCACCACATGCACACATGCATTGCTGTGCCCATTTTATAGAGATGGAAACTAAAACAAGTAAATTATGTGATTTGCCAAAGGCTATACAACTCAGTAGGGTTGGGAAGTGTCTTGTGTTCTTGTTTCCTGCTCTAGTTAGACAATACCCCTTCCATATACAAATCTAGTTTTTCCTACTGTTGTGCTGTACAGGTCACACTTTATAACATACTTTTGAAAAGTTAAAATACCCTGTGAGAGTGGAGGGGAAGAGGTACCTCTTAAAACACTAAATTTCTGAACTGAAAAAGACAAAGATGAAGCTGCTAACGAGCAATTTGACTTAATAGCACTATTCATGTTGCTTATTCACCCCCTCTCTCCACCCTCTTACACAATGAAGGCTTGTGACATCTGAAAATGGGTATTAACTGACATTCAAAGCAGCTTTCAGAGCCAATTTATAGCAAAGGGGGTCACCACTCCTCTTTCAGCATCAAGGTGGAAGGAGCAGGGAAGCAGCCAAATCAGGAGATCTAATTCTCCTCACAAAAAAAAAAATGCTTTGGAATGTAGCTGAGCGAGCCAGAGGAAGAGCAGGAGAGATAGAAAGGGCACGTTTCTGGACTTGCCTTCCAAAACCTAGGGAAGGGGAACAAGAGAGATCCACCCACTCTTCTCTACAAAGTAGGGAGGAGAGAAGAACATCAATTGCCAGGTTGTGTTTTAATACTCCCTCTGGCTCTGAGTGACTTCAGAGTAACAATCACAGATTTGACAGTTTTCAGAGTAATAGCCGTGTTAGTCTGTATTTGCAAAAAGAAAAGGAGTACTTGTGGCACCTTAGAGACTAACCAATTTATTTGAGCATAAGCTTTCGTGAGCTACAGCTCACTTCATCTGATGCATACTGTGGAAAGTGTAGAAGATCTTATTATATACACACAAAGCATGAAAAAATACCTCTTCCCACCCCACTCTCCTGCTGGTAATAGCTTATCTAAAGTGATCACTCTCCTTACAATGTGTATGTTAATCAAGTTGAGCCATTTCCAGCACAAATCCAGGTTTTCTCACCCCCCGTTGCAATTCAGGCTGTAACAAAGGGAGGAAAAGGAACAAAACAGTCGAGAGTATGGAGCACTTGTGGAAGGGGACATGAGCGATGGAGAGAACAAATCAAGATGAAGTTGTGGAATGGTGCAATAGCCTTTCTAGCTCAGTAGTGTTTTATCTTCATAGAAATTACAACACCAGATTGAACCAATTGGTTTATGGAACTAGATCAGCTTTCCGCAACTGGTACCAGATGCTTCACGAGAAAGCAGATTTTAATCCTAATGCAGGAGGTTATTTATCAGTGTCCTAGTAAGAATACAGTGTTCAGAACCTAATTATTATCCTTATTTTTATGGGGATCAAAGTAGCTGCTATATTATTCCTAGCTTGTCTCCTGTATTCTCCAATTGAGGTAATCCACATACCCTATCATGACACATGTTCTTCTTCTGAAGGCTGTTTGTAAGGCAGCATCCGTGGGTCTGTTTGCAGGACTGTCATGACTGTGGATTCTGAATCTATTATGTTTTATTACATATTTTAGTAGGAATTATGACTTTCCTTGAGTCGAAAGTCAAGAGCTTCAAGCACAGAAATAAATAATGCTTAGAACCTTAGTATGTACAGATTAAAAAAAATTGGTAAATGTAATTATTCCCACTTCACAGCTAGGGAAACTAAAGAATAGAAAAGTTAGGTTCACACAGCAAGTCAGTGGTATAGCCAGGAATAATATCCAGTTGTCCTGACTCCAAGTCCCATTCTGGTGCTCCATTACTTTTCCCAATTATTGTACTTGTGGTCAGCATAGAGCATTAGGATGTGTGAGGTGCAGTGTATGTATGGTACTTAAATAGGGAGGACCCCTTGGTTTACTGATGGAAATGTATAGGACATACATCTTTCAAAGTGTAAGTTCCCTTAGGCACCATCATTTGCTGCCATATTTGGACCATTATGATGCAACAAAAAAAATACTATTCCTAGTTTAAGAACTACCAACAAATCAGGTGTTCGCAGACAGCATTTGCAGTTTGCTGACAGCATTTGCAGCTCTGTTGGGAAGTTCTGCTATGGAGAAAGCCAGTCAAGGAGAAGGCAAAAATCAAACCCACTAGAAAATATATGTTCCACTGACTTTCAATGGGACTTGTGGTCCTAAGTTACTTAGGCTGGGCTTTTAAAAGGGCCGTATGGATTTTAGGCACCCACATCCTATAGAAAACTAATGGGAACAGGGCACCTAATTCCTGTAGGCTTCTTTGAAAATCTTTGAAGACTCTGTGGCTCAAAAGTGTGTCTCTCTCACACCAACAGAAGTTGGTCAAATAAAATACATTACCTCTCCCATCTTGTCTCTCTACAATCCTGGGACCAACATTACTACAAATACATTGCACACAATTTGAAGCCTTTGGCACATTTGAAAATTCCACCCTACGTTCCTAAACATGAAATTAGAAACCTAGCTTTAGGCATCCAGGTTTGAAAAAAATGTCCCATGTTCCCTCTCTGAAATGCAATAGAGTTCTGTTTTTAAATGTGGAATCCTTGTCATATCCCTTGGAGAGCAGGGTAGTCCAACCTTGCCTTGAGTTTTTGTTGTGTATATTGAGTTCTTGTTGATAGGAGTATTATATATAGTAGCAATCTGACATGAAGGATGTAGTAGCTGATTTCATCCCCTGTACTTTTCAGACTGTACTTTCCAACTCCTTGCCCTGCAGCATTCTTTGTGCTGCCTGGGAAGCATGCATGTGCGGATACTTTCATGGAGCTGCCTCAAAGTCCATCCTGACTATGAGCTTTGACTCAACGTTTTCCTGTGCTCCTGCGTCTAATTATTACAGGAAGTCTGGAGAGATTAATATCCAGGTAGGATCTAAATTATTCAACAACCCTGGTACCTAGCATTCTGAAAACCTCTATAGCTTTTAACAAGAATGAGACTGCAATACAACTGTCTTTCTCCCTCCAGCAAAAGTCTGCCAACACTATTCAGTGAGTAGACAAAGTAGTTTTGCTTCAAAATGGGGAAAAATTATTCCTAGCAGTTTGAATTTGCCTGCGAGAGGAAGTTCTTTACTGGGATGTACCTTACCCTGGGCTGTGTAAATTGAAGATGCTTCTGAAGGCTCTGATGTGCTGTTGCCTTGCCCTTCTTTCTCAGTATGAATCTCCTCTGTTCTCAGGCAGAAGAGGAAAGTATATATCCTCTCCTATTTGAAAACATTGTATATGTATGAATGGGAGAAGGGAGGCTTCTGCTATGGGAAATATAGATGGAGAGAGGCTAAGGATGTAAATCAGTCCTGAGAGAGCGGGAAAATGGCACTTAGGTAGATGTGAAGTGGTCTGTCATTTGCCCCTGCGAGCGGAAAAAAGAAATTTCTCACCAACTTTTATTCCTTTAATAAACTGCAGGTAGCAGTTAGAACATCCTTGCAGCTTCCTAAAAACCTGGAGGGATGCTGGGATTATGATTTCTGCCCTTTTCTCTTGTATTTCCTTACCACTTTGTACTTGATAGTTTATGATCTAGAAAAACTGCATTATTATGGTACTGACTATAGAAAATGTTAGCACAATATAACCTGTATTAGTCTGTAAATTCGCCACATTATTTTTCAGAAAGCCAGTTCACGAAATTGCTTTATTTTTATCATTGACTTTGGTGCTGATCTTGATATCAGATATAACTTGAGAGGAATGTAATTTGATTTTTAAAAATAACAATGTTTTGTAATCCAAAACATACTAAAGAATTCTCTAGTGTTTTGTATACCAGACACTTATTTTCCCCATCTTTTTCTTGCATATAACAAAAACATGCATTATGTTTATATCTGATCTCCATTTTCCCACTTGCGCCAATGAAAACAGTGGGAACAAAGTAGAGATGTTTTTCATCTTGCTGTGATTTTAGAACTTGGCATGTATGTTACCAAAAGTGATTAAATGAATGACAGGCAAGGTTCACACATTCCCCAGGCATTTGTTAGGAACTTCAGTGCTGCAGTCTATATACACATTAGTTGTTTTAACTCTTGGCTCTGTCCATTCTCCCACATTCTTGAAGTGTCCTATTCACTTAGGCCAAGGTATTCATAAGCAACTATTGATTTTTGGAGCTCCTACCCTCTGAAAGGTATCTCATGTTGGGCATCCAGAAACTGAGGCACCCCAAATCTCTAGTCACTCTTGAAAACATTGACCCAACAGCCTACCATAAACAGCACAAAACTTCACTAAAGGTAATGAGAGAGAGTGGTGCTACATAGCTATATTCAGAACCCACAGTTAACAACTTAAAAAAACCCTGAAAACAAGTGCTTAGATTCCTTCTAGTAACTCACACGCTAGCCTGTCCTAATTAACTTCTATTGTGATGTATTCCACACTAGCTCAGTAAAGTAGTGAGTCTATTGATTTGTGTTACAAGTATTCCCTTTTGGCTTCTGCTAAATTATTTGTCATGCCTGTCACGGGGGTGTTGTGGACCGAGCACCTTGGTTGGCCCAGTGCGGGGTTGGTATATCCCATCACACAAGCATTGGGTCTCCCTGTGCAGTCAGGCAATTGCAATAAGGAGGGCTCAGGACCCCTGGTGGGGACAAACAGTCAATCAATCTGCAATCCCTGGGCGGGGCAGAGCAAAGCACAGTCTATGGCCCATGAGCCTCCTGGCTGGGGCCGGCAATAGCAGTTGGGGTTCGAAGCCTCTGGGCAGGACAGAGCAAACGATCAGTCTGTAGCCCCTGAGCAGTGCAGGGCAAAGCAAACAGTATTCACCTCTAGTGGCAAGTGTGTGTCTGTGTGGAGCGGGGAGGTAGAGGAGCCCAGGCCAACCCTACTCCACTGGGTTCTGATCCAGGGCCCTGTGAAGCCAGGAAATTCCCAGTTAAGATTTCAAGCATCGACTTCTAATATATTCCCTGGGTCATTTCCTATGGCCAGGTGCATGTCAGGCATCTCCTTGGCTGGCAGTGGCTTGGCATCTCAGTCAGTCTCTGCAGTCAGCTGGTGGTCCACAGCATAGTCTGGGCCCATGGTTCTTACCATTTGGAGAGTCACAGATGCCTCTGCAGGAGTTTGAGCACACATCCCTCCCCCCCCATCCTCCTCAGCTGCCCAAACTGAGCTGGGCTGCCTCCTTTTATCTGTCCCTTCCACCTGGAGCAGGCACAGCAGGGGCAAGAGGGTATGGTCTCCTGGGCCCACAGTGATTGGTCAGGCCCTATTGGCCTGGTGCAGAGTTGGTACACCCCGTCACAATGCCCCACGCATGCAGTAGGAGGATTTCTATTCTCTACCATGTATCTATATCTGTCTGGGATGGAAACTGCTGCTGATTTCTTCCTAAAGCCTCCATTTCTTCCATAAAGCCTCCAAGTTGAATTCCTCTAATTTGTCACCTGGCTTTAATACTGCTGACCATAGTATTGTTGACACATCTTTGGTGCCGAATAGTGGGTAGACAGAGTTGCATGAGTACCCCTTTTTAATAACTATGTCCCAGATAGTGATTTAGGGCAGTTTTTCTTCTGCCTGTGGGTCTCTTTTAAGTATCCCCAGGTCTACTTTCTCCCCGTAAAATAGATACTAAGCAGCAGCAATGTGAGTAGATAAATTATTGGTGAACTATTTAGGCAACTGAGTTCAATCACTAGCATTTGTTACTTTTAAAAACTGATCTTTTGAAATAGGCAACTAAATTATTACCATTTTATTATTCAAATATATGGAACATAGGACAAAAACATTTTGTTACCAAGCATGGCACTCCTCCTGTTGGGCAGTCTTCATACCCATGCTAACCTTAGCCATCTTCTTCTGAGCACCAGTTGGCCAGGGGTAACCCTTGACTGAGCTTCCAGTATATCACTACTTAATCAACCTCTGTGGTCTAAGTCAGTCTTCTATTCTATGAGACATCCAACAGTATGTATTATACAAGCACAGAAGTTGTGAACTCCAATTCTGGTTGTAGTAAACAAAAGTGATAATTGGCTTAGGACAAAGGGGAAATTGCTATGTATATATATAATTGCAAATAAACGCATCTAATCAGATTCTACAAAAGCACCACAAGGTGTATACAAAGCCGGTATTACAAAGTCTGGAATTTTTGCCGACATAGTTGTCTTCACTGGAGTTCCTCCAGATTTAAACTGGTATAATTAGATCAAAATCTGGCCTAATGTCTTCAATTTAAGGATTTGGGTTTCTCTCAACAGGTCATCTTGGAGTTTAAGGATCTCTCTGAAAGTCTCAGCTCTTCTAGATAATCATTGTCCCCTTCCTCTTTTGTTTATGAATGCCCTGTCATATAGCAGTTTTGTCCACTGAAGTAATGAAGTTCACTTGATTCACCATTGTTAAAGGGTTTTGATTGTGATCAACACACAGTGATCATGATCAAAACACAGTAGAACAATATGCTTTCAATCTTTAGGTTACTTTGAGTACAACGCTGGTGTTTAATAGCTGTTTCTTTTCCTGTTGCAATGTTTACAAGAGAACTGATATGCATTTAATAAAAGGTTTCCTTGCCCAATTCATTGACTAAGTTTGATCATCAGGTGTTTGCATAAAAATCTTATAAGTGTGTTGGTTGTCTTCAGTCCCTCTTGAGAGAACGCTTCAAATGCAAATGGTAGCCAGTCCCTATTTTCAGGCAAGATAATAGTTTAACATACAGAACACGAGTTAAAATCCCTAAGATTTATATAGCAAGGACCGTAACAAACTGAAGAGACATCAAATGCCACACATTCTAGAGTGATTTGTGTTGTAGAATCAAATCAAAATATTAAATCATTATAATGTAATACTGCTACCTCCATGTTCAGTTTGATATGCACAAGGGAATTTGAACTGAAGATCTCTTTAATAATCATCTCTGTGTACTCCACCCAATGCTCTCTTGCTGCCATTTTAAAATTGTTTATATTACTGTAGCACCAGGAAAATCCAGGCCTAGACCAGCACCCCACAGCGCAAGGCTCAGTATAAAAACACAACAAAAATTGCCCTTGCCTCAAGAAGCTTACAATCTAAGTATAAATCAACAAATTGCTAGACAAATGTCACATTATAAACAGTGGTTTCAGCACACCATTGTCTGACCGGACCATTGTCAATCTTTTTGTAGGTATCATGACAAAGGATTTTGAGGAGGGATTTGAAGCCTGATAAACATCTGCAAAGCTTTCTTATTATAGAGAGTGCATCCCAAGCATGAGGGGCAACACTGGAGAAAGCACAAAGGTGCTTGTCTGAAAAATTAATAAGTGGGCTATAGAGACCGCCACATGGGCTGACCAGAGGTGAGCTTCAACAGCTCGGTAGCAAATGAAAGATGATCGGTAGGGTGGGGAGTGGCCTTGAAAGTAAATACAAACAGCTTATGTTTGATGTAATAGAGAAGAGAGAGTCAACGGAGAGATGTCAGGAAAGGGTTGACATGGTCAAAACTACAGGCCAGGAAAATGATCTTTGCAGCAGCATTCTGATTAAATTCTGAATCTTGAATCTGGCAAGATTGCATTTGTCAAGACCAGAGAAAAGAATGTTGCAGTAATCAAGACATGAGATAAGAACTCAGATGAGAGTTTTAGTTATGTAGATGGATAGATATCTTAGCAATGTTATGTGGAAATAATTGGCAAGATTTAGACAACCTGGATTTGAGGATGTAGAGAGAGGTCTGAATTGAAAATGTCCAGGTCATGGGTCCAAGTGACAGGTAGGATGGTGTTGTCCACAGTGATCAAGAAAGGAGGAAGAAGGGAGGACTTTTTGGGGAAGGTTAAAAGCTGTTTGTTAGCCATGTTGAGCTTGAATGGTTGGTTAGATTAAGACAAGTCTGTTGTAGAGAGAGATTTGTGAGTCATCAGCGTAGAAGTGGTAGTTGAATGTGTGTTTGTAGGCAAGATTACCCAGAGATAAGATGCAGAGGGATAAAAGGGGAACAAGGACAGAACTTTGTGGAACTTCTGGAGAAAATTGGAGGGGAAATAGGGAGGATCCTCTGAAGGAGGTAGGAGGAGAACCAGGAGATGGTAGAACCATAAAAGCTAAGGAAGAACAAGACTTGAAAAAGAAAAGCATGGTGGTTGGTGTCAAAGGCAGCTTCCAGGTCAAGAAGGATGAGGATGGAATGGAATTCTGGTTCTGAGCTTTAGCTAGGAGGAGGTCATTAGAGACTTTGGCAAAAGTGGCTTCAGTCAACCAAGAGGCAGAAACTGAACTGGGCAGGGGTTAGGATGGAACTGAGGAACGGAACTCCAGATAGTGATTATAAATGGTGCTCAATGAGCTTAGAGATGAAAGGGAGATAGAGGTAGTTGGAGAGGAAAATGTGGTCAACAGTGAGCTTTTTTTAAAATGGGAGACTAAAGCATGCTTGTATTATGAGGGGAAAGAGCCAAAGGAGAGCAAAAGGTAAAGCAGCGGACAATAGTGGGTTGGAAGGAGGTTAGGGGATGGGATGGGGTCATTGGGGTAAATGGAGGGGTTAGAGGAGGAGACCACACAAGAAACTTATGCATCTGTGATGGGGAGGGAGGCTAGAGTTGAAGGACAGGAAGAGAAGGCAATCTGAACTTGAACGTACCATTGAAAGCAAGGGAATACGTTTGGCACCACAACAATGTGCAGATCCAAGATGAACCTGGCATGGGGTCTGATACTACAAATCCTCACTCATGAGAAGTTTAGAGTAAATGAGACTTTTCAAAAGTACTCACGTTAGTAGAGATATGTAGATTGAGCTCAGCAGAGAAGCATTCATATCCATTTTTCCCAAAGTTATCAATTTGTTTAATAGTCATGAGGCACTATGGGCTCAGAATAGTAGCTAATTTGTGATAGTTACTGTTTTAAAATTATAAACAAATCTGTGGAGCTTGGTGGCTAAGATGGCAGCTAGTTTGACTTTTCATATGGGCTGTAACAAGTTCAAATCATGTTGAGGTAGTGTGTTCCTTTAAGAAAATTTAAAAAAGCTACAGGTGCAGAGGAGCATGTGGTTTGGACATCCCTCAGGGGAGGATCTATTAATAGAGAATCTCTATGTCCTACTGAGGACGAGAGGATGGAAAAAGATAAAATACAGGCAGGGTCTGATCAGAAACAGTCAAATAAAAGAGTCCCATTCAATTACATTGTGTAATGGCAAACAGATAAAAGGAGACAAGTTTTTGAAGTGCTTATATACCAATGCTAGAAGTCTAAATAATAAAATGGATGAACTAGAGTGCCTTGTATCAAATGAGGATATTGATATAATAGGCATCACAGAAACTTGGTGGAATGAAGATAATC
The DNA here is from genome assembly GCF_965152275.1 of Natator depressus. NCBI lineage: Eukaryota > Metazoa > Chordata > Testudines > Cheloniidae > Natator > Natator depressus. Next base: position 168,845,685 of record NC_134235.1, on the reverse strand, counting down.
AATGGGATACAGTAACAAAGAGTACAAAACATATCTGAAGGACAGAACAGGTTGTGCTGGTGGGGGAGTGGCATTATATGTGAAAGCGTAGAATCAAATGAAGTAAAAATTGTAAATGAATCCAACTGTACCATAGAATCTCTATGGTATGAAATTCCATGCTCTAATAATAATATGAATATGGCAGTAGTACTGACCAGGCTGATGATGGTGACTGTGAAATGCTTAGGGAGATTAGAGAGGCTACTAAAATAAAAAAACTCAATAATAATAATGGGAAATTTCAATTATCCCCATATTGATTGGGTACATGTCACCTCAGGGATGGAGAGAGAAAGTTTCTTGACACCTTAAATGACTGCTTCTTGGAGCAGCTGGTCCTGGAACCCACCAGAGGAGAGGAAATTCTTGATTTAGTTCTAAGTGGAGCACAGGATCTGGTCCAAGAGGTGAATATAGCTGGACCGCTTGGTAATAGTGACCATAATATAACTAAATTTAATATCCCTGTAGCAGAAAAAACACCACAGCGGCCCAACACGGTAGCATTTAATTTCAGAAAGGGGAACTACAAAAAAAAGAGGAAGTTAGTTAAACAGAAATTAAAGGGTACAGTGCCAAAAGTGAATTCTCTGCAAGCTGCATGGAAACTTTTTAAAGACACCATAATAGAGGCTCAACTTAATGTATACCCCAAATTTAAAAAACATAGTAAGAGAACCAAAAAAGAGCCATCGTGGCTAAACAACAAAGTAAAAGAAGCAGTGAGAAGCCAAAAGGCACCCTTTAAAAAGAGGAAGTTAAATCCTAGTGAGCAAAATAGAAAGGAGCATAAGCACTGGCAAATGAAGTGTAAAAATACAATTAGGAAGGCCAAAATAATAATATTTATTTAATAAAGGGAAATCATGCCTCACCAATCTACTAGAATTCTTTGAGGGGGTCAACAAGCATGTGGACCAAGGGGATCCAATGGATATAGTGTACTTAGATTTTTCAGAAAGCCTTTGACAAGGTCCCTCACCAAAGACTCTTAAGCAAAGTAAGCTGCCACGGGATAAGAGGGAAGGTGCTCTCATAGATTCGTAACTGGTTAAAAGATAGCAAACAAAGGGTAGGTATAAATGGTCAGTTTTCAGAGTGGAGACAGGTAAATAGTGGTGTCCCCCAAAGGTCTGTTCTGGGACCAGTCCTATTCAACATATTCATAAATGATCTGGGAAAAGGGGTAAACAGTGAGGTGGCAAAATTTGCAGATGATACAAAATTACTAAAGATAGTTAAGAACCATGCATACTGCAAAGAGCTTCAAAAGGATCTCTCAAAACTGGGTGACTGGGCAACAAAATGGCAGATGAAATTTAATATTGAGAAATGCAAAGTAATGCACATTGGAAAGCATAATCCCAACTATACATATAAAATGATGGGGTCTAAATTAGCTGTTACCACTCAAGAAAGAGATCTTGGAGTCATTGTGGATAGTTTTCTGAAAACATCCACTCAATGTTCAGCGGCAGTCAAAAAAGCTAACAATAATTAAGAAAGGGATAGATAATAGGACAGAAAATATCATGTTGCCTCTATATAAATCCATGGTATGCCCACAGCTTGAATACTGTGTGCAGATGTGGTTGCCCCATCTCAAAAAAGATATATTGGAATTGGAAAAGGTTCAGAAAAGGGCAACAAAAATGATTAGGGGCACAGAATGGCTTCCGTATGAGGAGAGATTAATAAGACTGACTTTTCAGCTTGGAAAAGAGACGGCTAAGGGGAGATATGCTTGAGGTCTATAAAATCATGACTGGTATAGAGAAAGTTGATAAGGAAGTATTGTTTACTACTTCTTATAACACAAGAACTAGGGGTCACCAAATTAAATTAATAGGCAGCATAGTTAAAACAAATAAAAGGAAGTATTTCTTCACACAACGCACAGTCAACCTGTGGAACTCCTTGCCAGAGGATGTTGTGAAGGCCAAGACCGTAACAGGGTTAAAAAAAAAACTAGATAAATTAATGGAGGATAGGTCCATCAATGGCTATTAGCCAGGATGGGCAGGAATGGTGTCCCTAACTGATGTTTGCCAGAAGCTGGGAATGAGTGACAGGGGATGGATCACTTGATGATTACCTGTTCTGTTCATTCGTTCTGGGGCACCTGGCACTGGCCACTGTTGGAAGACAGGATACTGGGCTAGATGGACCCTTGGTCTGACCCAGCAGGGCTGTTCTTATGTTCTAAAACTGTAATGTTACTTTTACATTAATCCTCTTTACTTTGTTTCCTAATGCAAACTAAAAATCCCATTTCTCATCACAAACATACATCTAAAATCAGTTAAGGCAGCAACAAAACATTTATCCCAATGAGTATATGGTACGACATTGAACATGCTACTGGATCTGGGGGTGTTTTCTGATATTTAAATCTCTTGGGGGCATCTGTTGCTTGTATAAAAGTGTTAGATGGATAAGAAAACTGCAAAATGGAGCTGAGGGATTTATATCCCCTATGTGTGAGCAAAACTACATTCTTCAGCTGTAAGAAGTTAACCATGATGGCATTTATTATAAATATTCCAATCTTGGTTGACATTAGCATTTTCTGCATTTATGTAATACAGCTGATCTAAATAGTCAGTATGAATATTTGTTGTGAATTTACCTCTGAATTTCAGAATTTGGCCCACCATGTCCACATCAAACTTTTTTTTTTAAAAATCCCAGAATAAGTTTTGGTGTGACAAAAACTGAATGAGAGCTAGGCAATATTGTTTTCCTTTTCCCATAGGTAAAAAGCCACTCTAGCTATCTGCAAGCCTAATTCAGAGACAATGAGGAAGCAAAGTTAATTGAAGACTGGTGCTGCCTAGAATCCGTATGGGCACAAGACAGTTTTTAAAAATGAAAATGAAGCGTTATAGCACTGAAGACAAAGCATTCCAGAAAAGCTACATGTAGTAGGCAAAGGTTACACTGGGTACACTTAAGGTTCACTCTGCCTTGAGAGAGATTATAGGGTTGAGAAGTATTTGGTGAACTGTAAAATGTGAAATAAAAGAAGAACTGGTAATATCTCTAAAACTTAATTTTTAAGTGTATCCAGTATGTGGTTTTTTTGCAGTTAGTGTCATAATTCAAGTTAGTTTTTTTTTTTAAAAAAAACCTTTGTTATTTGAACTCTTGTATACTAGTGACGGGGAAACCCCTTAAAGTTCAGTTGCTTTCTTTGAGATACTTGTCCCTTCCCCCTTTGCCTGCAGTGTTGGTCTAGAAATGTCATCTGAACAGATTGTGTTATGAGAATTCTTGTAATTTCTGTTTCCTGCTAGGCCATAAATATTGTAGAAACAGCTTCTTTTCTGGCTGGAAGTAGTAAGTGTAGAGACAAATAAAAATGAAGATGAGGAACACTTAACTTTTTTGAATCTTAAAAACATTTCTGATTTTGTTCAAATTCAGCATGGAGATTCAGGTCAGTTCTTATTTTTATCCCACTCAGTTTGCTGGTGTGTATTTACAAGTATTGAGTTTTATAATCAGGGAAATAGTCAAAATCAATATTTTTCAAAGGAGAAGATTGTATGCAAAATTAAACATGTCTTTTGTTTTTATGCATATACTGACTCACAGCTTGAGGTAAAATATTTCTTTGTGAAAAGCATGAATATTCCCCATTTTAATTCCAGTACTTTCTGTTTCTGCATTTCGTTGCAATGCTATTGCACTTTGAGTGGACTTTTTAATTGCTACAAATCACTTGTATGACTTCTTTAAAAATGCACAATGTGATCCTGGCCATGTTCAAATCAATGGGAGTTTTGCCATTGACACTAGTGGGATCAGGACTTCAAAGTATTTAGTGCTTGTGAAAAGTGATGGGTCCTGATCTGTGAGCTCCTATGTGGCCAAAGACAATGGGGTGGGTGCACAGGTCTATCAGTGCATGTGGATCTGAAGGATCAGGAGCTTGAAGATGAACAATTATCTCAGAGCAGCATAGGCAGCATCAGTTTAAGCTTCTTCACATGACACTGCTAATGTACCTGCCTTCTGGAGGGTCCTCCACCCAGACTGGGTGAAAGGATATTTCTTTCTGTCTCCATGCCCATGCCATCCTTTTTCTGAGACTGATAATTATTTCCAAATGTATCAGTGGGTTTTGATATGTGGAAACTTTGCATTAGGCTCAGGACAGAGACACTAATAACTCTCTTCAGATGTACCACCAAATAGTAATAACTTTTCATTACCCACTCTCCAACAGATTTGATTTGGTGACCTGAACATTACAGGCACTGTATTCCATTAGCAATTCTCCTACTCAGCCTGACCCCTTGTGTGACCATTTTATCCTGACTGCCTGCCAGTTGGAAGTAGTTTTTTATAAATCTGTTGCATGGACTGTTGCGTGCTGACTACCAATACCATTATACATTTGTATGTACTCACTGTGGACTTCAAAAACAGACTCCAACGAGAGACTGCTGAATTGGAATTAATTTGCAGACTGGATACAATTAACTTAGGCTTGAATAGAGACTGGGAGTGGATGGGTCATTACACAAAGTAAAACTATTTCCCCATGTTTATTCCCCTCTCCCCCGCACTGTTTCGTCAGATGTTCTTGTCAACTGCTGGAAATGGCCCACCTTGATTATCACTACAAAAGGTTTTCTCTCCCCCTCCCCCTCCCCCCCGCTCTCCTGCTGGTATTAGCTCATCTTAAGTGATCACTCTCCTTACAGTGTGTATAACACCCATTGTTTCATGTTCTCTGTGTATATAAAATCCCCCTATTGTATTTTCCACTGAATGCATCCGATGAAGTGAGCTGTAGCTCACGAAAGCTTATGCTCAAATAAATTTGTTAGTCTCTAAGGTGCCACAAGTACTCCTTTTCTTTTTGCGAATACAGACTAACACGGCTGCTACTCTGAAACCTGTGGATAGATTCTATCCCTGCTTTTCTGTGGTAATGGAGTTTAAACACTTAGTATATCTTCAAAGGTAATTCATTATTTTTATTTGTTACTATATTAAAATGTTTGCAATAGTCAGAAAACTTCTTGACAAACATATGATCTAATCCTCAAATCTGCTGAGCCCACATAATATGCATTGGGCCTGATTCAGAGCTCTTATATACTAGTGTATGGACTTTATCCAGAGTCCGTTGTAATCGGTGGGAATTTTGCCATAGACTTCAATGGGCTCTGCGTCAGGATCGAAGTGAGAACAGAATGAAGACCATTGACTTAATGAGTACTGCTGGTGTTTAGGACCTTAGTGCAACAATATATTTAAACTCTAATAGGATTCTTTACTGGGAAGCCGATATGTTTTTCAGAAGCGCCTTGGGTGGCTTAGCCCGAGTTTGCAGAACAAATATAGCAAAACATTTTTCGGTGATGCTGCTAGATAAGTGCATGCATGCTATGCATTTACATTAAGAAAATACAAATCTATGTGTTGCAAATTTTACTTCTGCAGAGATCACCTTAATGAGCATTACAATAATGGTCTTTTCTTGTTTAAAAGGATGCATTGTAATACTGTTAGTACTGTACTTCTTGCCAACCTGTGAATTATTAATAAGATGATGATCATATTAATGAAGCTGCTTTATTAGATTTTGTTGAATCTTGTTAACGTGCTGACTAAACTGTTGTAGGATAGGGGAGAAGTGGTTTTCTGTGCTTGGGAGAGAAATGTTTCCTGTGGCTCTTCATAGAAAATTTTGTAAATTCTTGTATTTTTAAAAGCACACTTTTGCCATAAAATGATTGTGCCAGTCGTAAATGCTTCTAATTGGTTTTGCGCAATTATTTCTTCAGCGTGCAAAATAATAATTCTAATTTTATAATTAATGGGCTAGTATGAAATGAATAAAATTTAATTCAGCAAGTTCATTGGTAACATGATCATTTGTGGTAATAGTGATCGTTTTTTTCATGCAAAAGCTTTGTCACTACTATATCCAGATCAAATGCTGCACTCCTCATTCAGGAAAAAAAAAAACGTCAATAGATTTTTTGTTTGTATAGGGATTGAATAATGACTGAAAAAGTTAGCCCCCTATTAAATGTTCAAGGGACTGCAGGTTCTCTTACAGGTGCTGACATTCTCTGGACTGGTCCTAGGAACACAGGGTTTGGTCCTGCAGGCATCACTCTGGAAAAAAAAATCCATTTTCTTGAATGAAAAATAAGTCTGAGTAACAAGTGCAGGATTAGGTCCATAGTTTGCAAGTTTGTATGGCTTGAAGAGAGTCATGTTACGAAGTGTAGTCAAGTTAAAATTAAACACTAAAAATACATAAACTTTCAAAATGACTTCCAAAGTACATGATCTTGTACAGGGGTATCAATCATTTTAACCTAAGTCAGAGTCAAGGTACTAAGGCCAGGAAATAAACCTCAGGTTTCTTTTGTCAGGACTCCCGTGAATGACATATGCTAGGTCTTTTTACTTTCATTAGTGTTGATTCATACATATGTGAAACTCCTCACATACCTCAGCTTTGCTTCACATTTCTTACATACCCTAAGTGCACATAAGGCAATTCTCACCAAAAACAGAGAGAAACAGAAGTTAACCATTGATATGTATAGACCCAGATATTCCTTCATGCATGTTAAAGTTTTGGAGTGCACGGGAAGTATAAAGGGAAATAAATGTCTGCACAACTCACTAATACAAATGGAGTAGATGAACCATCAACTGTCCAAAAATGGATGAATGAACCATTTCAGATAAACTTTTGATGGAGACAGGTTGGTTTATGCAAAAAATGAACCAAAACAACTTTAGGGGGAGGAGTGAAAAAGCAGTCCTTACATATTTGTGTTGTCTCTGCACTACTGAGTTCTTACTAGCATCTGAAGCAAAAAGGCAAAATACAAAGAAAGAAAGGGATTCTGTTCCCATGAAACTTGCAGTTTTGCAGACCTTAGAGGTTCACACTGTTTGGAGATGAATGCCAAGTAATCATCTGAAGTTCTGGGTTCTTAAACTGAATCTCTAAATCTATTACAAAACTATTAGCACTGAACAGCGCACATCATCTTGGGCTTTCTGTATACAGCTCTGCTGTTCATCTGCATTCAGGTTTTATTACACTTTTATCACTACTGAACCATGACAGCAGTGAAATAATAAGAATGTCTGTGAGGCTGTGGATAGAACATACTGGGAACAAGTGTTGTTGTGTTTGTTATCAGATCTTCAATAGTTAGTGGTTGCTGATTGTAATCTTTTGTGTATTGCTGTTCACTACTGCATGGAATTAGAACTGTTCAGTGTGTATTATAAGCCCTAATAGTGTTACCGCTCTATCTTGAAGGGGCAGCTTCTGCTTTTGGAGCAAAGGACCAGAGCTCTATCACTGCTAGAAAGTCTTGTGTGACCATGGTCTACTGTACAATAATGATGGTATAGTCCGAGGCAGAGCTGGGCAGAATCTGGAATTCCCATTTCACGGGAAACTCCAAAACATCAACTCTTTTTTGTTGCAAATCAGAGCAAAAATTCAAAATTTCCCATGAATAGAAGTTCTGAAATTCTTATGTAATCAAAATGAAGTGTTTCAACCTATTGACCTGACCCCTATTTTAAATTATTTATCAATAAAATGAAAAATCTCAACTTTTGTTTTTACTTTTATAAATGAAAATGCAAAATAAGTTGAGTTGATAAAGTTAAAACTTTATTGATGGAACACTTCAGTTTTGTTAGTTCTGATGGAATTTTTTAGACCATCTCCAGTCTTAGGTCATTAGATACTCTCCTAACCACATTGGTAAATTTTATTGTGTACCACTTCTGTGATATACAGGTCTATTTTTCTTTCACTAAATCATCCACTGAACTGAGATCTTTGTCACATGTCATTGAAGACTTTGCTGAAAGGAGAAAATACTTAAATCAGTTGCAACTGAGGTGTCCATTACTAATGAATAATACAAGGCCAAATTATGTTGGACTAATTTAAATCCTGCAACTACTTGGCTAAAGTAATTTTTGCTTCTTGGGGTATAAATTTATATTTAAAATCCAGAGAGAGCTTCTAATGATATTCAAATGTCAGGAAATCATTAACAGTATCTCACCTGTGCAGTATGATTCTTTTATTGAATTCTGAGCTGGGCTATGGAAATGAAACTGGTGAAGATTCGTAGTTTGCAGTGAGTTGCTTTTTTTAAACTCCTCAGAGTTAATCAGTTCATGTGCACACATGTAACCTGTATATATTTTCATGTCACTAGCTCTTTGGAGAACCATCTCTATCAGACCATTAGAAGTGTTTTTAGTGCACAATGGTATCACCTGATCCTTGGACATCCACACAGGTCTCTTTGATCCATTGGAGATCTTGTCACCAGTTCCAGAGCCCCCACCCCTTCTCTGGCAGAACTGCTTCAGTGGAGATTGGACAGCAGGGAATTTTACTATCTGCTTCTCCACTTGGATCCTACTCTTGAAGAGAGTTTCCACAATGCAGACTGGCACTATTCAACAGTTAATACAGCCTCAGGCTGTATTAACTTTTAAGAAGAATCCCTGCAGAACTCCATGTAGGGTATCAATCGTCATGCACTATTTATTTGGAGAGCGCCTAGTGCAATTGGGCTTACGTTAGGTGGTCTCTAGGCATTACTATGATATATGTCAGGGTCGCCAAACCGTGGCTCAAGAGCCGCACGTGGCTCTTTTACAGTTAAAGCGCAGTTGTAGAAGCCCCCTATGCCCCACCCCTATTCTTTGCCTACCGGACTGGGGACGGGGAGCTCAGGGTTTCTGCCCTGTGATGGGGCTAAGGGCTTCTTCTGCCCACTGGGGAGGAGGGTCTTGGGGCTTCAGCTCAAGTGGGACTGAGGCCCTGAGCCCTGGCAGGTACATCCCAGGGAGCTGAAGCCCTGAGCCTTCCCCCTCCACACAGGACAGAAGCTCCTAGCCCCGTTACCCCACCGTGGGGCTGAAGCCCTGAGACCACCCTCCCCCCTGACCCCGGACTGAAGCCCTGAGCCCTGGCAGGCATGTCCCAGCTCTCAAACTCCTGAAGATTGTCTCATGAGACTCAAAGGGTCTGTAAGTTTGGCCAGCCTGATTTGTGTCAAAACGTTAATAATAAATTGGGAGAAAAGTGTTTTTTCTTTGCTGCCACTAAATTTTAAGAGAAACAATTTCTGTTTCAGGTATTCAATACATAGTGCTTTTTTACTTAAAGATACTGGTCTCTTTATCACCACAGTTCTAACAACCCTTTGGAGGTTATTGTTACATCCATTTAATGGAAGAGTAAACTGAGGCACTGAGTAAAGATTCCAATCCAGTGCCCCCCCAAATTACTAGAATATTGTCCATTTATATGATTAGCAGTTGGATATGTCTTAATAATTTGCCAAAGGTTACACCCAAAGGCATAACTGTCAAAGACTTGTCAGAGAGGGAACGTCCACTTTTGAGGAAAATCACCTTGCTATGGTCGCAGGAAAATGCCGGAAAAGAAAGAAAAGAGAACCGTCATGCAGCAATCACGGCCCAGCCCCATCTTCCACCACCACCACCACCTGCAATGTCTGCCAACGAGTCTGTGGCTCAAAGATTGGACTCTTCAGTCAAAGGATCCATGGAAAATAAAACCTGTGAAAGAGATCATCCTCAACCTTGAGGGATTGCTGACAATGACACCCAAAGTCAGTGGCAGAGTTGTTGATGGAAGCCAGGAATCTTTAAGTACCTTGTTCTGGCTACTGGATAATAGTTTCGTTTCTCCATCACCCCTACTCTTTTTAGTATTTTTCACAAATGTGATTTATTGTGTTTAGTGTCATTTGCAATTTTGGCTGCTCTGATGTGGGAAGAAGGGAAAGATGCCTTACTAAAGAAAACTGGATCCCCCTAACATATTATACTTGCTTTTCAGCTCTGTACCATAAATGAAAAACTTCGGGATATATTTCTTCTCATTCAAAATGGTCCATCTGGGGCCTGATAGACATTACATACAGAGGAAAAGGATAAATTAAGTGCTTTGAAAGTGAAGATTTGACTTATTCCACTATATAGTATGTTTTGGAATGTAACATCACTCTTCCTCACTAGTCCACAAGATGCTGGTAATCAAAAAAAGGAATTTAAATGTTTTGAGACAATTTCATCCAAGTAGTATTGGGCAGGGTGGTTGACTAGAGTGTAAGAGAGTCTGATAAAAATTGTCTGATATATGTCACAGCTTCTGTTTGCCAAACAAAAGGTTTTAGCTGTAATTTCCTGAAGAAATATTTGAAGTCTACATGAACCCCAAAAAGCAAAGGTGGAGGAAAGATTTTGAAATGTTTGAGGATAATTGTTTTCATTTTGCTGTTTGCTTGACTTAGTCAATTTCAAAAGCCATTCTGTAGTATGTGTTTTAGAATTTAACCCTAATTATTTTTAATTTGCTCTGTCAAATATGTGCATAGATTTACATTTAAGATAAAATTATCTATACAATTTATTAATGTTCAAGTATGTATGGTACTCTTAGTGCAGAATGCAAAGGATTCTTGTGTATTATTTGTGTACCACAGTAAATAAATGTGAAAGATGTGAAACCAAAAGATAAATATTTAACTGTGAAAATCTTATGTAAAAGAAGAAAACTTCCTTGGTCCCAAAACTCAGTCTTTTGCCATGAAAAAAAAATCAGTGGGGAATTCTGGTTGTAGAAGAACTGAATGATTGGGCCCTGATCCTAGCAATGACTTTACATGGTTAATGCTGTGGGAACTCTGTGCAGATGTAGAGTTCTGCTAGTATGAAGTCACTTACAGATTGGGGCCTTAGTTGTAAAATTGCATCTGTTTCATGACAGTTGCTAGGTTGGCAAAATTCTGTCATTCTGGAAGTGGTAATCTGCTGCAAATGGTCATGAATGCAGAGACCTATTATTTGCCTTTTAAAATTTGATGTGTTCATCTAAGACAGAGACCCAGTGCTGTGAAGTGCTTAAGGCCCCCTGCAAAATGTTAAATGCCCTTTACTCCCACTGAAATCAATAGGAGTTCAGGTATTTGGCTCTATGCAGGAATGAGCCCTTTATCTTCAAGGTTGGAACTTGTTTCAGAAGTCACAGTGGAGCCTATGGACTCCTGCTTGGTGGTAGTGCAACTTTTCAGTGAGGCTCCCTTATGACAAGTAGTCTGGGAATTTTGCAATTGCACATCCTTACTGTAAGGGGACTGTTGTTCCCTTACTAACATTCAGTGGGGGTGTTTTGGTTGGCTAGCTCCCAGTACTAAAAGGGGAAGGGTCTATGGGAAATCAGGACCCTGAGACTGACAGTCACGAGGAACAATGGGGAGAGGCCAATGCTCCCAGTCAGCCTGAATGACAGGGCGGGCAGGCTAATCAGGGAGTCAGGAGGCCAGGGAGGTCCTGTCCTCCCTGTGAGCTGGAATTGCCTGAGTTAGACAGAGTGGGGTCAAGCTAAGGAGAAAGCAGGGGCCAGAGCCGAGGAGCAGAGCTGTGCCAGATCCAGAGGGGCCAGAAAAACAGCCCAGGAAGCAGGTCAATGCTGGGAGCAGACCTGTCCTGGGAGCAGAGCCATAGCAACCAGAGGCAGAGGGGCCAAAAAGCAGCCCAGGGAGCTGGAGGCAGAGCAGCAGCAGCAGTGCTGAGACAGTGGTGGAGCTGGGGCGGGAGCAGTCCGGAGCTGGGTGCAGTGAGCAGCTGGGGAGAGTGAGGGGGACCCTGGGCAGTGGGCCCAGCACAGGGAGACACTGCAGCCAAGAGGCTCTGCAGGCCAGGCTTGGATCATAACCCCAACAGGGTGGGGGTGACACTGGGAAGAAGGGTCCTACCACTTAGAGCCTGAGAGCATGTGGCCACCACCAGAGCAAGTGTCCAACCCACAGCATCCCTGCAGCAAAGCCAAGGCCTGAGAAGAAGGCCTGGGACTTACAAGGAACAGACTGTGAACTGCCCTGACATTAGAGACATATTGATGTTCCCTGCCACAGAGCGGGTTGATGTGTTTCCTTTAACCTTTCCTATGTTTCCTTATTCTTTTTAAAATTAATTGTTGATTAAATAACTTGCATTTGCTTTAAATTGTATGTAATGGTCAGTGGGTCAGAGAAGTGCCCAGTGCAGAGAGAGTACCCCGGAGTGGGGACACCCTAGCCCCTGTCCTAGGTGACCACAGCAGGGTTGGGGTTTGAGCCCCCCAGGAATCCTAGGCCCAGCCTTGTTGGGATTATGAGGACTCTGCCAGACAGGAGAGTGGAAGGGGAGCCCTCAAGGGCAGGGAGGCTACTGGGTAAAGGAAGCAGGAGCAAGGACTCAGATCCTTTTGCTAGACCACTTCACCAGGGTAGTGCAGAAGCCAGGAAAGTTCCCCACAATAGTGGGACTATTCCCCCGCTTACATTACTACAAAAGGAACAAAACACAAAATCTTCTAGCTTCAAACATACAGATATATTACCATTTAAAATCGTTTAAGATTGCTTTGCCTTGGCAGCTGCAGCAGGGGGGCTGAAATCTCCATTACCTTTCAGTGGCTCTGCCACTTCAGATACTGCAGTGAGGCAAATTAATTTGAGTGACCTTAGGCCTCATCTACTCTGAGGATCCATTTCCAGACATTGTTTTAGCTGCACTGGTGCTATTCATAGTGTATACAGTCAAAACCACTACTTGCACGAGTGGATCTTACCTTGATTTCAAGTAGGCTTAAGCTACACCAGTTCAAATAATTACTTTGCCTATCTACATTGTGGGTTGCACTGATGCAGCTATATTACGGTTGACCATTCATGCCTGAAACTGGGGCAAATCTTTAGTAAAGACTAAGCCTTAGTAGTACAGCTGTGATGTTTGAAAACAAACTGGTGAAAATGATTAAAATATTTCCATTGGTTTCATAAAGAAGGGCCCAGTTATTAACTACCTCGCACAATGAATGAGCTTCTATTGAAGTAAATTCAAAAGGGCTGTAGGATTAGGGACTATGATTTTTTGAAACTCGAGAATGTGTGTACTAAACAAGCCATGGAAAAATTATACCTTTCTGGTCCTCTAGAGTGAGCAAAACAAAATGAATGTTATCACCATCTATCCATAATTTTGTTATGAATAGGCAAGCAGACTCTTGTGACTCATATTTTCAAGCTGATCTTTCAAGTCTATATCAAACATTATAAATCAATGTTTGCTTTGTAATTTATCCCCAAATCTCTGGAGCAGCAACAATAAAGGTTACTTTGCTTGTGGACATAAGAAAATACTATCTAGGAGCCAAGATTTTACAAAATGAGTATTGATTTTGGGTGCCCAACCTAAGACACCTTAAAGAGCTTGATTTTTTTAAGAAAGTGCTGAGCACCTGCCCTCTGGAACTCGGTCCTCTCTAAGATGTCTCAAATTGGGCACCCACATCAGTAGTTACTTTTGAAAATCTTAGTCAATGTATCAGCTAAAACGTTTTGTGATCAGTTTCATGGTTTCAGAGAGGGACAACTTCTTGTCAGTGGGGGAAAAAGCATTAATTGGTTGAAATCCTAGAAAGTTACATTAAAAAGAAAAACAATGAGGACAGCTGTCTAGTTTTTTTTTTCCCTTTTGAAAATCAGTGTATTAAAAGGTTCTAAAAAGTAGCTATCCACCTGGAATAGCTGATCTTATTAACAGTTGCCTGCAATAACATAAATTTGTTTTGATAAATCTGAATAACCTGTATGCAATATCTACTAGACTCATTTTTTCATGGAATTCTTCTTTACTTATCTATATTGGTATGTTAAAGTTTCATTGGTTGGATCAGAGAATGAGTTGTACTTTGGCCCTTTTAAGGAATAACTTTCTAGGTTTTTCCATCCTGTTCTTTTCAGTACTAATGGATGAAGACAATGAAGGATAATTTTTTAACTCTGATGCACTAGATTTTTGATGCACACAATTCTGTTCAGTAGAGGTTAACCTGAGCTTTGGATATAGCCCTATCTCCTTGTAGTGTTTTTATCTGCTTCACCTCCATATTGTTGATGTTTGGGAGCTTCATAATACAGGTAGATGAATCTCTAATTAAAAGATCAAACCACAATTCATCTTCGCTGATGCAGTCAAAGAAATTTACACTCAATATACCTGGCTGTAGCTATAAGAACTAAAGAAGTTTATCAGACTAGTGCTCCTGTTTCTGTAGCTGCTTAGTATTCTTTATCTTATATGGAGTACATTATAACAAAAACAACATCCTAAATTAGGGTGATATGAAGGCCAGATTTTGGCTCTCAGAGCCAATGTAGCACAAGTGGAGGGGATCCCCTTTAGACTCTCACTGATGTGGAGGGGAAGTAATTATATCCGTGTGCCACATGTTCTGCCAGGATTTGATGGGGTGTTCACATCATATGGGTTATGAAAGGGTTAAAGTGGTGCAGCTAGGGCCAATTAACTTTGTAGGGCTAGGGTGACCAGATGTCCTGGTTTTATAGGAACAGTCCTAATAGTTGGGTTTTTTCTTATATAGGTGCCTATACTCCCCCGTCCTGATTTTTCACACTATCTGATCACCCTGGCACACTTGGAGGAGAGTCCACCTTGACTGAACATGACCAATGTCTGATAAAGCTCAGCTGAGGGAGAAGTGGGCTAAGGTATAAAGCCAGGAAATCTGCAGCAGAAAGGGGACTGCAGGAGAAGTAGTCTGCAGTCGCTCCCTGGGAGAAGGGAGGAGTGTTTGGGGCTAGTCTGGCAAAAGTCAAAGAGGGAAATAGCCTATAGTTACTCCCTGAGAGGAGGGAGTTTGGGCCAGTAAACCTGGGGGGCAGAGGATAGAGCAGGGAAGTCGGAAGGCGTTCAGGGAAATAGCAACAGGCTGTGGGAGCAAACAGATCACAGTAGCTAGACATAGGGTCCTTGGATTGGAACCAGACGTAGTGGGAGGGCCTCCACCAGGTGGCACAATACTGGACTGGAAGAGTGTCTGGGAGTGGCATGAGAACAGCTGATTCAGTGAGACTTTGATACCCTTGAAGGGGAGGACTGTACAGTGACCTGACTGGAGGGTTGAGTCACAAACAGGGAATATGTGAGTCCTGGAGAGCGAGAAAGGGCCATAAGATGATGAAGCAGGTGTCATACTGGATAAGAGCCGATTCCCCAGACACAGTCCCAAGGAGGTGCCCCAGTGGTGAATGAACCCTGTGACACAGGGAACAGCCTCAAAAAAGGTTCTATTCTTCTATCCCATGTGTGCATAATTTCTATTACAACTTCAGGGAGTTGTGTGAGTGCAGAAGAAAAGAATAGACCCCTAAAGCAGTGAGAGAGACAAAATTGCCCTTAAGAAAACAGTGAAATGGCATTTTTCCTGAGGGCAGGATTTTAAGCAAATTTGTGTCAAAGTAAAATCTGAATTCACAAGCAGAATCTAAACTCAGATTGCGTGCATGTGTTTTATTTAATATATTACCATAAATAGATATTTTTGAGGCCTAAACAACCTCATTATGTTTGCTTTTTGCTCAATATTGTTTCTAAAGAAAAAGCTAGCTGTTTTCCAAGAGTCTACTAAACTGACGTTTAAACAAGCAGCAGTGGCAGGGCATTTAATTTAACACTAATATAATTTACAATTCTTCAAGAATAAAATCTGATGAGGAAAAGCATGGGGGGGAAGGGTTGTCTTTTTTTGTAGTTTAAATATAAAAATCTCTGGTCAGTATTTTTATTTAAGATCAGTGACAGCTATCATGTACCTATGCTTTCAGTTTTATTTGGTCTTATCATGCATTTCTTTAACAGTGGTCCTTGATGTTTATAGCACTTCTCTATGATTGATAAATAGGCATTTTACAAAGTGGTGTAACTAGCATTATATCCATTTTACAAATGGGTAAAATAAAGGCTTGTCTACACTTGGAAATTATTCTGGAATAGTTATTTTGATATAAGCCCCCATATAGATCCTTTTCTTCCAGAATAAAAGAGAATGTATATGGGGATTTATACCAAAATAACTGCTCTGGAATAGCTATTTTACTAAATTTCCCAATGTAGACAAAAATAAAAGGAGGACTTGTGGCACCTTAGAGACTAACAAATTTATTTGAGCATAAGCTTTCGTGAGCTACAGCTCACTTCATCGGATGCATGATAGTGTAGACAACCTCTCTCTGCCTCAGGGCTTAAGTGATTTGCTCAAGGTCACACAAGTCATTGTTATAGTCAGAACTAGAACTCCAGATCTTCTCACAGACGGGTGCTTTATCCATTGGATAATACTTCCATCCTCAGTACAGTATAGGGCTGGCCCGATGGAACATATCAGTCATTTGGAAGACCCAATGAAATTAAGTTCAGGTCAGAACTCCTATTCTGGGTCCTACAGAGAACATATACTCTGATGAAGTAACACACCAGGTCTCTGGTATTAGCTCCTCAATGTCCTCAGCTGGTGAATTTGGGGTGATAGGGAGCATTATGTTGTCTGAGCTTGATGGTGATTAAATTTAAAAATGGGAGGGAACTTAAAGTTAATACTGAACTGGAAATTGACACAAACCAAAACTCTAATCCAAATTTTGGGGGAGTTGGAACCAGATGTAGGTGTACATAAAAGGAGAGAGAGATAGAAAGGAGCTCTGAAATAAGTGTTGAAAACAGGACTGATTGACAGTACTGTGACAGATGATATCACTATGCTTTATCTAATACAGCAACCTTAACACACAGTATCACAAAATACTTTGTGGAGGAAAAAATAAAAAGACTTTGTGACCTCAATGCAATTAAGAATATGCTTAGCTTTAAGCCCTTGCTTAAGACCATCCCTATTCAGCTAAGCACTTGAACACATGCTTAGGTTTCATTGAAATCAAGGGCAAATAAGCACATATTTAAAGTTAGGTAATTGCTTGAATACTTTGCTGAATCAGGGGTTAGGGAAGTAACTAACTTAGACTGAGAAAGAAGTGCAGGGGAAATTCTAGATAGATTGATAGGTACAAAGGAAAGATTAACCGCAATCGAGGGACATTGAGAAAGATTGGAGTGAATTAAAAAAATATCAAGCAAGGACAAGTTCTGCCAATGTTTTAATGGTGGTAACTTGCAGACTTATAGACAATTCTGGTTCCAGACACATGGCTACACTTACCTCCAGAGCGATCGATCCAGTGGGGGTTGATTTATCGTGTCTAGTGAAGATGCAATAAAATCGACTGCCAAGCGCTCTTCCATTGACTCGGTACTCCACTGGAGTGAGAAGCATAGTGGGAGTTGATGGGAGTGTATCAGCAGTCGACTTACTGCTGTGAAGACACCACGGTAAGTAGCTCTAAGTGCGTTAACTTCAGCTATGCTATTTTTGTAGCTGAAGTTGCGTAACTTAGACAGACTTAGCTCCCTCCCAAACCCCCCCCCCCCAGTGTAGGCCAGGCCTTAGAGTAAAGTTTAAGGCATGAGTTAAGGAGTGTGATGGAGTCATACAGCAAAGAGGACTTTGTATCTAAAAAGAGGATTTCTGTTCCTGGAGCAGTCAGTAGTTGGCACTTATAGTGTAGCCAAGAGCTAACACTCAAAATGAGCAAACAGATAAGGGACAATCAGAGAATATGCTAAGGATATATAGGTTTGAGTCCCATATAGAAGTGATGTCCAAAGTTAAAACCTAGGACAGAAGATATACGAGAAGATAACTAGAGAAGAAAACAGGGGCTTAGATTCTGTAGCCTGAGAGAGTAAGGGGAAGATGTAAGCTTCCATCAGATATAATAAGGGAATGTTTAGAAAGGTATGATTCAAAACGGGAGAGGAGCTTAAAAATGATCAAATCACTGATAGGAGCAGAAGCTATATTGAAGTCAAGTAGGATGAGAGCCAGTGACGAATACCGGTCAAGATACTAGTGTGTTAGTTCATTAATTAAGGGTACTCTTTTAAATTTGCCCCTCATTGTACTGTCACTGCAAGGGTATTCAATGAAGCCCTGCTGCATTGCTGTGGAACCTCATTTTGCAGTCTGACTCACATATGCGGTCTGACTCACTGATGCAGCTGCACCCTATTGGATTGTATTGGGAAGAGCCATTTTGATAAGGGATCAGCTGAAAACAGAATTAGAATAAAAGGGCTATTTTTTTGGTTTTTTTTTTAAATCTGAATTTTTCTCAATTTTTGAGAGGTGCTCAACCTCAGGTGTCCCAGTGGCAAGAGTGTGGGATGTACAATAAGGAACAAGAACACCACCATTACAGCTTAGAGAAGGATAGTCTCAGTACTTTCAGTAGAGTGCTTGATCTTTTTCATGGTACTAAGATCATTTTTACCAGAACCTTTCTGAGGAAACTTAAAGTTCTATAGGAAGTTTTAAAAGAGAGGTGAGGCTAGAGGTGAAAGAGTTGTCATGAAAGAATTCCAGACATGGATAGCTCATATCTTGCTTCTGATCCTTCACAAAGGTCTAGGTAGGATAGTCGCTTTGAGAGTCAGGAAGGGCTAAGTGACATCCCATTCGGAAAGAACTTGATAACAGCAGTTTTGTGACTTAAGAAAGGTCTTCATCTCAATGAAGAGTGGATGACAATAGTAATGTAATTAGCAACAGTAGGGAGGCAGAAAGTGATAATTTAAAGTTGGAAGAGGGTTCACTAGGTAGGTGTGTTTTGCTCATACACAATATGAGGTTGTGACTTCCATGGAAGGAGTGTAAAAGCTAGTGGGTAGTTTCACCAGCAAAAGAGGAGGAAATAAAGTTCCAAGCATTATTTTTTTTTTTTAGGCCCTTCCTTGGGGCTCTTTTATTGTCCAAAAAACCAAGTAAATCAGCTGAAAAACACAGGGCAATAATTCCTACACTCTTGTATTACCTAGTCAGCAGAAGAGGCCACTATTTTTCCCCCTTAATTCCCCTTTGACCTAACATCCCCTTCCTTTTGTCCTTTGCCCCAGGCCATGTAACAAGAAGTGATCTGTTGAAGACACTATAGTCTGTAATCAGTTACCTTGTGATAGGGAGGTACTGTAGCTAGATGACAGGTAGATGAAGAGGTATGGCACCTGAACTATAGAAAGTATCAGTTGTGTACCTTTCTGATGGCTAAAGGGAAGAATTTAACAAGTTTGTTCTAAAGCTAGTGGAAAAATTTCCTTTTTGACTTTTTTCCAAAATTAAAACTTTTGTTCAAAAATATATATTTTTATTAAAAAACGAGGAAGTGCCATGATTTTTAATGATGAATTTTCCTTTCAGATTATTCTTGGGAAAATACTTGTTTCTGCTCATCAGCTTCATTTGTTACTTAGAAGTTACAATTATGGGAGCCCTGTAAGTATCTAACATAGGCAGTCTGACACCATGAGTCACAAACCCATTTGGCAATGAATGACAAAAGATCTGAGTCTTCTCATACCAGAACAAGGATGAATATAATGAACCAGGGGCACACAGAAATGTAATTTGCACCACTGATTCTGAGATCTGGCAGAGATCCGTTTCCTTAACCTTTCTGGTTGTTATAATATTTCTTCTTTGTTGGGTTTATGTTGTTCCTTATGCATTGTGGTTCTGTAAACTGCTGAGAAACATTTGGTTTTGCCATTGTTCTTGTGGTGTTTCTTGGTAATGTGAGCCTATATTCTACCAGCATCAGAAATAATTCCCATTTCAGGAAATTAGTAATAACGTTTTTATATTATTAATTAGTATCACAGTAATGCATAGATGTCCCAACGAACGTCAAAGTTCCATGTTAGGCACTGTACAAACACATAAAAAGAGACAGTCCTGCTTTGAAGAGCTTACAATTTAAATGACAGGAAAAAAGGAGAAGAGAAAGAGGTGACAACAGTTGCCCAGTGTCGGTCAGTGGGTATAGAAATATTTTGCTTTGATTGGAAAAAGATAGTTTCCCTTTGAAAAATGTCACTAGCAATGGGTAAAAGAGCTCAGTACTTGCATCCAAACATGTTAAATGGGTTTGTTTACACTTACAAAATATAAAAACGTAAATGTTAGTTTGGTAATAATATTACCAAAATTAGAAGGGTTTCTTCAGGTATGTTGGCAACAAGAAGAAAGCCAAGGAAAGTGTGGGCCCCTTACTGAATGAGGGAGGCAACCTAGTGACAGAGGATGTGGAAAAAAATAATGTGCTCTATGCTTTTTTTTGCCTCTGTCTTCACTAACAAGGACAGCTCCCAGACTGCTGCACTGGGCATTGCAACATGGGGAGTAGATGGCCAGCCCTCTGTGGAGAAAGAGGTGGTTAGGGACTATTTAGAAAAGCTGGACGTGCACAAGTCCATGGGGCCGGACAAGTTGCATCCGAGAGTGCTAAAGGAATTGGCGGATGCGACTGCAGAGCCATTGGCCATTATCTTTGAAAACTCGTGGCGAACGGGGGAAGTCCCAGATGACTGGAAAAAGGCTAATGTAGTGCCAATCTTTAAAAAAGGGAAGAAGGAGGATCCTGGGAACTACAGGCCAGTCAGCCTCACCTCAGTCCCCGGAAAAATCATGGAGCAGGTCCTCAAGGAATCAATCCTGAAGCACTTACACGAGAGGAAAGTGATCAGGAACAGTCAGCATGGATTCATCAAGGGAAGGTCATGCCTGACTAATCGCCTTCTATGATGAGATTACTGATTCTGTGGATGAAGGGAAAGCAGTGGATGTATTGTTTCTTGACTTTAGCAAAGCTTTTGACACGGTCTCCCACAGTATTCTTGTCAGCAAGTTAAAGAAGTATGGGCTGGATGAATGGACTATAAGGTGGGTAGAAAGTTGGCTAGATTGTCGGGCTCAACGGGTAGTGATCAATGGCTCCATGTCTAGTTGGCAGCCGGTGTCAAGTGGAGTGCCCCAGGGGTCGGTCCTGGGGCCGGTTTTGTTCAATATCTTCATAAATGATCTGGAGGATGGTGTGGATTGCACTCTTAGCAAATTTGCGGATGATACTAAACTGGGAGGAGTGGTAGATACGTTGGAGGGCAGAGATAGGGTACAGAGGGACCTAGACAAATTGGAGGATTGGGCCAAAAGAAACCTGATGAGGTTCAATAAGGATAAGTGCAGGGTCCTGCACTTAGGACGGAAGAACCCAATGCACAGCTACAGACTAGGGACCGAATGGCTAGGCAGCAGTTCTGCGGAAAAGGACCTAGGGGTGACAGTGGACGAGAAGCTGGATATGAGTCAGCAGTGTGCCCTTGTTGCCAAGAAGGCCAATGGCATTTTGGGAAGTATAAGTAGGGGCATAGCGAGCAGATCGAGGGACGTGATCGTTCCCCTCTATTCGACATTGGTGAGGCCTCATCTGGAGTACTGTGTCCAGTTTTGGGCCCCGCACTACAAGAAGGATGTGGATAAATTGGAGAGAGTCCAGCGAAGGGCAACAAAAATGATTAGGGGTCTGGAACACATGACTTATGAGGAGAGGCTGAGGGAACTGGGATTGTTTAGTCTGCAGAAGAGAAGAATGAGGGGGGATTTGATAGCTGCTTTCAACTACCTGAGAGGTGGTTCCAAAGAGGATGGTTCTAGACTATTCTCAGTGGTAGAAGATGACAGGACAAGGAGTAATGGTCTCAAGTTGCAGTGGGGGAGGTTTAGGTTGGATATTAGGAAAAACTTTTTCACTAGGAGGGTGGTGAAACACTGGAATGCGTTACCTAGGGAGGTGATAGAATCTCCTTCCTTAGACGTTTTTAAGGTCAGGCTTGACAAAGCCCTGGCTGGGATGATTTAATTGGGGATTGGTCCTGCTTTGAGCAGGGGGTTGGACTAGATGACCTCCTGAGGTCCCTTCCAACCCTGATATTCTATGATTCTATGATTCAGGATCACTATGTTTGTTCTCAAGCATTTAAACAATGACAAGGTACTTTGTGAAAGTGTGTGGTGACTCATTTTACCGCTAATTATCAATATAGGATAATTTGCACACTATTTTATTCCTGTATTGCGTTCTACTGGCTAAAAATTGTCAAATGAAATGTAATTATTAAAGCTTGTATGGCATGATATTTGTTGGAGTGCCCAGCAAATGCTACTAAAAAGTATTTCAGCTGTTTGCAATGCAATGTAATTAATTTCACATATAGAAGAATATCTCATGTAAATGGATGACCAAATAGTTCTGCTGATGTTGTAATGAACATTATCAGTGGAATATATCACTTTTACTTCCCCACTCCCTGCCCCAAAGGCCCTAGCAAACATATCTTCTCGAGCCCAGATAGTGTCACCTTCAGCATACAGTGCTTAATTACCTTTTGAGAGGCAGAGATTTCACTGGCGTTTTATAGTGGCCGCATATAAGGTTTTGGTTTTGAGGCTGCAAAGTATTTTAAGGGATTTTTTTCACATTTTACATATTCAACTATTATTCTAAATTTTTATATGTACCTAAGACTTGTTGATAATCACAGTATATAAATCCTAAATAAGTAAAACACCTTTGTTCTTAATCAGGCAAAACTTATTAACTTCAGGCTAAGGGCTACCTGATTTGTTCACATATCTATTATCTGTCATAGTGAGATACTAAAAAGAACTTCACTAATTAGCAAACTATTTATCTGGTGGGTGGACTCCTGATCTAATGCGGATTCTAAATCAGTGGGAGTTGTTCCATTACAATGTATCTGTGTATGCATCTTGCATAGTATTACCACAGAAATATACCTGAACTGGATCCTCTTAATCTATGTTCTCCATGCTCCTACTGGCTTAGAACTATCTCAAAGTAAAGTTACTATTGGATATGCCTAATCTCCTCCAGAGTTATGATGCTTTTTGCTCTATGCATTTCCTGCATGGTTCCTGTGACACCACTTCCCACTAGCACCGGGTGAAATCTTTTGCACACGTCGTTTATTCATTGAAAAATGCTGGGTTGACCAACCCAAAACCATTTGTGAAACTGACATTAATTTACTGAATAGTTTAAACTGAAGCAATTTGTTTTGAGCTAGATTCAGGCGAGAACTTGGAAGTCATTCACAAAATGGGGATGGGGGGGGGGAAGAGAAAAGGTGATGTCCCTTTTCTTCCTCATAACTTTTGCCCTGGTAGTTAAGGTACTCATGGGAGACCATGGTTCAATTCTCCCCTTTTGATGTGGAGCAGGGATTTGAACTTGGGTATCCCATCTCTTAAGTAAGTTCCCTAGTCACTGGGGTATAGGTAGGTTCCCCCGCCCAAGCTTTCTTGTTGAAGTTGTTTCACTTCATATAAATTCAATATCCATTGGACAAGAGACTTGAAGTTGAGTCTACCTCTTCCTAGGAGAGTGCCCTAATTGCCAGGTTATAGAGCCTCTCTCTCTCACCTTCTCTGTCTGGCCCAGTGGCTATTAATGTATTTCATACAAACTGGAACAGCTTCAAAAGCAGAGAATGAGACAAGTGGTCCAGACTACATCATGTAGCCCAGTGGTTACTACACACTCTTAGGAGATGGGAGTCTCAGGTTCAAATCCCTGTTCCATATGAAGCAGATAATAGGGATTTGAACCTAAGATTTTCACATTCTGTGTTAGTGCCTCCTTTTGTGAATCTAGCCCAGAAACAAAATGTTTTGGGTCAAACAATTAGGAATTTTTTATTCACCGAAAATTCCAAAAATCGTATGGGTTTGTTTTAACCTAAACCATTTTGTTCTTTTTTGGGAACTTCCAGTGAACCAGAATATCAGTTCGTCCAGCATGGGAATCCAGCTGAATTCTCGATAAGGACTGAAATTCAGGACCTTTTTAAGGCAGGTTCCCAAATGGAAATTATGTATCTTCATAACCTTATGTTTTCCTCCAGAAAGGTTCTGTTTTTATGACTATCCTCTATTTAGGAGGACAAAATGGATCTCATTCCAGAGCTCTGTCATTGCCACTAGTAATCAGCAAGTAGGTATGACTATTGAATTACACTGGCTCATGTTCCTGCCAGCTGTGTCTCTCATCGCTGCAGCACTGTTAAACTTCTGCCAGTTCAGATAGCAAGAGGCTGATGACAGTCAAATCCAGATTTCCAGTTTGCTAGTGTTTAATAATAACCAGCCAGGTCACTAAGCCCACCCTATTTTTATTGCTATTTAAAAGTAATCTTTTAACAATTTTTTTTTAATTATGGATCATAAAATTGTTTCATGTATACAAATGATGTTTA
Source organism: Natator depressus (assembly GCF_965152275.1). Classification (NCBI taxonomy): domain Eukaryota; kingdom Metazoa; phylum Chordata; order Testudines; family Cheloniidae; genus Natator; species Natator depressus. The sequence continues at coordinate 168,821,523 of NC_134235.1, read as the reverse complement.
ATTTCTCTGTTTTGAGAATTCTAGGGGCATAGTGCATAACAATAACCAATATGTTTAGAGACCAAACAATTTTGATTCCCTCATTCATAATGACATTATACTACCAATGCCTGTCCAAGGATCAAAATTTTTCCTCCAGATGAATGCACGTGTTTTATGGCTTACTTAAAAGCAGGGATCTTTGAAAGCACCATGTATAATAGATGAAGAGAATCATTATAACTAACCTTGTTCCAGGAATCCTACAGAGTCCTCTTTGTAACACAAGGAAATTGTTAGTCATCACAGTGTCACCATGGTAAGACTGTATTTCATTAGAAAAAAAACATTCTAAAAAGAAAAGCATACATGGTGTGACAAAGCTCTGTCCTTGTCTCTGTGGCTCCAGCATTTCCTGGCGGATTTCGCTAGCCTCAGAGGCTCACTGTGACCCTCCACATAATCCTTCTCTCTCTAGAGACAAGGGTCACAGTCTACTGAGGCATTTTCATCATAAGCCAGCAAGGGAGATGAGGAGAAGCTATCCTCCCTTACACAGTCTCTATTGTCTCCCAGCCTCAGCGATTAATCTCAGTGAACCCAGGCCCACCCTCTACTCCAGGCTCAAGCCCAGGGACCCTAATAGTATCAGCTATGGTAGCTGACCTTTTAGAAACATGTCACGTACAATTTGCTGGGCTGCTTCCCCACAGCAGCCCCCACTTCCTCAGGGCTTCACTTCACCCTTACCTCAGGGCCTCCTTCCTTGTGCCCAATATGGTGTGTACTGCTCAGTCTCTCCAACAGCACAACTTCCACAGTTCCTGACATCCACACCCACCTGACTAACTGGGAGGCTTTTAACTAGTTTCAGCCAGTTCCTGATTGGCTTCAGGTGTCCCAATCAACCTAGTGTTCTCCCTGCCTTCTAGAAAGTTCTTAATTGGCCCTGGTGTCTTAATTGACCTGGAGCAGCTGCCATTTAACTTATCCTGGTACCAGGGATTTGTTTAGCCTGGAGCTAATATATCTATCTCCTGCTACTTTTCTATAGCCATCTGGCCTTGCCCCGTCACAATGGATAATAAGTGATTTAAATTGTAGGGTTGGGGTATTCATATAATAGATTTGGCCCCCCAAAAAAAAGCTGTGTAATGCACAAAGGTCTATATATTAAAATTGAACCTAAACTTGTGATTTTTTTTTAAAGTCTCTTTAATCTGACAGTGCTCCCCTCCAACATTTTAACCAGATTTTGTATGTCAGAAATCCTGAACAAAGCTAAACTCCAGATAGCCCCAGAGTATCAAAATATAAAAGAAAATGCAAGCATCTGTCAGTGGGGAAGGAGAACAATTGCTTAATCTAAGAAAGCATTTTCCTCTTGTCCATGGCTGAGTGTGCATGAGTGATTTTCTTACAATTTCACTTTCAACTGTATGCTAGCTTTCAAACTATTTTGTGGGAATTTTTAAACTAGTTTCTTCAAGTTGCTACACCTCATGCCTAAAATAAACTGATGTCATCTTCTCCAAATTAAAAGATCTGGGATTTCTGCATCTCAAAGATATATTTGGGATTTTCCAGACTGGAAGGTGAAGATCTTTGTTGGCATATGAGCACCTACTCAAACCTCATTGGGTGATGCTAATAATTTCAGTAGGGGAATATCCCATTCTAATTGGATAAAATATTCTTGAGAAGGAGTTCTGAGAGGACAGTACCTGCCAGGACACCGTCCTCATAACTTGAAGGAAAAGAAGAATCCTCTGCTTCTGCATATGCAATGCGACCATGTTTAACAGAGAGGTGTCTGTTTCCTCCACTCTCCTGACTGGCTATCAAACAGTAGCAACCATGTGAAATCTATTTGGCATCTGTAAGCCAGCCAGCAAGTCTGTTGATGTTAAACAGCTGTGCTGGAAAACCACTGGCTAATTTTTCAACCACACATCAGCTACCTGACACTGAATGAAACCAAAAATCTCACAAGAACCCTCCTGTACAGACATCAACTTTTTGTTAGTAGATGGAGACCTCTACTAACTCAACATTATTGCACCTATCTTTTTAACTCTGGCAGGTGAGCGGAAGTGTAGTCAGTGTTTATGTGCATGCAGGAATGTGGGTGTGGCCAAAACCTTCAGACTTTATCTTAGGGTGGCATATATAGAATAGTTTCTCAAAAATCTAAAACTGCCCGAGGTTAAACAATCTCATTTTCCAAAAGCTTATACACGTCCGTCTATTTTATGCATTGGGAGGCTTGTTTAAATCTAAAGAAATGTTGATTTTTCACCTACGTTTTTGTTAGTTAGATAAGTGTAACAAAGCTATGTTATCCTGAATTGTATTGGCACATCTCATGTCTGCCTCCGGAGGGTGGGGGAGATTGGCTGTCTTATGATCAGGTTGTCTTAAATAATATCAGAAATGTAGTCTATATATTAACTTCAACCTGAAATTGATTTGATCTTCCCTTTATCTGCCATTTGGCTCAAATATAACTACATCTTACAGTCATGGTCATTGACTCATAGAGTTTAATGCCAGAAGGAACCACCAGATCCTCTCGTCTGCCCTCCTGTATGTCACAGGCCATCAAAACCACACCTAAACCCAACAACTGAAATTAGACCAAAGTATCGCAGCTCATAGGAGATTAGACTATTATGTGCCACAGACAGAATAGAAGGGACTGTGGTGCACCAGCATGGAGGCCCTTATAATGACAGGGAAATGATTAAGTGAGCTATACTCAGATAATCCTGGCAATGACCCGCACTCACACACTGCTGAGGAAGTCGAAAACCCTCCAAGGTCACTGCTAGTCTGACCAGGGGGAAAATACTTTCCTGACCCCACATGTGGCAATGAAACTGATAGTGGGACTTCCCAATGTATTAGAGAGAACCTATAAGGAATCTGTTTGATACGTCTTAATATGGTTAAAGCTGTTTGATAGGGGTTAATCATCCTGATAATTAGATTAAGTTGGTTGGATATTAATCCATTTAATTTTTATTTGATTGGTTTGGTTTGTTTCATTCCATTTTATTTGAATAGTTGGGAAATTGTATTGACAAGGTGTTTCTTTCCCAAAGGTCAAGAGCTAGAATTGTGAGGGCCTCTGGGGTAAATTCATAGATTATAAAGCTGGAAAGGTCCATTATGCTCATTTGGTCTGAGCTGTGTAACATGACTCATAGGACTTCCCTGAATTAATTCCTGTTTGAACTAGAGCACATATTTTTAGAAAAACATGCAATCTAGTCGCAAACTCAACAAGCCACCTAGCAGTGGTCTGTAGAACCTGCCTCTTTTAGTCCTGACACCTGAATAATAGCCGTGGAATAGTCACCTATGACTGTACCCAGAACTTTTTTTAAGGCCTCTTAAGAAGGCATCTGGGCATATTTTCTTGTGGGGAAAAAATGTCCATAATAAATTTTTTTTTATGAAACATGTACATTATTTGCTTTTTTTTTCTGTCTCTGCTGCTGGATTACGTATTTCCGGTTATCAGTGAGGTGTGTGGTTGACTGGTCAATTTTTAACTCTGGTGTTCCTAATCCTGAGCTTTTTACTGTACAATTGAAAATTGTATCTATTCTGGGGCAAATTTACAGACTATTACCAGCAGAGGGGGCTTTTACCAAACTGCTGCTGTGAATCTTGGATAGAAAAAAGTGAAGACATTTTATTATACCATTGCACAGAAAATCTTGAACTGACATGTATTCATTCGGTATTAAAATATATAGCTCTGCCCATTTTCACCTCCTGAGTCTCCACTTCATGAGGACATAAAGAGAGCATTAAATATAAAAATGAATTAGCTTTGGAGATAGCAGAGTCTTTAAACAAAAGTTGGGTGTGAGATGAATGGGGTATGATAAGATTTACTCAAAATGTAGTTTGGGAATACTAGAGGTTGAGGTTTTTTGTTTATTTTCAAGGCTGCCTGCCATTATTTTTATATCCTAAGATAAAGTTAATAAGGTTTGTAATGTTTTTAATGGTTCAGTTAGGAACACAATGTGACTTTCACTTTTGTTTATATCCAATTTTTAATATAGTAGGTCATATGCTCATTTTTACAGAAACAAAACACTGTTTAAAAATGCATGCTAACAAGCCATTAACTATAGGTTATATATAAAACATAACTGGTTTTGTTTAGATCAGTGCTGAATACCAAGCAGTTCAGAGGAAAGAAATTCAAAGGCTAATCCCCTGATTTTTGAACTATTAGAAATACATTGGCAGATAAACCAGTTTAAAATGATAACTCAGTCACTTTGCTAGATTGACTGAATATTTTGAACTCTATGTAAGAGGTCAGTTACACATGATCAGATATATTGTATGTGCAGTTAAAGTATAACAGGTGTACCTCAAGATTACAATATACACCTTAAATATATTGCTTCCTAAGTGGTTAGTAAATGAGGTGTATTAACTGTGCAGCATTATTATTACTTCAGTGTTGCTGAATTATATTTGAAAAAGGAAAATTAAGTGCACCTTAGCTACTGGGTATCTTCTTAACTGTAATTGCCTTATTATTCATTGTAAATTTCACCTTAAGTATTGTATAGCTGGGATGTATATCTCCACAAGAGTGAGAATTACATTCTGCCAATGTTCCTTAGGCAGAGTAGCAATTACTCATGCGAGCAGTCCTGTTGACTTCAGTGGGACAGATTCTGGTTCTAAGGAGGCATTTAATCAAATCATAGAGTTTCTTATGAAACATTCAAGCTCTTTCTCTCCATGTAACAAAAGTGAGCATAGAAAGGAAATCATTGAAGCCTGATTCAGCAAAAGCACTTGTTTAACTGTAAGTACGTGCTGAAGTCTGTTCCTGTTCAGCAAAGCACTTAAGCATGTGCTTATGTCCCATTGACTTGACTGGGACTTCACCACATGCTTATACTTAAACATAAATAGGGACCATTGAAAGAAATTTGTATTCAGTATCTCTGAACTCTGATAATAATTCTTAACTATTCAAATACAGCATATTAGTGAATTTTGCAGCAGTATAAAATGTTGAGATTTCAGTGATGAAAATGTTAGTGATGAAAAAGTATAACCTGGATATATGTTCAGAGTCTGATAGAAAAGTTCTGTAACTGTCAACATAAAAAAACGATTTATATCTTTTGTGTGTGTGTGTGTATATATATATAGAGAGAGAGTAAATAAAATGTATGAGAAATTTGAGTAGAATAGATACATAATATGTATAAATATGAATAACAGAAATAAATTCAGCGTTATCACAAATCGATAAATAGGTTAAGGTGAATATAAATGCCACAGCAAAAGGTCCATCTAGCCCAGTATCCTGTCTTCTGCAGTAGCCAATACCAAGTGATTTAGAGGGAATGAACAGAACAGGTAATCATCAAGTGAAGGGTTTAAGTGCTTCAATTTCTTTCAAACCAGGTAATCTAGATGCATTGGCATACATTTGTGACCTGGAGGGTGATGTTTTTCTAGGTGTTCTAGGAGACTGAAGGATTTTCCATCAGTTCTGTACCTTATAGAGAGGACCTTTTGAAGGTTGTCAGTTGCATAATACAGAACAGCTGCGAAGACAAGGCCAAAGAGGATTTGTGACAGCATGTTGTCACCTTGTTTCACCTTTTTAGATATAGGAAATGGTTTAGAGAGGCCACTTGGCTATACTTTTAAGCAAGAAATAGTTGGATACTGTCACACTGTCTGGAGTAGCTCACAACTGTGAGGGGCTACCTCAGCGCACACTGTCAAAAACTGGACAGATACCTCAAACTGGTGGTGTGTTCTATTATTAGATTTCACCAAACCAGTAACAAATGAGAACTCCTGGTTCACTGTAACAGGAGTCACAGACAGTTCCCATAGACTCTCCAATCTACCTTGTGACCTAGACAAACTGGACTTAGTGATAAATGGTCACGAACACCAAAAATCATACAATATTCAGGCTGCTACCAGTCCCAAGTGACCAGTCACTTATCCCAGATCAGTTGGTAGGGCCTAGATCTTACACCAAAGACAATGCCTGTAGCCAATCCTGCAATAAACTATATAATAGTTTATTAACTAGGAAAAAAAAATGAATATTTACAGGTCAAAGCAAGTAATCAATCGTATGCAAACAAATGAGTTACCATCTAGATCCTAAGAGTGATAGAATTGCAATTATCTGTCAATTCAAAGTGTCTTTCAGGGCAGACCCAGGAGGTAATTCTTGGGGATCTCTGGCTTCAGTTTTGTTTCTCTGGTCCTCTGAGAGTTCAAACAGAGAAGAGATCAAAAATCTTCATGTTGAGTATTTTATTTTCCTCTTCCAGCATTCAGAGCAATAAGACAAGGCCTTCTCCATACACTTCTCCATGGGTGGATGGAGAAATTATAACAAAGCTTTTGTCTTTTAATGGCCCACTTAAATTTTGACAGTCCTCCTGTGGCTGGGTTCACAAGTTCAGAGCAAACATTTCAAATCTATAAAGCAAAACTTACATATTTTTAATAGCATGGACTACAGACATTGCAAGTGAGATTAATGGATGCAGCAATTTATGAGCATTTTATAGAGTCTAAACACTAAATGTATTCTTATTAGACTACTATGTATTTTGAGAAAAACTAACATACAGGTGAACTGGTCTGGTTTCCCGCTATGAGGTTGTCAGTTCTTAGCTAATGCCTGCTTTCCTGGCAAGAGTTGGCACCTAGTCTACAGCATCACAGTTATATCTTTAGGGGTTCATGGTACTCGGGATAGCGAGAGTTGGCCTCTTTCCTTTTCTCCTGCAGCATGAAAACAGGGGAGGTAAAGTGCAGAAGTTTGGTGCACACTGCTATTCACACCCCTGTAGTTCAAATTGAGGGGCAGCATAGACATGCCATCAGAATCATAGACTACCACTGGATAGCTTTGCTGTTAGATTCTATCTTTTTTTAAAGCAAGCAGTGGCCTTCTATAATGCTCTTGGCATGCTTTGACCTCTGCATCTTTTTTCAGTGTGACTTGTCTATTAGATAATTACTGCTTTCATGCTTTTCAATGATGCTTTGTTTCATTCAGTAGACCCATGCATTCTGAATGACTCCCATGTCTAAAGTATTTCCCTGAGTAGTTGTTGTTAGTCTGGAGTGGAGGGGTGTCAAGGTTCCTTCCCCACTCTGAACTCTAGGGTACAGATGCGTGGACCTGCATGAAAGACCCCCTAAGCTTATTCTTACAAGCTTAGGTTAAAAACTTCCCCAAGGTACAAACTTTGCCTTGTCCTTGAACAGTATGCTGCCACCACCAAGCGTTTTTAAACAAAGAACAGGGAAAGAAACCACTTGGAGACGTCTTCCCCCAAAATATCCTCCCAACGCCCTACACTTCCTTTCCTGGGGAAGGCTTGATTACAGACCCAAACCCTTGGCTCTTAAGAACAATGAAAAATCAATCAGGTTATTAAAAGAAGAACTTTAATTAAATAAAAGGTAAAAGAATCACCTCTGTAAAATCAGGATGGTCAATACCTTACAGGGTAATCAGATTCAAAACATAGACAATCCCTCTAGGCAAAACCTTAAGTTACAAAGAGACACAAAAACAGGAATATACATTCCCTCCAGCACAGCTTATTTTACAAGCCATTAAACAAAAGAAAATCTAATGCATTTTCTAGCTAGATTACTTACTAACTTAACAGGAGTTGTAAGGCTGCATTCCTGATCTGTTCCCAGCGAAAGCATCACACAGACAGAACAAACCCTTTGTTCCCTATCCCCGCTCCAGATTTGAAAGAATCTTGTTCCCTCATTGGCCATTTTGGGTCAGGTGCCAGCAAGGTTACCTTAGCTTCTTAACCCTTTACAGGTGAAAGGATTTTGCCTCTGGCCAGGAGGGATTTTATAGCACTGTATACAGAAAGGTGGTTACCCTTCCCTTTATATTTATGACAAGGGGCCAGTCAGGTGTCCTGAAGAGACTGATTTTATTGGCTGAAATTAAATAAAACAAACAAAACATTTATTTAGTATGGGGAACTTCTGAAATGCTAGAGTGAAGGAGTCAAGGTGTTCTGTTATTCATAAAACCTGTTATTTCCACTGTCTGTTTACTTGTTGTCAATTGTTTGTAAGTACCATAAGCTCAGTGACAGAAGAGCCTGAAAAATTTCCCTCTTAGGTTTGGCCTCAGTATGAATTTTCTCAACTTACTGTCTCTTCTATATGGTGATCGTGTGTGTGTGTGTGTGTGTGTGTGTGTAAAGAGCCAAACCAAGCAAAGGCAGCTGTTTCAGTCCTAGATTAGTGTTTATCAGCTTTTTCGTGTTGCTAACCGCTTATTCAAAGCTTAACATTTTCACGACTCCTTTACATTTACTACAAAAGAAAAAAAAGTATTAATGAAAGCAATTATACTTTTACATAAGGGGTGTGCGTGTGTGTGTGTGTTTCAAGTGGTTGATGGAGAATACTTGATCTTAAAGGGCAAGGATGTGTAGGGAATGAGGGAGCAAGATTTTCTTGGTTTAAATTGTAATAAAATTTCCAATGCCTGGAAACTCCCTCTCCCCATGGCTTTTCATGGCCTCCATGAAGGTCATGACCCATCAGCTGAGGAACACTGATCTAGATGGATGATCCTCAAAAGCTTGAGTTTCCTGATTTAATGGAAGGATGATCACTGGACTGGAACTCATAATCCTGGGTTTAGTTCTGGGCTCAGCCATTTCCTGAATGACCCAGGCAAGTTATTTAATCTCCCCTTGCCTCACTTCCACTTCTGTAAAATGGAGATAATATCACTTTTTATCTGCCTTCTCTACTTAGACTGTAGGCATTCTGTCTCTTACTAGGAGCGTATTTTACTCACCTCGCATAATGTGCCTGATATCGGTTGGTGTCTGTAGGTGCTACTGTAATACATAAAATGAATAGTAATAATTCAAATGATAAATTTTGGTACACTTTTTTTCATCGATGAGCATTGTAAACACTCTGGTGCCTTAGGATTCTTAGTTGGCCTGTGTGTGTGTGATGAGGCAGAGGGTTTTCACACCAACAGAGAAGGGGTTAAGGAGAGCCTATGGGCCCAGCTAGCTCCTGCCCCATGCACCTGCAGCCAATTCCAAGTGTGTAGGGGGAATAAAAGGAGAGAACTTTTCAATTAGTTCAGGGCTGACTGGCCAGGAAGGAGGATGGAACTCCGCCTGAAGAAAGCTTTACTTGCTGAGTAACAGAGAAACACTCGTGCTAGCCGGAGCTGCCACTGGGGAGGAATGAGCAATGTACAGATCAGACTGGGAACCAAGCCCAAAAGAAAGGGGAGGAATGCCTTACTGGAAGACTGGGGGATGGCCCTGTATTGAATTAGGTTTGCTTTTTTGTAGAACATTTTAGGGTTGAACCCTCCCACCCCCAGAAGAGGATAAGACTGAAAAGGCAGTTAACTGGTGAGTTCAAGCCCACCTCAGTGAACAGGGGAGATGAGACTTCTTCCCCTACCCTCCCTACTGGGAGACCTATTGCTGTGTTAGAACACCTGGAAGGACCACAAGGGAGCACTGCTCTAGCCATACCACTAAAGAAATGGATGGGTGAGGCTCCATGGTCTGCAATGTGCATGAGGTGAGACTATATGATCAGTCCTTTTTAGCCTTAAAGCCTGAGTCTAAACTGTGTTGATTTTTTTTTGCACTGATAGCTTTGCAAAATTATGCATTTTATTTGTGTGCACATGTCACTTAAATTTCTAAGTTAATTGATCACATATGTAAATAACATAAGATGTGCAAGATAATAACTGAGGATGTAGCTTTGCACATGCACAATTTTTGTTGCAAAAAAGCAGGCCAGTTTATAAAATCCTGCCCCTTAATCATCTAGTTCCAAATACTTTAAATGGAAGCTATACTTCTGTAGTAAGTGCAGTACATATAATATTTTTCATACAAAATATTAGTTTCCTTTTAAAGAAATATTTGAGATTTTTCTTGTTGGTATAAACCATTTTCTTGTTTCTTCATATTTTATGGAATATTAACTGTATTTTTCAGGATAATTAATAGTCGGAACTCTCTTCGGGCCAGATTCTTCCCCACTTATTTGTGTTGAATAGTTCCTTCCTCTGCAATAATATGACTGATTTGAAAGGAGGTACTTGCTAAATACCAGTGTGAGTGAGGATAGCAGAGTCTGGCCTGAGTTAGTTACAGATGTGGTGATCCAGTTGAAGTTTACATCCATTTGTAAGATCCAGTGTAAATTTTTCAGTCTGAAATCTTGCCTTAAGTTGCTTTACCACGAGCCTTTTTTCCCTATACAACATGTGGTAAGAGTCATTAATGACATAATATAATCTCCTGAAAATAGTTCTACTAACATGTGTAACTACCATAATTAAAATTCGATTCTTAATTTAGGATCTCTGAGTTCAAACTTTGACAAGCGGAGCTGTCAGAGGTCCGACAAAATAATATTTTACAAGTGACCACAAACATGTTTCACAATTATTTTGAGGTAGTTTAGCTAATTAAACTTAGATAAAAGGTTTGTGTCCACACACTGCGGCCTAAATGAAATCTAAATGCCTCAAACTAAACATTTAAAATTTTGTGGCGGGGAGGGGGACATTAAGGTGTCATTAAGCTACTGTAGCATTAAGCAATATAAAATATTATGACTGACAAAGCTAAATTACAAAGAACGTTTAAGGGAGTTGGTCTTATTCTTCCTGGACCTGACCCAATGCCCACTGAAGTAAGTGAAAAGGGGGCTTGAAATGTTAGGAAAGTCCATCTGGCCTAAAATGGCTCCTTCTGATTTCTAGTGCAGCCAGTCCAACATCCATTGAAAAAAAGGACACTTCAAGGGGGACCTAATGGACCTCATAATTACAGCAAACAGATTGCATTTCTTCAAAAAAAAATTAAATGAGGCTTTCATTATATTTGATGGGACTTTTGCTAAGTATAGAGTCAGGCCTATGAGGAAATAAGGAACTTGTGCAGAAGCTGTGATGCTGTATATAAGAAAAGTGACTGTTTATATCACTGTTGTTACCACTGTTACACTTTGTATAGGATTTATGGAAATTGGGCATCATGTAAGGTGTCGATGGAAAAGTTATGATTTGCTAAGTATGATTATCCTGGTTAAATCCATGTATCATCTTTGTATCTGAAGTTATGAATATTGTTTATGTACTTGTATCTTACACATGTGATGTATTCCTGGGTGACAGCCCCCAGACACAATTTACATCAACGCTAAACAGCTGTGTTGATGGCCCATCAAGGACACTCCGCTCTCAGAATGGGCCATTGAAGAAACTCATCCCATCTAGATAGCTCTTCATGAGGATGCCTCAAAGATGGAGGGACCAGTGGCCACCCCCTGTGACTCAGCAAACCATGTAAGGACATGTGATGTGCTCATGTGACCGTGGGCTACATCTTGGACCCGTAACTTTCCACAAGCAGAGGCTGTGGGTTTTGTTTGGGATAGTAAAATTCCATGCACATGCCAGAAGATGCAAAAGATACCCAAAACATCTGCATTTTGTCTTCATTTCTCTGGACTGGATTTCTAACAAGGAAGCTTTGAACAAGGACGGACTGACCACCAATCTGTTTGGGTGATTTAGAGAGACTTTTGCAAACCAGCGGTTTATTCCATGTAAGGACTTTGCAATCACTTTTATGCACAAGATTCCTTAACCAGTTAAAACTGTCTTCTTTTATTATTAAATCTTTAGTTAACTTATTAATGATTGGCTGGCAGCATGATATTGGGGTAAGATCTGAGATTCATATTGACCTGAGGATATTTCTGGTCCTTTGGGATAAGGAAGAACCTCACATATGGTGAAATGAGTTTTCAATAACCCGTCATTATATTAGACTTTGTTGTCTGGATAGAAGCCAAGGGCTGGAGTACCTAGAGGGGACTGTTGGCTTCTGGTTAACCAGTGTGGTACTGCAGAAGCACTTTTATTACTGGCTTGGTGAATCTAATGATAGAGTAAACCACTAGTTACTGGGGATTGTCTGCCCTATGTCTTGCAATCTGCCCTGAGTGTTGCATCGTCAGTGTGGCCATCCAGGCACCCGGTCACAGAAGCATCCGTATTTGAAACCAAGTAACAAACATACAGAGTTAGTAGTGAGAGAATAAAGTAGAGTGTATTAATATTTTTATTTTAAAACCTCAGGAGACCAGTGTTGGCTTATTTTGAGAGAAGAGTTGAAAGGTGTGTTGAATGAGCAGGAGGGGCTGATTAAAAAGATTCCTGTTTGGGGCCAAATGGCATTTTTCTAACATTTAATAGGAATGTACTAGAATGTACAAATCTATGCTAGAAGATTCTGCAGTGATGGTTCACAGTGGAAAAAATAGTCTTGAAGGTACAGTGAATGATGATGAAAAACAATTTCTAGTCCTTGTTTTTTTACTGGAATTTTAATTACTTCATGCTAAGCTTGCTGTCTGCCACACTCTCTCTCCGTAATAGGTTTTCATGAAGAAAAAGCTATACATATGCTTTTATTTTTTTTGCTTAGTTGGTCTTTGGAATCACTTTAGTTATGGCTATAAGAATATTCATTGCCTAGTAAGGATGTTGTTTAGATGAAGGTTGTTTTTTAGAATAGATCCTATGTAGTTAATTCGCTGTTTAAATGATTAGTGAAACAACTAGTGATTACAAATGGCAAACTTTTCTCCCCACAGATACACAGATGAATTCTCTACCCACTATGTATGAATTTTATTTGCATTAATGTAAACTCCACAGTCATAATGAAGAGATAATTGTTTCTTTAATGACCCTTTTTGAAGCTAGGGGTTTGCCCCAGGTCCTCAACCAAAATTTCTCCTTCACTGCAAAGCATCAACACAGGTTTTGCTAACCAGTCTTTGGTTGTCTTCCTCTACCAGAGAACACATGTGCACTGCACATTTGTATATTATAGCTATATCATCCCTTGGGAAGAAAGGTTTTATTTATAGATAGATAAAATAAATATATAAACACATTCTTAATTATAATATTGTATAAGAGATTTTGGTAATCACTTAGGGTGCTTACGTAGAGGCAGGGATGGTGTCCCTATCCTCTGTTTGCCAGAAGCTGGGAATGTGCAACAGGGGATTGATCACTTCATGATGACTTGTTCTGCTCATTCTCCCTGAGGTACCTGGCATTGGCCATTGTCAGAAGACAGGATACTGGGCTACATGGACCTTTGGTCTGACCCAGTATGGCCGTTCTTATATTCTGTGTAGGGTCATATACTGTCCTTCCATCTGCATATGAATCCACAGTGGTATATAGCCTATAGATTGTTTGCAAGAGCAATGTCAAGCCATCTTAGTGTAACTGAGATTCAGGCCCTCTCATTTTCTGTTCATTTTTTTCATACTATGACACCCACATCTACTTCCGAGGGATGCAAGTTATACCCACTTACTGTTGTATAACTTGCAAATGATCCATATGCAGTCCTTTAACTCTAAACACATAAGAATTTGTTTTATTGCAGCATCATATTGTCACACTTCCTGAGCAGGCTACTGCATCTGAGAGCCTTTTCCAGTCCCCCCTCAAATGCACTCCTTTCAAGTGGCAGTCCCAGGCCTCCACTGTTCTTTGGGTTGAGATCCTGGAATCCATCCACTCCCCAGCTGGGTTTTTATATTGCACCCTGCTGGTAGCCAATTCTGATACCTAGCAATGGACTTGGCACCAGTAAGAATTCTCCAAGAGCCTGTAGACTGGAGCAGTATACTGTGACATAGAAACAGCATCTGCAAAACTCAGTATGATTTATTTTGACAAAACACTTAGGCAATGTCTACACTATGAGCTAGGAGTGTGAGTCCCCTATTGTGTACACGTGTTGGCACTAGTTCTCATTCAGTGAGCACAGTATTAAATAGCAGCATATCCATGGTAGCACTAGTAGCAGCAGTAGAGGCATGGCTGAATGGTTCCAAGTACATACCCACTGGTTTCAGATTTTCAGCCTTGGCAAACAGCTGTCAGACAGGGCTGAGAAATCCCTCATCAGGGCTATAAACCTTGTTTGAGGAGGTGCCCTTATGTAGGACATTTTTTTGTGTACCTTTCCTGCCTGGTTTCTTAAACAATGCCTTTTGATCTAATTCTGTGCTTTCAAGCAGGGTAATATCACACAGATACGTTGAGGGGCATGTGTTTTTGATTAAAAGATATACAAACATTTTTGTTCTCTACACATGAACAATTCACATCTCAGATTAAAATTCTATTTTAGTAAAGCACCAGGAATTGGAATAGCACAGAAACACAGTGCCATAGAGTTTAGAGTGGTGCTTATTCATGCTGGGCGATACAGGAAAAACCCCAGAGCTGGTTTATATCAGATCTGAGTGGTTTATCATGTGTCAAAAATAGTTAAGTCAAAGCTTTTAGCAACCAGACACAAGGATTTTCCTACATCCCTCCCCAGCAACTCCCCCATCCAACCCCCAGAAGCCAACTAGTTACATTCAGTGTTGTCAATTTAGTCGTTTTCCACCTCCCGCTGTAAATTTGAACACCCCCTCTAATTTCAATTCCTGGAGAAGACTGTTCTAGAAGTTCCTAGGACAAGTGTAACACCTACTTAAAAAAAAGCATTATGGGTGCATGGTGGTATAATTTAGGAGTACAACCATCTGAACTGCCTTTTGCTACATCCTTGCAACATTTAGGGAATCTGGTTTGGCCAAAAATTGGAAGCCTAGACCTGTAGCTCCTCTATATGTGACATTAGTCTCAAAATTAAGGAGGGTTGTGTACACAGAAGAGCAGTAGGATTGGGCCCTAAGTTTGTTACATTCCCCTCAAGGAATGTCTCTGTCCGTTTAGGCTATTATGGCAGATATATTAAAGGCAACTAGAGCTCAGTCAGTAGTTTCCCTTTACAGTTCCAGAAAGGGTGCCTGACTGTATAAGCAAAGTTTTAACCTCCTCCTCCAGCAGGACTCATCCACCTCTGTCATGAGTATTAAAATAACACTGTGGGTCCTATCTTGTCCTCCACATGTAGGGGGAATCCCTCCTGAAATCTCTGGGAGTTTTGCTTGCATAAGAATTATGGGACTGTGCCCTAAATAGATACAGTAATTGCAGCGAGTGTAAATTTCAGTAGCTCCATTGAGTTCAGTGGCCAATATAGTGAAGACAGTTAAAAAAATCACTACAGGGAGAGATGCAAGATACTACAGGTATGAAAGAGGTAGCATGAATAACTAAACAGTGTCTCCTAAAAAGAGAGAGATCACAGAAAACAAACACATTTAGTGACTGCCATTGTAAGAAAAAGGGATTAAACTATTACTTAGTTTTAAGCATCTTTAAACACTGGCTGTAGATCAACCCTCTTTCTTGAATTTATACAGATCACTGAATCAAACTAGAGCAATTTTTACAGTGTTACATTTTTCATAAGGATAAGCCCATACTGGTTAAACCAATGGAAGGGTCACTTCAAGTCAAATAATCTATGAGCTGACCTAGAAAAACAGCAGGCAGGTTGTAACAGAGCCAAAAGAAGCTGAACACCCAGAAGTCCTAGAAGGAATTAAGCCGTGAACTACAATAATAGTGAACAAAATGAGGAGGGCCATTTCATCAGTAAGTAAATGGTGAAGGCATTAGAGGAAGGCTAAATAAATGAAACTTGTTCAAAAGGCATCAACATTCCTCCCTCTGAAATCTAGGGAAATCCCCTGTGTTTGTGGACCTGAGATGTTCAGGTAGATGTGGTGAAGATAGGGGCTGGGGGACAATTGTTAACAGCAGCATCCACGGGAGTATTTCCTCTCAGAAGACCAAGCCAGTTCTGTCAGCATTCACATGCAAAAACTCTACAGCTCATTGTAAAGCCATCCTCCCAGGTTGTTTTTGAACCAGGTTCCTAGTAAGCTGGCATGGGCTGCTGGATCTGGGGAGCAGCTCCTCTACTTTCTGCTCTCACCCTTTGACATATGCGCTCATTTGTATGGCCCAACAGAGTCCCTTGTTTTTGTTTTTTGCTATCTCCACAGAGCCTTTGAGGCTGTGCCACTGCTCACTTCACAGTGATGGTGGAGTAGGAAAGCTGCACACCAAGTCATAGGTGTTAGAACTAGGGGTGCTGCGGCACCCCCGGCTTGAAGTGGTTGCCATTATCTACAAGGTTTACAGTTTGATTCAATGGCTGTCAGCACCCCCCTATGCAAATTGTTCTAGCACCCCTGCACCAAGTATGTGTAGGAAATTCTGAGCTGAAACTAGAGTTTCATGGCTGGTTCTAATGTGACTTTTTTACATATATAAACATCCCATTACATCTTACATAGTTGAGTTTAACCTGTGAAAGGCCTCAAAGATTTTCTTCCATCTGCCATGAGCTTGTATTGTGGTATCCCAAGCATGTATTGGTGCTTGGTAAGAGAAGATGCTGAATATTTTACAAAGGTAAGAATACAGTATGTTACTGGAATAGTGATCTGTTTTATCAGTGTCTTCTTTGCAATAGAAGAATGGGTTGGTTTTCTTATACTGAATAACCCTTTGCTATTTTTAAGAACTCCAGATAAGGTGTGAATTCTTCATGATTCAGCTATAGCCCTCAGAAAAATTAGAGCACGTTAACACTTCTTGTTCTAGAGGCCTTATGTGCAGGAGTAACACATGCTAGTTGTGTTTCAGTGTTCCTCTAATACTAGTCACAAAGTGAATTTCAGCAATGAGAGCTCTAACGGTTCAAGAGATATAGTAATCTAAAAATAAAGCAGCCTTTTCCAGAATGCCCACAGTAGCATATCATAATCAAAAGCACATTAATTTGCACCTTGTATCAAATGGATGTACTAAAGTGCACCAAATCAGAGAAACCTAATGGCTCACACCTGGCAGAGCTATTTAACATTTCACACTCTTAATGTAAGTGTTCCTGAGATGGGAGACTCATAATAGCAGGCTTTACTACCATGTATTAAAGAGCTATGTTAGTCAAGGCACATCATCCTGTTCATTAACTTCTTTTAATAGAGCAGGGCATTCTTCACTCATGGATCGTAATAAACTTTGCTCTGATTGACACTCTGTCACGCTGGTATTTCTGTCTCCTTATGAAGACCAAAACAAAACTTCACATCTTCCTTCCTTTTATCATCTATCACCTCCATCCACCCAAACACTCATAAAATGAGTGTTATTTTGCTCTGTCTGGGGTTGCCAACTTGCTAATCGCAAAAAAACGAACATCCCGGCCCCCGCTTGCTCCATCCCTCCTCCCCCCATTGCTTACTCTCCCACACCCTAACTCACTTTCACCAGGCTGGGGCAGGGGTGAGGGATGGGGGTGAGGCTGGGATGAGGGGTTTGGGGTCGGGAGAGGGCTCTGGGCTGGGTCAGGGGTTTGGGGTGCTGGGGGGCATGGGATCTGGTCTGGGGGGTGCAGGCTCTGGGTGGGAAATTAGAAGTTAGAAGTTCAGGGGGGAAGGAGAGGGCTCCAGGCTGTCACTGGGGATTGGGGTGTGGTGGGGATGAGGGCTCCAGCTGGAGGTATGGGCTGTGGGTGGGGCCAGGGATGAGGAGTTTGGGGTGCAGGAGAGGGCTCCAGGCTGGAGCCAAGGGGTTTGGAGTGTGGGGGCTCTGGCTGGGGTGGGGGCTCTGGAGTGGGGCCAGGGAGGAGGGGGTTGCAGTGCAGTAGAGAGCTCAAGGTTAGGGCGGGGGGTTGCGGGCTCTGGGAGGGAGTTTGGGTGTGGGAGGGGACTCCAGGCTGGGACAGAGGATGCGGGATCCAGGGCAGCGCTTACTGCGGCTCCCAGGAAGCGGCCACCAGGTCCCTGCAGCCCATAGGTGGCCAGTGAGGTTCCAAGTGCTGCCCTTGTGTCTGCAGGTGCTGCCCCCGCAGCTCACACTGGTCACAGTTCCTGACCAATGGGAACTGCTTATCTAGGGCGTGGGCAGTGTGTGGAGCCTTCCTGGTCGCCCATGCACCTAGGGGCCACAGGGACTTGGCAGCCACTTGCGGGAGCCATGCGGAGCCACGGCAGGCAGGGTTAACCCCAGGCTCCCACTGCACTGCCAACCGGACTTCTAATAACCTGGTTGGTGGTGCCCACCAGAGCCACCCTTTTTCAAAAACCAGACACCTGGTAACCCTATCTCTGTCTAGCCATACATTCAGTCTATATACAAAACTTGCTATTTTTTATTTTATGCAGTTTCCAAGATCAGGACTCTTCTTTCTGTCTGAATCACAAAAAACTTTATCCAGGCCCTTTTCTGTAATATGGTCTCTTCCCGTCTGTCCATCCTTCCATCTCATCCTTCTCAAGTTCATTCAAAATGCTGCTGCTAAAATCTTTCTGACCCATTTCTATGACCATGTCACCATGGTTTTGAGTTCCTTCACTATTTTCCCCTTTAAACACAAGCTTCTTGTCTTAACCTTTAAGACCTTCCACAATTTAAGTCACTCCCAGTAACCTCTTTTATTGTCACACCCTGGCTTCCTTGCTGTGTGAAGGTTATCAGTTTGTCTGCATCTCTCACAAGCACCTTCACGCTTTCCTAGACTGATCCACAGAATTCCCATTTATCTTTTTTTTTCCCCTAGCCTTTCAAACATGTGCATCCGCCATGTGGATTTTAAAATGGACTGGTGTTTATACGAATAGATTAGGCAAATACTTGTAAAAATAATGAGGAGTCCTTGTGGCACCTTAGACACTAACAAATTTATTCGGGCATAAGCTTTCCTGGGCTAAAACCCACTTCATCAGATGCATGGAGTGAAAAGTACAGTAAGCAGTATATATATATTATAGCACATAAAAAGATGGGAGTTGCCTTACGAAGTGGGGGGGTCAGTGCTAATGAGACCAATTAGTCCTCACTTATAGACAGCCGCCCAACCTGAAGCAAATACTCACCAGCAACTACATACCACGCAACAAAAACACTAACCCAGGAACCAATCTCTGCAACAAACCCCGTTGCCAACTCTGTCCGCATATCTATTCAAGGGACACCATCATAGGACCTAACCACATCAGCCACACCATCAGGGGCTCGTTCACCTGCACATCTACCAATGTGATCTATGCCATCATGTGCCAGCCCCTCTGCCGTGTACATTGGCCAAACCGGACAGTCTGTACGCAAAAGAATAAATGGACACAAACCAGACATCAAGAATTGTAACATTCAAAAACCAGTAGGAGAGGACTTCAGTCTCCCTGGACACTCAATAACAGACTTAAAAGTGGCAACTCTTCAACAAAAAAACTTCAAAACCAGATTTCAACAAGAAACCGAAGAACTGGAATTAATTTGCAAACATGGACACGATCAAATTAGGCCTGAATAAAGACTGGGAGTGGATAGGTCACTACAAAAAGTAATTTTCCCTCTGCTAATACTCACACCTTCTTGTCAACTGTTGGAAATGAGCGACATCCACCTTGATTGCATTAGCCCCGTTAGCACTACAAAAGTAATCAGCTATTGAGAATAGGCCACTTCCACCTTAATTGAATTGGCCTCATTAGCACTGACCTCTCACGTGGTAAGGCAACTCCCATCTTTTCATGTGCTATAATATATGTGCTGCTTACTGTATTTTTTATTCCATGCATCCTATGAAGTGTGTTTTAGCCCATGAAAGCTTATGCCCAAATAAATTTGTTAGTCTCTAAGGTGCCACAAAGACTCCGCTTTGTTTTTGCTGATACAGACTGACACAGCTACCACTCTGAAGCAAATACTTGTAAATGCGTCTTAAAAAAATTGGTTAGGCCCTATATTTTAATAATATTTTAATGTATGTAAAGTTTGGAATTTTGCAGTCAAGCTGAGGGTTTGTCTGGACGTATAAAATTTAGCAAACCTTGAGTAAACTTTTTTTTAAAATGTTGTTTACTTGTAAGCATTCATATGTGGTTTGACTGCCTTCGATTTAAAATGTTGAAATCCCTTTTTTTGTGTAAAGTCACAAGAGGAGTGCATATGACTTACAATGGAACCCATGTTCTAACCTTAACTATAGAGCTTGCTTCTGGTTGGATTCATATATAGAATAGCTAGTAATTCAAAGGCTCTGACCAATTGCAGAAAAGAAGAGGCTGTGTTATGCAACCAAATCACTGTTACAAAAAAAACCATGCAACATGGTTACTAGATTAACTTGATAAACCAGGTCTAGAACCCCAGTCCTTTATATTCAAGGATTAGATTGCGTCCCAAGGATACAGCCCATAATAAAGGGCAGTGTATTGCTGAACCACCTCAAGAGCAAAGCAGGGAAGGTATTGGAGTTTAATAAGTCACAATTCCTCCTCTGCTTCTGACTATAATAATTTACATACCCTTCCCACAGAGTCCATTCCCAGTACTCAATGAAGAAGTAAGCTGGTTCTTAAACACTTTCATTAGCAATGGCTGCTAATCTTTCTTAATTACAGCCTTTCTTCAAATATGGCCTACATACAACTGTCAAAGACATTTAATTATGTGGAAAGATTGAATAGCTAGTAACAGGCATCTCTGTGTTAGACTGGGGCATGAAGTTTAGACACAACTAAACTTCAAATAAGGTAATTACTAATAAAGTCATATCTTGGTAAAAGTTTGACATTTTCTTCAAACTTTGCAGGAAAAAATGCTTTTGGTGTAAACCTGGAAGTTTTTAAGCCAATCTAATTTTGATAGCCAGACTGAAATGAGGGCTAACCCAGGAACTTGGTTGTGACCCTCTCTTCATATAAATGGTGGTATGAACTGTTGCTTTGACACACACGATGTAGCACCTGTAGTCTCCCTGGTGTAACATACAGAATGGAAGTCATTACTTATACAGGAAAACATGAAAATGTGAGTCAAGTGACACGAACCTGTTGGACTGCTGTGGGGTACTAGGTTATTTTGGGTTAATAGTATTTATAACTCAATTTTGCACTGTAATGCCTATAGTCCAGTTCCTATAAACTTCCCGTTCTGCAGTTTCTCTCTCTGTGGTTTACTGACAACAAGGTGGATGTCTACTGCAGCTTGACTGAATGGCATGTAATAAGGCTGAACAGACAGGCTTTGACCCCAGCACATGGAATCTAGGAATATAATCCTCCTCACCAACCTGCACTTCTGCTGAGTGACCTTTTGCTCCTGAGTATGTACAGGAGTAGTTTGTGGATTGCTGTTATTCCAGATGTGTATGTGTGGGTTACTGGTTACATGCAGCTTGCTGACCAACTGGCTGTGACCCTCTGAGCTACCACAGATTAGGGCACTACACACCTTAGCTCCGCAGGTTGCTGTGGAGTCTCCATGCACACCCACCACATCTTCCCCCTCTTCTGGTACTGAAATTTCAGTGGATTCACTGTGATGGGCCCTTCACAAGTTCCAGGATTTCACATTCTAAACTTATTTGTGCTATTTCAATCGCATATGGCAGTTTGTGGGAACAACATGGGACTCCTACTCAGCTGTAGTTTCAGTATATTCACAGCTGAACATGCTTATAACATAGGGGTGTCAAATCCCCATATCACCCTTAATGGTGGTTAGCAGATGACAAAATAAGAGTAATAAATATCTCCAATGCTACCTGTGGATATAATCCTGACATTTTTGTTCAGGCAAAACTCCCACTGACATTAAAGGGAGTTTTTCCAGAGGATTATCGGATTGGCCCCAGTTGGCAGGGATTAATATGTACGGTAGCAATCTCAATTCTATTGACTCCTAGTTAGTGGATGGTGGGATGCTACACACCTTGCTTGTAGAGAGGATTAGTTTCTTTGTTGGTATTCAACACCGTGATTTGCTGGTGCAGATTTGATTGACAAACAGCATATAAAGGCCTTCTAAAGCTTTTTGGATATATCCCAAGGCCAAATTTCTTGTCAGTAGTCTTGAATTTAGCAAGCAAGCATTTTATCATGCTCCACCAGCACAGGTGACAAATCAAACACGGCTGGAGATACTATTGTATGAGACATTGGGCACTTGCAAAAGCATTCCCCCTTTCCCCCCACCCCGGCACTGCTATGGACTGATAGCTGCTAGTTCTGGCATAGATTACTCAGTTTAGAAAATATCAACACTTCCACAGTCCTGGACTTCTAAACCTCTACCTGACCTTCAAGGGAATTTGAATAACAGTGAGTTCCTGTATAAAATACCTTCCAGTCTTCCTTCCTGCTGTGTTTGTTCAGACAAATTGTTGGGAACGACACTAGCTAGCTATTCATAAAGTACCAAATAGTAGCTATGTGTGGAAACAAACTCAAGGATGACTATAAGCTCTTATGGTAAAAAAGAATTCTGCAGCTACCATTTATTTTAGCCACTGTTACATAACATATGATTTTCTTTCTCCCCCCACCCTTACTGTTTACTTCTCAAGGACAGAGATAGGGTCGGTGGGTGAGTGAGAGCAAGCGAGCATGTGCCATCTTTGATGCTTATCTACAACTTAATGTTAACAAACACATTTGGCCAAAAGCTTTGGTCCTTCAGTCAAAACTGTTACTTAACCCAATGGAATTTTACCTGAGTAATGACTAAGGAAATATTTGGCCCATGCAGGAACATTTATTCCTATGTTCCCTTTGCTTCTGTAAGATTTATCAACTTGATTTTGTAATGAGAAAATTTAGCCTGGCATCAGGAGTAAAGTGGGATGCAAAGCAAGAATTTTACCACACTTTAGTTGAAATAAGTGTGATTGCACTAGAGAGAGTGAGAGAGTATACTAGTGCTGCTCTATTTTAGTGAATTAGCTAAAACTGGATAGCAGACTAGTTTGGAAATGGAGCTACATCTACCAGTGCAGTGAAGACTTGTTGAAAACTGAATTGCTACAAGATGGGATTTATGAAATTTGGCAGGTAATGAAAGAAAAATCTGAATTACAAAATATTATCTTCTGTAGAATTAGATCTCACAGAAAAGGGGCACTTTTAGTAGTTGATATTGCAGGTATGAAATAAAAGAGAGTATTTTTTAAAGATGTCTCAGATGTTGAGGGCTACCATCAGTACTCCAACTTGAAATACACAGTTTCCTCTTGCTGTTGGATGAATGGTGGTGGTTACTTCAGGTCAAATATAAATAGGACTTTTGAGGGTTTTTGAGTTCATGAACTTAATCTTTTGGGGCTTATATTTTTGAGCAATTTTTGAGTTTTATGCAGCTGTCCAAATATTTTTGGGAGTCTTTGTATATACTATAATATATGATTTATATTATACGCTAACCATTACAGTAATGAATAATGTATATAATTAAGCTTTGTAATATCCCTTAGTGCACTGTAACATAGTACCGTTTGAAGCAGTACTAAATTAAAATTCACTGGGGAACCTTTAGTGTGTACCAGCAGGGTCTACTCAGACCAATTAATGCACAACATGTTAGTGTGCTTCTGAAATCACCCACCATCCCACAGTCCTCATTATTGCTCCCTGTAGACAAGCCCTCTGGTGTTTTTTCTCTTATCTATTGGATAAACACCAATATCTCTGACTCTTTTTCTCAGGGGTGTTTTATAAGTGTTTGTCAGTTAAAACTGACAATCAGAAGTCTTAAATGTAATCTGTTAATTTACCTGGAAAAGAGCAGTAGACCATTTATAAAGAAGCAGCAAAAGATGGTATACACCTACCCAAAAGGAATTAAGCAGTGAACTACTACAGAAGTGGTAAACTACTTGAAAGGTGCTCTTTAATCCAGTGAATGTAACTTGCTTTAAAACATGTGCTCCTTTTAAAAGGGAATAACAAAAAGACTTGTAAAAGCAGTGTTTAGGTTCCACTGCTAAATCTATCACTTACTTGTGTGGCCTGATACAAATCACTTACATTTTTTGTGCTTCAGTTGGATCATCTGGGTGTAGTAAACCATGCAGCTGTGCTTCTGCTGTTTTCATGACTACAGGATCCCTTTACAATCTTTCTGTTTTCCAACATACAGAAACTGGCTAGAGACGATAGAAATCTGATGTGAAAAAAATCAGATTAGCTTGTGTTTTCTTGGAAAAGGAGACAGGATCTCCAATCATGCCACTTTAGGCAAATATATGTAAGCAGAGTCAGGATGAGCTCTACCCTGACATCTGGTGGCGAGTCATGGTGGGTTATGAAAAAGAACTTCAGGGGCTGATCTCATCTGCATAGGCACACCCACCCTGCCTAGATGGTCACTTTGGCTGCTGTAGGAGCCCCAGTTTCTCTGTTATTG
This sequence comes from Natator depressus, assembly GCF_965152275.1. NCBI lineage: Eukaryota > Metazoa > Chordata > Testudines > Cheloniidae > Natator > Natator depressus. The sequence continues at coordinate 168,797,279 of NC_134235.1, read as the reverse complement.
GGGCAGGAATAAACTGTTATTATCCTGATTATGTGAATCAAGGACAGTGAAACTGTACCTGGCCTTTTGTTATGATGGAGGGACTCACCATCAACTAAGCAGCACTCGCTAGGCAAGGGTCATGGATTCCAAAACTCAGTAAATAGAGAGAGACTGGGGATAGGTATTAATACTTGGTGGTATGGGCCTCCTGGTGAGGGCTTTACATGCTAATTGCACTTCCTTCTCTCTCCACTGTGGAATATTAGAGCTAATTTTGATTCTATTAGGAGTCTAGTTACAGGCTGCTGAGCTGAATTCACTTTGGGCTAATGGTGTACTAGCACTGAGGCTCCCTTACTACAAGCTGAAATCACAAGAGCTAAACTTACTAAGAGCTGAAATCACTGAGTGTTGTGTTAAGTAGTGGGGGAGCCTGAAGATATATTGCAGAGCAGTTTGCGGGATGGCTGGCAGAGCTGTTTCTGGGACGGCTGGTGGAGCAGAGCAGCTCTTGGAGCAGAGCCATTTGCGGGGCGGCTGGCAGAGCAGAGCAGAGTGGCTGGTGGAGCAGAGCAGTTTGTTGGATGCCTGGAGCAGCTCATGGGGGCGGCTGGCAGAGCGGAGCGATTCGTGGGACGGCTGGTGAAGCGGAGCGGAGCCCCATGGAGAGGTTGGGGCAATCAGCTTTGGACCACGTAAGGTGCCCCTTAACCCCCCTCCCATCTCCACCCAGGTTGGGAGGTAAAACTCTGCAGATAAACTTTTGAACTCTGGGGCTGCCCTGACCAGGGACAGAGACTTTTGGGTTGTTGGACTCAAGAACCAAAGGGAAAGGACACGCCCTAATTTTCTTGGGGTGGGGTTTTTGCTCATGGGTTGTGTTATGAATCCTGTTGGTGGTGTTTCCCCAACAATATGCCACATTGTTTCTCTCTGTTATTAAAAGGCTTTTGCTACACTCAGACTCTGTGCTTGCGAGAGGGGAAGTACTGCCTCTTGGAGGCACCCAGCGGGGTGGTATATATTTGTCCCAGGTCACTGGGTGGGGGCTCGAGCCGGTTTTGCGTTGTGTTGGAATGGAACCCCTAGATACTGAACCTGGCCCTTGTTGCTGCCAACTCTGACGGGCAGAAGGGTTACATATACATTTTAACCTTAAGGTCTTGGCATTTAATCAATAACAGATTTTGTGTTTCCTGTAACTCTGAAGATGATCAGATTTTTCTTTACTAGCCAGAAAGAAATTTGGAACAGACTGCTCATTTTCAGACATCTTGAAAGAGTGACAGTGATATGTTGAAGTTGTGACCTGAAAAGATCACAGATGTACATTATGAAAAATGTTTAGTCATCTGAATATACTGCCAAGTTTAATGAGATGGATGCAAACTGGACTCTCTGGAACCCTTGGTCCTGTGAGTCCTTGTGCAGGAGTAACGGGGCACACAAGTTGTTTCGCTGTTGTGCTAATATCAGTAGAGGCTACTCTTGGGCACAGGGAAAGCTATGCATTAGGTTACCTCATTCAGTACCATCTTTAGTGATCTCTTAGCAAAGCTGGTGAACAATTTTTGAATTTCAAAATATCAATTAAAATGTTATTGAAGAATTGAAGTTTGACAGACAAAAACCAAAGGGAGGAATTTTTCACAATTTTGGTTTACAAAATATTTCCTGGGTTTTGATCGTATCTAATTATTAGTAAGTCTTCAAGGGGAGTGGCAACAAGGAATGGGTATGCCTGAACAAACTTTTTTTTTTTTTTTTTTTTTGGTAAAAAAAAAATCAGGGTTTATTCCATGAAAATTGATTTTCAAAAACTGACACTCAGTCACCCTCAAAATTTGGAAAATCTCAGCCAGCTCTGTTTTTTTTTTTTTTTTTTTATATTGTGTCTGTGTGCTCCACTTTCCACATTCAAGCAATGCAGGACTGGCCCCAGAGTACTGGGGTATCAATCTGGAAACATACATTTGACACTGTTTATCACCTGGTGGAAAGCGAGTGGATGATATACCCTTTGAAGCATAATTCTCCTTTCTCTCCAGGCTATTTCCACCATGTTCAAGTGACCTTCATTAAGGTGCACAATGACACCTTGCTGTTTTCTAAGTCCTAATTGTGCTTATGGGTATGAAAATGCTTCAGGAAGTGAAATTAGATCTTACCTTTACTCTTGCGTTTTTACACACTGTGATTGTGCTGTCAAGTGGTTATGGAAAGGGAGCCTCACTTCTATTCCAAGCTCTACCAGTAACTTGCCCTAGGATGCGTCACGTGGTCCTTGTCTACATGGGGCCAAATGTTGAGTGGCCCTGCCTGGGCACATAAGGGACAGTGTTCACACTAGTGTACTGTAGAGCAGAGCCCTGAAGCAGCTTTCTACGATGAAACATAAAGGTGGAATTGGATTTGTTAATATTTTGTGGTCAGTGGATTCTTAAGGTCAAAACCGTGCACAGGGGCAGCAATCTAATATGCCCAGTAGTAGCAGTGACTCAGCCCCTTGTCAATTGTTGCATGGTGATTCTCTGTAATCAGGCTGTGGATGCAGGAAAATAAACTGGAAATATGTTATTAATACCAATATTTTGTCTCTAAATCTCTGTGTCTCAGTTTACCCATCTGTAAAACAGGTTAAATACTACCTACCTTACAAGGGTGTTGAGACTTAATCAAATGTTTGTAAATGTGCTTTGAGCTGTTAAGATGAAATGGAAAATAATGTTTTAGCTTCCATGCTAGCCTAGTTCAGACCTCCCTTTGTATAAATCATTAAGTTTTTGAGTAGAAGGAATATTTTTTTCTCTCATTAAGAAATGGAGTATATTGTTTCAGTGGTGGTTTGTTGTTTTTTGAATATCGCTATATTATTCTTTTATCCAAGACAGTCAGATTTCTCTTGCCTATATTTATTCTTGTATGCATGGCTCTTGGAGAGAGAGATCCACTCTGGGCAATTTGCAAAGGCCAGCTTCTATATATGATACGTTCAGAGTTTTAATATCTTATTTGTCTTGATGCCAGATGTAATGAAACCTATAAAACTAGAATGATTTAAGAAACTTTCAAGTAAAAACACATTCCATCTTTTTTTCACATTCCCGCTGCCTTATGAAATAAGGCCACAATCATTCAAACTTTACTTTCTCACGAGTAGCCTCACTGATTTCACAGGGATGGTTCATATGCATATTTTTCATATGCATTTTGCTAGCATGTAAAGGCCATCAGTTGGAACTCAGTTGTGTTAGGCACCGTGCACATGTGTAATGAAAAGCCTGCCTCTTCCCCAAAGGCCTAAGTACAGCAGAGCCTCAAGGATATGAACACCAGAGTTACAGACTGACCGGTTAACTGGACACCATGTGAAACTGGAAGTAACCAATCAGGCAGTAGCAGCAAAAACACACACACGCCAAAAAAAAAAAAAAGCAAATACTGTACCAGTATTGCATCTTCAAAGTAGGCACATCTGGGCTGCCTGTCCCCACCCTACCCCTACCTCCACGTGTGTGGCAGCCACTTACAGCAAGATACTGCCAGCCCGTGGCAGTCAGAGCCAGCACAGCCGGAGCAGTGCTGGGGTCTGCACCGCTTTCAGCCGTTCTCTCTCTCTCTCTCTCTCTCACACACACACTCTCTCTCTCTCTCTCTCACATACTCACTCACTCCTGCGGGCACTGAGTAGGGAGCTCAGCTTTTGCAGAAGCCGGGCCTGGAGTGTTGGCTACTGGATCTGGAGCCCGAACGGCACTATGTTCAGAGTTACGAACATGTCAGTTACAGACAACCTCCGTTCCCAAGGTGTCTGGAACTCTGAGGTTCTACTGTAATACCAATTTACTCAACTGCACATATGTTTGCAGGAAAAAGGCCTAATATTGTAGTAGATAAACTGAAGAAATGCTATGGCAACTTTACTTCCCTTTGTCTGTTTGTTTTCCTTTTTAAATTGCCAATCAAATTTTCATCAAACAAATTCAAACATATTTCCTGTAAAAATTGATAGTGAAACTATCAGAAAATCAGGTATGTAACTGCAGTGACTTTTTAAAATTCAGGTCTGACAATGCCCTTACAATTTAAACTTAGTCAGGTAAACTGGGAGCAATAGCTTTAAAAATGCCACAAGATTTTTGTTTTATGAATCTGTTTTAAATACTCAAGGCTTGAAAGTTTAATTACAGCGAGCCTGATTTATTGTTTCCAGAGGAGCTAGACTTACAATTTAAGTATTATGATAACACTATTTCATGCTTCCAGTGTTGATTAACATTTTAAAACATGCATCTGTATTTTAAAGTTATTAAAAAGTAGGGCTGAGCAGACAGGTATGGATAAAACATGTGACTTTAATCTTCATCCCTGAACCCAATTTGAATTCTATCCTGGAGGATAGGTTGTTGTTTTTTTTTTTCATAGACCTAGACATCCTTTTTTTCCATTTGGGTGGATATAGAAGTGTAAAAATATCACAAGGAAGCGATTTCTCCCTGTATTTCTAGTGAACAGGAAGTGTTGTAAATACTGTGAGAACCTCCTATGAGGCATTCAGCCCAAGTTAGCACTCAGGTGGTTTGGCAAGCTTGCTTTTTGCATCCAGCTTTTGGTTGCTTAGCTCAACTGAAACCTTCAGCAAATCCTTGGAGGGCTTGACTGAGAGTCCAGTGCCCTTAAAATACCATGATGCAGGCCTGCACTGTGGCCACATCTTCCCATTAGGAGTAGCAGGGGAATCCCTTCCCATTTTGAGGAGTTGGAAGCAGCTTGGGGGCCAACTTATCCTTCCCAGGAGTGGCAACAGTCTCACCCACTTAATGCTTACCTTATATGTTAGGGTGATGGGGCCCTTTGTATTCACCTGACCACTCCCAGACCTCTTCTGCTATAGTGTTGGTCCCCCGCAAAAGCACTAGGTTTTGGACTGAATGCTCCATTAAGATGCATGAGGCAAGTCACACCTCTCAGAGCTATAGTTTCAGACTGTCTGCAGATTCAGGCAGATTAATTGTATTGGTTATATTCACTTCATGTTTTCAAGCTTTTTGTCACAAACAACCATGAGTGCTGAAAACCCTTTTTTGAAAGCTGAGATTCTGGTTTGGAAGTGTGACTCCAGGACCAGTGCTAGAACCCCGGTTGCACTCATGCTTTAATCTGGCCCTGTGCTCATTCCTAATTAAAAATAGATGCATCAAATTCTGCTGTGTCAAGCATTTACAAGTCCTGTTGAAGACAATGGGAGTTAAAGGCAGATAATCAGTATCAAAATTTTACTCAGAAGGTGTTATCACAATGCAATCCTTATAATAACTTGTCTGTCAAATGGACATTGTTTTCCTGATCAACATACAGTGGTATTCAGATGTTACATGGCTTTGTTTGTTCTGATCTGTCACCTAGTAACCAACAGGAATGGTAATAGGTCATGTGTATATTTTAAATCAGGAATGCAGGTTAACTTGTGGTCAGCTATACTGCACAAAGTCTTCCTAACAAAGCTGCAAAACGCAGCAAACCATGACCTCTGTTGGCATGCTCATTCAAGTTCCTTCTCTTTCTGAAACGATGGAAATTAGTCTCCGTTCATAGTAAGTTGCAAGAAAATTAACAGCTCTTCAATTGGTGCTGAGGCAGTGAAAAGATAAAACAACATCACATACAAACAGTAATGGTCTGGACATGGAAACGTAACTTGACATGCAGAATAACCACAAGTGGGTAGAAGATTTGTAAGTTATACCCTGCCATATGGTGGGGCCTCGACTGTGTAATTCATATTAAGACAAATTTATAGATAAAAGGTACAGCCTAAAACTTTCATTTCTAAGGGATAGATTCTGAGACCTTTACTCATATTCAGTAATACCTTAGCCCACAAAGAGACCTAATGCAGTCAGTGGGACTATTTGTGGACTAAGCTGCTAGCCAACATGAGTAAGGGTATGTCACTGGCTCCTACTGTGGTCCTTTGAAGGATCACTACTGTCCTCACTTGGACCCCAGTTCTTTGACTCCCACCTTTGACTGAGTTTAGAAGCGTCTCTTAGCTGTGCTCAGGGAGACAATCTGGTGAGGGGTGTTGCCCCCTTTGCTGTCCTAGGCTTGTCTGTCTCCCCTTCTAGCTCTACAGTCTCTCCTTTGTAATAGATCTTTTCTTCTATTGGGTGCAGCTGTGAGTATCTGCCTCCATGATTTGCAGCTCTGGCAGCTGCCTGTGAGTGTGGTCCAGTTCCTTACCTGCAAACAGGAGAGGCTCCCCTCCCCTTTTTGTCTAAGTTCAGTATGGGGTTTGTAGACCCCATTACAAGGTACTAGAATCTATCCTTATTTGAAGGACTTTGTATTAGACAATAGATAAGCTGTGGCCATATAATCATATTTGTAAATATACATCTAACTTAAGTAAGAAATATCTAGTAGCATCAAGAACAATATGTAATTAGTTGTATGGATTTATTGGGGGTGGAAACTGCATTTTTGCAAGAACATCACTCAAAATTTGCTTCTTTTAAAAGGGTATAACAAACTGATAGCTGTATTCAAAGAAAATGGGGTAGCTGCATGAGAAAAAGAAGTAGGGAAGTGTGCAATCTTCACATTTTACCAGTGACATTTGTAAACTGGTATTTACTGGCCTTAATTTTCTTCTCCCTGACTTTATCATCTTCTGTCTCTGTACTAAATTGTATTAGACACTTGTGCCATATGGCCATACCCCTAATCACCAGATTATTCTGAATATATTCCATCTACCTCATAACTGATTGTTCCACTCCATACTTCTACCTATTTCATATTCTGAGCAAATTTCTTAATTTCACTTCCTTCAAGTCCATTTATATATATAAAAACAAACCAAATCAGTCTTAATACTAAGCCTGGTTACAATCCAGCAGCCACTTTCCTTCATCCTTCTCCATTTGCATTCAAGTACTTTCTGTTTTGGAATTAAGTAGTTGTTTATGCATATAACAGGGAACTTTCAAGTTTTGCAGACTCAGAAGTTGAACTCTGTTTCTTTTTTCTTTTTTTAATGTTTGCAAAATACATGAAATTCTTTAATGTTGTATTGTTCCTTCAAAACATAGGCTTCCATGTTTTTTTTAATGAAAAAGAATGAATACAGAAACAATTCTCACCAGCTGCCCAGCCTTCATAAATAGAGTGGTCTGCACAGAAGATGGACTAAAATAATTTTGGTTAAGAAACAGATTCTGCATTCAAACTTTCAAGACTTTACATGGCATATATGTTTTAAACCGTGTTCATTCACTTGAGAGAACAATATTTTTGTCTCTTTCTATGGAAAGCGTTAGATTCATTTGGTCTGTAATATTGGAAGTTGAACAGCTGTGCAGTTGCTCTCTGTTCACCAGCTGGCTTGTGTATAGGAATCGACTCCATATAACTGCCACTAGAACTTTTGTACAAAGCCCATATACTCAGGCTTGGATGGCGAGGCAGCAGAATTTACCCCAAACGTTGAACTCTCAGAAGATTTTGATCAACTTCAGTGTGCTTTTGTTCAGGCGTAAGTGACTTGCCCAAGATCACAGAAGATGTCTTTCAGCATCAGAAACTTAACTTGGATCTTCCGAGTCTCAGTCTAACTACAAGACCATCGTTTCAAGAGGAAGCGTACAAAGTTGGGGCTAAATCTGTCGTCTTCTATTTCTGAGTAAAGCTCAATAGAGTCCATCCACTGAGTGTATTGTACTTTGGATAAGGCCCCTAATTAATCTGTGCCTGATTTCCCCATCTGTAAAATGGGGATAATGCTTCTTTGTCTGGATGTTTATATACATTTCAGAGATATAGGATTTTGGAAAAAAAAATAAAGTGCATTACACTTTTGGAGAATCTACACATTTTCTTGATGGAAGGGAAGGAGAAAAAAGGGGTAAGACACATCTGGTTAGACTGCAATGTCTTCGGACAAGGGATAATCTCTGACTGTGCACATGCAGCAACTAGGATAATGGGGCCTCAATAATGGTTGGGGCCCTTCAAAGCTACTATAAGATTCTGCTGCTACTAGTCTCCTCCTAGCAGAACAATAGTACTATGCACTAGCCTTGTGCATCTAGCACTAAAAATTAACATTGTTTAGTACAAGCCATTTTTGTGGGGATCATTACTATTTATTATTTGTATTACAGTGGAAGCCGAGACAACCCAATTGAGACTAGGACCCCATTGTGCTAGGTGTTACATAGTAAGAGACAGTCCCTAGCCTGAAGATATTTCAGTCTAACCTTATGTGGCTTCCCTCCACTTGCCTTTTTTTTTTTTCCTCCTTTCCTTTCATCAAGAAAATTAGTAGATTCTCCAAAAGCTTAATATACTTTATTTTTTCAAAATCCTGTATCTTTGTAACACTTGCAACCCATTTCTCTCCTGACCTACAACTCTGCAAGTGTCCAATCTTAAATTTTCCACAGAAAATTTCCTAGCTAGAGATAATACCTGCCAAATTTCAAGTGGAAACTGAGAGTAAAATGATAGGATAATTACAACCTTAAATATAGACTTGCTACCACCTCTTCATGCTGTTTGTAAAGCACTCTGAGATCTTTAGACGAAATGCACAATAGAAATGTGAAGTATTAATAGATCAAATTCATTCTTGCTTAAATGGAATTTATCAAAAAAATTGTAGAATCCAATTTTACCCTTTGAATTACTCGACATCAAATAAAAACAGTGCATTTTCTGGCTCCCTTTTCCATATTATGTATGGGATAAATTCCCAGAAATGCTTAACTGGATTAACATTCTGTACTTTATATCCACTTTGTCATACTAAAAACCACCTCTTCATATGGAATAGTAAGTATCTGTTAGGACTGTACATTAAGGATCTGCAAGAACCCTAATATAACTGAATCTTTTACTATCAGGGTTTGAAGATGTAATGAGATTTTTGCCATAGGAAGTCAATATTGTATGAGACTCTAATAATGTGAAGTCTGGTCTTCTCCTGGCACTCGGCAATATTTCTGCCACTCAGGAAAAGAAATACTAGATCTTAAATTATTTCAACTTTTCCAATTCTAAGCGTAGGGAAATGCTACATTATGTCAGATACTGCTACGTGGTAGTTCTGGAGAAATGCTCACTTTTTAAATAACTATATAGATATATATTTTTTTCTTCGAGGTCTCATGTTTCAGTTATCAGTTTTGGCTGGTTTCATTTTCATTGTTAATGATCATTTTACTGGCTACAGCTATAAACAAATTAGTAATTTGAGGGAACCACCTGACTTTTATGCTATCAATGTTAAGAGATTAACCTACTTTTTCCCCCATGGATCTTAGAATCTGAGCAATAGCCGTGAATAGCTTATAGTTTTCTTTAAGTTGACAAAGCATTTACTTCTTAATAGGAACTGACTAGACCGTGAAGTACTCATTTTGCCAGTAAGGGTATAAAATGCCTCTATAGGAGACAGTGGTTTGGGCCTTCTCCAGGAATGTTGGCATGTCAGGCTCAAGTCCCTGTTCTGAGGAATGTTTCATTATTTTTATACCAAGTGGAACAGCTTCAACAGGAAAAATTGAGACCCGTCATGGAATATCCCAGTGGTTAAGACACTCATCCAGAATGTGGGTGGGAGGCCTGATTCTCATCATAGCTCCTCTCAAGAATAGGGTGTACTTGAATCCCAGGTCTCCAACATTGCAGATGAGTGTTGTAACCACTGGGCTATTGAGTAAAAGAGGAGCCCCACCAACACTTCCAGCTGTTTTATGCAGAGCCCACTTCAGAGGCTGACAGAGTATAACTATTGAACATCTCTACCAGCTTGGGCCCCACATGTGAGAAAAGCAGTGAAACCCTTGGTTTAACCCAGGGCTTAGGCATGAGTTTTGGTGCTGGATGTCAGGACTTATTTATTAGTTAGTTATTTTTGTACATGATCACTGGCAGAGATTTTTTGGTGGAAACTGAGGCACTTACTGGGCTAGGAGGCTGAATGGGGGTGTTCAGCATCTAAATTTTGGATTTATGCACATAAAGAGTGAGTTAATTACCTAAATCCCTTTGTGAAGCTAGACTTGTATCATACACTAATATTTTTATTATTAATATTGTTCGTACAGTCCCCTAATTGCTCATGCTACAAGTGAAACAAGTCAAAGGGCTTAATATGATCTCGAGTCAATTTTTATACTGGTGTAACTCCATAGACTTAATAGAATTATTCCTTAGATGCACTGGCATAATTGTGAACAGAATCCAGGTCTCTCCTCAATGAATTTACAATCTAATTTAGGCACAGTATTAAGAAAGGCATCGTTATTATAGAGGTGCAAGTTAATGGTTAAAAAGTCTGACACAAGGAGAGAGAGAGAAAGAAGCGGTTGGTAGAGCATTTTTTGTTTTGCATACACTTTGATTGCAGTCAGTGAGATACCGGGAGGTGTTTTCTTGGATATTTTATTTATTTGGGGAGTTTTTTTTCTGATATCCTATCATAATACAAAGTAGGAGTGGCAGTAGGGAATGCCTGAGTGCTCGGGGAACAAAGTGAGTGTGTTTAGGTTCCTACATTAGAAAAACTGTTCTCAGACAGAATTCAGGTTCAGCAAATAATAGCAGATGGGATTAGTGCAGCACAGTAAGCCTGTTTCGTTCAACAAAAACAACTGTTTTGAAAGTCACTAGCGAGCATGATGTCACTGGAAGAATATTGCCCAGAAACTGGCTTTTTTTTCTACAGTGGCCAGATTTGTTCTGTGCCTATACTGACCCCTAGTGCCAAAATAAGTAGATGAAAAGGAAAATAGAAGGGAAAAGCAATATTGTAATCTAGATCCATGCTGTATGATAATAGGAAAGAATGACATCTATACTATCAAGTTATTACTATAGAATATGTGGTTAAAATGTCTCAAATATAGTCTTCTTACTACAGACCTGGGAATTCTCAATTGTGATTTTTGTGGCATTGATCAATATAGAATTATGATGAATGTCTATACTGTATATGTAATATTTCAAGGGTCTGTTATTCCCCAGGACATGTATGTAGAGTTCCCACAGGTGGTAATATTTAATGCAAGTGAAATCCACATACTGAAGGTCTAAAGATACTTAAATTTTATATTGCATTTTTCATCTTCCAGTCTCTCACGCACACTGTTCTTCACAACACGTCTGGGAGGTCAGTTGTTATCCCATTTTGCATAAAGAGAAACTGGGGCACTGAGAAGATAAGTGACATGCCTAAGTTCCTAGAAGGAGTTAGTTTCACAACAAGGATTGGAATTCAGATGTATTGGGGTTCTTGTCCTGTAACCAGATCATGAAACTATGCCTCTTTCTAAATGCAAGAAGGGCAAGATTGGGCTGGCTCTTTCATGGATGTGCAAAACTGAGAGGACGCAAGGAAGCTTTCCACTCATTTGAACTATATGTATGGGGAGTGGGGACGGACAACCACAATGATAGAGCCTACACAGCAAAATGCAAGGACTGTTCCCTGCTAGCAACCTGTAGGACACAAGCTACATTAAAAAGGAAGGGCTATCAGTCAGGAGAACTGGCAGTAGCTGCTACAGATGGGACCATGTATTGCATGCTCCTAAACAGTAGTGCCCAAGGTACACTTGCCATATATGTCAGAAACTTCTCAGAGGTATACTTAGAGCTGTTACTTAATGACACAATGTGTACTTCCTTGCTGCTTTCAAAATACCTATGTTGAAGGCAGTAATATACCTGACAGCATTTCCATTAACAATGGGATCTCTAGTAGGATAATAAGTAGGAGTTTATTTAAGATGCACAAAGCTTAAAGTGGAGGCAGATCTGAATACAGTATGTAATCCCAAGAAGTCCTTGGTATTGTTCACTGACAATGCAAGTTCTTCCTTGCCACCACATTTACTATTGCTTAATTAAACAGTGTGGAGTCAAGTGGTTCAGGAAGAAATCAAGTGAATGAAGCCCCATCAGTCTTTACATAATTAATGGCATTCCCTGTGGATGACTCAATTTATGAAATTGCAGAGAAGAACTACATTGCTTTCCGCATTATGTTATCACAATTGCTTGCAAAACGATCGTTTGGAAGCTTCAGGATCCTCAACAATCTTTAAAATATACCTACTGTTACTAATAAAAGGCCTCTTTTCTGTCTAAAATATGGATTTTATCTGTTTATTATATTAATATAACATTATCAAATTTTCCTTTGAAGTCTGATGAAACATTGTAAAATTAAATATTCTGGAAATTTTGTACATTTCTTGTAGTTGTAAAAACCCTGTAAAACAGGGAACAAAACAGAGTTGGGTGGGAAACTTTTCCATCTGAAAAATCTTTAAGATTTCAAAATATTTTTCTGTTCTGTATTGGGATGAACATGAGACACATACACACCAGAATAGTCAAGAGCCTAGTGCATAGGGCATGCACCTGAGATGTGGGAGATTCACGTTCAAGTCTTATTTGGAGAAAGGACTTGAATCTGTATCTCTCACATCCCAGTGACCTAACCATCTGGCTATAGAGTCAGTCTTTCTCTGGTCCAATGAATATTTATACAAAATGGAACAGCTCCAACAGGAAAAATTGAGAGGCTCCCACTAGAATAGCCAATAGCCTGTTGGTTAGGGCATTCACCTGAGATGTAAGAGACAAAGGTTCAGCTTCTTGGTTTGAGTCAGACAGGTTGGGGACTTGCACCTGGCTGTCCTGCATCGAGTGCTATAACCTCTGAGGTATTGACCAGAAATTCCATCCTGGACCTGTGAAACCTTCCTGACGAAAGTTTAATTGAAACTAACCCTTTCCTGTGAAAAAGTTTCATTTTGAACAAATGGATATTTTCTGATGAAAAACAGTTTTGTAGCAAAATTCCTGACTAGTTCTACACAGAACAAATATCACTGACTGCAGTACATAATATAACTTGGAGCAGGAGGTAATTCAGTGTAATTTTAGAAGCCCGGTGGCCAAGATGGAGTCTGCTCTGTGGGCAGCTCTGGCCAAGAGAAGGCGCATGCAGGAATGCAGCAGGGAAAGTCCCTTCCAACCCTGGGGCACCTGTTCCAGCCCCCTCAGAGTGAACACACCCACCCACTGGAAAAGCACTATGAATATAGGAAAGGGACATATTTATTTACAGAGGAATGAAAGGAGAAAAACAACAGGGGGAAATATAAGGGAAGCCGTAAAACAGGGTTGCAATCAACTCAAGGCCCCACAGGCCCAGTGTTACCACAGTCTGAAAGGGCAGACACTGAGCAATGTATTTGCACACATAGTTCAGGAGTCCTGGGAAAAGTTCCAATCCAGTGGTGCATCTTGGGTGCTCCTGGTCATCTTCGGTGCCAGTAAACTTTCCCCAACAAACCCCTCCGGTGCCCTCTTCTGCCACTCTCTGCAAAGCCACACAGAGCGACAACCTCCCCACTTAAATAGCTAACAGCCTCCCTCCTTATTCCCAATGCAAAGTCACAAGCCCCAGTACTCACGGCCCCATGCAGCTTTGGGCAGCAGTGATACTGGGTCCAGCTCCAGTCTGTCCTCCTTGGGCAATTCCTCCCTGGCACAGTGCTCCTCCTGGCTCCTGTCCTGAGGTGTCCCTGATTTGCCGCTCTGTCCCTCCCAGGCTTCAGGCAGTTTCTTGGCTGCTTCACTCTCTGAGGGCCTGCTTGCTGCAGCTCTTCTGTCTGGAGCTCCAGACATACACCCCTGTCACTCTCCCCTCTTGCTCTGCTGCCTTCCCCCCAACAGCACTTCCTCCCTCTGGAACAGTCAGCACTCCCGACCCCCAGGAAAAAGATTTAAAGGGGCCAGGACTGGCTCTAGGCACCAGCAAAGCAAGCATGTGCTTGGGTCGGCACATTTCCAGGGAGGCATTCCGGCCATCCTTTTTTTTTTTTTTTTTTTGTACAAAAAACATGAAGATCAAAAAAATCTCCAGTAGTGCGATAGGAGCGTGATGTGAAAAATATCGTGTCATGTCGTGACACGGTCACTCATAATGTAAACGTGCGTAACTGTGTAAATGTTAATGGTTATTGATTAATCAATCAGGAATCATGATTACTTGTGTGTACTGTGCCGCCTTATCGGCACCATTCAGGCCAATTTCCATATCACATTGGTGCCAGTGGTTATAGGGCTAAAATGCCAGGACAAAAATGAAAACAACTTTCTGGTGCTGCCTACCGGCAACAAAGAGAGAAATGGCAAAAAGAATTAGAGAAACTATCTTGTGCTTCAAATAAGTATTTTTAAAAAGTTGACAATCAAAGAGAAGGCTCTAAGTAATGCACTGAAAGTGATTATTCATCAACTGATGAAGACCAATCGAACCAAAAATTATCTTCATCAGCTGATAAAGATGAACCACAATCTGACCAAAGATTATCTTCGCTAACTGATAAAGACGAACAATCACAATCCATCCAAAGATTTACTACTTCAGCTGAAGAGTCCAGAAATGAAGAACTGTTATCCAAATCTAAAACTGAAGAACAATTAGTGGAAGGTGGAGAGACTGACATAGGATCGGATCCAAGTAAATGGCCGACAATAGTTACTGATGCAATGCTAATGATTATTGTGAAAAAAGGTCCTTCAAAACTAGGTCCTACATTTGAACATCCATTTAATGGGTTGAATCATCGATCTATGCCATACAGTATGAAGAAAAAAATGAAAAATGGGGAACAACTTAATAGATCGTGGTTAGTATATTCACAGACCAAAGATGTAGTTTTTTGATTTTGCTGCAAACTGTTCTGTAACTCGGACATTCTTCTGGCAACTGCAGGTTTTAATGACTGGCAAAATTTGCATCAGCATTTGAAAGAACATGAAACATCAATAAATCATTTATGCTCGTTGACAAATTGGATTTAGCTATCAAACAGATTACGTTCCGGTACAACAATTGGTGCGGTACAGCAACGTCTACTAAACTCAGAAATTCTACTTTGGCAAGCTGTGTTGGAACGTTTACTGGCAATTGTTAATTTCCTAGCTGAATAGTGCCTCGCATTCCATGGATCCTCGGATATTTTATATGAGAATAACAATGGACATTTTTTGAAATTGGTCGAGTTATTGGCAACATTTGATAGTGTTATGGCTGAGCATGTATGAAGAGTGAAAGATGGAGAGATTCACACCCATTATTTCGGTAAAAATACACAAAATGAGATAATACAATTAATTTTGAATGGAGTGCATAATTAAAATTTATCGGATTTGAAACATGCCAAATATTACTCAATTATAGTCGATTGTACTCAAGATCTGAGCAAAACCGAGCAAATGTCAATAGTTTTGATTTGTGAAAATTGATGAAAATGCAGAAGTGAAAATTTGTGAACGCTTTCTAGAATTTATACCAGTGAATGAAACTACTGCGGGAGTCCTCACAGATGTAATTCTACAGAGATTGGAACACTATGGAATACCTTTAGAAAATATGCACGGTCAAGGGTACGATAATGGCTCAAACATGCGAGGACGACATGCAGATGTACAGCAAATAATATTGAATTTAAATAATTAAGCTTTTTTCCTTGCCATGCGCATTCACTCAATCTGGTTGTCAGTGATGCCGCCAGATCATCTAAAGATGTTGTTTCATATTTTACCACAGTGCAAGCAATTTACAACTTTTTTAGTGCTTCCACACACCGTTGGACAGTCTTGAAGAAGCATCTTGAACAAATTCTCACACTTAAACCTCTAAGTCAAACTAGATGAGAAAGCAGGATAGACACTATTAGAAATATTAAAAATCAGTTTTCCAAAGAAGACCTCATGAAGCACTGCCAAGACCTACATTTAGCGCTCAGTACTGATAACGCTGCTGATGCTGATGGAGTAAAATTATATGATGAATTAATAGCTTTATCTGAGCTAAAAAGTCCTAAAACTTCTCCTCTAAAAGTATTAGACTTTATAGCAAGAAATGATTTTTTTCACTCCAAACACTGCTATTGCATTACGCATTCTTTTAACATTACCAGTATGAGTGGCTTCTGGTGAGTGCAGTTTCTCAAAACTGAAATTACTAAACAATTATTTGAGGTCCACCATGTCTTAAAATTGTTTGTCAGGACTCGCATTAATTTCAATTGAAAGTACCATAGCAAAAAATTTAGATTTCACTGAATTATTAAAAGACTACACAAGTATAAAAACCAGAAAAATTCAGTTCATATAAATTCTTTTAATTTATGAGAAACTGGGCGCACCGGAAGACACACACGTTTTTCATTACAGTGTATAGTTGAGCCCACATTGTTTGTTTGTAATTGTGATTTTGTTAAAATTAAATGAGTACACTAGTAGGAAATTGTTTTATTTCACTAGCTACAAATTCTCTGTTTTCATTTTTTTTTTAATTTTAAATTGTCAAAACAAAACAACCATTGCGAAATGCAAACGTGTAAAAGCCAAAAAAAAGGGGGGGCAGCCAAAATTTTTTTTGCTTGGGGCTGCAAAAAACCTAGAGCCAGCCCTGAAAGGGGCCATGCTCTCTAA
The DNA here is from genome assembly GCF_965152275.1 of Natator depressus. Lineage (NCBI taxonomy): Eukaryota > Metazoa > Chordata > Testudines > Cheloniidae > Natator > Natator depressus. The sequence continues at coordinate 168,780,770 of NC_134235.1, read as the reverse complement.
ACCCTCAAAGGCGTTACTAGTGTAGAAATATAGCAATTGTAATACCGTATGAGACCAGTGGTCTGTCTAGACCATGATCCTCTTTTTGAGGCTAAGTCTGTACTGTCTCTGCAGTTTGACTACAGGAGTGTGAATAGCAATGCATACCAAAGTACAAACTAAAAGGTGCAAGCTTCACATTAATGTAAGCCTGTTTGAGGAGGACTTTGTTAACATGAACAAGGAAACTTTTAGTTTGGACCCGCAACATCCACATGGGGGAGTGCCACCCAGCACTTTGGTGCACACTGCTGTTCAGACCCCTTGTAGTCCAAACTGCAGGGCAATGTAGACAAGCCCTAAAATGGCTTGTTACCACATGCTTCAAAGGAAGGTGCAAGAAAGCCACAAATGAGCACACAATCAGGTTGCTCCCATAGTCTATTAATTAGCTCATGTTGTGAAATATGTATATAACCTCTTTTCATCCTGTGTAACTCTGAATACTCTCATTCAGAAAAATGTCTAATCCATTCTTGAGTCCTGCTAAATTATAAGGATGAAATCCTGGCCCCAATGAAATTGTTGGGATCTTTGCAATTGACTTAAGTGGGGCCAGGTTTTTAACTTTGGCATCAGTCTACAAGTGACTAAAACATGGGGCTGAAAGAACTGTAATCTACTCTCTCTCCTCTTCCACAGACTTCTTGCATAACTTTGAGCAAGTCACTTAATCTCTTTGCTTCAACTTCTCCAGCTGTAAAGTAGGGATATTATTACCTACCTCTCCAGTGGCGGGCGGGGAGGGGATGGGAGAGGGAAGGCTCCATTGATTTGGGTGAAAATCTGGCCTCATTGAAGTCAGTGTGAGTTTTGCCATTTACTTCAATGGGGACAAGATTTAACCCTTTATGTCTAAAGCACTTGGAGATCATCAGAAAGAGGGAGCTATAGAAATATGAAAATAATCCCCTTACCTGCGAAGAGGGATTTCCATGGAAATACCATAATATCTGGGGGAGGGATAGCTCAGTGGTTTGAGCATTGGCCTGCTAAACCCAGGGTTGTGAGTTTAATCCTTGAGGGGGCCATTTAGGGATCTGGGGCAAAAATTGGGGATTGGCCCTGCTTTGAGCAGGGGGTTGGACTAGATGATCTCCTGAGGTCCCTTCCAACCCATTTTTGAAACAGGATTCTCTCCTCAGGAAAAATGAATTGCTTGTTTACTGTGATGGGGTATACAAACTGAGTCTGAAGGTATTAAAAGGCAGTACTGCGCCCAGGTAGCCCTGCCCTGCCAAGCATGCTCTGATTGGAGGAGCGAGTTAAAAGGAGCTCAGAGGCCCAGTCAAAGAGTTGTGGACAGGCTGCAGGAGAGGGGAATTCTTCTCCAGGAAGCCAGCCAGAAGAGTGAGCCTGAGAAGGGACCACAGAACAGGTAAGGCCCAGAGGCAGGGCCTTCTCCTTCGAGAACTAGCAGGTCCTGCAGCGTCCTACTCTTATGGACTCTTTAGTTGTAAGGTGATTAAGTGTTTGGACTATAGGGGCCATGCCCCAGACTGAAGGGACCTATAAGTAGGAAGTAACTCAGGGAAGCAACTTATACTCACTGCTGGTGGACCCTGCCGGTGTTGCTTCTCACAGGGCCTTGGCTGGGACCCAGTGGAGATGTAGGGTATGGGTCCCCCTACCATGCTCCCTTAAGGGTTTAGATCCAGATGTGGGAGGAAAGACAGACCCCCTGCTTAAGGTCAGGAAAAGGTACCTCTATTGCCCTGACAGAGCACCAAAGAGACGGAAGTTAGATGCGCTAACTTCTAGGCTGCCTGGTCTCCAAGCTCCCTATTACATGCACATAGAAGGGAAAGAAACCAGAACTGTGCTGATGGCTTCTTTTCACAGGGGAATACAAAGATTTTTGTTTTTATTTGTTTGGATTTGTTTCTATTAGTATTTAGAGTTCAAATACACTTGAAAACTCAAAATAAAAAAAATATTTAACTGAAACTGTCCAGTTTTGGCTGGTGTTGGTCAAAACTACAGCTGGTGAGACCACAGTAAAAATGGCAAAATTTTATTTGTATGCCAATGTTGTTCTGGTCATTAAAGGGGTTTTCATAGTAGGGAAAACTTAACTTTTCAATTTGCATAACTTAAGAGCAACATGCACTTCCATGCACAAACTTTGATAAGAGTTAGTATAATAGGTGCTGCTAATCAATATTAACAAGAGGGTTTTGCTTCTTCTATTCAATCATATAGTGAGTTCATAATGCTTAATTTGTGACATTACAAAGCTTTCCAGGGCAACAGGCAGTTTTATCATTGACGATGCAATATGACTTCGGAGGAAAAAAACAAGGCTGTGAAGGAAAGCACTTCTTAGGACAAATGTTGCTCTTGGATACAGCACATATCTCAGAGTCTCCTAACTTCTAGAATTGGGCAACATTTTTGGACAAAACATTTTTTAGTGAAAAATGCAGATTTGGTAACACTGAAATGTTTTGCAAACTTGTGTCAGTATTGCCAAATTGCCAGTGTAATAATAATAATAATAATAGAAAAGAGGGCAAAGCAACAACAACAAAAGCTGAAACTTTTCATTTCTACATTTTTGAAACACAAATGTTGTGATATTTAGATTCAAAATTTCTTTGTTTCAAAATTTTATTCAGACTTATTTTACAAATGTTAAGTATGAGCATTTTTTAACAATCAAAATTAAAAGTTTTTAACCTGAAACTTTTTTGGACCATTTGGTTTGTCAACATTTTCAAATTTTGTTAGTTTTGAATCAATATGAAAACAAGGTGGTATTGGTGGTTTTTGTTGTTTTTTTTTTTAAACTGGCCGCAAACGAAAAAAATCCATTATTTGCACATTTGTGACCTCCCGGGTTCAATAGCCTGGAAACAGAGTGTGAGGCATACACAGTGTGACTAAGAAATAAGTTTCTCAAGGTCCTCATGCCTTCTTGTCAGGGCTTGATTTGGGATGCTTCTACCTTCCTAGACCACCATGGATGTGAGTGGGAGAAAGCATGTTTTCCTTCCCCTGAGAGCCTGTGAACCACTTCCCCTTCCTGTTTCTATACCTGCTTTGATTATCTCAAGTTGAGCTCTCCTTTTTTAGCCATCAGAGTGAACAGTTTCTCCTGGATGGGGCTCTCTGCCTAGTAGTTGTGAAAGACAGATAACTTCTTCTTTATTTGACTTAATTAGGCTATGTCTACACTTAGTTACAGTAGCATAACTGCAGTGCAGCAACTTTCAGCTATAGCACTTCAGTGTAAACACTTACTGCAGTGAGAAGAAGGGTTCTCTCCCCAAGAGGTGGTAGCTAGAATAATTCTTCCATCAACCTAGTGCAGTCTATACCAGGGGCTAGGTTGGCTTAACTATGTCTCTCGGGGTGTAGACTTTTCACATCCGTAAATGACATAGCTATGCTGATATCTACACTGACAGTTTACCAATGTGTGGTAAGCAGAAACTATCAGTCCTACTTTTGAAACCTCTGTTGTAAACATTTCCACCAAGGATAGATCAAGGTATGTACCAGCAGTACATTTGGTAAAGTACTGTAAGTTGCTTGACTGTGCTTCTGTTTCTTGCTACCAAAGTTATATGCACAGAACTGAGATGTATTCACGAGCAAGGCAATCTTCTTCCCTGCTAAGAAGGATATTCCTCAGAGTGAATCAGTAATAAACTGTAATCATTTATTAGCTTTAGATAAATCATTTGTAATAAAAATTCATTCCTTGAGGAAAACAAACACAGACTCTTTTCCTATCTGACACAAAGTTTAATTAAGTAATAATTTAGTGTAGCTTATAAACAGCCCTTGCAATCACCAGCAACATTTTTTTAAATAAAAAAAAATCAAATACTTTTTTCCTCTCCCACGCATAACAACAAGGGCCACCTGTAAATGTTGTCGGGATGTTTCTAGGATGTACAATTCATCATGTTCATGTGCATGAAAATTGGTTTTATGAAATAGTCTAGATCAAAATAAAGGGCATACATTAACTTGTCTTCTGATATATTGGTACATTGTTATACTATGCATCTGTAGTACTTGACCTTAAATGTCACTAATATAAAACACTTTTATTTTTATGATACACTTACAGTGACTGCTTCTTATCACCACAGCACTGTGTTGCAAGGTGAAGATAAAGATAAGATATATTAAAACATTAACTAAGCAACTTATTAATAAGACAATGAATCATTCATTTCTACTTGCTCTCTAGCAATCAATTGCAGCAGCCACCAGTAGTTATTTTACCAATGATACTGATGTGGCTGCTGCCTGGAAATTATCCCCAATTATTTCATATAAAAATTTCTGACATCAATGACCAAAACTTCATATATGATTGATCAAGCATGTTGGACTAATGAATAAAATATGTAAGTCAGATTTTTGTTGTTGTTGTTTTGTGAATTATACATATGTTCCATTTGGATTTGTTACCCAGTTCATCCAGCTGCTCTGCCCTCCAGTCAGATGAACACACTCATGTGGGTGTGACTGTTAACAAGGTATTCATTGTCCTAAATGTGTACTTCATGTATTTTCAACTGAAAGAGGAAACATTATTTGCTACTCGTGTTAAAATTAGCTAACATATTAAATTTAAAACATGGATATTGTAAATCAAGCTTCATTATTTTTGGAAACTACCCAAATAATGCCACTACAGGAGTTAACAATGAATCAGTAGAACATGAGGAAAGATGATCCTTTTTATTGTTGGTGAAGCATGTGAAGTGTTGGGTTTTATTCTGAAGAAGTGATCAGCAAGATACTTGTTAGATACTATTTAGATGTTCATTCTTGACAAGGTGCCAGATTATGTCACCATTGTCCCTGTTAAATAGCACCATGCCTTATGATTAGCTCACTGATTACAAAGGAGCTCTTACTGGAACAAAATGCTATTCAGGCGAAGGATATTGGAATCTGGCCTTAACAAAACAAAACTAAAATGACTTTTTCTATTTCTTTTTCTCCATGTGGGAGCATTATGCCATCCAACAGTTGCAATTATCATGCCATTTTTAAATAAATGTAATGAGTGGTTTTGCTTTTAAGGCTCTTAAAGAATTGATTGAGAGCAATTTTACTATTAATCAGTTTTAGGAAGCTCTTATATGAGGGGACAGCACTCCACTTAAGTGCAGAATCCTATGGACATGTTGGGCCTAATTCAGTTTAAATCAGGAATAACTCCTTTACAGATGAAAGTTATACTAGTGTAATAATGGGATTAGATCAGAATCAAGCCTTCTGTCACTGGCATGCATAGAAAATATATTTATGTATAGGTAAGTGACATTACAAACCTAACTCCTTTCATTCTAATAGTATCTCTAAATGGTTGTGTTTCCCCTTTGAGTAGTAAGTGCTAATAGCATTGGTGGGAGCTACTAGAAAGCTATAGCCTGTGGGAAGCAGAACAGTATATCCCGGAGGTGGAGCCTTTCCTTGGGAAAAGATGGGATTTACTCAGCAACTGTGGAAAAAATGGGACAGGGGTGGGGGGGAGAGAATAGGCACCTATAAAAGAAAAAGTCCTAAAAAACAGGACATCTGGTCACCCTACCCACAACCAATGGGAGTATCATCATCAAAAGGGCAGAGAGATGCTCAGCTGGGGTTCCCATTCTTTACCCTTATCCCCCACCTGATACGTTCACAGCCTTTGGACCAACTGATAACAGCAGACTGCTTTTTAGAAGTTGAGCTCTAGATATTATTTTCTAACTGCTGATTGGTTGCTTGTCCCTCACTTCTGGCCCCTTCTGTTTGTGTCCCTCCACTGCCACCATCACTCTCCCTGCTCCATGTCCTCTCTTCCCTCTTCTCCAATATTTCTTTCTGCCCCTTCTCTAGCTCCCTGTCCCTAGTCCCATTCTTTCCTTTCCCCCCAAAAAAAGTTTCTGCAAAAATTTCAACCAGCTTTGTAAGTATGAAAAAGAAATTATAACATATATGTGCATCATGATCCATCCCTGCTTTGGATCTGATTTATGGTGTTTTTAACTTATAAAATCTTTGGGACAAAGTTATTTCAGCATTCATCACATTTTTTTGTACAATTTTTCCCTTTTGAAAACAGATATTTTTCTGAAAAGTTTTCAGTTTCATTTCATTTCAAGTTGTATGAAAATTTTTGTCAATTTTGTGCTTTATTTTTTGTGAAAAAATCTTTCAATCATATTTTCAAGTTTTGATTTGCCCCTGTGTAACTTTTGATTTGGCACCTATTGGGACATGTTATCCTATGGTGTTTTCCTGACTCCTTAATTGGATATATGCGTGTAAATACTTGAAATTTTCCTTTCAGCTCTGGCTGACCCAGGAGTCTTTGTGGTCTGAAAAGTTTTCAGTTGTTGGAAACAAAGAAATAATTTGTAAAATGAAAAATATTTTTATTTTAAAAATTTAAGAAATAGAAATTTGTATTATTTTGAATATTTTCCTGGGGGTGGGGGGGGGAAGGAAATTTGTTGACCAGCTCTTGCTGTATTTCTACAACATCTAGCACAATGAGTCACCAATCCTGATCGTGACTTTTGGGTGTTGATGCAATATAAATATTGAAATTCAATTAACAGTGAAATAATACCATAAAATGTATAATAATAATTCAATTTTTTTTCCAATGATCACACTTGAATAAATTATTTTTAAACTTTATTTTAGGAATAATAACTGCATTGCTAGCAGTTAGCAACTAAGGTAAGCAGCAACTACATATTTACTTTCTCATACTGGTAAGAAGGTATGGATATAATTTGCTTTTTTTTTTAAATACTGTTACTGAATTTGATGAATTAGTAAGATGCTATATTTATATACTGCACAGCTTCTTTGATAGGACACAAAGAATTCTAATTGATGAAAGAGTTAAAATGAGATTGATTGCTGCTTGTTATGATTAATCAGGCAATATAATGTTCTCTGCCTCAAATTTGAGGGTGATTAATAATTCAGCAAATGATCTGAAGACGAAAATAGCTGTAAATCATTAGCGGATCTATAGGAGTTGCTGATCTCAGTATCTGTCTTTGTGGATACAGGGCCACATCAGAAAATCCACTGCAACAATCTGTCATTCATGGTCAACATCTTGGCATTCTCAGCAGAGAGGTCAAGGATTGCGCATGCACAGAAAATTAACTATCTTCTAGGCTGTTCCTGCAGATTTGGGTTGAAGCACATTGATGGAGCAGTGGAGGGGAAGCATGCATTATTGTCTCTTCTGTGGATATAAACAACATAGTTCTATCCTCAATGCAGCCAGTGTATCTGTTTTTGCAAGTGCCAAACCCATTTAGAAATGAAAAATAATCTATGAAGGTATTAGAAATATTTTAACCAAACATCTAATGTCGTCATTTGAATCACACCACATTCCTGATTTGAAACTAGTTAAAATTTGCCAGGAAGAGGGATTCAAGAACTACAGGACCTGTAATCTTCCCTAAACTTAAACAGCCATGCCAGTTTTTTTGTAACAATTATCAAGAAGATGATCAGAGGACTGAATTTGTCAGACAATGGTATCACTTCTACTGATACTCTATCAGACCAATTTACCACCTCCGAACCCTTTTGTTATACTGAATCGATAGTAAACATATGGTGTACAGTATTGGAGTATTCTTCTTGTTTTAGGTTGGGTGAATTTTTCTATGATGGTATAGATCAGGAGAGCACATATTTTCATCTTAATATATTAGAACTATCAAGCAAGATTATCAGTAGAAAACATACTTTGGTGCACGGGATTTGGTAGCGTATTCTGGTGTAGAGTCTCCTCACTTTGGGCACTAGAGTAACCCAATAGGCATAGGAGAAGACTCCTGATTTACTTCATCCTTTGCTATACATTTTCTCGAGTTTTCTATGAACTCTTCACATGTAGCTTTATTTTTAAATAATATTAAATGATCAGGGTTGAACTGTATCATGTTCTGTACAAAAAAGTAGTGAAGTGTTGGAATGAATTGCTCTTGCCTAAATCCAAACACTCAACATGCTTACTAATAATTATTATTTCTCTATCTCTTATCAAGACTAAATATGGCAAAGAAATTAGATGGCAATAAACAGACAAACTGGTGTTTTCAGTGCAAAAAAAGAAAATAGAGAAGCAAACCAACATAGAGAATGTTTTTATTGTAAGTACACAGGAACACAAATCTTTGACAAGCTCATAGTTAAAAGTTATAGACTTAAATAGTCTTTTTAAGCACAAGCTGTCTTGTTTGGCAGTTTTCTGAAGATTTGACTGAAGACTTTCAGTGATGATGTGTTATGGGAATGATTATTCTTACCTCAGCATTTTTAGGTGCTAGATGTAAGAATTTGCATGCTTTCTCCAACAGATATAATAGGCTCATGTTTAGAGAATGCTAGGTGATCAAATTCAGCAAGAGTTGAATTTCTTACTCCTGCTCCAGTGTTTTGATATTGGAGTGACAGGGAAGGAACAAGGGAAGGAGACAAAGGGACATAGGGAAGGTCAGCTGACATAGTGGGTAAGAGCGGAGCAGCTTTAATCAACTCAGGGTCCCGCCACAGCTAAGTTCATTTTCATCTTTGGTGGGAGTCCCTGGGCAGCCATTGTGGAAGCTAAAGGCAATAATGAAGGGAGAAATGGATGGAATAAAATTAGCAAATGGGAACCTGGACAAAAACCTTGAATCACAATCCAACCAACTCTTTTTTGATATCGACTAAAGTTTTAAATTTTTTTCATTTCTGAACACAGCTGCACTGGGGTACGTTTACACTGTAACTGCAGGTGTGACTGCCATACAGCTCAGGTAGACATACTAATCCTAGCTTTAATCTAGCTAGCACCCTAAAAATAGCGGTGAAGACACGGCAGTTGGCCTTCAGCACAGGCTGTACAAGCCTGCCCAGAACCCTGGGTACATACACACTAATTCCATTAAGCTAGTGTGAATATACCTACCGAAGCTGCAAATCACCTTTGATTGCAGTGCAGACATACCCTTTATTTATCTGTCTCCAACCAATAAATGGAAGTGCCAGAAAATGAATACCTTAAGGTCTGTTATTATGTGGTTTGTGGACCAGTCTCCCAGGGAAATCTATTCTCACAACAGGTGCAAATAGAGTTACATATCTTGGTGCTTATTTAGCCTGAAATATATTTAACTGAATTTATTAGTGTCCATAGGTAGCTAAAAGTTGCTGTGCTTCAAAAATGTAATAGAGCTATAATCTCATTTGGAGCCAATGGAGTTATGTTAATTAAACTAGCTCAAGAACTGGCCCATAATGCTCAGTTAAGATCTCAAAACTTGGTCTTGGTTACTATCAAAGTTGTGTCAAATGGCCTGCACCCCTCCAATTCCCAAATAAGATTAAACCCACCATTTACCTTGCTCTTCTTTTTTAGTTTCGATATAATACAGCTCACATAAGGAAGGCACATCCAGCTACATCCATGGGTCTCTTTCCCCCTTGTGAAGGCCATGGGATTCAGACAAATCTCAAGCTTTTATCAAAAGCAGCACATAAAGCAATCCCCTCAGCTGGGCATCCAGCTCTGAACTCTCTCCCTATCCATTATAAAAGGAGCACTCTGCATCCATTACAGGCACTGCTTATCTATATGACAGGAAGTATACTATTTTGCAGCTTCTTTTTCAGAAGATTGCATTGTTTAAGCAATCCAGCAAACCGTTAAGCGCATGGATACTCCTTTTGATTCAAATGAACATTTAAGGTTCATCATGGCCTAAAGTGCATTGTTTGTTTTGCTGAATAAAGGCCTAAATCTGGACAAATTGCAGCTGAATCAGGTGCAACATTTCAGGAGATATTTTGCTTATTGATCTCCAATATTTACCAATAGCATCAAATCAAAGAGAGGAAAAATAGATTAATTTTTACACAATTGTGTAGCATAAACCTAAACTGACACGCATTTAGCTTTCTCATTTTGAAAGAGTTGTTTATGTTCATGTAAAAATAGTGCCTTTGAAATTTTGATGCATTCCCCATCTTGTTGGCAGACTTTGAATTTATAAAGAAACTTCTTTAAAAGCATTTTAAATTGCTCTTTCATAATAGTAATAAATCTCTGTACACCTTTCTGGTTTTACACCTTGTGTATTGATTCAGCTTCATTGCTTACTATAGCTGAATTCCACAAGATGGAAATATTTGAAAATTACTTCTGAGGGAAAGTGGCTGATAAACAGTTTATTTTACCCAGTCACACTGGTATTTGTCCTTTAGCTACACTGTGATACTAGAAATCAATTGACTGTCAGATTGGCTTTATGAAACCATATGACTTGGGCACACGCTGAGCTCTGTTAGAACCTGATCCTGCTGCTATTATCTTCAGTGATGCAAGATTAGTCCTTTGATAGCTTCACTTTTACTTTAAAAGCTGCAGGATTGGAACTTTTCAAATAAAATACAAGATAATTTGTGTTTTATAGCATGCGTTTCATGGGCATCTCTAAGCACATTGCAAAGAAAGGGGATAAATGTTAGTGTTTGTTAGTGCAGTATAGACCCACAAGTCCATGATCACATCAGGCATTTTCTTCTTCTCTGTCACTCTTTTGAGAAGAATTGTAGGATCCAGCTGAGTTTGTGCAAGAGCACCTGCACTCATACCTTGCATTCTTGTATTCTGACCCACAGCAAGAGCTGGGAAGCACCAGATCCTGCAGCATACCTGTTCATGAAACAGTCAAAACAGAAATCTGTGGATAAACAGGGACTTGCCTTTGTCCTGCATTCGTTCTGTGAAACACTGCTGCACAAACAACCAGTGGTGGTAGAGTTGGAGGGAGATTGAGGACATAAAGGATTTTGAGAAGACAAATAATGAGGGATTATGGTGGGCTAGGGAAGGCTGCAGAAAAGCTAAGGATGTTTCTTAACTAAACCAATCCAAAACTTAACCAAGATTCTGATTTGACTCAGGGAATGGTGGTAGATTTTGTCTGTGACTAGTTAGAATCTTTTGGCATTTTTTTTTAAAGCGGTGGGACAGTCTGTGATAGGACATCAAGTCCAAGTTTGTTTTACAGAGTGGATTTGCAGTCCCCTGCAGTTATTTTTTTAGGGGCACCTGGGACTGTCATTTAAACATACATCTCTATCCTTGAGCCAAAGTTAGGTATTTGCATACCACTCCCATTGACTTCCTTTGGAGTTGTGTGCATGTATCTGTGGGTAGAATTCCCTCTTGTTTTAATCAAACAATACTATTGAAAGAATGAGGTGCACAATATGAATGTTAACATGCAGTTTTGATAGGGACTTTGATGCTGTCCCTGTAAGATAAACTTTTTGTTCTGTTAAATGTCCATTCACTGATGAAGTACCTCTCTTCTATATTAGGAATTGTGGAGCGTCTTTCATTAACAACAGTAACTTCATTAATGACAAAAACTCTTTATTAAGAATACTCTGTAATTCCTAATACAAAATAGTGATAGTCACCGATATATGATGCCAAAATTTGCAAAAGCAGCTAGTAATTGGGGTGCTTCAGTCATTTGGTGCTCAGCTTGAGACTCTTTAAAGGAGCCTGATTTTCAGAAAGTGCTGAGCACCTACCCTCTGAAAACCAGGCGTAATGATTTGCATAATTAAAATGTTAAAATCAGTGCTTATAACGTATTTAAGAAGGACTTAGTGGGCAAAAATGGGAGAAGCAAACTTACGTCAAAAATGGCATTACCTGTTTTTCAGTCATTGACAAATTGGAAGAAAATGATTGTGAATTCTTATGGAACAATGTCTTTACAGATAAAGTACAAAGTGGGGGACTAGCTAGTGTCAGCTGTAGTCCACCAAATCATACTAAGGGTCAGGATGATCAACTCCTGAATCACCTACTCACATTGTGTAGGAAAAAAAAATCTGTGTGATCACAGAGAAGTTCAGGCTGAGTGGTGTGTTCTGGAGATCTCACGCTTCCAGTACTAAAACATCCTTCAAATTTCTAAATATTTTAGATGACAATTTCTTAACTCAAGACATGCTGTAGCCAACGCTGGGGAATTGTATATTAGAACTCCTCTTGCCAGATGAAAAAGGAACTGATCACAGAGCTAAAAATTACTGGTGGTTTAGGTATAAAGCGTCATGACTTGATCATATTTGTTATGTGCAAACAGAATAAATTCTAAACCATTAATACACACACATGCTTTAAAAGGGCCAATTTCACAAAGCTGAAAACAATTATGAGCCAGATCAGTTGGGAGAAAGAATTCTAACAGAACAATGTGAATGATGATTGGGATTTGTTTAAGAACACTAAACCAGATAACCCAAAATGCACAAACCTACAATTGAAAAAGAAGATAGTACTGGTTTAAACAAACAGGCAAGCAGTCCTGATCTAGAAGAGATGTGACAGTAGCTATTAAATAAATATAAGCAATGGAAGAAAGGGAAAGTTGTAGTAATGAATATTAACCACAAGCTAAAAATTGTCAACAATAGATAAGGGAGGCCAATGGACAAAAGGAGAAATTTATGGTCAATAGAGTTAAGGACAATAAGAAGGAGTTCTTAAAGTACAGCAAGAACAAAAAATTCTTACCAAGGGCATTGGTCCATTATTGATGGAAATGGTAGGACTGTGAATAATAATACAGGAAAAGCATAAGTGTTTAATAAATTATATTTGGGAAAAACTAGATATATAATTAAATTACTTTCCATTCCAGTGGTAACTCAGGATGATGTTAAATGGCAGCTACTAAAGTTAGACATTTATAAATAAGTAGCTCCATGTAACTTGAGTTGTATCCCAGAGTTGTAAAAGGGTGGCCTGAGAAGCTTGCTAAACTGTTAATGTTGATTTTCAATAAATCTTGAAATATTAGGAAGTTCAAGAAGACTGAAAGAAAACGAATGTCCCAATATTTTAAGTTTCAGAGTAACAGCCGTGTTAGTCTGTATTCGCAAAAAGAAAAGGAGTACTTGTGGCACCTTAGAGACTAACCAATTTATTTGAGCATGAGCTTTCGTGAGCTCATGCTCAGATAAATTGGTTAGTCTCTCTAAGGTGCCACAAGTACTCCTTTTCTTTTTGCCAATATTTTAAAAGAGTAAATGGGATGACCTGGGTAAGCTCTGTCAGTCTGTCATCAATCCCAAACAAAATAATGGAATCACTCGATTTAATAAAGAATTAAAGGAGGGTGATTATAATTAATGCCAGTCAGCATGGGCTTACGGAAAATAGATCCTCTCAAACTAGCTTGATATTTTTGTTCTGTAATCTCAAAAAATGAATAGATGAAAGAAATAGTGTGGATATAATATAGACTTACAGACTTCTGTAAGGCATATGACTTGGATTAAAAATCTAGAAGAAAGAAAATCAACATGGCATACATTAAACAGATTAAAAGATTACTGACAGGTCTCAAAATGTAACTGTAAATAGCGAATCATCGTCAAGTGGGTGTGTTTCTACTGGGTCCCAAAGGAATCTGTTCTTGGACTTATGCTATTTAACATTTTTATCAATGACCTGAAAGAAAATCTAAAATCATCACTGATAGTTTGCAGATGGCACAAAGATTGGGAGAGAGGTAAATAACAGATTGTAATATTATACATCTAGGAATAGAGGATGCAGGCCATACTTATCAGATGGGATACTTGAGTGGGGAGAGGGGATGGGTGTTATGGTGGAAAATCAGTTGAACATAAACTTCTAGTGTGATAATGTGGCTAAAAGGGCTAATGCCATCCTTGGATTCATAAGCCGGGGAATCTTGAGTAGGAGTAGAGAGGTTATTTTACTTCTGTGTGCCTACTGCTGGAATACTGTGTCCAGTTCTGGTGTCCACAAGTCAGAAAGGATATTGATACTTTGGAGAGGGTTCAGAGAAGAGCCGTGAGAATGACAAAAGGATTGGGAAAACATGCCTTATATTGATAGACTCATGGAGTTCAATCTATGTAGCTAAATAAAGAGTAGGTTGAGTGACTTGATCACAAAGTTTTATAGGGTTCTCCATGGGGAACAGAAATTTCATAACTGAGGGTTCTTCGATCTCGCTGACAAAGGTATAACAAGATCCGATGGCTGGAAGTTGAAATCTAGACGAATTCCAACTAGACTATCACAATGTTACCTTCTGGCCTTATAATCTATGAGTGCATCATCCGATGAAGTGAGCTGTAGCTCACGAAAGCTTGTGCTCAAAAAAATGTGTTAGTCTCTAAGGTGCCACAAGTCCTCCTTCTCTCTGTGGAATGTTGATTCTGAGATTCACTGCCTTGGGAGTCCTCATAAACACCAAAATACACTGAAGAGTACCTTGTGCCCTGCCCACTCAGCCAAGGACATAAATCCTGCTGCTAGAGTAAGTACCAAAGGGCCCCATTGCTAGCACCCTGTCTCTCACAGGGTGGGGGAAGGTGAGAAAGCTACAGAACAGCATCCACAGGGGAGGCAGTGTCAGTGTGTGTCCGGGGCCTTGGGTTGTTTTAGTTTTAACCTCGTAACTAAGGCCCTAATCCTGCAAATACTTTTCCATGTGCATAAAACTTTACACATGTGAATAGTCCTATTGAAGTAAAAGGGTCTACTCACATACTTAAAGTTGCAGGATCAGGGACTAGACAAGGTTTAAAACCATGTAAATCTGATCCCATGTCCAATAATATTTACAGGATTAAATCCTGGCATTTAATTTTATACTAGTATGAGAGAGAATATATATGCCCATAAATATTCAGGCTGTAGGAGCTAATCAGTATAGAGCAATTCAACAAATCAAACAAAATGAAAACTTTTTCCGATGTTGGTTTTCTAGAATTTGTTTTTAATCAGAGAAAAAGTGAACCTAATTAGTAAAGTGGATACAAAATGCTTTTTTACTGTCCCATAAATTTCCCATCTGTACCAAGCCATTCTAGATATTATTTAATCTGAATATATAAGTAGGTTTTTCTTTTTGGAGAGAGGATTTTACATTTTTTTTTCTAACATGGTTTGCCAAATTAGAAGAAATAACAGTTCCAAACATGTGAATTTCTTTTTTAAATATATATAATTTATTCAACAAATTCCTCTCCCATACAGAATGCATCTTTCCATAGATGTACTTTGGCAGGTATCACTTACAATTTGTGTCCATTTCCCTTTGTGAATGCAAAATATAATAAATGTTGACAGGTGCAACTTTCTAATGTTGCCTGTTCTGAATGAGCATTTTGCCAGTTTTTACATGGTAATTAAAACATTCCATATGCAATTTCACATTCACTAAAGTTGCCAGTCCACTTCATTTATTTTATTGATTTCTAGACCACCTCTCATCACAGTTGCAAGGCACTTATTTACATTTTTTATCTTTGTGGATTAATTTTTATCTATGTGGGATATTAGAGACACTATATTGCTCCTTTTGGAAACATTAGAAGCCATGTTAGCACAGTATGTTAGCAAACAAGAAGAAAGCAAAATAATACAGACAGAAACCAAAACCAAAGACCAAATAAATGTCTTGCATCATGCCCTGGAGCTCCTGAGTGAGTTCCAGAGCGAACATTGTGAACAACCAGAGTGAGTTCCAGAGATGGGAATCCTAAAATATGAAAATCTTGTTTCTAGTTTGAGGTCACAGCCCTAGGAACTTTGAGGGGTGGGTTAGGGGTGGAAATGCGCACACACACTCTCTCTCTTTTCCTCCTTCCCATCCCCCCGGTGAATTTCTGGCCTCACTGAAATCAGTTGGAGTTTTGCCATTAACTTCAGTGGGGCCAGGATTTCAAGAAACGGAGTCAATTTTAAAGTACAGTTTTATTCAAGGAAGAGATTCTGTGGGGGAAAAAATGACTCTATAGGACACTTTGATTATAGGCACACAGTAGTTTCTAAATTAAATACGTTTAATTTACAGTTAAAATATATATTTTCTCCTGTTGAGCCTTGATCCGAGTCAGGTGAGGTTCTTATACATCATCACCTATAATAAAGATTCTGCACAGCAAACCCAACCTTAAGTAGGTTGCACAGGTGTGACTAATCAGCCCTGGCTTTTCACAGGTGTAACTGCTGATTGAGCCTGCAAATGGAACTTGGGAAACAGAATGCAGCCTACAGATTCTTAACTAGATAGGCTTTGCAGAACTAAGGAGTTGGGAAGAAGCAGTATATATCCTTCAGTGCAGGTGGGAAGAAAAGTTGAGTACAAGGAGGTGTATTTCAGATAAGAACCCTGGTGGGTATATGATGGACTATGATGAAAGAGGTTTTCAGACTGTTGAGAGCTTTAAAGATCACTATTCACATTTTGATTTACACCCTGCGATGAACAAGAAGCCCATGCAGATATGTGAACATGGAGCTATTTAAAAAGAAAAAAGCCCTTTTTACAGAGGAGTACTTGGGTCTGCTTTCTGTTAGTCTCTTGTCATTTACTTTAACTGTTCTTCTGAGTTGTATCACATATATCTTAAATGATATAACCAAGATAAGGTAGGTGTGCTTTCCTTATACTTAACCAATCATTTCTGTATACATTTTATTCGTATTGAACACTTATGTTGCCTATGAGACTTTAAATTAGCTATGCATTGGTACGAACTCTTTTTTAAACTTTCTGAGTCTATGTTGAAAACAACGATTTTTCTTTTGTTTTTATGACAATGTTCATTTTCTTCTTGTAGTGTAATTACTTATGTCTAGTTTTAAAGAGGGTGTGTTTGGTTTGCTCTAGGATGGGTCTCTTGTTTTTGTGTTCCTTTTTCTTCACGTTTTAATTAGTTAGTTTTTGGGTAGAATGTTTTTATATTGAGAATAATACCTATCTTTTTGACTTGGAGGATGTGTGTTTTGACCATCGTGGGTATTTTTATTTTATTTATTTTGCATTGAGTTCACTTCTGTGGTAATCGAAATTTGCAGAAAATCCTCTCAAAAGAGTCCAGAAAAGTTAGTGGAAAGTTGATTGCCCCACTACTGTTTAACTTTGCTGCTTGCAGGAAAAACCTGTGAGTATTGGTTTTATAACTTCAACATTTGGGGAAAGGGGGAAGAAGTATTTTTCTTCTTCACTTGTGGCTGCTGTTCAGATAAGTGAAGAAACCTTACATTAGGCTCTTCTACTTCAGTTGCCAGTAGAAGGAGTGAGGGGGAATAACTGAAATAATAGAACGTTTAAGCATTTCTGTTGGTGTATGGCATTGTGTCTAAATGTTCCTGTTTATGCTAAGTGAATTTTGTATTGGAGCTTGCTTGTTTGTTTGCTTTTCTTCTCTTGCTGTTCACCATAGACAGGAATGGCACAAGTGAAACCTCTGTTTTTTAATGGAGCTGAAAACTAAGCAGTTTTTCTATTGTTAAATGGAATGAGAGAGAGAAACTATTTTTTAATTAAAACTTGAAACTGCCTCTCTTCATTCTCAACTTTGGGTTTGGAGCTGTGCTGAACTTTATACCTCAAGCTCATTGCTAATTTTAGTTAAGATTTACTAATGAATTTATGTTTTGCCTGCTCTAATGATGGGCTCCAACTCTGAGGAGCTGGAAAGAAAAATGCCACGTGGTGTCATTAGATGTAATAGGTGGTATTTTTGAGAGCATAATATCTTTGCATATTTAAGTAATAGGGTTTCTTATTAAAAATCCATTGGGCTGTTGTTCATACACATTATTATACAAGTGGAAGCAAATAGCTTTGTCTGCACTGATTTTACTTGATGTGCATTTCCTCATTGCCAATAGGAAAGGTCCTTAAGAACAAAACAAGTAAACAAGAAATTTTTCATAGTTAAGGGTTGTCGTGGTTATCAGACACACACATTTAGAGCTGAAGGGGTGACCTGTTACTGAAGTGTTACAATTGAAAAGTATGTGCAACTATTACACTCTGAGGCAGACTTACACAATTTAGCGTACCTTGGTGATAGTGACTCTAAATCCACTAAACATCTTTTTAAAATCTTTCATTGGAATTAGAAGACTGATAGCACATTGGGTGATGTATTGGGGTGGGGGGAGGGGCGGAAAGTGGCTGTAAGTGAGTGATGCTTTGAGCAGGGGGTTGGACTAGATGAGCTCCTGAGGTTCCTTCCAACCCTGATATTCTATGATTCTATGGCTATTCATTCTGTCACTGGTACCCAACACATCAAACCAGTACTCCACTAGTTGCTAGTCCCTATTTGGGTTGACTTTAAAGTCCTAGTAGTGACTCCGGGTAGGGGAGAAACTACTTCAATTCACAACATCCTGATGGTCACCCGGAGAAGTATCACTACAAATGGGCTAGCCCAGGGTAGGAATCTTATGATTTGGTTTCTCAAGGAGATTGCATGGAAGTCAGCCTTCAAAGTGTTCAGGTGTAAATGTGTGACACCACCTCATTGAAAAGGTCTTACCCTGTTCATGGCATCTTCCCACAACTGGAGATATGAGAGGAGCGGAAGAAGAAAGGAGAATAAAACACAAGATGCAGCCATATGAACACTCAGCAATGGAGGCTGTGAGAATATTGTAATTTAGAGCTACTCCATGCTGTCATTAACTGTTGCAGTACTTAAGTACCTCTGTGAAAGTGCCTTAGAGAAACATTGGATAGTATAAAACCTTAGATGATATTGAATGTTTATTTCCACCCAGAGGCTGCTTTTTAACTTCAGTGAAAAGGAGGCTTAGCATTTTCACCGGAGTAACATTTGTCAGAAATATCTCTTTCCCCTGATCCCTTTTTACTGTTTTACAAAGTAAGGTTTTTTTAGTTAGTTTCATCAATGTTATGGCAGAAGTTTTCCAGTCCCTATTCGTATACTTCTGTGGTGCTGCAAAACAGAGCTTTTAGTAAAATCTCATGATGCATGTTTTAAATATAATAAATGTATTGACTACCTGCCTATGGTCCCCAGCATATAAAGAGGTTTCATTGTTAAAGCATATACCACTTTTTAATCTAGATGTCAAGTCACGTTCCAGTCAGTATTAAAAATATATATGCTAACTTTAATGTTTTGCCTTCTGATGTACATCCGAAGGCCTTGGTCCTGCAAATCCTCATGCTTAAAGTTCAGTATATGCATAAGCGTGTTTAGGGATGGGTCTGAAGTCAACCATGGCTAGTCCCTAATGTAAAACTCAAGAGGTCCAGCCTGGACTTCTTATCAGCTGTGTGCGAAGCAGGGAGGAGGGGGAGAAGGTAACACAGCTTTTGGAAGAAAAGCAATTGAAATTGCAATTCTGTATATTTCTATCCAAAGGAAATAAAACGAAAAGCTCTGCTTTTAAAACATCACTTGCGCATCAGATATGGATAACTAGGGAAGCTTGTCCCAATGTAGGTTGACCAATGTAAGAAAGCTACCTTCCTGATAAGAAAGTCATGCCAGTGGGTTGGCATGTGCTATTTCACCAAAAACAAAGCAACTTTAGACACCCCGCGGATAGGATCATTTGGTCTGTGTATGATTCTGGCAGTATACAGATGCCTTTATAATTAGGGAAGATCTCTTTTTCCCCCCACCCCCACCCCCGGGACCAAAAATAAAGTTAAACAGTTTTCCAACCAAAAGAAATAATGCAATATATTTTTATGATTCTCTTACTGCTTACATGAAAGTTTCACTAAAATGTGTATATAAAACATCTTAGCTATTACAAACCTGACATCTGCATACACAAAATAATTACAAGGGTTTAAAGCCTCTTCTTCAGCCAGTCAGACTGCAGGGTACATCAATAGGATGAGTTATGTATTAATCTCAAAATCACAAAAAGATCCAGTCCTATAGATGACATATTTCAGTAAACTCATAAAAAATGAATGTCCTAATTCTGCAAGATGATATGCGTGAATGGCCCCTGTATTTGCACGGGCTAAAATTTGACTTTCCTGGGGCTGTGTGTGGATCATCTTGCAACTACATTGTGTGCGTATTGTGCTTGCTAAAATATTTAAAATAGAAATTATGTTAAGTAAAGCACAGTGAAATAAATAATTCACCTTTATTTTAAAAGTTGATAGTGTTTGTAATGTTTCCTTGGGGAATAATACATAAATATTACTTTGACTCTTTCTTCTGAACATGCTATAACAATTCTGCTAATCTTATTCTCCCTACGGAATCTTGGTCAAAGCTGAATGTTTAAAAATATTCTGCTGAATGAAAACACTTGGGTGTCCAAAAAAACCCCAAAACAAAAACCACCACCATCACCTTGAGCATTTAGGGGGCAGCTACTGCATTGTTAGTCATTGAGTTTGAACGTCTCTCTGGTACTTATTAAAATGAATATCCATAAGTGAATGCAAATTTAGATTTGTTCTGACTGGAAAATGGATGTTAGTGATGTTCCCGGGGCAGGGGGGGAATGACTCCATGTGGTTATTTCTTGTTATAAGAATGGGTTGCTGAGCCTTTTCAGACAAATTAAGAACTGGCCCAAGCCTTGAGCCAAAATTTGAACACAGAATGGTGGGATTTGTTTTGGTGTTTCTCCATTTTTTTAAAAAAAAATATTTTTCTTGTTCCTCTGCACAAGAGCTGGATAGAACATTTCCAGCATTTTTATCAAAGCCTGTATGGTAATGGAAGCTTAATCTTTTTAATAAGAGAGAAATTGTCCATAGAGTTAGGGTACTGGCCTGGGAAGACCCAGATTCAAGCCAGTGCTCTGCCTGATGCATAGTTATCTGGGATGAAAGACTGCTCTGAATCCAGGCAGAGGACTGGTTTGAATCTGGGTCTCCCAAATCCGAGGCCAGCACCCTAACCTCTAGGCTATAGTTACAGACACACAATCAAAAAGCTCCAGCTTCAACATGAAAATGGATATTTAAACACAATACCATTGTCATAAAAATATTCAAAAGTTCTCATTTTTGTTGCAATTCAAAATGAAAATTTTGAAAGTTTCCACAAACAGAATTTGTCATTCTCTGGACAGCTCTACTGACAACAATTACAAGTGTTAGGGTTTGGTTTAGGTTAATGACATGTCAAACTCCAGATAACTCGGCTCAATTAGTTTATTAATCTGAGACAGATCAACACAGAAAAGTACATACCAATACCTGGGAAACAGCCCAGTCAATTCAAATCTGTTCTGAGTTGGTTACTACTTTCTAAGTTTTGTGGCTGGCTGTACAATGTTCAGTTTTTCCTGGTTTTTCTATACCTCCTGCACATGTGCTATGTTTCATCACTAATACATTTTTTCATGTGTAATGCTAAGTTCATCTGCTAACAATTTTTTTCATTATTTGTCTTAACCTTATTATGCAAAGCTTCATGGAGTCTGGTTCAGGTTTACTTCCTTGGTTCTTCCAGTTATATTACAATTCTCGATTATGAAGTTAAACCATTCTGCAAAAATAGGTTAAGAAAATGTTACATTTCCGTACCTTTTTAGGGCATGTCCCTGTGTATGTTCAATATGCTCAGAGCCAAATATACTTTTTAGATCCTTTTTTTGTTGCTTATCATGCATAAATTGTGAAAATTGTACATAAAATCAAAATGGCATCCTTCTTGTACCAGATGGGGTAAAAAACATATGTAATCTTTATAGGAATTTGCTTGTCTATAATTTCCCATGTAATGTATGGGACAATAGGCTTGTTTGCGCCTTCATTCCCCTACAAGCAGAAGACTCAAATTGGGTGGATCTTGTTATAGTGCTGCAGAAAGGGGTTATTTGGTGTTGTCTTCCCCCATGACAGATTTAGGGTTGCCAGGTGTTTGGTTTTCGAAAAGAACACCCTGTCAAAAAGGGACCCTGGCAGCTCCAGTCATCCAGCAGCGGTGCAGTGGGGGCTAAGGCAGGCTCCCTGCCTGCCCTGGCTTCATGCAGCTCCTGGAAGCGGTCGGCATATCCCTGCGGAACTGTAGGCGCAGGGGTGATCAGGGAAGCTTTGTGCTCTGCCCCCACCCTCCACGCCCGCTCTGCAGCTCCCATTGGCCAGGAACCACGGCCAACAGGAGCTGTGGGGGTGACGCCTGTGGGTGCAGGCAGCATGCACTGTGCAGAGCTGCCTGGGTGTGCCTCCGCCTAGGAGCCAGACATGCCTGCTGCTTCCGGGAGCAGCGCAGAGTTACAGCAGGCAGGGAGCCTGCCTTAGCCCTGCTGTGCCACCGACCAGGAGACACCTGAGGTAAGCACCGCCAGGCTGGAGCCATCGCCCTAACCCCCTGCCCCAGCCCTGAGACCCCCCCTGCACGGTAACTCCCTCCCAGACCCTGCACCCCCACCCCAGTCCAGTGAAAGTAAGTGAGGGTCGGGGAGAGCAAGCGACTGAGGGAGGGGGTCTGAAGTGAGTGGGGACAGAAGGTGGGGCAAGGGTGTTCAGTTTTGTGCAATTAGAAAGTTGGCAACCCTAGAGAGTCTACTAAAGCCATTGTGCTAGATCTCCCTGGATCTCTGAACAGCAAAACTAGGGGAAAAGGAGGAATTGAAAAGTAACTTTTCTAGGCAGTATTCTTCCCATTCTGGTGGGGCCTTATTAAGACTGGGGGGGGGGGAGGGGCTTGCATTTAACAACTAAATACATGTATTTTAAACATTCCATAACACAAAAATGAGAGTCTGCTGTAAGCTTCGGTCAGTCAGCGTTTTGCCCCTTATAGTTCAGAACCTGAGCTTTCAAAGTGCCCTGTCAGCTCAGATCTGTTCCAAGCTGGTTGGTTTCTGCATCTACACATTACCTCCTTATGTAATAGTGACAGTTACTCCACACTCACTTGGGTCCTGGGCAACTGCCAATTAGAACTGTGCTTGGAAGCTACTTCTCATCGAACCAGTAGTAAACTCCCCTCTGCAGCTGCAACCTTAGTTGCACTTGTCTTGGGAAACTTGAATGGGAGAGGTGAGCCTGTGTGCTGTGGCATGAATGCTGAGTGCAGGTATTCCTGCCCATGGTAGGTGTTACAAGATAAACTGCTTTTAGGAGGCAGGATCCCCTGCCAGTTCCATAAGGCTGGGGAGACAAACCATATTTCCCAGGACAAAAATTTGGAGGAGACCCTATACATAGAACTCACGGTATTTCCTAGCAACCAGGTAGGTTATTCCTAACTCCCCTTCTGCAGCCTATTATTTGTTTTAATGTAAGAATTATAAATAGGGGGACTGTTAAATATGCCTTTTCAAGAAACTTTGATAACTAGAGTTGCTCAGGAATCTTTCAAGAAAACACTTGTCAGAAAATTGCCAATTTTTCAAAACTTAAACTTTCTGTGGGATTGGGTCCTTTCTTGATTTTTTTTTTTAATCTTTTTTTAAAAAATGTTCTTCAAATTGAACATATCAAAAACAAACTTTTGATATTTTCAAAACGAAAGACTTGCATTTCTGTCTTGAAACAAAGTTTAGATTTGGAAACAAAGCCAACTAGTATGCGCGCATGTGTACGTGCAAGTGAGGAAGGGTCAAAATCTAAATGAAACGGTTCAATTGCCCTGAATATTTTTTTTTCCCCAGATGTCTGCTTCACAAAAACTGAGATTTTTTTACTCAATTGGGGACCGGGGAACACTTTTTTTGTTAACTATTGTTTTCACAGGCTGGAAAACCCATTTCCTGCTCAGCACTAGTTACAATAGTTGCTCTGTTTATCAGAATAAGTGTCACAAAATTAAAAAAGCACTACTAATGTTTGTCACACTTGAGATTTAATACATATCTAGGAAAATGAGCCAGCTCAATGTTTTATGCATGCACAGAGCTATCACTTCAAAATAATCAACTCCAAAATGGTGGTAACTCATCTAAAATGTTGTTTTAAATCAGTCTAGTTTATATAGGCAGTAATCACTTCTTGCAGAGCTGCCATCCCATTGTCATGCCATTATGCAAATAAACACCCATGATAAACCATGAATATTATTTCTTAACCAACTTAAGATATAATTTTATGGAATTGAGTTTAGTGCACACCAGTAAGTACATTTTAAAATACTTCAAGGCCACTTGTGGCAGCAAGCAATATCAGATGTTAAGTGTAGAAAGTGCTACAAAGGATGTCAATGAAAAATAGCAGCATTATGCTATCTACAGCCTCAGTTCCTCCAACTTGTTGTTAACACCATAATATTTATGCTGGTTTTTTGAGGGGCAGGTGCAGATGTAGTGCATATCAAATAGATGCTGCCTTTGAAGCCTAATTCAACTTCTTTTAAAAGTCATTGGAAAGACTCCCATCTTTGACTTGAATAGGAGATGGATGAGGCCTTTGATTAGTAACTAAACTCACTTACTAGTCAGGCCTTTACCGTACACCTTCACCATACAAATTAAATACAGAGAGTCCCTGGGATTATGGATTCAACCCCTGGCATAGCCAGTTGAGTACTTCATCTTTGTGTGTGTGTGGAAATCTTTCAGAAGACTTTTATTTTTAAAGTTTTGGATGCTTTGCACAGACATTCTTGCTCCTTCATTTACAGAATCATGCTGGCAGAGTTGGGTGTACATGCCTAATCTCTGCACAAAATGATGTCCTATCATGTGCAAATCTGATATTTGCACATGGCCAGATGTATGTAAAAACTGGAGGTAAATAACCAGT
Source organism: Natator depressus (assembly GCF_965152275.1). Lineage (NCBI taxonomy): Eukaryota > Metazoa > Chordata > Testudines > Cheloniidae > Natator > Natator depressus. The sequence goes on along the minus strand of NC_134235.1, from coordinate 168,756,195 downwards.
TGAGGCCTGTTGTTATCTGCAGACACACAGTTGTTGAAATCTGATCCTAAAAACACCCTATGGCACTTTCTATAAAAGGAAGGTCCCAAATTTTTTCCCACATGCACGCCAATGTTGTTTAGAGCATGCTGTGTGGTGTGGCTATATGTCACTAGAATTGTATGCCATCTATCAGTGTAAGTCTATTTTAAAGCCAGAGAGTGATGTTTTTCATTTAACAAAAGCTGGAGGTATACATAAAGGTATGCTATAGTTCCTATTATTTCAAATTGAATTTGAGGATGAGGGCACATAATAGAGAAGTAATGGATCCTTTGTCTGGTTTTAAACATTTCAGGACAAGCAATGGAGAATACAGGAACAACCTAGCAGTGCCACATAGGGGTTGGGGAGGGGATTAGATCAGTGGTTCTCAACCTTTTATATACCAGGATCCTTTCTTCCACCTAGCTGGGCTCCCCCCTCCAATTGAGCAATATATCTGTTCATGCTCCCCAAGGTGAGAATTTATGAATTAGTTGGCTCTGATGCGTCTCTCCCACTACTGATTACTGAGGTGTTCTTTCCTTCTTAAGAATAAGCAATGTTTGGTGTGCTTTCACCTGTTTTCTTTCATCCTAGATTTATTTCCTTTGTCTCAATTTAATTGACTCATCTGAGATGGATTTCTATTTACTCATAAAAATAATTTCTGTTCCTTTAAGGGACTATTCTGATCAAGTATCCTCTTCTAAACTTCAGAGGAAAAATATATTCTGAAGCTTTAAAAACTTGGAATTGGAATTCTCAATGCTTGTGTATTTTTCATGAGAACAACAAAACCAGAATGATTAAGCAGAAGAGATGGTTTCCTGGGGTGTGGGAGAGGAATACCTAGAGAATGTGAGGGTTACCCTGTATGCTTACCTTGCTGATTTTCACTGGTCGTTCACTTATGTGGTGTTTGTTTGGTTTTTCTTCTTCTGCCAATGACTTGCTATCAGGGTAGCTGTCAGCTAGCATTACTTATTTCATAGAATAATAGAACTGGAAGGGACCTCGAGAGGTCATCTAGTCCAGTCCCCTGCACTCAAGGCAGGACTAAGTATTTAACCAAATATTTAACTTATTACTGAAAATGGAAGGTTTGATATGGCGATGGAGAGAAGAGTCTGACATCTGCAGGATGTTAATCTTGTGTACCGAAGACTTTCAATTGCAAAGTGACAAATGCCCTCCTCTCAAAATCAATTGGCGCTCGAGTTGAGGACCAGCAATACTTTGCAGGACATGCTGTGAATCTTGAAGGTTTGGGCCCAACATTGATAAGCAAGATCGAACTGTAGTCTTGCAATGAGACGGGCTTTTGCTCTTGAGTCATTTTAAAATCCTATCAAACATATGCTTTGTTGTAATGACTGGAGAGAAAAGCATTTAAGAAAACAAAACACACATGAGAGCAGGTTTCCACTTCTGAAGTTCTTTGGGAAGTTGCAGTAATACTGAACAGAACTGGACTCCTTCTGCAATTGCCACTCTAACTTCCACCAAAAGCTAATTGCTTCTTGCACTTTCTATTTTCATGTCTTATATGAAGGCAACACATTGTAAGTTTCAGTAAATAAGAAAACTGTACCTTAATGCTTTATTTCCCCCATATGTTTGAGTACTTTTCTCTTTATGTTAATATGTAAAGTCTGAAAGAAATAATAAAACAGCCAAACGGGTGTTTGAATTTTGTACTTTCCCAAAATTTTAATGTCAATAAGGATGGCATAGGTGCTTAGGAATGGTAGAAATGGTCAAACAGCTTCACAAATGTGTTGGGTGCACACAATATTTGAGAAGCTAAATTGACAAGTTGCACTGATTCTACACTATTATACGTGGATGAGGAGGTAAAGATGCAAATCAAAACATCTGCTAGGAATTAAGATCCTGCCCTCCCACCTGTAAAAACCTCCTTGCCTCTGACATATCACTTCTCTTAAACAACTTGTATGTGCAAAGTTCATCTTCATGCAACACAGATAAGAACCAGGTGGGACAATACAATATCCTTCAGTGTGGGCACAGAGCACATAGGGCACCTCTGTGCAGGTGAATTTTTGGAAGAATGATCTGGCCTGGATTTGGGTTGTGATGACATAGCCTAAAGTGAAGTGTCGTTGAATTTTGTGTTAGAAATTGGATAGTGTTAGAAGTAAACATAAGAATTTTAAAATGGTGAATTCCTGACCCCGTTGAAGTCTATGGCAAATCTTCCATTGACTTCTGTGGGACCAGGATTTCACCCAATGTATATTCACCTCACCTCCCTAAGTAGGTAACCTTTGAACAGACTGTAGATAGCATCTGGAGGAGGTGGATAGTAGTTAAAAACCTATATGAATGAATAGAAGAAACACAGTGTAGCAAGAAAAAGCATAGTAAAAGATAATGGACCCAGGTGAATAATCACATGTTCACATGGGAAGGTGTATAAAATAGATACAGTACAGGGCAGTTGATTCTTATAGAGCATTCTTCATACTAAGCATCATAAAACTTTGCAGAAGATGTGGGATAGAATGATGACACTTTGCAGCGTCAATAACCAGCAGAAATGGAAAATTGCGTATAGAGACAGCAGAGTGAAAGGACCTGAAATTCAAAAATAGCAATGATGCAAGTAAGTCTCCTTGCTGACTCTTTCCTTTGACTGGATAACGGAAGTAGGGGGAAGGAACATGATTTAGTGTCAGCCATAAAATAAAGGGATTAGGTGGGATTCACTGAGAAATGGCTTGCTTGGTAAGAGAGAATCACAGATAGATGGGACAGCATGAGTGGCAGATCTATCTCCTTTTGTAAGGAGTTGTAAGGGGAGGGAAGGGACACACAGATGAGACCAAGAATGGAAGATCTGAATATGTAGTCAGATGAAAATGTCATAATGAAGTCAGAAATGGGAGACGTCCAAGGGCTATTTTGAAAATCAGGTGGACAAGTCTAAATTAGATTGGAGAAGTATGGGAAACTACTCTAAGCAATAGAGGATGTATCTTTCTCTCTCTTCTCTTCCTCTCCCCACTGTGTGCACACAGGATGTGACTCTCTGCCCTTTATATGGAGTGAATTAAGTATGCCTGCTGATTACCTTGCAGCCTGAATTTAGACAAGTTATTCACATGAGTAGTCGTATTAACGGCAGTGGGAATATAGGGTCATTGCAATAAAAAAGGACATTGCAATAGTTAATGCAAAACTCACTGGAAATGCAGTCTAAGTAACATTCCAAAGACGGTGATTAGGAAGAATGAGAACTATAATTCTAGGGAAGATGAAAGAGGAGATGGTAAATATGAGGGAACAGAAATCAAAGATTAAACAATGAATAAAAATTTAGATCACTAAAAACAAGTACTAGAGAATAGACTTGTTCACATAGTAAACAATTGGACAAGGTATTTTGAAACATCAGAAATGGATCATTTTTATCAGCATATAAAGTCTAGAATGCCAGGCCATGGAGAGAAAAATTAGATGAATCAAACCATATAAACTCTGAATCCTGGCCCACCTTCTTGGATGTCTGGTCCCAAAGGCAGAAAAACCATAGTGATTCTATTCTAGAGTGGCACAGACTATGAAGAACCCATGTAGGCAGCTTTCTACAGCCATGCGTGGCATAGTTGTGTACTTTGCAGAGACTGACTGTGGAAGCAAGGTAGGAGCAGGCTACACAAATCGATCTGTTAGCCAACATCTTCTCCACTTCATAAAAGGATTTAATTCCTGCAAAAGTTATTGTGGGCCGTGGGCTACAGTAGTGGCACCCTAGTACCGACATTGTTAATTCATGGCTCCAATGAGAGGAGGATTAGGATTTTGCACAGGGGAGAGGATTTCTGCTGATTCCAGAAAACTTTTAAACACATGCTTAGGTCTCATTGGCTTCAATGGGACTTAAACAGATGCTTAAAATTCAAGCATTTATGTGACTTCTGTGATATGGGATGCTTTATTGAACTGAATCATAAGAAGGGACCCACCAGGCTGAATTGTCAGGTTTATTTTAGGGGTAAAAATATGCATATCTCCTTAAATTAGTCTTCTTTATTTTCAATGATCTATTGAACCACTTTTATTCAATTATAGATCACAATAAGTAGCAAACAGTTGGCAAATAGTTGTCTTTACCCTATGAAGACTCTCTCGAAGACTTTTCCAGCAGCACCCCCAAACCATGTGCATTATTTTCCAGCTGTACATCTGTTTTCTCAGTTGCTGTAATACAATTCTACCACAACTTGCGGATTTTTTTTGTTTTCACAGTAGTGCCATGACCAGCAGAGAGTGACTTTTATGTCCCTGCTTCTTATGACCAATGTGGAGGACAGCTACCCGCAGTCCATCTCTAGAAAAGACCAGCCTTTGTAGTAGCAAATTTACATTTCACTTGGCCACAGCCTGTTATCTGCATAGGATGAGTCTTTCCACTGATGTGCAGAAAAAGCATCTTGGGGGCTAGATTTTCTGTAGTAAATGCTCTAGCCCACTGTGACAAAGTTCCTCCTCTACCTTTGTGGGTCTTGTGCTTATTGGCGGATTTGTTCGCCTTGGAGCTTCACGGCAGCCCTCAGCTTGGCCGTTTTTCTGAACCCACAGTCCAGGTCGACGACTCCTGTGTCTGACCAGGAGTTGGGAGGATTTGGGGGGAACCCGGGCCCGCCCTCTACTCCGGGTTCCAGCCCAGGGCCCTGTGGAATGCAGCTGTCTAGAGTGCCTCCTGGAACAGCTGTGCGACAGCTACAACTCCCTGGGCTACTTCCCCATGGCCTCCTCCCAACACCACCTTTATCCTCACCAAAGGACCTTCCTCCTGGTGTCTGATAATGCTTGTACACCTCAGTCCTCCAACAGTCCGCGTTCTCACTCTCAGCTCCTAGTGCCTCTTGCTCCCAGCTCCTCATGCACACGCCACAAACTGAAGTGAGCTCCTTTTTAAAACCCAGGTGCCCTGATTAGCCTGCCTTAATTGATTCTAGCAGCTTCTTGATTGGCTGCAGATGTTCTAATCAGCCTGTCTTAATTGTCTCCAGAAAGTTCCTGATTGTTCTGGAACCTTTCCTGTTACCTTACCCAGGGAAAAAGGGACCTACTTAGCCTGGGGCTAATATATCTGCCTTCTATTACTCTCCTATAGCCATCTGGCCCGACCCTGTCACACCACCTAAATTAGGCAAAATATATCTAATTATTAAAATCTCTTATGAATATGCTAAAAGTTTTATTTGATTATCTATCAGTACACATATTTAAATGAATTTCTAACCTGATGTCTTGGCTTTTATTTCTACTGTTTTATTTGCTGATAATGTAATGTATTTGCTTTTTATCTTAGTAGTACTGTCATAGTAAAGTTATCTCTCTTGTTTTCACATAAGTATTTGAAAACCTGTCAAAGAGCTGAAGTTTTCATTATAAACTTAACGTTACTCTGTCTTCATGGGAAAGTTAATGTGTTTTAGGTTTTTTAAAAAGAAACATGATAGTTTATTTCCTTGTCTCTTAATTAGATTAATAGATTTAGAATTCATTTATTTTTACTAATAGACATGATGCACCTTTCTTTACAAAGGGAAAAAGAAAACAGGAAATGTTTCTCTAAAATCTTATGATGATTGAGGGTCTCTGAGCTGGAGGCATTTGAATGGAAAATGTTTTGTGTATGTAATACATTTGCAGTTCACAAATATAAACCTATACATCTAATTCCTTTAGAATATGGATTTTTATAATCCATATTTCAAGGAATTAAATGTATAGGTTTATGAAAATGTAGCTGGGAAGTCTGAAACGTAGAAAGTAATTTTCCAGACTTTCATGAATGTACTAAAACATTTTTTGGGGGGTGGGGTGGGAGAGACATAAATGAAGAAAATGGAGTTTATTTGATGAAATAACAGTGTACATATCTTTCTGTAGCCATTCTGGGAAAATATCCATTTTAATTGGATCTTAATTTAATGTATTATTTTGACAAAGATTTTTCTAAGCATTTTAAGAGCATAGTGTATTTTTCCTCTTGCTGTCATACTTCTCTTCTGTGTATGTTCAAAGAACGTGTCTGCTGTTCACCTGAAGATGCTTTTGATTGATGATATCTGTTTCACAAAGAAATGTGAGTCAGGTATGCCATATTTCTTTTTCAGGGACATCCTGTTAACAAAGAAAAGAGAAGTTATTACTGTAATATAATAATGAATATGCTTATACACACCAAGAAATGAAAATATTTACAAGCAATCCAATAATTTCATCAAATCAGCTTGCTTCTGAGATTCTTTTAAGACTTTATATTTTTCATGTACTTATTTGGTAATATAAGCTGTCTTTATCACTTTATTCTGGCAGCATTTCAATTTTGGTACTCAAAGTGGTAAGCTTTTACCCCTATCTACCAGGAGTGAAAAAAATATTACTCATGGCTTCATTTTTTTTTTCAATTCAATTGTTAGAAAAAAAAATAGATATTTGTTGGAAGTTCTTAGAAATACCATTTTGCTTATTCCAAGGTAGAGGGTATGTATTTTGTCTTCCCTTCCAGCAATTGCCATCAAAGTAAAACACAATGGAGAAAATCCTGGCCCCATTCAAGTCAATGGGGCCAGTATTTCACCCAATGTGTCTGAGGACAGATTTTCAAAGGTATTTAGGCATCTAGTGGGACTTTCCAAAGCATGTAGGCAGCTTTTGTGCATCTCAGGCACCTAAATACCTTTGAAAATCTGGCCCTTAATTCCCACAAGAGCAGATGTGGTATAAAACTGTGTGTGTGGGGGGGGGGGGTAATAATTCTGTAAAATGTTTCAGGAAGATTCCTGTTGCCCTACCCACAGAACATACAGGGGACCTAACCTTCTCCCTGCCTCCCCTGAAGCAGCTTTCTCATTTGCTCCTAGAAATAGACAATTGTTCTGTGTGTGTTTTTTAATGTGCTAATTCTGATTTAATTTACACTGGTGTAATTTAATTGAGTTCAGTGGAGTTGCTACTAATTTTTGGTGGGATAAGTGAGACCCGAATCTGTCCCAAAGTGTCCATATGCACATGTGAATGTGAGATTTTTTTCACTAGATATTTAGTTGGTATAAACTGGTGTGTCTCTAGTGCAGTAGTTCCCAAACTTGTTCTGCCGCTTGTGCAGGGAAGCCCCTGGCGGGCTGGGCCGGTTTGTTTACCTGCTGCATCTGCTGGTTAGGCCGATCGCGGCTCCCAGTGGCCGCTGTTCACTGCTCCAGGCCAATGGGAGCTGCTGGAAGCGGCGGCCAGTATGTCCCTCAGCCCGTGCCACTTCCAGCAGCTCCCATTGGCCTGGAGCAGCGAACCGCGGCCACTGGGAGCTGCGATCGGCCAAACCTGCGGATGCAGCAGGTAAACAAACCAGCCCGGCCCGCCGGGGGCTTTCGCTGCACAAGCAGCAGAACAAGTTTGGGAACCACTGCTCTAAGGTCAATGGGGCTGTACAGATTTACCTCTGTTGAGAGCCAGGCCATTAGGCAGCAACTGTTGAAAACTGGTCCCCTGTGTGTGACTGGGATGGGCAACCGTGAGAACCAAGGACTCAAGGAGAACTGAACCATCTTAGAGAGACTACCAGAATTTTGCCCAAAGCTCAGCTTTATCCTAAAGATTAGAAAATGTATAGCAAAGCTTTTGTAAGCTTTTATCTCCACAATCTTTATAACTGAAAATTTCTGATGGTAAAGAGTCTTTAATATAAACATCAATAAAATGCCACTCACTTACTGACAAATAATTTGTGTGTTCCTGTAAAACTAGCATCTTGAAGTTTGGAACACTTACTCATTATCGGCTGCTGAATGCAGAAAAATCTCAGGAATGAAATTTGACCCTCCCAAAAAAGATCACCTGAAGGACGTCAGTCAGTTTCATTGGATTCCAAGCACCTGTCTCAGGGTAATAATTTAAAACTAAAGCAATTTCTTCTGAACTAGTCACACTGGGTACGAGGAACCTAATAGAGGAAATGAAGGTCAGCTGATGCCACCACGTTTATTTATCAGGCTTTAGGCAAGAAATTTCCCATAAATATGTTCATTGGGTAGGAGATGAGGAAAAGGTACATCAATGTTACTGTTGCATGCAACAGTACAATTGATTATTGGTTCCTTAGCAGTTCTGTGTTTGATCACTGGCAGTTAATGTTAAAACATCACTAAATGGGGAGTGACTTAATCCCACACAATGCACACACAGAACTTTCACTTTTCAAGAGGCACAAGCAATATCACCTTTGATATTAATATAATATCTAGCTGTTAGCGTGATTAAGGTCTATTGAAATGGCTTCATTTTATCATGCAGAGAAAATTAATGAACAGCATTATTTGGAGGCTTCTGCATAGCAGTCATTTTGAAAAATGGAAAATGCAAACTCTATGAAGTATTTCTAAATCAAAACATTTCCAGTCTTAAACTTTCAGTTTTTCTTTTATTCCTCTGCTGCTTCCCCACCCTTTTCCTTCTTTTCCATTCTGTCACTGAAGGGGCGGAAACCAAATATTGATAAAACAAAAAATGAAATTGATTGATTGTTTTTGTTGGAGGGAGAAAGCTGGAAAACTTAAAATAATTAAGTCCTTTTTTTTCTGAAACTTTCTGTTTCAGACAATTTTTTTTGTCAAAAAAAAATCTGCCCTAATATCTAATGAATGAGGGATTGATGATTGCGATGAAAGCATCACTTTGACTACAAGCTGCTTTCTGTCTTTCCTGCCCATCCTCAGCTTAAATATAAAATGCTGCAGCACTGAAAGTGAAAGCTTGCTGAAAAGGATTGAATGAAATACAGGTGTTCATATAGATAGCCATATCTGCCCAAAAGACAGACTGCAGATATAAGGGTATAAATTACATCTTAAAGTTGGAACACATACTCTTATCTAACTGGCCACAAGACTTTGTTCTGTATGTAGTGATTTGTAGATCAATCATTATGAAACCTATGGCATATGTGTGGTGAGTCAAACCTGCATTTGAAGCCCCTCCTGCCCTGCCCTGCATTTCAGGGAAGTTCAGACCCCTTTTGGTTTTTCAAGACAATGGCTAGGTTCTCAGCTCATGTAAATTTACATAATTTTATGGGTTGGGTGGAGCTCTGCCATTTTACACTGGCTAAGGATCCATCTCCATGTATAATGCAGAATATAGCACATAAATCAATATACTAAATAACAGCTTTTATTTTAAATACTTAGTCTTAGACTTTCTGAGGGTTTGTGAGATCTGCTGGGGGGGGGGGGGAAGAGGGCGCTTTTCATATCTGGGTGCCTAATGTTAAACAACTGAATCTGTATATGTGACTTGAAGCTAACAGAAGTTCAACTGACTTCTGTGGAAGATGGTTTGAAGTGCATACCTGAAAATCAGGTCACTTGTTGAAGTTGCCCATATATGGATTTAAGTGTTTAACTTTACATGCCCATGTTTTCCAGTTGATCCCTTGGAGAGAGAATAATTAATCCTTGGAGTTCTGCTCATTGTAAAGTAAGAAGGATCTAGAGGACTGAATATGTGAGTGGCAGCCATGAACTGAATCCTGAACCTGCGCCTAGAAGTGAAGCCTTGTACAGTTATGGAGGCTATGACACTGAATGTCTGTCTCTTAGCTCCACAGCAGTAAAATGAGGATGAGAATACCTCACTGGGCCCTGTGATGGTTCACTAGTTAATAATTATAAAACATTTTACAATAAAAGGCATTCATATGTGTGCTGTATATGACAGGCAGGCATTACTGAGTTAGGGCTCTAGCAGTGCTAAAGTTTGTTGAACTTCCTGACAACATGGCCCTGCAGCATCAAGTATATCCCTGATGTTATAGTGTTACATTCAGCTTTTCCCATACAGAGATTTGAGTGGTTCTATTTTTTTTTCTTTATGCCACTTGAAAGTACAGCAGTAACATTGCTTGAGGGTTTCTGACTTCAGGCATAAAGAACCTACCGGTAATCCTGAGATCCCAAATTTTGGGAACTAGTGGAAATTGTCTCTCTCTACCTTACAGACAGGTAACTTCCATAAAACAGATTGGGGCAATGGGTAGAGCATTACCATTTTATAAACCTGTGTGTGTGTGTGTGATTTCTGAAATTCCTGGATTTCAGAATCACTCTAGGATTTGTATTCTTTTTGTGAAAGATCACAGTAGTAGATGAGCTATAATATTATAATATATTATATTATATATTAATAATATAAATTGGAAATAATTTTAAAAGCCTGTTCAAGGCTGATTGCTTTGTCAAAGACTACATGATTTGACTTTCTATGTTTACACTGATTGTGAAAAATCTTTGTCTCAGCACAAGTTTACCGGGGCTTATTTTACCTTATACCTGGAGATAGTTTTGTTTGTTTGTTACAAAAATAGCTCATTAACAAAGCTTGTCACTATTTATTACTATGAAATATCATAACTTATGTCAATTCACCAGAAGAGCTTGGCAATATTGTATCTGGTTTTCTTCTGATACCAATGTAAATCATGCAGTGATGCCATTGGAGTTTAAACCAAGGTGATATGAGAAGCAGACAGTCTGTTTCTGACAGTCTGAAGTTATAATACTTTCTACAAGCAAGTGGCATAGCCAAAAAAATGGTACTGAAATGTTAACTACTTGCAAGTGCCCACTGTTTTACTAACTACTGTATTAGACACACACGACAGCCTGAAGAGCTTTTTAGCCTCTTGCTTCTACAAGATGGTGTACGAGGAATGCCCTTGAAGTATTAGCCAATTAGAATTTGATGTTACTGCCTCACTTGAGTAAGTAGAACTCTTTTGATCTATGCTTCTGGGAGGGGACAGTACCTACTTTGCTCAGAAGAGTCAAGGATGGGGTTGGGGGGAATAGATACATATAGGTCTCTCTCCATAGAAGCTTGAATTTTTATCACTATGTTGTCACAGCTGTAGGTAAAAGTTCTAATTTTTAACGAATATATCTGTTTTTAAAAATGCATAACTGTACCCTTCTGACTTTATTGAACATGAGTATATTAGCTACAAATGAAGTATCTATCACCAAAGCGTCATACAGATAACACTTGTTGGTTTAATATACAGACATTAAAAAAACCCTCCAAACTGGGCTGAAGCCTACTTACAAAACCAAACCTAGCTCCTACTTCGCAAGTGCAGAGGCAGACCCTAAGTTTATGGGGAACTCAGTGCAGGACTTTGCCTGTGTGTTAAGCTGCAGGGTCTGGGACTAAGTAGGCATACAATTTGTTAATAAAAATGTACATAAATAATGTTTTTGTCTTGCAGTATTGCTGCCAAAATTATCTAATCCTCATCTGGTTACTCCTTATATATACACGTTACTGTCATTGGTTTGGTGATTGGTTACTTTTGCTTTTTTACTTCAATGGTTACCCTAGTTAATAACTTACATATCTAACCTTAGGTTTTAGGTCCTGGCCACCCAACTTCAGTAAGATGTGGTACCACTACAAAGCCCAGGTACAGTGGGGATAGTATTCTTCACCCTTGTCCCTTACAACATTAATTAACAAAATGAGACCATATAATGCTAGAAGCAAGCTAAAAACTAACAACAAACATTTTTAATCCTTTGAATCTTCCCAAACCACTTTTTTACTAGTAAAAATCCTTCCATGACCATATATCAGCTAGAGTCTATCTGCCAAGATAAATTGCTGTGAGTGCAAGGATGCTTTTTTCCTTCCATTATATAAAAGTAATTGTTATCACATTAAGTGTCACCACTTGTATTAGAGAGGAAGACAAAAAGGAGATTCTTGTGCTCAGCTGCTGAGTTTCAACATCAAATCTGCAATCATAGATGTTGCTAGACCCACCACTGGGAAGAGATTGACACCTCTCTGTTATATTAGTAAGCTATTTCAGAAATATTTCAAGCAGTTATAGAAAGACAAAGTCAGAATTTGATAAGTGACAACTAGATTTCTAACTTCCCAGCCCTTAGGCTCTCTCAATTATGTAAGCGAGGGAATCCTTAGACTTAATCATCTTAAGGAAATATTTGAAGTGATGACAAGTGTATTGGGGAAACACATGCTCACAGAAACTATCATGTCATACTTTCAGATTTTTTGGGTCAGAGTTGATAATTACTGAACATACTAAGCCTAGTTTGATTCTGATTTCACTTCCACGCTTCAGAGAGAGAAGGTGGGTGAGGTAATATCTTTTACTGGTCCACCTGCTGTTGATGAGAGAGACAATCTTTTGAGCTACACAGAGCTCTTCTTCAGGTCTGGGAAAGCTACTTACAGTGTCACGGCTAAATAAAATATCAAACCGAGTTTAGCACAGGAAGTGAGATTTTGAATAGAGCAAGATCTGTTTTCCCTGACTGCTGCTGTTGCTTGATATAAATGGCATACAAAGGAATGTGCCTTAAAAGTTTTTAAAACCCATTTATTCTGACGCTTGAGCATTAAACACATTATATTATAATGGCAGAGTTGGATGGAATTCTAAAGTGAGGCTTAGTCAGCAGAAAAATGGAAGCTTTACAAGATTAAATAGTAGCTACTGTTAGCTAATGGCAAAATACCCAAGTAAAAGCACTCTGTGGGCCTGATTCTGACAGCCCCTAAAACTGGATAGATCACAAATGGCTTGTGTAGAGTTACACCAGTGAAAGACAGGCATCAGAGTGGTTTGAATCAGGTCTTTTCTCTATTGGCAGTTTTGCCACCTTGCTGGGAACCTAATTTAAGATTATTCCTATTCAATTTAGTTGCCTTCACATTGTTCATACTAGTGACATTTTGCATTTCTCTAGCACCGATAACCAGTCACTATAGGGACTGGAGCTGCCCGTGTTGAGTAACTTTTGTCCCCAGACATGCAATAGCTAGGTGGCCTGTCAACAATGTCAAATGCTTGTTTGAACCATCCAGGTTAACTCATGACTTCCCCCTCCCCAAAATACTTTCTCATTCCTCTGTAACTTATCTATTGATCCACTTTAAAGATACTATGTGCATTTTAATGGATTACTGCTAAGGTGTGTTAGCAACTGCTTGGCACTTGGGAATATTTTTTCTTCAGGGTTTTTTCTTCCTGTTAAACTGCTTTGTCTCACTTCCTGCATAGATGCCCAGTGGCTCTGGCACCATGGTTAACAATATTCATTAAAGGTCAACAGTTTTTAGGTGATTTTTGTTCTCCATTTTGAGAACGATTTTTCTCCATAGTCTTATAATTATGGAAAAGGATAACAGTCAGAGAGAGACTTCAATAAGAGCTAAGTGAAACTTTTATTATGGTTCCCGATACCATTTGAAACTCATCTGGTTTCCTTACCTACTCCAAATTCAACTCAGGTCAGATTCAGCAAAACGGTTCAGTAACTTTCCTTATTTCACAGTTTTGCTTCAAAAACCAACAAAACACACATTTTCATATTCAGTTGAGTTTCACTTTGGTTTTGTGTTAAACTTGACTGTTACAAACCCACACATATTGACTTTTAAAAAAATAAATAAATCCCCAAACATAAAACTAGAGCAGGCTGAAAGTTGTCAGTGAATATCGTTGTGAATTTTGATTAAAAACAAGGGGAGGGGAGTATTTGTGAAACTTGTCTCATGGTGTGTTACTCTAGCATAAATCTCTTGATTTTAAGCTGTTGAGTTTCATGCATGAAGATCAGATAGAGCTATCTATTTTTTACAATCCAGTAAGATGTGCAGTGCTGTACAAGGCATAAAAATGAAGACACTCACTGAGGTTAAGAAAATTTTCTCTCTAGCCCCAGCTCTGGAATCCAATCCACTGCTTTATGCACGGACCCCAATAATGTCCTTGTTCTTTTGCTTTTCATCAGTTGTGCTGAAAAAGTTACTATATATAAAAACACTTGTCTACTTCAGCTAGCTCCTTGTAGGAATTTCTAATATGGATTTTTCATTAAAAATGCACAATGAACTACTATTGGTGTTTTTTCACATAAGAACATACACTACGCTAGACATTCAGACCCTAATACTGCAATGTCTTGAGTGCCTCTTGTGTGTGGTGCTTCACATCTTTACCTTCCCGTTTAAATCAGTGAAAAATGAAGGGTACACTGTCCTTACGAGTTGGGCCCAATATGCCAGAAAAGACACCTTTGCAAAAATGAGATTTTTTGTTTTTTAAGCAAAATTAAAGTGAAGTCCTGACATTTAGCTTATCTCTACAGTGGGAGATCTTAAAATTAGCTAACACAATTGCACTTTTTTCCTGAATTTGTGTTCTTAATTGCTTTTCTATTCTTCTCATGCAGTATCTACGGAACTGTTCAGCTGTCAACATCATGTAGGTGTTTAGCTTTAGTATTGTGAATCCTTTTCCTGTTTTGGTGATATCCAGCATATTGCTTTTGAAAGGGGGCAATATATCTCACATACCTGTAGATTTTAAAATGTTGATAATAAACTGCATTGTCTTCGATATTGAATATTAAGATAGCTCATATTGCCTATGGTATTTGGTGGGTAAGTCCTAGTCACCTGTGCAATGATTGGTTAAAGAGGCTGTAGGCTAGAGTGGGTGGATCTTCATGGAGTTCAGGAGGAAAGATATTCCATTTCCAGGACACTTCGCATTTGCTGTTATCACCACTAGGCAGTAATGGCAGAGCTGTCCCTGAAAGATGCACTACTATAATGTGGGCAAGTTTCATCTTTTATAATTTCATACTCCTTTGACCCCATCTGCATTTCCAGGCTCAACGACACAGCAATTAAAAGGAGAGGCGAGAGCTGCCCCAATGTATAGGTGCAGAGTTGTCTGTCCTCATTCTGCCTCCACCAGCACACATTGGTGTATATGCATGTGATGGAAGCACAGTGGGTTGAGCTGCATTTAAGGCCCTCTCTGTTCTGAGATGGGAAAAGAGAAGAATTCAATCTAGGCGCTGACCCCTATATTAAAACTTTTGTGTTTTTAATGAGGATCAAGATTAAAAGTACTCCATGGGAAATTTTTACTATCTTACCTCTCGTTAACATATCTTACAAATAAATTTGGGATTATAGGTCACTTAAACAAAACATTTTTCTGTTCTCAGAGAGTGTAACCTACAGTACGCTTTGAGACTATGGACTTTTATTTGTACCCAGTAAGTAAAGACATGATTATGAGTGGTATTAAATAGTATTTTCAGATCTATGTCTTTCTCATGAAAGACCAAAAGGAGGAGATGTCAAAAATCTAACTTTTTTTGTCAATCATCTCTCATTTTAAAAGAAAATAAGTTTGCATTCATATAACAATTTTTTAATGAAATAATTGTTCTGCTAACTTTCATTTTTGACACCAAGTTAATAGTAATAATATTAACCTATCTGTGAAATCTAATTAACTCCCACTGCTTGCAAAGCTGAACAAATGTAACTTAAGGGCTCTGTGATTTCAAAATTGTGATGTGGAGCTCTTTAATTACACTTGACCGCATTTTGATATCTTGCTTTATTTTGTTTCTTTTTTATAATTAGGAAAGGAACCTACGGGAAGGGAAAACAGCAAGTAATTCAAAACTAAAAGAAAAATAAATCCCATTACTAGATGAATGTTTCATTTCCATAAAAAAATGACTCATGCCATTACAAAGGAGAGATGAACAGCAGACAGAAGTGGAAAATATTACAGCCTAGAAAACTACAGCACTTGCGAGGAATTATTTCCATAAATGAGTGTGGTGCCCCAACAGGAGAATCATGAATACTTATTTTATGCTTCTTATTAAAATGTGGATCCAGATACCAAAGTAGCATATTTTTACGCACGTAGTAATTGCTTATTTGTGAAAATGCCACAGAAGTGGAAATAAACTGTTGCATTCTTCAAAAACAAACAAGGACTGTTTCTCATGGAGAACCAGAAGGACAGAAATCTAGAAATTGAAATATTCACTTTGGACACCATCCTGCTACCAGGAAAGTCAACAGGCATTCAGTGGGAGTGTATTGCACTGTTCCGGGCTAAATGAGAAATACGCAGCTTTAGTTTTTCTTTCAACCTTGGTAGATAGGGAAATGCTTTATATCTATAAATTGGAACAGCATATTGAGCAACCCTGTTCCTATCTACAGAAAAGTTCCTGGGCTCATTCCTGCATGGTGCTGAATGCTCTTAACTCACTTCCAAGTCTTTGGGAATTGAGGACTCTTATGACTTTATATTTTGCTGATGGTTTGGTCCTGTTACAGGCTTGAACAGCATATTAAAGTATATGTACTGTTTGACATTATGGGTACAATACATTTTAATTAAAGACCTGTGACTGATTCAGCGAAGCTGAAGCACTCTACTTCAGTGGGGCACACATACATGCTTAAATGACTTGCTGAACTTGGGCCTAAATGGTTTTGACTGCAGTTACCTTAGAATAGGGGAGGCATACTTGTGCTAGCTTTAATTTAGCTGGCACAGGTAACAATAGCTGTAAAGATGTAGTGGCATGAGCTAACAACCAGTGTACACACTCAGGATCCCTGGAGAGCTTGTACTCGGGTAGCTACACAACTTGTACCGTTGTCGCCCAGGCTAGCTAGATTAAAGCTAGGATGGATATGTCTACCTGTGCTACAATCACACCTGTTTTTCAGTGAAGACATACCCTTAGAGACCACCTCTGCCTGTGTCTAATTCTGACAGTTGAGGCTCCACTGTGGCACTCAAATTAACAGCTCCCAGATAGAAACATGTGGATGTGGAAAGCAGGATCTCTTCACAGATTGGACATGGACATTGGAACGTCCACTGCTTGTGCAAGAGATCCTGAGTTTGTTGACTTTGGCATCTGTGCATGCGGCAAGGTCCATCCATTTATTCTGTTTTTTTCCTTCTTCCCCTAAAGGGGATAGTTTAGGATGTTTGGTTTTGTGGATAGGTGATTTTGCCTTTAACTGACTTTTGGGCCTGACTTGCTGTTACCCTGTACCTTCTGTAGCTATTTACACCAAAGCAAAATGGTTTATCATTCTCATTTGGTGATGGTTTGCACTTTGCATTGGGGTAAATGGCAACACAAGGTGTAGGGTAATGGATAGTCAGGTCCATTGTGTGCACTTTGTTTTTCAATTGCACGTGCTTCTGGTGAGCAAGATCTCCATTACATAAAATGGAAAACAAGGCAGAAAACAGCCCACTGCTCTGCACACATAAGCACATTCTCATCTATACGAGCATGTAGTGTATTAATTATATTTAAGGCAGTTAAAACACTTGAGAGACAGAATTAAATCAATATACCAATGAAACTGGCAACAATTCTTGTCCTAGAAGCATTCCAAAAGCTCTAGTTCCTGACCATTTTGACTGCCAAATGAAGTAGCACAGTATTAAATCCAATTTAGCTGACCTGCCATTAATTCATAGAGTTCCCATTGCCATGTTCAGAGAACCCTAGTGCAGTTTCTTTTTAATTCCAAGCTTAGTGATCAGTGCAGTCCATGAAGAAATAACTTTAATTCTTTGGTGAACCCTGTGATATAATACACAAGGTGATTTTCACGTAAATCTGTAACAATACAGTGTTGGTAGTTATGTACACTTAGGAAAGGAAAGGATCGTTTTCCCTAAGTTTAATTATTTGAAAAAAATACTTAATTTCTCAAACATTAAAAATCTGAAACATTTTAAAGTTTTTAAAACTTTGGTATTTCTTCAGTTTTGTATTTACATAGCTCCTTAGGGAAACACTTCTCTGAGCCTATTTTAAAGACTGATTCTGTTGTCAGCGTTAATAGAGAATCACTATTTTTCAGGCTCCTGATATTAGAATACTTCATTTACTTCAACAGTTTTAAAGTAACCAGTTTCAAGTATCCAGTGAAGCAAATTAATTATTGCTGTTTTTCTGTAGTCCTCACTAATTATACAAAAGAAAGCGTTTGATAATAACTCTTCCATAACTCTTGTTACGCAAAAAAGTAAAATGAAGCTATTAATAATTAACTAGTCTTCCAGCACATCATAACTCAGTCAATTAGACTCTTTCTGCAAGACTGTGGGCTTTTTGAATAGTTCTTCATGGCATAAGGGGGGAAAAATTGCTACTAAATAATTTAGTTGTCAGTAGCTCTATTTTCTAATGATTTCTTGGCTTGTGGCATTTAATATATAGCTGATGGGGCTCAACATCAAGGGCCTTCTCCTGTATGATGCTGAGCCACCCTATCTGTCTGAAGTAGTTTTATATGGCTCCCATAACTATAGTGTGTGAATGCCTCATATTCTTGAATTCTCACAACATCACTAAACTCTTATCTCCATTTTACAGACTGGGATCTGAGGCACAGAGACACTCGGACTTGCCCACAGTCACACATTTGCCTGTCCACCACTTTCCGATGAAGTGAGCTGTAGCTCACGAAAGCTCATGCTCAAATAAACTGGTTAGTCTCTAAGGTGCCACAAGTACTCCTTTTCTTTTTTCTTTTTTCTTATTGTGACTCTAAGCCCTCTGGAGCAGAGCTTGCCTTTTTAGTTAGTAGTTTTGTACAGTGCCTAACATAATGGAATCCTTTACTGGAATTCATAGATGCGCCTATAATAAACAGAAGTAATAATAAGGTGGTTGGCATTTCACAAGGTAACAGGAAGCTATTTATCACAGGAAGTTTAGCTATTCCTATCCTGGGCTGGGGAAAGATTACATATATAATTGTGGAAAGCTTTGTTCCTGGGTGATCCACATGTGGGGCAGGATGCTGTAAAGTAGTGAGTTGCCTTCATTGTGCAGTGAGTGATGAGGATGCTCAGCACCTTGCACAATTAGGCCCATTGTCTCTTTAATGCTTTTAGGTGCAGATGACTGCTGGTGACATGAGAAAATGTGCAACTGACAAATTCACACCTCTCAGGTGGTGCTGGCAGATAAGGTTGTTAATATGTGCTGAAGTGTTTGCAGTACGAGTGAAAACTGACTAGCTAAATAAAGCCCCTTGAGCTGGTTGTAAAATAGTTCTAGAAGTATTTTATTGAGAAGATGACTAAAATCCCTTAGACTGGGATTTTATATACAGCAGAAATGGGCCCACACTGCAAAGTTGGAATATGATCCTGGACTATCCCAAACTTCGGAAGTATTAAGATTTTTATATCACTTTAATATGAGAGAGAAGGAACCGTCAGAAAGTTGGATTCAGATCTGAACTTCTCCAAAGATTGCCATGTTCGTATTCAGAGTTTTTTGTTTTGGGCCCAGCTCTAAAACAGAGACTTCAGTAATGAAGGTAACATAATAGATTGGGGCCTGATCTTCTGAGATGTTGAACAGGTCTTGTGAGGAGCTATGCAATCTCCATGCCTGCTGACTTTGTTTGGAGTTTGTGGCCATCAATACCCCACAGGATCTAGCCTTGAAATCCTCGTAATGCAAAAAGGGGTGAAATTAACCCTGTGCAGAAGATCATTGGGCCCGTGCACCCCCTCAGTACCTCTTAGACCACTGAAGTAAGCCATAAGTGATGTATAGGCCTTGTGCTGTTCTAGTTTTCCCCCATTTTGACTCCACATCTGATCTCTCTCCATCCCTGAGCTCCTCATTCAAACTCAGTGCCCCCCAGGCCCTCTCACTTATTCCTTGTCCCGGTCTCTTTGCCCACCCAGTTTTCTCTACATCCTAGCTCCTTGTCCGATGTCTCTTCTTACATCTATTAATTCTAGTCTCTTTGTCTAGCCAATTCCAGTCTTCCCCTGCTGCCCCTGGCTTCTTCCAATGATATTAGTGTTCTTCCCATAAATCCCTAGCTCTCCTCCCCTTCCAACTTCCTCTTAACTGGCTTCTAATCCTAGCCTCCCCTTCCCTCCAGCTCCTAGTTTCCTGACCCAACCAGTGCCTTCCCCCCACAAACAGTCCATCCAAGTCTCACTGGGCTCCTTGCACAAATCTACATCTTTTCCCTCCCCCAGGATCCAGCTTTTGTCCCCTCTGCATTTGAGTCTGACAGATTCCCTCTCCATGTTGCCCGGGGGCCAGCAGGAGGGT
Organism: Natator depressus; assembly: GCF_965152275.1. Lineage (NCBI taxonomy): Eukaryota > Metazoa > Chordata > Testudines > Cheloniidae > Natator > Natator depressus. Next base: position 168,736,168 of record NC_134235.1, on the reverse strand, counting down.
CAGTTAGGCTCTCGACTCTCAGTTTAAGTGCCCAGGCACACCCTATCCTGGAGTAAGTCTGACCTGGAAAGTCCATCTTCACCTCTCTATCCTTTTGTAGGGGAGGAGAATATAAGAACGGCTATACTAGGTGAGACCAAAGGTCCATCCAGCCCAGTATCCTGTCTACCGACAGTGGCCAATGCCAGGTGCCCCAGAGGGAGTGAACTTAACAGGTAATGATCTCGTGATCTCTCTCCTGCCATCCATCTCCACCCTCTGACAAACAGAGGCTAGGGACACCATTCCTTACTCATCCTGGCTAATAGCCATTAATGGACTTAACATCCATGAATTTATCCAGTTCTCTTTTAATCCCTGTTATAGTCCTAGCCTTCACAACCTCCTCAGGCAAGGAGTTCCATGGGTTGACTGTGCGCTGAGTGAAGAAGAACTACTTGTTCTAAACCTGCTACCCATTAATTTCGTTTGGTGGCCCCTAGTTCTTATATTATGGGAACAAGTAAATACATTTTCCGTATTCACTTTCTCCACACCACTCATAATTTTATATACCTCTATCATATCCCCCCTTAGTCTCCTCTCTTCCAAGCTGAAAAGTCCTAGCCTCTTTAATATCCCCTCATATGGGACCCGTTCCAAACCCCTAATCATTATAGTTGCCCTTTTCTGAACCTTTTCTTATACCACTATATCTCTTTTGAGATGAGGGGACCACACATGTATGCAGTATTCAAGATGTGCGCATACCATGGATTTATATAAGGGCAATAAGATATCCTCTATCCCTTTTTAAATGATTCCTAACATCCCATTTGCTTTTTGGACTGCCGTTGCACACTGCGTGGACGTCTTCGGAGAACTATCCACGATGACTCCAAGATCTTTCTCCTGATTAGTTGTAGCTAAATTAGCCCCCATCATATTGTATGTATAGTTGGGGTTATTTTTTCCAATGTGCATTACTTTACATTTATCCACATTACATTTCATTTGCCATTTTGTTGCCCAGTCACTTAGTTTTGTGAGATCTTTTTGAAGTTCTTCACAGTCTGCTCTGGTTTTAACTATCTTGAGCAGGTTATCATCTGCAAACTTTGCCACCTCACTGTTTACCCCTTTCTCCAGATCATTTATGAATAAGTTGAATAGGATTGGTCCTAGGACTGACCCTTTTGGAAAACCACTAGTTACCCCTCTCCATTCTGAAAATTTACCATTTATTCCTACCCTTTGTTCCCTGTCTTTTAACCAGTTCTCAGTCCATGAAAGGATCTTCCCTCTTATCCCATGACAACTTAATTTACATAAGAGCCTTTGGTGAGGGACCTTGTCAAAGGCTTTCTGGAAATCTAAGTACACTATGTCCACGGTATCCTCCTTGTCCACATGTTTGTTGACCCCCTCAAAGGACTGTAATAGATTAGTAAGACATGATCTCCCTTTACAGAAACCATGTTAACTTTTTCACAACAATTTATGCTCTTCTATGTGTCTAACAATTTTATTCTTTACTATTGTTTCAACTAATTTGCCTGGTACTGACATTAGACTTACCGGTCTGTAATTGCCAGGATCACCTCTAAAGTCCTTCTTAAATATTGGCATTACATTAGCTATCTTCCAGTCATTGGGAATACTCATTTGCTCTGTGGGAGATGGCACATGCACAGTCTGCTCAGGACTAGGAACTGAGAGGATGGAGCATGCTTGGTGTGGGTGGAATTTTGGAACTTGGTTACTAAAATCTAATTTTTGTATTGGGCACGTGCAAGCTATGATTTCCCCCACTACCTCCCAAAAGGCTTATAACTTGGCTGTATTTCAGTGGGTCAGGAGGGAAAGATCCGAGTGATAGCAAAAAAGGGTATCTGTGACACAAAGGCCAAATTTCAAGTCCCAACTCCAAAACATGGGAGTGCTAGAGCAGTTCAAAGAGAAGTTGGCCATTATATTTTAGATCTGCACATAATGTTTTCCCCTAGCCCATTGTTGAAAGAGGCTGACCCACATTTACTAATTTCTGCTCCCCCCCCCCCAAAAAAAATTGAGTCTCTGAGGCAACATCCATCATCATGGAATATTCCAACCCCAATGCTTAAAGTTTTTGGCACAGTTATAAGCAACTGAGAAGAGTCTTATAGTAGGAAATGGTGGGCAACCTTACTAATAGGTAACACCATCAGCCCCACCTAGAATATATATATTTTTTTCTTGCCTGCAGAAATAATGTAATGTTCTGAAAGATTTTATATTAGATCAGAAAAACCATTTTTTTAAAATCTTCTTAAAACATGTTAATCATTCATCTTACTCTACTAGTTTTAGAGCAGTGCATTTCCCAATAACAGGTTTGTTTGAAAAGAGGAATGATGGCCTTTATTTCAAAATGGTATAGCTGATTACTGGAAAATGGAGAATGGCTCTCTGCATTTTAAATAACAGAGTACCATATTCCATTGTACAAGGCACACTCCTATGTTTCTCTCTTTCAGTGATTTCTGTGGGTATAAATATTCCCATAATGAGAGGAAAGGAGCTTTTAGAACCATGGATACAGGATCCAATCTGACAGAACTGTTTCACATATTAATAAGCATTAGAAGATATTTTTTTAAAAAAACCAGGCAGAGCTATTTGTATCTTCTCTAATCCGTGGATCCTGCAAGGGCTTATTCACATGCTTAACTTTAATGTAACTATTCAGATGATTAAAGTCTCTGGAATTTTTCATTCAGGTAAAATTCAAAATTTGTATTTTTGCCAGATCAGGGCCTAAGATATTTTCCTGCACTTTTTCACTGAAACGATTCTCTATATAGATTGTTTGCAATAAAACTTGATTTTATTTGTTAACACTGTTTTAAAACAAATGCTAATGTATTTCTCTTAAGATAAACTTCAGAGTAGCAGCCGTGTTAGTCTGTATTTGCAAAAAGAAAAGGAGTACTTGTGGTTACCAAAAGAAACTATAGCATTTGCTCAAGAAACTCCCTGAAAAAGCACAAGAACAAATCCTCACAGACACACCCCCTGGAAACCCGACCTGGGGTATTCTATCTGCTACCCAAGATCTATAAACCTGGAAATCCTGGACGCCCCATCATCTCAGGCATTGGCACCCTGACAGCAGGATTGTCTGGCTATGTAGACTCCCTCCTCAGGCTCTACTCTACCAGCACTCCCAGCTATCTTCAAGACACCACTGACATCCTGAGGAAACTACAATCCATTGGTGATCTTCCTGAAAACACCATCCTGGCCACTATGGATGTAGAAGCCCTCTACACCAACATTCCACACAAAGATGGACTACAACCCATCAGGAACAGTACCCCGATAATGTCACGGCAAACCTGGTGGCTGAACTTTGTGACTTTGTCCTCACCTATAACTATTTCACATTTGGGGACAATGTATACCTTCAAATCAGCGGCATTGCTATGGGTACGCGCATGGCCCCACAGTATGCCAACATTTTTATGGCTGACTTAGAACAACAGTTCCTCAGCTCTCGTCCCCTAATGCCCCTACTCTACTTGTGCTACATTGATGACATCTTCATCATCTGGACCCATGGAAAAGAAGCCCTTGAGGAATTCCACCATGATTTCAACAATTTCCATCCCACCATCAACCTCAGCCTGGACCAGTCCACAAGTTAGTCTCTAAGGTGCCACAAGTACTCCTTTTCTTCTTAAGATAAAGAGTCTTTTAATCCCCAAAGATTTTTTTTCTGCATCTTGCAGAAGCCAGCCCTTGCTGAACAGAAATTAAAGCTATTATCCTCCAGTCTATGAAAAACTAACGATAATTAGTGGGAGTTAAAATATTTCCATTACTTTGATAAATAATTAACATTAGCAATGTAAATAGTCAGTACATGCTCAAGAACTGCACGAGAGGTAGAGAGGCCTTGAGATGCACAATAAATTCAGTACTGTTTTTCTTGCAGGTGATAGATACTGATGTATATTAAAACATGACTTAATTATTCTGTACACAAGTGGGTATTTTTAACTTTATAAAGTATCAAACTATGATTTTTTTTCATTTAAAACAAATACCTTCATAAACTTAGCGATACAGGGTGAAACTTTTTCAAGATATAAAAGGGACTTTGGTGCGCAACTTCCAAGAGGACTTAGGTACCTAATTTTGCCTTTTGAAAAATGCTTTTCAAAGCTAATGCTTTCTTTTTCTTTTACATGTGCGTTTACATCCTCCCTTTTCCTCAGAGCCAGTCCCACTAAGTCACTGAGATGTCAGTGTAATACATCTCATTTCATAGGTCAGTGGTTTGTTTTTAGTGTTATCCTGAAAGAGACTTGGACCAAGATTTCTAAAATCCAAAGTTAGGCTCCTAAACCCATAACTAGGTATTTAAAATAAGTGGTCTCATTTTCAAAACTGTTAAGCATCCAACCATTCATCTTAATCTCACTTGGGAGCTATTGGGTGCACAATTGAAAATCAGGTCACTTATTAAAAGATGACTTTAGGCAACTGTTTCTGAAAATCTTAACTTTCTTATCATGGCCTGGTGGTAATTCCTTCCTCCTTTGTCCACTTTCTTGCCACTGTTAATATGTGAATTTGGAGGGTGAATTTAGTAAGCAGCCATGGTCTTACCTCAAGAGCTGTAGCTCCAATGTGTGCTACCAATCACACTCTCAAATCTGAGAGTGTGGGTTAGGATAAGGGATTAAACGGTTAGATATTAGTCCTGTTTCATAGATTGAACTTTGATTCCTGTGCCTTGAGGTTGTTATACTTTTCCTGGCAGGGTAAATGATCTAATTTTATGATAAACACTTGGAGGTTAATGGAACCTGTTTTTTTGGAGGACTTTGAAGGAAAAAGGGGAACTGAAGGCAGATGATATAAAATATCTATCGATAAAGAAAATCTATGGAAAATTGAGGAAGTTGATGGTAATAAATATAAATAAGAAGGTGGGAACTATAGAAAATGGATAAGGGAAGCAACCAGACACAAGGAGAAAACTCTGCTGGACATAGATAAGGAGAATAAGAATGAGTTTTTTAAAGTATATCAGGAACAAAAAGAATGCCAACAATGATATATGTCCATTACTAGCTAGAAATTTCAGAATAATTCAGAAAAGGCAAAAGTATTAAATATTTCTGTTCTGTATTTGGGGAAACAGATGATGTAGTCTTTTATATAACACTTTTTCCATTCCACTAGTATCTCAGAAGCAACTACTGAAGTTAGATATTTTTAAATCAGCAGGTCCAAATCACTGGTATCCAAGAGTTTTAAGTGTTGGCTGAGGAGCTCATTAGATTGTTAATGTTGATTTTCAGTAAGTCTTGGAACCTTGGGGAAGTTCCAGAAGACTGGAAGAAAGCTAATATGTCAATATTTTTAAAAGGGTAAATATGTTAACCTAATAATTAGAGTTCTGTTAGCCTGACATAGATACTAGGCAAAGTAATGGAGTAGCTAATATGGGTTTCAATTAATAAAGAATTAAAGGAGGGTAATACAATTAATTTATCCAAATAAAATAGATCCTCTCAAAGTAACCATGTTTTATTTTTATGAGATTGGTTGATAAAGGAAATAGTGTTTTGATGTAATATTCTTAGACTTCTGTAAGGCATTTGACTTGGTATCACATGATGCTTTGATTAAAACACCAGAAAAAATATAAAATTAATATGGCATACATTAAATGGATTAAAAGCAGGCTAACTGATTGGCCTCAAAATATGATTGTAAATGGGAACTTAAGATATATTTCTAGCAGGGTCCTGCAGGGTTTGATTCTTGGCCCTATGCAGTTTAATATTTTTATCAATGACCTGGAAGAAAAACGTCACTGATACCCATTTTTTGTTTCTTTTTTGATAAGTGATAGATAGTGAAGAGGTGAGGTCACTGATTCAGACTGATCTGGATCCTTGGTAAACTGGGGACAAGCAAACAATGTGTGTTTAATACAGCTGAATGTAAACATATTCATAGAATGTAGCCATACTTGTAGGATGGGGGACTCTATCCTAGGATGCAGTGACTTGGTGGATAATCAGATGAACATGAGCTCCCAGTTTGATGCTCTGGCCAAAAGGGTGAATCAAATCCTTGGATGCATAAACAAGGGAATCTTGAGTAGGAGCAGAGAGATTATTTTACAACTGTGTTTGGCACTGGTGCAACTGCTTCTGTAATACCATGTCCAGTTCTTGTGTCCATGCTTGAAGAAGGATGTTGATTAAATTTGAGTGGGTTTATTAAAGAGCCACAAGAATGATTAAAAAGATTAAAAATCATGCCTTATGCTGACAGACTCAAGGAATTTATTCTACTTAATTTAACAAAAAGAAGGTTAAGAGGTCACTTGATTATTTTACAAGTACCTACACGAGGAACAAATATTTAATCTCAATCTAATAGACAAATGTATAACACAATCCAATCCCTGGAAGTTGAACCTAGAAAATTCAGAATGGAAATAAGGTGTAAATTTTTCACAATCATCGTAATGAACCATTGCAACAATTTACAAAGGATTGTGGTGGATTTTCCATTTCTTGCAATTTTTAAATCAAGATTGGTTGTTTTTCTAAAAGATCTGCTCTTGGAATTATTTTGGGTAAATTCTGTGGCCTGTGTTATACAGGAGGTCAGACAAGATGATTGCAATGGTCCTTTCTGACCCTGAAATCTGACTCTATGACAAGAACAAGTTTGTTTTCCCCCAAATGACCACTCCATCAGTGATCTGATTTTTTTAAGTAGATAATCTAATTAGTTTTTTCCCTCTGGTATTAAGTGAATGTCTCCTTGGATCTACGTTCTGTAGTTTTGTTCTCACATGTTAAGCTGGTGTACTGTTGTTTTGTGAAAGGGAAGATGGTTAGAGAACTGATGGCGGCGTTCTACCATCAAAACTGAATTATGATATTCTGGCAATGTTGGAAGAAAAAAGGCTTTTAATATTTCATCTGTACTATGGTGGAGGTCAAGATTTAGATTGCTTGCTTAATCCAGGCTTTGATTTTTCTCAAGGCTGGCATCAGGCAGTTGCTCTTGTGCCTCACTGGATGTCTCCTGTCGGGTGCTGTGAGAGGGGGATGATGGAGAAGAACCCAACAAAGCGTAACTAAGGCTGTTAAAAGGCTTAGTGAGGAGCTATATACTGAATTGTTTCCAGTATGCTGATGCCACCCAGCTCTGTTTCTGTCTCCTTCAGAAAGCATAGCTGAAATTAGGCTAGAGAGAGTATTTTTGCAAGCAGTCGTCTTGATGTGCTTTCCATGTTAATATGCAACACCAACAGTACTACACAATGTGAGAAGAATTAACCTTGGTATGTTTAATGCTAAAAGGAGTAAAAGCCAATCAAAAGCCAACAAGCTGAATGTCTTTTCATGAAAATGGCATTAAAACAGCTATTTAGCTCCCCCAACCCCTGTGGTCTGAAGAGTTAATGTGATAAAAATTGGAGAGTTTTTCACACAGACATTTAATTAAAATGAAATTGCTCGTCATTGTTACTGGCTACACAGAAGCTATTTTTATGTTGATATGATTCTAATACTTTAATAGGCCAGGACTGAATTTGCATCAATGTTAGTATGACTTGAATTAGTTTTGATTGAACTCTTTAACTAGAGACAAATGCAGGCTGCAGCATTAAGTACTTATGGGAAAAGAGATTTCTCTTCCCTTAGGAAAGAAAGGGACCATGTTTAGCCAGAGTCTGCCCTTTCTCTTTTTTCTCTGCTATATGGGTTTGTTTATAGCCATTCATAGTTGAAGTGAATGGGATGGCATGTTGAAAGGACTACCCCCTTCACTAGAATTTCTGCAATAGCGTGGTAATCTAAAGGTGTATTTTCCCATCAATGCATGGGATTTACATTGTTAACTTCACTTTTTGCTAATTGGGGTTAGTAGTATAAATTTCCCCTGCATCGGGGAAGAGTTGATCCTTTAATCTACCAGGCTAAACTTCAAGACCTTCTGTATTTTAATAGTTTCCTCTATTGACTATAAAAATGCAGTGCAACACTGTGTGAGAGCACTCAAGCAGCAACATTTATCAAATAAACAGTTCCTACTAAGTGCTGTTGTCTCTGAGGAAGAAGGAATAATTGAAGAAGAGAAAGGTAGAGCAGGGGAGTCTATGATTATGATTGTCCTTGGATTTTCTAAGGAAGCAAAATCAACAGACTAAGTTTCTGATTCCACGCTGTGCATATTACAGGAAGTACTTACAAAGGATTGAGAGCTCAGTACTGGGAGAGTGAAATCCCCTGCTCCTTACTGAACAGGGAGAGCATGAACAGCAGCTGTGCAGCTTCCCCACAATATCCTGCCATGTCTAGAGCAGTGGTTTTCAAACTTTTTGTCTGGGGACCCAGTTGAAGAAAACTGATGATGCCCGTGACCCAACGGAGCTGGGGAGGGGGCTCCGGGATGGGGCAGGGAGTTGGGGTGTGGGAGGGATCAGAGCTCTGGGGTGGGGCCAGGGATGAGGGTTTTGGGATACAGGAAGGGGTTCTGGGTTTGGGGTGGGGCTCAGGGCTGGGGCAGGGGGTTGGAGTGTGGGAGGGGGTTAGGGCTCTGGGTTGGGGATGAAGGGTTTGGGGCGCAGGAGGGGGTCTGGGCTCTGGGCTGGGGGTGCAGGCTCAGGGGGGCATGGATGAGGGGTTTGGGGTGCAGGATGGGGTTCCATGTTTTGGGTGGGTTGAGGGCTGGGGCAGGGGATTAGGGTGCAGACTTACCTGCAGCAGCTCCTGGTCAGCAGCGCAGCCAGGGTGCACCACAGACTGCGCTGCATCCTGGAAGTGCCTTCCCCCCCAGTTCCTATTGGCTGGTTGCTGGCCAATGGGACTGTGGGGGCAGGGCAGTACGTGGAGCCGTGTGGCCCCCCCTGCCTAGAAGCTGAACCCACTGCTGGCCATTTCCGGGGCACAGCACGGTGTCAGAAAAGGTAGGCACTAGCCTGCCTTAGCTGGGCAGCACCACCGACGGGACATTTAATGGGACATCAAATCGGCCCATGGTTTGAAAAACACTGCTCTAAAGAATGCCACTTGGCTGGAGGGCAGAATTAAGTCTCTGTGACCCATTCAATTCTTTTCTCTCACTTCTGAGGCTGCCAACAAGGACACCAATTGACTGCAAAAATAAGGAGATTTTACCAAAACCATGCGGAATATCTTGAAATGGAACATCTTTTATATAAATGCCCACTGAATGGCATTGCTGGGTATGCATGCAGAGGGAAGATATAACAGTGGAACTGCACTCTGATCACTCTCAATATGGTTCTCTGGATGGCCAACCAGCACTCAAAATACATTTAAATGTTCTGCTGAGGTGTACTGGTGACTGCTTGGATCACAAACCTCTGAGACTGGGTGTGAACACACCCTTTGTTTACTATAGTTGAAAGAACCACTTAATGGGCCACGCCTATAACAAGGCCTTTTAAGGTATGTCTGTCTTTCAGTTACACACCCACAGCTGGCTCATGCAGTTGACTGAGGCTCATGGAGCTCGGGCTTTATACAGGGAAAAACGCTATAAGGGGTATAACGCTATACAGGGTATAAGTTTTATACAGGGTAAAACTGATTTTATTTAGGCTTTGGACCCCATTGGGAGTTGGGCATCTGAGTGTCAAGGACAGGAACGCTTCTGTGAGCTGCTTTCAGTTAAGCCTACAGCTGTTAGGGCACGTGGTTCAGACCTGGGTCTGGGTTTGCAGCAGGCTAGTGGGTCTTTCTCAAACCAGGCAGGGTACTGAAGTCCTAAGCTGACCGGGCAGGAAAGCAGGAGAAGTAGTCTTGGCATATCAGGTGGCAGCCTCCAAGGGGGTTTCTGTGACCCAACCCGTCACAGCCACCCTTACTTCTGTGATGCTGCCTGCAGAGCTGGGCCTTCAATCAGCAGCCGCCACTCTCTGGCTGTCCGGCTCTGAAGGCAGCAGCGCAGAAGTAAGGGTGGTATGGTATGGTATTGCCACCCTTACTTCTGCGCTGCTGCTGGCCTGGCATTGCCTTCAGAGCTGGGCTCCCAGCCAATAGCCGCCGCTTTCTGGCTCCCAGCTTTGAAAGCAGCGCAGAAGTAAGGATGACAGTACCGTGACCTGCCCCCAAATAACATTGTGACCGCCCCCCACAACTTCCTTTTGGGTCAGGGCCCCCAATTTGAGCAATGTTGGTCTCTCCCATGAAATCTGTATAGTATAGGGGAAAAGCACACAAGAAACCAAATTGTGAGGAGTGGAAAACCTGTCTTATGAAAGGAGACTCAAAGAGTTTGGCTTGTTTAGCCTAACCAAAAGGAGGCTGAGGGGAGATATGATTGCTCTCTATAAATATATCAGAGGGATAAATACCAGGGAGGGAGAGGAATTATTTAAGCTCAGTACCAATGTGGACATAAGAAAAAATGGATATAAACTGGCCATCAGGAAGTTTAGACTTGAAATGAGACAAAGGTTTATAACCATCAGAGGAGTGAAGTTCTGGAACAGCCTTCCAAGGGAAGGAGTGGGGGCAAAAGACATATCTGACCTCAAAACTAAGCTTGATAAGTTTATGGAAGGGATGATATGATGGGATAGCCTAATTTTGGCAATTAATCTTCAACCATTAGCAGTAGATATGCCCGATGGCCTGTGATGGGATGTTAGATGGGGTGGGATCTGAGTCTTGCCCACATGCTCAGGGTTTAGCTGATTGCCATATTTGGGGCTGGGAAGGAATTTTCCTCCAGGGCAGATTGGCAGAAGTCCTGGGGGTTTTTCGCCTTCCTCTGCAGCGTGGGGCACAGGTCACTTGCTGAAGCATTCTCTGCACCTTGAAGTCTTTAAACCACAATTTGAGGACTTCAGTAGCTCAGACATAGGTTAGGGGTTTGTTACAGGAGTGGGTGGGTGAGATTCTGTGGCCTGCGTTGTGCAGGAGGTCAGACTAGATGAACATAATGATCCCTTCTGATCTTAAAGTCTATGATTCTATATAATATTTTAACAAAACAAGCGTATGAATTTTTGAATTTAGTTTAAACATTCAAGTTTTTTAAAATCAGATTTGTTTTTGTTAAAATTCTTTTTAACTAAAATAGTTAAAGGAAATATTTTTTTAAAAAAACCCAAAAATTAAATCAACTGTCAGCCAGGTCAACATGAGAAATTTAAAATATTGGCTTCTGTAGCTAACAGTCTTCTTCACCTTCATTTTCCTGTTTGTCCATAATCTGGAAAAGAAAAACAAGCGCTCAATTTGGAATGAGTTAGTCCAAAGGAAGAAAATATTCTTTCTACACCGACAGAAGAAGATACTGCTCTTTAAAAGTGAGATTATAACTTCAACAGTTTCTGAATCCAAGTGCTTAAGTGACTTCCACCAGTTCACTGGTGTGACTTTTTTTAAAACAGCGGCAGCAAACATATTTCTTGAATGGTTTTTATTCCCAAACTGGGTCTCTTTAAAGCCTGCTGCCATTACAGGTTTTCCCTTCTAGCGGGAGAATGATATGGTAGATCTCAAATCAATGAAGGCTACACTCAGAAAGACCTCAAGACTTCTGGAATATGCTGCTCAAACAGTCTCACTTTTGTTTCTACTGCCTGTCCCTCCCTTATCTCCAGACGACTTCTCCTTGCCCAGATCTATTCCGCCCCCAACAATCTTCTATTCATTGAGCTTTTTGAAACTTTGCACTTTTAGAGAGAGGTAAGGGATTGACTCTGTGTACACAAATTTGCAGAGGGATAATAGGGTTGAGGTCTGTTGTTTCTCACCTCTCTATTTATTTTATTTATTTATTTAAAACATTTTTGCTGTGAACGAGCATATTATCTCTAGACTCACAAATCCACAGTTTGAGAACGGCAAAACTAAGCACCTCTGATGGTATCTTCTAGACTGAGCACTGAGTCCCATTGGGTAGAAAGAAAGATGAACCGAAATAATCTATACTGAAGCCCCTGGAACCCCATAAAATTGGGTCCCTAATCCATGAACTATTGGAACTCATTTACAAAACTTTTCTTAAACATTACATGAATATATTGTCTCATACTATAGAATTAGAATTTATAATCCCTATTCCATGATGAGATATCTTTGCACTATAATGTATCTTAATTAAAATGATCTTTCAATAGGTTTTTTCCCTCAAAGCATTTTATCAAAAAAATCTGATTTTTTTTTAAATCATTGATTTTTGTATCCACCCTGAGGCTAAGTAATGACCTTTGGTTACAAGGGAAAAACATTTTTTTTCTTTGCGTTCAATAAAACTTCACATTGTCCTGATTAATCCTGAGGACAGCTGGGTTATGGCTTGAAGGAGCAGAAGAATGCCTCCTTTATAGTCAGGGCAGGGAGATACAACACTCTTGCCCATCTTTTGGAATTTTTTTCCCATGTAGGGCAAGTGTGTTATATCTCCCTGTCCTGACTATAAAGGAGGCGTTCTTCTGCTCCTTCTAGCCAGAAGTATTTCCGTAGCTCTGAGTGCCTCCACAGACCAGTAGATCGGTGTGATAGCAACTCAGTTGATGAATATGATAGCAGTGTCAAGATGGTTCCCCAACACACATGGCTATATAGATATTAATACATCAGTATTTTGGCAGGTGATGGATTTAGGTGTTGGCAGAGGGAAGTTTGTGTCCTTTCCCTAGCCCCAATTTGAATGCCTGCCTTTCCAGGCAATTAGGGGTGTCCTCTTCAGATACATAGGTTCATTTAATTTTTCTTACTCAGTGTTGCACAGGACTGATTCAGAGAGACTGACTCTTTCCTCCCACTTGTCAATCTGCCCAAATTCATCTCAAGATTTATGATTTAGTCAGTTCGCTTTTGAGACTTGTATGAAATCTTGAAAAAAATGTGGCTTCGCATAGTATTAACGTGAATCTATGTAATATGAACTGAGTTTCAGTTGGTTTCAGTTCTGAATCTGAAAGTGAAATAAAACTCATAGAATTTAAGCACAGGGCACAGGACAACAAGAGATGAGTTTGTATGAAATCCTGTGAATTCAAATGGCCAAATTCTACACAGGTTTGTGTTTGAAGTACCACATCTATCCACTCTAAATTGTAATACTATAATGACACAATTGGCTTTTAATTTAAGCAAACATGATAGTCATAATGTCTCTGTATGTTTTACATCTTTAAGATATCGGATCAATTCTTAAACATCAAAAACAAATATAAAAGAAAAAGGTTTCTACTGCCTTTGCCATAATAATATGAAATGAGGCTTTTAATCCTGTAACAATATGATATGGGGTTAAGTTGGATTGGCTGCTTGACTACCATCTAGTCCATAAAATAATGGCACTAAAATGGGTTTAGCATATTTATTATAAATTGATAATTTGTTTGGATGGAAAATTCCAGACACGCTCACCCCAGTGAACCTGGGTTTCAATTCAGCCTGACTAGTGAGCTCTTTGTGATCTATAGCAGTTCAACCAGGCAATGAGAACCAATGCAAAACTCCATCTGGACTAAACCACGCTCAGTACTGACAGAAAAAGATGACCATCTATTGCGGGAGCCATTGGACCGTCAGGGCAGGGTTAATAGGCCTGAATATGTGAACCAAGACCTGGAAACTGGATGCATGTTCCTTATCTATACTACAAACACTAGCTATTGCCAACAAGGGGTGACAAGAGGTTCAGTTGAACGGGTGCTGACTCAGTTGACCTGCAAGTGTAGAAAGGAACAAACCCACGTTTGTTACCATTTTGGTGAGTATAGTTAAATCTGCGGACCCCTGATTCTGATGATTTTACCTTTATATGTTATAAACTGAAGCTTAACCTGGCATACTGCTAAACTGCTTTTTTAAAATTAGAAGACCATTTAGTGTACAGTAGATACAAAAGGTAATACTGTTAGAGCCAAAATATGATTTAAAAGCTTCTTTATGTAAGTAAAAAGCTTTTTCCGGTTGTTTTCTTCAATAGCCTTTTATATAAGCATTTTGGTGGTGTACTTACTTTTAGCTTAACTTTTCCCCCTAAATTAGACTTTATTGCTGGGTCTAGGAAGTGGTACCTACTTTCTCAAATGGCATTTAGTGTTTTTGAAATTCTATAACTGCTCATGTAAATATAATTTTCAAGGCAGCATAATGAATATTTAACATACTTTAAAAACACTATTCCGGGATTTTTCTCATGGGAAAGAGACATTTACTTTCACAGTCCATTGCTTGTCTGTAGTATTTTGATCCACTAATACTTCCCCACATCTGACTATTTATATCCTACGGTAATATTCATTAAGACAATAAGACAATGGAAGTTTTGAAACTTTGCTTTTTAATGTCTAGATCACTTAACTGCAATGCACTCCAAATAAAGAATACTTGAAGACCACTTGAAAGCTTCAGCTGGCATAGAATACAAATGCTTGCTGGCTTGGCATTGGTTAGAGTCATATTACACAACTGCAATTGCCTAACAGCTGCCCTGGCTTCCTATCTGATTGATCTCTCAAAAAGTTGATTCCAGTTTTAGAGAGATTGGTAGTTCTATTGGTATTCCCCATTTTTTAAATGTAAGGAACATCTCTGAAACATGTAATATCTCTAAAAACCACAATGAACTGAGAAATCTACATTGGCTGTTCTTTAAACATGTCAACATTGACCACATCATCACATGTGTCTTTGTAGACTATGGTTATTTGAGAGAGAGTCTCCTCTGCACTGCTGCAGAAGTTGGGATCAGTCCAAACACTGAGTTAACTATCTACAGTTTTGAACACCTGTGGGTGGAAAGGCAGGGTGTTGGCTTCTGTGGCACCAATACACAGATTTAATTCCATTTACCACACTTGACCTGCAAGCTTCAGGGCATGGTGCGAGTCCATCTCTTGTTCTGTAGACTTTGCTTGAAGGGGCGTGTTTGTGTGCGTGGTTTTTTGTTTTTTTCTGTTTGTCCTTTACTTTTGTTGGAGATTTTTCTTTTTATTAGTCAATATGGTTTGTGTTGTGTTCTTAACTGGTATGCTATTGGGAATGTCTTATCACTAAAAGCCTCTTGTAATACACCTTACAAGTTTAGAGATTGTCCTGAGGAGTTGAATAATACTTAAATTTGGGAATGGTTCTTTAGCTCAGCTGACTGTCACTGGCATCCTTCTCTTAATACACATACTCAGAATGGAGCACCAATCACAAGTGTTACCACCTGTTAAACAAAAGCGAGAACAATTGCTGATCCATACTCCACTACAGAGACAAAATGCAGCTATCTCTTGTGAAAAGCACACAGGTTAACAGCTGCCAACGAGGTGATAGTTGAAGACAGTCATTTAAAGAAAAATAACTTAATGAAATTTCTGAAGGAATTTATTTTTCAGTTGGCAGAATACTTTTATCAACATTTTAATTTGACAAGGACACCATGACTTGAGATTCCTGTTCTAGCGAGAAATACTTTGGAATCTTTAATAATGAAAAGATTTAAGCACCTCAGTTCTTTGCCACTTGAAGATAGAATGGTAGGACTTTGATAGACAAACCAGGATACTTATAAAACTATATATATATATATATATATATATATATATATATATATATATATATATATATATATATATTTTAGATTCCAATGATTTTTATTTTTAATTTTTAAAAAATTAAACAGTATTTTGAAATGAAAAATAGGTTTAAACAAAAACAACAACAAAATTTTGTTCAGAAAATGTCAAACTGGCTGTTTCAACTTTTTTCCCAAACAAAATATTGGATTAAAGGAGCCCGTATCTGAGAAGTGATTTGATGTCACCAAATCTGCAATTTTTACATAATATAAATATATGTATAATTTTTTGTTGCAAAAATGTTCTGTCTCTAACTTCTGCCTTATGTTGTTCATGTCTCAAACTTGCATCTTAATATACCAATATACACCATTTGGCAAGGTGTAATTGATTAATTTAAACAGAGAGGCTCTGCCAAAAATCTCTCCAACAAATTCTATTGCGTTAGTGAAAATGCTCAGTGTGTGAATGTGTGAACTTCTCACATCCCTGAGCAGCGTAGCTCGGGCAACCTATGTTTTAGGTGTGGATCAGGCCTTCATCTAAATGTGGGCATTAGGCAGTCAAATACTTCTACTGTTTGAGATCATTAAGATTACTGACTCTTAGCATTTAACATTTTTATATTTGAAAAGTATTTTGCAAACATCCCTTAATCTTCACAAATCCCTGTCACGTACTGAAATAGTATTCTTTTCATTTTCCTGATGTGGACACCTCATTGGTTACCAATTAATGTAGTGGTTAAATGACATGGCAAAGGCAACACAGCAAGTTATTAGCAGAATCTGGAGGGGAACTTTGGACTCCCTGGCTTCTATTTTTTATGTTCAGTCTATTGGACCGTGTTGCCTCTGGCCATGTGTCATAAATATAAAGGGAAGTACAGTACTATAAAATCCCTCCTGGCCAGAGGCACAATATCCTTTTACCTGTAAAGGGTTAAGAAGTTCAGGTAACCTGGCTGGCACCTGACCAAAAGGACCAATAAGGGGACAAGATACTTTCAAATCTAGGGGGTTGGGGGAAGGCTTTTGTCTGTCTGTTCTGTGTGCTTGCCAGAGAGATATCAAGAAAGCAAGCAATCCAACTTGCTAATTCATTAGAATTAGTAAGTACTAGCAAGGAAATGCGTTAGTTTACTTTTGTTTTGGCTTGTGATTTTCTCTGTGCTGAGAGGAAGGTGTATTCCTGGTTTTCATTTTGTAACTTTAAAGTTTTTGCTCAGAGGGAAATCCTCTGTGTTTTAAATCTGATTGCTCTGTGAGATTATCTTCCCTTCTAATTTTACAGAGGTGCTTCTTTTACCTTTTTTCTTTCTAATGAAGTTCTGTTTCTTTTAAGAGCCTGACTGATTTCTCTATGGTCCTAAGACCCAGGGGTTTGGGTCTGTGATCACTTTGTAACCAATTGGTTAGGATATTATTCTCAAGCCTCCCCAGGAAAGTGGGTGTAAGGGCTTGGGATATTTTGGAGGAATAGATTTCAGAGTAACAGCCGTGTTAGTCTGTATTCGCAAAAAAAAAAAGGAGTACTTGTGGCACCTTAGAGACTAACCAATTTATTTGTGCATAAGATTTCGTGAGCTACAGCTCACTTCATCGGATGCATACTGTGGAAGTATAGAAGATCTTTTTATACACACAAAGTATGAAAAAATGGGTGTTTACCATTACAAAAGGTTTTCTCTCCCCCCACCCCACTCTATCTATAGTGATCACTCTCCTTACAATGTGTATGATAATCAAGATGGGCCATTTCCAGCACAAATCCAGGGTTTAACAAGAATGTCTGAGGAAGGGGGGGGGTTAGGAAAAAACAAGGGGAAATAGGTTACCTTGCATAATGACTTAGCCACTCCCAGTCTCTATTCAAGCCTAAGTTAATTGTGACGGCTAGTGGCGTTCTGTTATTTTCTTTGTTAGGCCTGTCCTGTAGTAGGTGACTTCTGGGAACTCTTCTGGCTCTATCAATCTGTTTCTTCACTTCCGCAGGTGGGTATTGCAGTTGTAAGAATGCTTGATAGAGATCTTGTAGGTGTTTGTGTCTGTTTGAGGGGTTGGAGCAAATACGGTTGTATCGCAGAGCTTGGCTGTAGACAATTGATCGTGTGGTGTGGTCAGGGTGAAAGCTGGAGGCATGTAGGTAGGAATAGCGGTCAGTTGGTTTCCGGTATAGGGTGGTGTTTATGTGACCATCGTTTATTAGCACTGTAGTGGAAAAGCAGCATCACTTGCCCCACAACCTCAGCCGTGCAGAACACAATGCCATCCACAGCCTCAGAAACAACTCTGACATCATAATCAAAAAGGCTGACAAACGAGATGCTGTTGTCATCATGAATAGGTCGGAATATGAACAAGAGGCTGCTCGGCAGCTCTGCAACACCACTTTCTACAAGCCATTACCTCTGATCCCACTGAGAGTTACCAAAAGAAACTACAGCATTTGCTCAAGAAACTCCCTGAAAAAGCACAAGATCAAATCCGCACAGACACACCCCTAGAACCCCAACCTGGGATATTCTATCTACTACCCAAGATCCATAAACCTGGAAATCCTGGGCGCCCCATCATCTCAGGCATTGGCACCCTGACAGCAGGACTGTCTGGCTATGTAGACTCCCTCCTCAGGCCCTACGCTACCAGCACTTCCAGCTACCTTCGAGACACCATTGACTTCCTGAGGAAACTACAGTCCATCGGTGATCTTCCTGATAACACCATCCTGGCCACTACGGATGTAGAAGCCCTCTACACCAACATTCCACACAAAGATGGACTACAAGCCATCAAGAACACTATCCCCGATAATGTCACGGCTAACCTGGTGGCTGAACTTTTTGACTTTGTCCTTACCCATAACTATGTTACATTTGGGGACAATGTATACCTTCAAATCTGCGGCACTGCTATGGATATGCGCATAGCCCCACAGTATGCCAACATTTTTATGGCTGACTTAGAACAACGCTTCCTCAGCTCTCATCCCCTAACGCCCCTACTCTACTTGCGCTATATTGATGACATCTTCAATACCCACCTGCGGAAGTGAAGAAACAGATTGACAGAGCCAGAAGAGTTCTCAGAAATCACCTACTACAGGACAGGCATAACAAAGAAAATAACAGAACGCCACTAGCCGTCACCTTCAGCCCCCAACTAAAACCCCTCCAACGCATTATTAAGGATCTACAACCTATCCTGAAGGATGACCCAACACTCTCACAAATCTTGGGAGACAGGCCAGTCCTTGCCTACAGACAGCCCCCCAACCTGAAGCAAATACTCACCAGCAACCACATACCACACAACAGAACCACTAACCCAGGAACCTATCCTTGCAACAAAGCCCGTTGCCAACTGTGCCCACATATCTATTCAAGGGACACCATCACAGGGCCTGATAACATCAGCCACACTATCAGAGGCTCGTTCACCTACACATCCACCAATGTGATATATGCCATCATGTACCAGCAATGCCCCTCTGCCATGTACATTGTTCAAACTGGACAGTCTCTACGTAAAAGAATAAATGGACACAAATCAGATGTCAAGAATTATAACATTCATAAACCAGTCGGAGAACACTTCGATCTCTCTGGTCACGTGATTACAGACATGAAAGTTGTGATATTACAACAAAAAACTTCAAAACCAGACTCCAGCGAGAGACTGTTGAATTGGAATTCATTTGCAAATTGGATACAATTAACTTAGGTTACCTTGCATAATGACTTAGCCACTCCCAGTCTCTCTTCAAGCCTATTTCCCCTTGTTTTTTCCTAACCCCCCCCCCCCCCAGACGTTCTTGTTAAACCCTGGATTTGTGCTGGAAATGGCCCACCTTGATTATCGTACACATTGTAAGGAGAGTGATCACTTTAGATAAGCTATTACCAGCAGGAGAGTGGGGTGGGGGGAGAGAAAACCTTTTGTAGTGGTAAACACCCGTTTTTTTCATACTTTGTGTGTATAAAAAGATCTTCTATACTTTCCACAGTATGCATCCGATAAAGTGAGCTGTAGCTCACGAAAGCTTATGCTCAAATAAATTGGTTAGTCTCTAAGGTGCCACAAGTACTCCTTTTCTTTTTGGGGGAATAGGAACTCCAGGTGGTCCTTTCCCTGATTCTTTGTTAAATCACTTGGTGGTGGCAGCGTACCCTCCAAGGGCAAAGAGTTTGTGCCTTGGGGAATTTTACCCTAAGCTGGTAGAAATAAGCTTAGGGGGTCTTTCATGCAGGTCCCCACATCTGTATCCTCGAGTTCAGAGTGGGGAGGCAACCCTGACAGCATGTGTAACACATGTCTATGTGGTGTGGTGCTCTGTCCCCCTTGAGTGACACCGAGCCCAGCTAGAGTTTGAGTCTGCTAAAGCCTTGGCTAAGACCCATGTGACTTTGAGTTTATGCAGTAGAGGCTCATACACTAAGCTTCTGAAGTGCCACGTTCAATCCTGCCCCCACCAATAACTGGAGTCTGTCAGCATTTCACACGTATGCTCTTTTAGATATAGAATCCTAGGACTGGAAGGGACCATGGAGGTCATCTAGTTCAGTCCCTTGCACTCAAGGTAGGACTACATATTTAGACCAGCGGTTCTCAAAGCTAGTCCGCTGCTTGTTCAGAGAAAGCCCCTGGTGCGCCTGACCGGTTTGTTTACCTGCCGCGTCCGCAGCCTCGGTTGATCGCAGCTCCCACTGGCTGCGATTCGCCGCTCCAGGCCAATGGGGGCTGAGGGAAGTGGCGCGGGCCAAGGGACATGCTGGCCGCCCTTCTCCAGCCCCCATTGGCCTGGAGCGGCAAACCGCGGCTAGTGGGAGCCGCGATCAACCGAACCTGCAGACGCAGCAGGTAAACAAACCGGTCCGGCCCGCCAGGGGCTTTCCCTGAACAAGCAGCGGACTGGCTTTGAGAACCACTGATCTAGACCAGCCCTGACAGGTGTTTGTCTAACCTGCTCTTAAAAATTTCTAATAATGGAGATTCCACAACCTCCATAGGCAATTTATTCCAGTGCATAACCACTTTGACATTTAGGAATTTTTTCCTAATGTCCAACCTAAACCACCCTTGCTGCAATTTAAGCCCATTGCTTCTTGTCCTATCCTCAGAGGTTAAGAAGAACAGTTTTTCTCCCTCTTCCTTGTAACAACAGTTTTCAAGTATATAAAAGGTTATCATGTCCCTTCTGTCTTTCCTTCTCCAGACTAAACAAATCCAATTTTTTCAATCTTGTCTCCTAAGTCATGTTTTCTAGATCTTTAATCATTTTTGTTGCTCTTCTCTGGACTTTCTCCAATTTGTCCACATCTTTCCTGAAATGTGGTGCCCAGAACTTTACACAATACTGCAGTTGAGGCCTAATCAGCACGCAGTAGAGCAGAAGAATTACTTCTCATGTCTTGCATACAACACTCCTGCTAATACATTCCAGAATGATGTTTACTTCTTTTGCAACGCTGTTACCCTGTTGAATCATATGTAGCTTGTAATACAGTATGATCCCACAGATCCCTTTCTGCAGTACTCGTTTCTAGGCAGTCATTTCCCATTTTGTATGTGCACAGTTGATTTTTTTTTCCTTCCGAAATGGAGTACTTTGCATTTGTTCTTATTGAATTTCATCCTATTTACTTGAGACCATTTCTCCAGATCATTGGGAAATGTAATCCTGTCCTCCACAGCACTTGCAACCCCTCCTTGGCTTGGTATCATCTGCAAACTTTGTAAGTGTACTCTCTGTGCCATTATCTAAATCATTGATGAAGATATTTAACAGAATTGGACCCAGAACAGATCCTTGCAGGATCCCATTTACATGTCTTTCCAGCTTGACTGTGAACTGATAACTCTCTGGGAATTATTTTCCAAACAATCATGCACTCACCTTTATAGTAGCTCCATCTAGGTTGTATTTCCCTAGTTTGTTTAAGAGAAGGTCATGCAAGACCGTATTAAAAGCCTTACTAAAGTCAAGATATACCACATCTACTGCTTCCCCTCTATCTACAAGGCTCGTTAGCCCGTCAAAGAAAGGTATTAAGTTGGATTGATGTAATTTGTTCTTGACAAATCCTTGTTGACTGTTTTATCACATTATTATCTTCTTGGTGTTTGCAAATTGATTGCTTCATTATTTGCTTCATTGTCTTTCCAGGTACTGAAGTTAAGATGACTGTTCTGTAATTCCTCGGGTTGTTCTTCTTTCCCTTTTTATAGATGGGCCCTATATTTGCCCTCTTCCAGCCCTCTGGAATCTCTCTCATCTTACAAGACTTTTTGAAGATAATTGCTAATGGCTCTGATATCTTCTCAGTCAGTTCCTTGAGTATTCTCGGATGTACTTCATCAGGCCCCAGTGACTTGAAGACATCTAACTTGTCTAAGTAGTTTTAACTTGTTCTTTCCCTATTTTAGCCTCTGATCCTACCTCATTTTCACTGGCATTCACTATGTTAGATGTCCTATCATTACTAACCTTTTTGGTGAAAATTTATTTAGCATTTCTGCTATTTTCACATTTTTCTATTACTGCCCCTCCCCCGTCGAGTAATGGGCTTATCCTGTCCTTGGTCTTCCTCTTGCTTCTAATGTATTTGTAGAATGTTTTCTTGTTACCCTCTCTCTCTAGCTAGTTTAATCTCATTTTGTACCTTGGCCTTTCTAACGTTGTCACTACATACTTGTTAGTTTATATTCATCCTTTTGTCATTTGACCTAGTTTCCACATTTTGTAGGACTCTTTTTTGAGTTTCAGTTCATTGAAAATCCCTTGGTTAAGACAACATGGTCTCTTGCCATACTTCCTATTTTTCCTATGCAGTGGGACAGTTAGCTCTTGTGCCCATAATCATGTCTCCTTGAAAAACGTAAACCAGTCTCTTAGGCACTAGATGTATATTTCTGAAATTATTCTATAATAATGCTTTGATCATCTTTTTTCTTGCATAATCACATGCATTTTATTAACCTAAAAGCAGAGGCTACAGAAAGTTGAACTGTCTGAACCAGGAGATACTGAACAGCACAAGCATAGTGTTAACTATATAGCTGTATTAGTCAATTCATTAGGAAGCTACTGGATATCAGGTAGTTTGTGCATGCTCTGCTAATCTAACTGAGGCACAGGGAAGAGTAAATGACTTGTACGTGGTTACATAAGAAGTTTGTGGTTGAGCTGGGAACCTTACCCCATCTTTTGAGTCCCAGTCCAGTGTCCTACCCACTAGACCATCCTCCCTACCGTAGGACATTAGCACAAATGCGAGACACAGAATGAACAAGCCACACTTAGAGCTGATTTGAGGACATTGTTTTCCCAAGTACAATTGATATTAAATGCATTAAAATACCTGGCATTGGGCCTGTTTATCTTTTCTCTGCATTATCTCTCTATTCTACCCTCCACTACGTCTGGTTGTTGATGAATCTGCTGCTGGCTGGTGGGTGACATGCGGTGTTAGCAAATTAATTCAAACAGCCCTCAATCCATGTAGGAATAGCCACGCAGAACAGAACTGCCATGTGCCTCACAGTGCTTGTCATCTTATTATTAATGGGGAAGGGTCAACATTTATTAAACCATTTACAATATTTTTGGTGTCCCTGACACAACATAGCCACCAGGAACTGTTAAAGTACATGTGCAAATCAAACCTTTGCCACTAAGAGCTAAAGCTATACAGATTAGAAGAATGATAGATAGTGGTGTGCAATTTATGGCAGCTCTGGACAGCTTTGTTGGCAGCAAATGTATGGTATTATTTGGCTACCCACATTTTGATTGAAACTGCCTGAATCCAGACAATATTCAGAGAGAGGATTTCTAAACTTGCCAGCTGCAATATTTCATATTCAACACCTAGATTAATGCTGGAGGGAATGTGCAGGCAAATCACCTAGTTTTGCAAAGGGTATAATATGTTGAGGGAAGTTAAATATCAGTTGCCATATGGAGCATACAGTACAATACAACAGTATATGTTAATTCATATAATATATTTTTAAATCAAGTGCAGATGGAAGGAGTGATTTAATCACCTTGGAGACTGAAGTTCTCTATCCATGGTGTATCCCAATCATGGTCAGTAATCATACTCGGTCTTCTCCATGTGTCCTCAACATTACACTTCATTCCTGTTTTTGACATACCACCAATGAAAACAAGGCAGTTAAGTATTCATGACAATCCAATCCTTGGCCTGTCTGCCAAGACTACCAAAAGAGTGGTAGCTAGTGCTAGCTGTGGTGTTCATCTTTGTAATGGGAACATCTGTCCAATGAACTGGACTGAGGCCATCAAACTAACTCGGTAGACTTGCAGTTGTCAAATGATAATTTACTATCTGGATTTCAGAATGCATTTAAGTTGGTAACCTACTATAGGTGAAAAACTCTCTAACCCTGTAGCCAAAACCCTGACCCATCAATTTCTAGTATTGTATAATTTACTTTTATTAATCATAATATTATGAATTATGACTAGCTTAGATAGATTTCCCCCCCCCCCCACTGTATTTACATTGCAGGCAATGATACTGTACAGAGGAAGCTGGAGCATAAATAAGCTTCTAAATTTTCAGAGTTGCACTAATGGGAGCTGCTGTCTAAACCCCATGTAACTGAAAATTTAAGAGAATTGTTTATGGTCCATTCAAAGGCTTCAGCTTCTTCTATATACTGCCTTTGTAATTATGTTGCCTGCAAGGAAAAGCAAAACTTTAAAAAACTTCTGAGTTAGTTCATATAGCGTATAGTCTCTTCACATTTTCATTGCTTATCAGTAAATGAATAGGTTGTAAATAGGTTTTTATTTTAGAACAGGGGTGGGCAAACTTTTTGGCCCAAGGGCCACATCGGGGTGCGGAACTGTATGGAGGGCAGAGTAGGGAAGGCTGTGTCTCCCCAGACAGCCTGCCCCTGCCCCCTATTCTCCCCCTCCCGCTTCCCTCCTCCTGACTGTCCCTCTCAGAACCCTGCTCCTTGTCCACTGACTGCCCCCTGGGATCTCTTGCCCCATATCCAACCCCCTGGCTACCTTACCATGCCACTAAGAGCAGCATGTCTGGAGCTGCGCCGCCCAGCCGGAGCCAGACACGCTGCCGTGCTGCCCTGCATGAGTACGCTGCTCTGCCGCCCAGAGTGCTGCCCGCACGGCAGCGTGGCGGCAGGGAGGGGGAAGAGCAGGGGATGGGCCGGGGGCTAGCCTCCCCGGCCAGGAGCTCAGGGGCCTGGCAGGATGGTCCCGTGGGCCGGATGTGGCCTGTAGGCCGTAGTTTGCCCCACTCTGTTTCAGAAGGTCAGTTTTTATGTGTGCGTAATCTTTGATAGACTACATTTCTCATGTCTGTTGTTATATGAATGGGTAAGTTGTATATTGGCCTCTTTGTTGGAGGTGAATGTCCAATGCCTACATTCTGTATAAGATTGTTGTGCTGAATATTCTATTTCTGATTTTTTTTTTTTGATCGGTTCCTCCCATCTCTTTCTGTTGGAATTTTCCTACAAACTTTGACTGTCTCTTTTCTGTAGCTGCTTACCTGCCTTCATTTCTACTTGCTGCAATGATAATTCAGAAGTCTGGCCGGTTGCAAAGTAAAATGTAACTGTTTTACTTTTAGACATGTGCTGGTGATGAAAGTTTCATTCTCTCATCCCAAAAGAGGATGAGGATGTTATGTCCTTACAGTTCTCCTTTGTGGAGATATTGTGGAAAAGTTTATTGTCTCTTGCATGGTTGCACTGAAATTGGGTGTAAAGAGAAAGGAGCAGGGAGTCTCTTCTTCCCATGAGTAGGGCAGATTACAAATTTATTAGGAGTCTGCGAATGAGAGTAACATGACTTTTGTCCCTAGCTTATTTAAGACTATTTTAAATTCAAAGTTGGAAAGAATAGATCAGATCTTGGTTTACTATGTCAATGGAACAATGCATGAACTGACTGGCAGAAGTCCTTTTTCTTTTAAATTATAAGAGTGGAGTGTGTGTGTGTGTGTGTGTGTGTGTGTGTTGTGGTGTTCCTACTGTAAAAAGATCAAAATGTCCCATAGTCTTTTAAAGCTCAAATTGGAGACTCAGGCATAACACTTCATAACTGAAATCGTTTTAGACTGTGAAATAGCTTCTGAAGGGAGGTGATGACATGTTTCATGTGGGATATTTAAAACTAGAGTGAGTAAAGCACTACAAAATTTACGGTGTTTGATTGACTATACAAGAAAACTAATTTTTGTTTCTGGAACAAAAAGGGACGAGGGTTTGATTAGAAAAGGCAGAAAGTTAGGATAGGGATGCTCACAGGTCAGGTCAGTTCATATTTAAAGTGTTTAATTTGAAGTTTTATAGAAGTAAGTTTTTACAAAATCTAAAACGACCAGAAATATTTCCATGACTTACAGAAGTTCAATGAGAATTCTGTTGGGATTTAAATATTCCCTTCCATCTTTTGCAACTCGAACATTGCAGTTATGTGCTAGTGCATTAGAGGCAGTGCCTGAGAAGTGAAACTGATTAGAAACAAAAGGAAAACCAATGGCTAGGTATGTCCAAGCAGCCTGAAATGCAGACAGTAATAACCAACATCTATGGAGGAAAAATTAAATTGGTTTAAAATAATTCTTTGGATTTTAATGTTCAGCTGAATTATTAGACTGACTTTAAGGAAGCTTGTTTGTCAGTTAGAACCAAACTGAAAAAGACAGGCATGGTGGACTGGGATGGCCTCCTCTTACTGATAAAATTTCTCTTGCTCTCCCTTCTCAGTATGGCTTTGGCCTCTGCTACCCAAGTGTTTTATCACATTCCCAGCTTTACAGGAAAAAAGAAAAGATCACAGAGTACAAATCTGGGGCACGGCCAGTTGGGTCATCCACACTGGAACATAAACTAAATGGAAGAAAGAGGTAGTAATGAAGTGTTACATTACAGTGGACTTAAAATCTAATGCATAACATTAACCTGGATAACACTAATTTTGCCTGGAACCAGTTGCTCTGATAATGTAAATACAGACTGAAAACCAAAGGTAAACAGAGGGAGTAAATGCGTGTTGATGATTCCATCTGAATAGCTTCAGAAAGGTTAACTTGTCACCAACTGCCACCCCTTTCAGTATTAATTAGGACAGAGCCTAAACATTGAAACATTAAGTAGTAATGAATCTTGAATGATGTGCTTCCCCCCCCCCCCCCCCCCCGTCCCTCAATGACTTGTTGAGCCTATTTCTGAGTTCAATCCACGGAGTGCTCTACTATATCAGAAGTCAGACAATTACCGCTTTAAGAAATCACATATAATTAGTCACCCCTTGCTCGGTCTTACCAGGTCAACAGAAGGGAGTCTGAATATTTAGCTTTTTCTCCCAAAGGGGGACAGTGACCTATGACTTCTGTTTAATCAGGACTTTTATCAGTAACATGTGTGATCAGGCTATCTGACTTGGGAAAAAAAAAAAAAAAGCTGTTCTTTCGGCACATAGTAGGCCAATAGATCAACTGACACACTGATGATCTAATAACTGTCTTCTCCCATTAGCGTATTAACTATTGGATTGCTACAGACAAGTTTTCATGTATTCTACATAGAAGTATATGGATTAAAACTGTAACAGCTGAGCTCCTCTGGGACAAAATATGTGAGAGCCGGAGACGCAGCATTCCACATAAGGGGCTCTAACTTGCAATGGAGATCACATTAATCCAGAGTCTGATTGTCTTAAGGATATGGTGTAAAATCTATTTTTCTGAAAAGGTTTTTCCACTGTAAGAATGAAGCCCACAACATTGGCACCACTTTCAAAGCACGCACGCACACAAATTTGTCTAAAATATCCAAAACTAATACACTGCCCCATACAATATTTTTATGTGAAAAGGGAGAGTTAATGAAGTTATATCTTCAGTTACACTGTTAGCTCAATTGCCAGAGGTCTCTGAGATAGATCTAAAGATTCCAACCTGCTGATGAACCATTTGAATGTCAATATGATGCCACAAGATGGAACTCTGTCAAAAATGACATTACCTGTCAGCTCAGCCACTGACACTCTTGAATGCTTATGGATTAATGTCTGAACAGGTAAAGCATGAGATGGGGAACTAGTGGGTGTCTGTTGCAGACTACCAAATTACTCTAAGGAACAGGAAGACTAGCTCCTTACACACTTATGTATAATGGGTAGGGGGAAAAAGCTGTATGATCATAGGGTGAATGACACAGCTGGAGGTTTCGTGCTCCTGGTACCAAAACATGTTCTTCAGAATTTCTAAACGTTACAGATGACAATTTCCTAATTCAAAAAGTATTGCATCCAACATGGGGGGGGATTCTGCATTAGCCTTTGTCTTGACAAATAAAGAGGAACTAATCACAGAACTAAAAAAAATAGTGGTAGGTTAGGTACAAGTGGTTTGATCACATTTATAACGTGCAAATAGAATGAAATCCAAACTACCAATATAAAGACTTGGTGCTTTAAAGGGTCAATGTCACAATACTGAAAAATGGAGCTGGATGAGTTGGGAAAAATAAAAACGTGAATGACAATTGGGAATTGTTTAAGAACTCTGTACTAGATGCCAAAAAATGCTGCAATCAAGAAAGAAGGCCACATAGGTTAAATAAAAAAAACCCTGGCTTAAAAGGGAAGACTTGCAGGTCAGAGTGGCTACTTTACTGAACATGAGCTACCAATACGACAATCTGGCCAAAAGTACTAATACAATTCTTGAATGTATACACAGGAATATTGAGCAAGAGGAGATAAGTCATATTATCTCTATATTTGGCACTGGTGCAACCACTACAAGACTAGTGTCCACTTCTTGTGCCCATAGTTCAAGAAGAATATTGATAAATTGAAGAGGGTTCTGAAAAGAGCCACAAGAATATTTAAAGGACTGAAAAACATGCCTTATAGCGATACACTCAAGAAGCTCAATCTACTTAGCTTACCAAAGAAAAGCTTAACAGGTGACTTGATCAGTCTATAAGTAACTACATGGGGAACAGAAATTTTGGTAATAGAAGATTCTTTAGTCTAGCAGAAAAAAGTATAATAAGAGCCAATGCCTGGAAGTTGAAGCTAGACAAATTCAGACCGGAAATACGGTAAAATAAAATTTTAACCGAGAGTGTAATCAGTGAGTATATCTGGTAGGGCCTGTGCTGTTGGTATCAATTTCACAAGGACGGTGTTCGGCTATTACAATCATGGGTGGTAGTTCCAGACTGGGTTACAAAATATGCAGGATGAAGCTTGGGTTTTTTTTCCTTTTGTTTGTATTGAATCTGACTAAGAGAATGAGACAGCCCCAGAAAGAATCTGAACTTTTGGATATTTATCTGTACCAGGCTCATATGTACATTTTAGTCGATTTGGCCTGAATCTCTGTGCACTCTTATGACTTTTTTTCTGTAAGAATATGCAAATGTCTGAACACAACAAAACAAAAATACATTTTTTTACCTGTGCTTCTGGCTGATGTACTATGTGCTCCTAGAAGTATGTTAGTATTGTACGGGATTGGTTTAAAACATACTCTGTGTATTTTAGTTACGCTGGAGAGTGGCTTATTTCATTCATGGTACCTATAGTGGGTCTAACTGAAATGTAATAACTTCGGCCCTACCAAATTCCTGGCCCATTTTGGTCAATTTCACGGTCATAGGGTTTTAAAAATAATAAATTTCCTGATTTCCAGCTATTTAAAACTGAAATTTCAGTGTGTTGTAATTGTAGGGGTCCTGACCCAAAAAGGAGTTGTGGGGGAGTCACAAGGTTATTGTAGGAGGGATTGCAGTACTGCTAACCTTACTTCTGCGCTGCTGCTGGCGGCAGCGCTGCCTTCAGAGCTGGGCTGCTGGAGAGCGGTGGCTGCTGGCTGTGGAAGCTCAGCTCTGAAGGCAGAGCCTCTGCCAGCAGCAGCACAGAAGTAAGAGTGGCATGATATAGTATTGCCACCCTTACTTTTGCACTGCTGCCTGCAGGGCTGGGCCCCTCAGTCAGCATCTGCCACTCTCTCTGGCCTCCCAGCTCTGAAGGGAGCAGCACAGAAGTAAGGATGACATGGCATGGTATTGCCACCTTTTACTTCTGTGCTGCTGCTGGTGGGACGATGCCTTCAGAGCTGGGCTCCTGGCCAGCAGCTGCTGCTCTCTGGCCGCCCATCTCTGAAGGCAGCACAGAAGTAAGGGAGAGGTTTTGTTTTGGGTTCTTTGTTTCTGTGTTCGTTGGCTCTTGGGACTAAGAGGGACCGGACATCAATCCATGTTCTCCAGATCTTTCTAAACAAGTCTCTCATATTTCAAACTTTTAAGTAACAGCCAGGCAAGGCATATTAGTTTATCTTTGTTTTCTCAACTTGTGAATTTTCCCTTTGCTAGAGGGAGGTTTATCCCTGTTTTGTTGTAACTTTGAAACTAAGGCTAGAGAGGGTTCCTCTGTGCTCTTTGAATTTTCTGCTACTCTGTAAAGTTAACTACCAGCCTAAGTTTACAGAGGTGATTTTTTTACCTTTTTCTCTTTAAATAAAATACTTCTTTTTAAGAACCTGACTGATTTTTCCATTGTTCCAAGATCCAGGCGTTTGGGTCTTTGATCATTTTGTAACCAATTGGTTAGGATATTATTCTCAAGCCTCCCCAGGAAAGGGGGTATATAGGCTTGGGGAATATTTCGGTGGAATAGGGCTCCAAGTGGTCCTTTCCCTGATTGTTGGTTAAATCACTTGGTGGTGGCAGTGATCCCAAAGCAAGAAATAAATCTGTTTATTTGGGGAAGTTTAAACCTAAGCTGGTAAGAATAAGCTTAGGGGGTCTTTCATGGGGGTCCCCACATCTGTATCCCAGAGTTCAGAGTGGGGAAGGAGCCCTGACACCTGAGATGTCGTCTATTTCCTGTTTTAATTATAAGGAACGATGCGTGTCTCAGTTGTCTTATCCTTAGACTACAAGTGTTTTTGTTTTTGTTTTTGTTCTGTGTTTTATACAATGGGAACCTGAGTGAGGCCCCAAAACCTTACCACAATAAATAAAAAGTGAACAGGGCAATCTTGGAAAATGTAAAATACTAAACATTTCAGTAGTGTGTCTTTGATTTTTGTCTCTGAAAATGGAAAACTTGATCACTAGAGTTTGATAAAACAAAATACAGCTGTATTAGCCCATGCTTACTTAAAAGCAAGCAAAATCTGAAATTATAACTGAGTTTATAACGAGATCTATGGTATGAATATTACTCTGTGACTTAAATGCAAGTTCACATCTGTGCACTTGAGCACAAAGTTTGAAGCCAAAGTAATGTGTTTAAAAATTTCTCTCTCAGATGGCAAGAAGTCTAAACTAACAAATACAATAGGACAAGAAGTTGTGGTTTTGTATTTCAGTTTCATAGATATGCAGAGTTTTGAGATCCTTAAAATATTTATATTTGTGGGCATATCTATGTAGCTGATGGATATTAAGCCCCATAATACATATCTATCCTCGCTCTTCTTCCCACCATCAAAAAAGCATCAAACAGTTGTCATAAAATAGAAAATTTTAAAGAAAACCTAGACTCCTCTGACTCATTAACTTGAAACATCTACGGGCCACCAGAGTAAATGCACTTGCAATTACAGAAGTGTTTAATCAAGAAATGGAGACACAATAAATACTTTGTTTAGATTATTTCTCTCTGTAATAAGTAGATGAACTACTTATGTGTTAACTGCAGGTAAATGTGATATGTATCAGAGTGGAAGAATATCTTCTTTAGAAATAGATCTACATAGAATATGTATGCGCTTCTTAGAGAATTAGCTTTGTGTGGGTGAGATCAATGTTAGAGGGTTCATGGAAACTGGGTTCTGGATGGGGAGCAATTCCTGTACAATTTCCCCCCCCCCCCCCCAATGGAATGAGGGATGCTGAATCATTTTTGTGTAACCTAGGTCAGTAGTCTTCAGTCTGTGACCCACGGAGTCACAGCTAAATACAAAATCAAAAGATAATTTAGCATAAGCAGTTAGGACATGTTCTAAGGAACAATTCAGGATAAAGTGGGCTGTAACACCGCTGTAGTGATGGGACAAAAATGGCTTAGTAGGTTACAGATTATTGTAATAAGCCATAAATCCAGTGTCTTTAAGATCATAACTTTTAGTATCTAGGAAAGGTAGGAATTTAAGCTCCCAGGCTCGTCTTTTGAAAGTAGTGCTGTGCAGGTTTTCTTTGAGGATGAAGACTGATAGATCAGATATGGAATGACAGCTTAGTGAACAGTATTCACCCACAGAAAAGATGTTTTTGTCTTTTGTCATTTTCCTGTGTGAGTTCATTTGAGAGCATAGTGATTCTGGTTTCACCCACATAGATGATGTTGCAGCATTGAGGGCACTTTATGAGGTATACCACATGTTGTGATAGGACCCATGGATCTTGAAAGGTGTGTTGCGGGTGGAGGGTGTTAATCATAGCAGAGGAGATATGTCTGCAGGTTTTGCATGTGTTTTGGCAGGATCTGGTGCTGCATTGCTGGCATGTCCTGGTCTGTGGGGAACTTGCTTCCGATGAGCGCTTGCAGAGGAGCGGTGGAGGAGGGGATTAAAGAAAGATTTCTTTCAGGATGGGGTCCACATTGAATATAGGTTGTAGTTGTTTGATACCCCATATGGGTTCCAGCATGGGACGGTAGATGACAACTAAGGTGGTGCAGTCAGAGGGTTTTATTTCTGTATTGAAACAGGTTGTGTTGGGATATTTGGGTGTCCTGTTCTATGATGAGATCTACTTCCCTGATGGAGTGTCCTTGTTGATGAGGGTGGTTCTGAGTGTGTTAAGGGGTATATCCTGGACTTGCTCCTTGCAGCATATTCTGTGGTATCTGAATGCCTGGCTGTAGATAACAGATTTATTTGTGTTTAGGGTGGTTACTGGATCTCTGAAGATAGGTGTGGTGATCTTTGGTTTTCTTGTGTATAGTTGTGTGAAGAGTTCCATTCTTGAAGCTGATTGTGGTGTCTGGGCAGTTGATGCTAGTGTGGGAGTATTCCAAAGAGACTTTAATGGACAAGTGTGGTTGTTGAAGTTGTGGTGGTAATCTGAGGGAGTTTGTCATCTGTCCAGAGGATGAAAATATCATTGATGTATTTCAGGTATATCATTAGTTTCATGGTGCATGTTTGGAATGTGTTTCTGACTTAAGTCTACAATATGACAACATCTCAACCAGTTTATCTTTTCAGGCTTGACTAAGCACTAATTTACCACAGAGGATTTTATATCCAAAATTATATTTAATGAAAAGGTAGAGTTCCTCAGTTGGAGTAGATAGGTATAACTCCATGGAAATCTATGGCTTGGTATTATTGAATAATCTTGTTTTGAATTTCTGAATCTGTTCCTCAGTCTTGGCACAGTGAGGTAAATTCTGAGCTCCGTGCACAGACTGCACAGGTGCTGTGTATATGGACATAGCCAGAATGGAGGAGATTCCTCCAAGAACTGCTCTCTGCAAAGGTTGCTTCAGTCTAATCAGTGCATTAGGTTCTGCAGTCTTACCTCCCTTATCCTGCTGGGTATAATGCAAGAGAATGTGTGCGGTGACTGACAACTCATGCTCAAAACCACATATACCCTGACTCTCTTACCCCCTCTGTTCTGCTGCATTACAGAGCTCCATGCTGCACAAGGGTTTACATGCCTTGCACAGCCCCTCCGGCATTCTACCTTCCTTATGCAATGGCACCATATCAATGGAAGCTTTGCAACCATGGTGACAGGGTCAGGATTCGCCCCAGTTTGCACAGATCCAAGATGTCTGGTTAATTTAAAAGAATCCAGATATTTGAAAGGTTAAAGGCAAAGTTGGGATGGCTTTTGAAAGAGAAGTCATTGTTGGCCAACAAAACCATGACATTTCCTATTAATTGTTGCTTTTCGGCATCCAGACTTCATATACTTCATTAGGAAATAGTTTCTTGGGTTTGAGCTGAATACCATCTGACCTTCGTAATGACTTGATTATCAGTGAGCCTTATTTAGTGAGGCTTGGTGGCTTGTGTGTGTGTGTCTGTTGGGAAACTTTATATGTTGCTTGTCATGTGACATGTTCTGCACTACCTTTTGAAATCGATGGAGGCAGCATCCATCAGATAGTAAACTGTTTTTTTGTTAAGACTACTGACCTCTCTTATTAAAGTAGAGAAATAAAAAATAAATTGTCATGGAAGAGAATGCTTGTACTAATAAATTAGAGCAGCATCATGGTCTTAATTGTCAAGGAGGCATTTGGAAAGCTACAGGAAACCAAATCCAACAAATAAGACATTCCATAAATGCCAATAATTTATACTGTAATCTAAATATACTGGAATGGACATTTAGTTAAGATGCATTAAGCTACATACTTGATTTCCATGTATTAATTCTAAAAATAAATATTGTTGATGTAACTTAAAACAGCCATGTTATTAAACAAATCTTAGTTATATTATTACAAGCAATTTATTACTATACACAGTGTTTTTAGTAATAGTTAAGATGGAATAACTATCTAAGTACTTGCATTGTTTCTGGTATGTTAAAAGTCTTACATTTTTATCTATTTAATGGATATTACGTTCATCATTTTACATTGTTTTATATGTTTATGTTTATTACATAGAGATTAATTTGAAGATATTTAAAATATTTATCACTTTTCAAACATGACCGCTTTTTTTACTAAATGTAAATTAAATCTTCTGAACCATTTCTAAGTGCAACTCAGGTAACATAGCATATTATATTTAAGTTCTTCATCGTAAAGTATCCCAAAAGCACTTCAAAAAAACAGGCTATATTCTGTGCTGATTTACACAATCACCTCCTTTCCACCTAGAAATTTCTCATATGTAGCTTCTCTCAGAGTAATCAGATCAGCTATTTTTTATTTGAGATTTTGGAAAAAAGAGAAGGTTTTCACATTGTGAGAAATATTCTGAGGTTAAGTATTTCCTTGCAACAGAAAACTGATAAATTCTCGTCACTGAGAATGAGCATGTGCCAAAGGGTTGTTTTTGTTTTTAACA
Source organism: Natator depressus (assembly GCF_965152275.1). Taxonomy (NCBI): domain Eukaryota; kingdom Metazoa; phylum Chordata; order Testudines; family Cheloniidae; genus Natator; species Natator depressus. Next base: position 168,701,543 of record NC_134235.1, on the reverse strand, counting down.
ATTTGGTGTAGAAAAGTTTTTTTAACTATTAGCGGTGATTCCCATGTGCGTTAACCTCTACCTGAAGTTATATGTATGACTGATTGTTTAAAAGCCCCTTTCCATCTTATAGAAGCAACAGAGCTAAGGTCAATGTGCAGCTCTTTCTTGTAGGATAGGGCCAAATTGCAGGATTTGGGCCTAAAGCGTGCCTCAGTGATTTTACCTAAAAGTCTCAGATTATTTATGGTAGTATTGTCTGGGAAATGTCACTTCCTCCTAATTCTCCTTGCTTCTTTTACTGTCATCTTCTAAATGCAGGTTGCCTGTGTACCTATCTGTAAGTCTCTCTTGACAGGCATATTGACTTTCTGTTCCTCCAACCTAATTGATACAAAGGGCACAGATTATACTGGAAACTTCACTTCTGCACACATTCTTCAAATCCTGGTTCTTTAACCACTCATCCAGCAGGGCCACCAGAAGAAAATGACAACAGTCTACTGTGAGCAAAGAGAAGGAAAGATATCGCTGCAGGCTATCCTGGACACTGAGGAGAAGGTGTTTATGAAGGGGGTGTGTGTGTGTGCGCGCACATGCGCCAGCCACCTGGAGCTGGGATGTGAAAACAGCTCTCTTGCAACCATCCCCTGTGCCTGAGATGTGATGAATACTACTGTGTATACTGACTGAAAAGGAATGGACTCAACATCGGAGCCTCCTTGTGGGGTGTTTCCTGCCAGCAGCTGTTCTGCGTCTGTGGTGACCTGCTTCTTCCTGTGACTTGGCCCTCCAGCCAGGTCATGTTAAAGTCCCTTCCCGTCCGGGGTAGCCCAGGAACAAAAAGCAAGGGTAATTAATACAAATGAACTGAGTTTGTGGGAAATGATTCCCTCTAGGGGTGCATCAGAATCTGTCCTTCCTTTCCATCAGGGAGGGACCTTCAGGCAGTGGGTATATGGGAAGCTTCTGCCTTCAGTCAGCCCTTTCCTCAGGAGCTGAGGGCTGAAGGTCTGTTTTCTTTCTTGATCTGTCAACAAGTGAGCTGCTCTGTTCCTCCTTTGAAGCTCCTCCTCCAGCCTGTGTATGCCTTGCAGGTGTGGCAGGGTGATGCTGCCTGAGCCCAGAGCAGCTCCTTAATCCCTTTGTATATCCCACCACATACCAAACCCAACACTAGTGCTCCAGGCTCATTAGAGGTACTGGGCTGGAAGGAGAGTCACTATGTTTTTTTTGAAAATGCAGTAGCCTTCTTGAAAGTAGTTGCAATCACTAAATCACCTTAGAGGGGTGTTTTCTGATGGCCTTGTTCTAGCAAGACACCCAACAAGGACAGAAGAGAAGCCTTGTGAATGATGAAAGGAGTTAAAAATATAGGAAGAGGAGGAGAGTAGAAAGTTTAGGTGCTTCCCTCTGGCCCAGAATTCAGTACCTCACTACCTTTGAGGGGCAGGGTTTAAGCTACACCCCTCTCCTCGGCATTTTCTACTGGCTAGCTTAGGCTCCCTGCTCAGCATGCTGGCTTTGTGGATCCTATTCTTAGGCACCTATCTGTCCCCATGCGTTGTAGAGGGAGCCTGGGGACCTAACTTGGGGCTGTGGATTCCACTGGGTGGCTAAGTGCTGCAACAGTGAGTGCTGCACACCTAATTCCTTTGGTGGTTCTAGCTCATAATGCTGGCTCCTATTCTGATTCCAGTTGCCAAATTTCATTAAAGTATGTTAAACATACATTAAATACTTTTCTAATATAACTTCGTATGTAAGCAATTGAGATAGGGCCACAAGGATATTATTTGGTTACCCATGGGAGTCCATCTGTCTCATGGACATCACCTCTCCTATTCAACTATGTGATCTTTCTGTTAATAGGTGGTCTGCACTAATAGTTTGAGTAATCCTGGCATAGAGGATACTTGCCCTGCTTTGTGCATAAAAACTTAATATAATAGGTGCTATACTGGCCAGACCACGTTTCATCTTGCCCTGTATCCTGTCTGCAATAGTGGCCATTACCAGAGCTTAAGGGGAATGTACAGAACAGGACAACTATAAAGTGATCCACCCTGGCCTTCCACTCCTGGCTTCTAGCAGTCAGATATTTGGAGTCGCCCTGAGCATGGGGTTGTGTCCCTGACCCTCTTGTCTAATAGCCATTGATAGACATATCGTACATGAACTTAACTAGTTCTTTTCTGAACCCAGTTATACTTTTGCCATCACAACATTCCATGGCAATGAGTTCCATGGGTTAATTGTGTATTGCTTGAAAATGTACTTCCTCTTATTTGTATTAAACCTGCTGCCAATTGCATCAGGTAATCCCTGCTTTTTTGTCTTATGAAAGGTTAAATAACAGTTATTCCCCCACACCATTAGTGATTTTTATAGACATCTATCCCCACTTGTTTCTAAATTGAACAGCCCTAATCTTTTTAGTCTCTCCTCATATGAATTCATTCCATACCATTCATCATCTTTGTTGCCCATACCTGAACCTTTTCCAGTTCCATTGTATCCTTGTCATAAATATAAAGGGAAGGGTAACAACCTTTATATGTGCAGTAACATAAATCCCTCCTGGCCAGAAATACAGAATCACTTAACTGTAAGGGGTTAATCAGTTCAATTAACCTGACTGGCACCTGACCAGAAGGACCAATGGGGAAAGAAGATACTTTCAAATCTGTGGGCTGGGGAAGGGGGGAAAGGTTTTGTTTGAGTTCTTTTGTTGCGTGCCCTCTCGGGACAAAGGGAGAGACCAAGCAGGAAAAAAACATTTCCTAAAAAGATGGATCTAAAATTATAAAAATTGTAAGTAATAGCAAGGAACTGCGTTAGATTATCTTTTATTTTAGCTTGTGAATTTTCCCTATGCTAAGAGGTAATTTTATTCCTGTTTTGTAACTGGGAAGCAAAGTCAGAGTGGATCCTCTGGGTTTTAAATCTTCTTATTTACCCTGTAAAGTTATCTTCCATTCTGATTGTGCAGGTGTGATTCTTTTACTTTTTTTTTTAAATAAAATTCTTCTTTTAAGACCCTGATTCATTTTCATTGTCCTAGAAAACAGGGATTTGGTCTGTGCTCACTGTGTTAACCTATTTGGTTGGTATATTATTCTCAAGCCTCCCCAAGAAAGGGGGTGAAGGATCCTGGGGGGATATTATGGGGAGGGGGGAATAGGGCTCCAAGTGGCCCCTCCCTGAATGTTTGTTTAAATCACTTGGTGGTGGCAGCAGCAATACCATCCAAGGACAAGAAAAGGAATTTGTGCCTTGGGGAAGTTTTTAACCTAAGCTGGTGGAATATAAGCTTAGGGGATCTTTCATGCAGTTCCCCACATCTGTACCCCAGAGTTCAGAGTGGGGAGGGAACCCTGACCATCCTTTTTGAGCCGGAGAGACCAGAACTGGACATGGTATTCAGGGTGTGGGCGCACCATGGATTTATATATTTATATTTTCTGTCTTATTTTCTATGCTCTTACTAATAGTTCCTAAATTTGTTAGCTTTTTTTGACTGCTGCTGCACATTTTAGCAGAAGTTTTCAGAGAACTATCCATGCTTCTCAAAGATCTCCTTCTTGGGTCGTAATAGCTAATTTAGAACTCATCATTGTCTATGTATAGTTTGAGTGTATATGTATGAGATTATTTTTTCCAGTGTGAATTACTTTGTATTTATCAGCATTGAGTTCCATTTACCATTTTGCTTCCAGTTTTGTGAGATCTCCTTTGTAGTCAGTTTGGGACTTACCTGTCTTGAATCATTTTGTGTCATTTGCAAGATTTCCCACTTCACTATTTACACCGTTTCCTCATTAATTATCTTCATTCCACCAAGTTTCTGTGATGCCTGTTATTTCAATAGTCTCATTTAACGACAAGCACACTAGCTCACCTGCTTAGTATTTGTACTTCTTGCAGTTGTATAAAAGCACTTGTGCACTTTGTCAATATTTAGTTACTTGCCTTCATGTGTTATGTTTAAATGGGACTCTTTTGCATGTAACTGTTCCTCACTAGCTCCTACCTGTACTTTACTAACTTCTTTCCTATCCTCTGTACTAGGACTAGAATTCCCCCTTTAATAAATTCATCCCTAAGTGATATCTTTGCCTGAATTGTGTGACCCTCCACATCTGTCAGCTTTCCCCCAACTCTTTGTTTAAAAAAAAAAATCCTCTATTACCTTTTAAATTTCATGTGCTAGCAGTCCGGTTCCATTTTGGTTAAGGTGGAGCCCATCCCTCCTGTCTTTCCCCAAAGGACCAGGTAGGCCAGTCCTTCCCCAAAGGTTCTCAGGTTCCTAATAAACCTAAATCCCTCCTTGCTATATCATTGTCTCATTCATACATTCAGACGTTGCAGTTCCGGCTGTCTGCCTGGCCCTGCGAGTGGAACTCGGAGCATTTCAGAGAATACTACTATGGTGGTCTTGGACTCCAACCTTTGACCTTGCAGCATAAATTTCTCCTCCAGGATCTCTCTCTCTCTCTTAACTTTCCCTGTGTCATTGGTACCTATCAGTACCCCAACCACAGGCTTCTCCCCAGCATTACCTATAAGGCTATATGTATGTCGGCAGGCAGTTCTTGCAGTACTCTGTCATTACAAACCCAGCTATCTGTTGTAAAGGAGTTTGAAATGTATAGTTGGACCATAAACATATTTATTAATACTAAAGCTCTAAATATGCAAAAAATATCTGTATATAACCATCTGTTTTCCCTTTGTTAAGCACTAACAGCATGCTTGATGCTGTTCATGTTGACACAACCATTGGGACTAATTCTGTTTTCACATCCGTGCAAATCTGGAATAACTCCATGGAAGTCACTGGAACCTTACTAGTGTAGAACTAGCGAGAGACCAGAATCGTGCCTATCACCTCTGCCCCGAGAAACTTACTCTAAACCCCTGATCCTGCAACAATAACTTTACACAGTTGAGCAGTTCTACTGATTTCAGCGGGGCTACTCACGTACGTACATTTCTGCATGCGCGTATGGACTTGTAGAATTGGGGCTAAAAAAAAAAAAGGAATGTGATGGTTTTCAGGAGGAAAAATTTACCCAAAATCATTGACCTATGGCAAGTTTTGATCAGGGTTTTTTTTTTTTTTTTTTTTTTAATTGATGCCTTCAAAAGGGAAGCTGGTGTAGGGGTGAGAAGGGGGGAGTAAGTCAAACAGCCTGCCTTAAAGCAAATTATTTCATTTTATTGGCCTCCTAAATGATGATGATTTTTTATTTCACGAACAAGCAGTCCAAATGACTAAGCTTCAACTGAGTTTCAGTAAATTATCAGTAATTAAAATGGTTGCAGTGGAACTTGGGGGTTAGGGGTTGAAGAGCCTGATGCTCAGAATCTGGCAGAGCAGACATCATCTGATCTCTTATTAAGCACCTGCTTCTGGGAGTTGTACAGCTTTACCTACTTTAGCTGGCAAAATGTTCTGGACATAGGAGTGCGGCAGATTTGATTCAGCTGTAAATTTTGATCAGTTAACCAACATACTCATGTCAGCAGCTCTGCCTAATGATAGATGGGAAGTAGAATATGTTGGGTTATGGGGGGGGGGTTGTGTTTGTTTTTTTTGGGGGGGGGTTGGCCTTTGCTTTTACTTGTGTTGGTGACCCCCATCAAACAAAAACGTATTTATTTTTAAAAGGCTCATTGACCCTATTTAAATAGAATGGTCTTGATGAAGGTGCAGGCCTGAGCAGCAGGATATCTGATTCTTTTATGACCTTAAGCAAATCATTTAGTCTAACTCCTTTAACTCCCTCTGCCTTCAGTTTCTCATCTCTGAAGTGTAGTTAATAATTACCTGCTTTCTTAGGGATTAATGAATTAATATTTATAAAGCACTGTGAGGTCCTGGGTGAAGTGAGAAGTATTGTTAATAACGTGCCGCTAAAATCTATGGGGTCAAATATATGGTGACAATCCATTTAATTTCCAAGTGGCTCTTGGTGACTCACTGATTCTCCCTGTCCCCCCAAATAACCTGTATAGCCTCCATGGGGATGGGCATGGAGAGCGGGCTCCCTGTGGTTCCCTTTGAAGTGGCCTGGATGGATGCCCTTCCTCCACATCTGGACCATTCCAACCTCTGGACTCTGGAAGGAAACTAAGAGCAAGAAAACAGTTAAACAAAAAAACTGATGTGCAAAAACTTGTAATATTATAACCTTATCGCTACCATGCAGAAGCAGTGATGTTCAATAAAGTATGCTACATACCTCTAGGCCTTGAGTCTTGAGGCCTTGCAGTAAGGTCTGTAGCAACCCATGATTGGCCATAGTAGCTGCATGCTCACCACAAATAAGTCGTCTTCACCCAGATCAGTGCTGGCCATGAGACTGGGCCTCAGGTTTGGAGACATTGTGCTGTGTGGTATTCTAAAGCAGCAGAGACAAGAGGGATCTTCACTCTTGAGAGCTCAGATGCAGAGGAACACACCATTCCATCTCTACCATCACATCCTGTCCCCCCCCCCCACACACACACTTATTAGGAGGATACAAGCTAACACATAGGTTGCTGCAGTCCAGTATATACTTAGCATTAACTGCTTCATTCAGAACGAAGAGCTGTTTTTAATTTATAATAGCTGATTTTGAAAACTGATTTTAATTTATAAGGGGTCTCTTCAAACAAGATGGTAATTTTAAATATGATCCCGTTTGTTTAAGCATTAGCGAGTACAGTAAATGTATTTTGATTTAATAGATTAATGTCTAATTAGTAGACCAGAAGGGGGTAATGTTAATAGGGCTAGATAACTGTAGTAAATGTTGTTTAACAGCATGATGTTAAGATACCGGAGATGCAAACTCATAGATATTTCATCCAAGTCTATGAAGTATCCTGGACTGGTAGTATTCTATATTATATTAAATAGTTTAATCATCTTGCTCTTTGCAACTGGACACCTTTCAAAAGTGACACTGAAGATGGGCTATATGTCTCATAATGATGATGATAAATGGTGCCATAATCTGTAAAACTAATGCAGAAGATGCATTAAAAATGTGCTAAATTAGAACTGAACTGAATAGGCACCTCCTCTCTGTTCAGTATCTGTTTGTGAAGAATTAAATTTATGTAGTTTTATCCACCTTTTAAAGAAGTATATTTCCATTAATATAAAACAGGTTTACATAGTGCCAATCCACTATAGTATTATGTGGTGTGGAGTCTTTTACGCAAACAGCACTGCATATGTAGAGTATGCCAAGAAATCTTATTTATTCTAACAAGTTTGGGTACGTCCAGTTAACTCAGTAATAACTGCAACCAACACTGAAGAGGTCGGGGTGAGGTCCTGGCCCCATTGAAGTCAAAGGTAGAACTCCCATTCCCCTTTATAGGATTTCACCCAACAGGGTTTTTTCCCTGGTTATGGCTATTACTGGAGCTGGTCAACAATTTGTTCAGTTGGAAAATGTTGATTTGACAGATTTTAAATGTTTCACAAAAACTCATAGACTCCATCAAAACTTTGGACAGAAAAAAAGCTGACCTGCCTGGTTTCCTGTCATCCTGCCCACTAGCCAACCATGTTGGGTTTCTTCCTCCTGCAGGATTGGTGGGCTGCTCCTTCCTACCCCTCTGCCTTCCAGGTAGGCTGTTAAGCTGCTTCACTTCATGGGCTGCCCACTGCCCTTTATCTCCAACTGTTAGGATCCCAGCATGCCAGACTCTTTGCCTCCTTCCTCAGCCTGTCTACCCCCTCCACCCACAGGTGAGAGCAGGGCAGCATGCCAGGGAATTCTGGGAAGCATATTTCATTTTGGAATAATGAAAAGGTCCTCTGCAGCACCTCAGTCCTGTGAAACACATCAAGAGATTGATTTACCCCACCCCTTCCCCAAATCATTTCAGGATGGAAATATTTTTCAGAAACTTGTTTTTTCATGAGACTGAAATTCTACTTCCCCTACCAGCTCTCCCTGTTACTGAATTAGAATACCTGAAATATTTAAATATTTTAATTCATACTGGGAGTAATGTTTTTAAACAGATTCTTTAAAGGTAAAGGATATTTTAAAATATTTGGTCCTCTCATCTCAACACATGTTTCCTTGTTCCACTTTCCTTCTATCTAGTTACCTCCTTAGTTCATTTTCCCCCATTCTCACTCTTCTCCTCTGGGCAGGTCAGCAAGGCACTTGTCATTAGCAAACATGATAAATGGTCTTTGTATTGTGTCTCAAAACTTACTTGATAGAATCTGTGGTTCTATAACGTCACCTAGAGGCCTCCCTGGAAACTGGGGACTATCTGTGTTAAGACCTGTACAAATATATAGTAACAGACAGTCCCTGCCTTGAAGAGTTCACTCAAAGCCCATGACCCTACAAAAGACCTAACTTTACATAATTATGAAATTGGGATTACTTGCAGTGGGTAAAGTGAAACACATGCATAAGTCTTTGCAGGATCGAGGCCTAAATAGACAAGACAGACAAAGGGTGAGGGAAAGGGATCATATTTCCTATTTTATAGATGGAGACTTGAGGTACAGTAACTCCTTGCATAATATTGTAGTTATGTTCCTGAAAAATGTGACTTTAAGCAAAATGATGTTAAGCAAATCCAATTTCCCCATAAGAATTAATGTAAATGCGGGGGTTAGGTCTCTCCCACACACAGTATAAGTTTAAAGAAACAATTAAATACTGTACACAGCAATGATGATTGTGAAGCTTGGTTGAGGTGGTGAAGTCAGAGGCTGGGATATTTCCCAGGGAATGCCTTCCTGCTAAATGATGAACTAGAACAGCTGAGCCCTAAAGGGTTAACACATTGTTGTTAATATAGCCTCACACTTTCCAAGACAGCACAAATGGAGGGAGGGGAGACACAGAGACACACACCCTGTGTGTGTGAGAGATGCGCATTGCCCCTTTAAGTACGCTGACTCCACTCTAAGTACATTTTTAAGTAGATCAGCAAGTTGAGACATCCCTTGCTGCCAGCAGGCTCCCTCCATCCTGAGCCCTGTCATGCCCCCCCCATGGAAATGGGGTAAGCGAGGGGCAGGGAGGAGGGGGACACCGTGACATTATCCCCCCTCTTCTTCTCTCTCCTCTCCCCCCCCCCACAGCAAGCAGGAGGCTCCTGGGAGCAGCTCCAAGGCAGAGGGCAGGAGCAGCACATGGCAGTGGGGGGAGGGGCAGCTGAACTGCAGGCAATTGATAGCCTGCAGGGCGGCTGTGCACAGGGAACTTAAGGGAGCTGGGAGCTGATAGGGGGCTGCCGGTCCACCCTGGTTCCAAGCCCCCACCAGCTAGCTCCAAGGGGCTGCTCTTCCTGCAAGCTGTGGACAAAGCAGGCGGCTGCCAAACACCTTAATAAAGGAGCACTGTGCAACTTTAAACAAGCATGTTCCCTAATTGAGCAGCAACATAACAACAAAACAACCTTAACCAGGATGACTTTAATTGAGGAGTTACTGTACTGAAAATTTGCAACATAAAGACAACTACCGGAGTTGTTATAGTGTGAAGAGCCCGGACCTTTAGGAAGGGAAATGAAAAGCAGCAGGATCAAAAGGAAGAAATGACTCTCAAGGACTTAAAAAACCATTTCCTGAAGTTTTGTCCATTTGCCTTATGGCAGAATCCTATTGAATGTAAAAGGGATGAAACCGATAGTATTCTATAGAAATTACTCCACAAATGCATATAATTGGATAGGTGCTTTAAAGATCTTATTGAGAATCATATTCCTGTGTTACAATTTGTTAAATTCTATCAGCTGGTTCAAATATAGGAAAGTTGTAATTTCCTATTAAATTCTCTGTGGCTTCTCCATTAGATTTTTTTTTCTATTTCATGAAGATAGTGGAAACTTTCTGCTTCCTGGTGATGTCATGCATTTTTGTTGCTTGCAAGTGACTGCTATGTAAGAGTGCTTAAATGCTCTGGTGAAGGATGCACTAAAAATGCCTAGATAGGTAGCTAGCTAGGAGTCAGTCAGAGGAGTCAACATAACACAATAGTAACCAAACAGAGTAGAAAGTTTTGTATACTCACAGAATCCTTAGTGAAAACAACTGCAAACGACTCTGGAAATCCCAGCTCTCAGTGCCTGTCAACCAATCAAGGTACAGATATTTCCATATTGTATAGCTCCTGGGGAATAAATTTATGCAGAACAGACAAACAGGCCCAATCTGATTGCAAACAATTGTTTCCATGAAATAGAAAACCTGTAACATATGCATCAGTTAACTGTATAACGTCCCCTCTACCCTGAGTAGCTGAGACAATTTTCGTTCACTGTATTAGTAAGATATTAGTCACCATCAAAGAGAGACTTGAGCTATATTTGCAGTACTTCTCTGGGCGCATCCAACTAGAAAAAGTTCCATGCACATATAGCTGAATAGCATGATCACTAATATTTACTATTCCTGAGTTTGTGAGATAAGGCTGAGGGTAAAGACCCTTAGCAATAGGGCAAGTCATAGTGCAGGAAAAAAATGGTTTTTGATTTTTTTATAAATTAAAACCAAAGTTGTTACTGGTTTTAAAAAGTCTTGATTGATAGGAATATATATGGAAAAAATGAATGACTGATAGGATGTACAGAGAGAAAAAGGATGAGGGACTGGCTATACAGAAATTTGTTTAAAAAAATCTAAAGTTAGGATGCATATTTTAAAATTGGAAAATTCCTAATATTGATTTGCTCAACTATTTTAAAAATTACCAAGAAACATGCCTGCCCTGCACCATTTCTTTACTAAGAGCCAGTTCCCGCAAACATTTATACACATGGTACCATTATTTATGTGAGTAAAGTTAATCATGCCCTTAAGTGCTGGGAAGGTCAAAGACTAAGGTTGATTTAAAAACACTACCTTTATTATTGTATTGATTTTTGCAAGTATTCATTGTCAAAGTTCTTGTGTTAACTGCACTTCTGCCCTCTTCATGGCCTCTTCAAATGTACACCCTTATGTCAGGGGCCAGCCTGCAACAGTCAGTCTCCTGGCAAACTAATGAGCACGGCTGGTCCTGATAGAAGTTGTCTGATTGTGCCATCTGATTTGTTGTGGGAGTTGCTGGCTTCTCAGTACATTCCTAATATGCAGCTGTGCTTGGTCCTATCCCTGCCTCTGCTGTCTCCAGCCTTGCCCCAGCATGTACTTACTCCTTCTCTAGTCACCAGCTTCTTTCTGATTCCCAGCTCAGACCCTTGGCCTTGCTTTCTGATTGCAACTCTGGTTAACCCTTGGCTTAGGCTTTGGGTTCTGATGCCTGGTTTCTACTATTGGCTTATTTCTCAGGCCTGCCTTGTCTGGGTTTAGCTCTAACTGATAGGCCGGATTCTTGCACCAATCATTAGGCAAGACTGCCTGCTATTTGGTTGCTGACCCCTTGGGTCTCAGGCTTAGAGCAGTTTTTTAAATTAAAAGGCTGGGGGAAAGCCGAAAGGTGCGGAGGAGCATGTAGTTCGGACAGAGACATCCCTTAGGTGAGGATCTACTAATGGAGATTCTCTATGTCCTCGTAAGGAGGAGAGTTTTACCTCTATTACCAAGCCTGGACCGCTGACCATAATATAATTAAATTTGACATCCCTGTGGAGGGGAAAACACCACAGCAGCCCAACACTGTAGCATTTAATTTCAGAAAGGGGAACTACACAAAAATGAGGAGGTTAGTAAAACAGAAATTAAAAGGTACAGCACCAAAAGTAGAATCCCTGCAAGCTGCATGGAAACTTTAAAAGTCACCATAATAGAGGCTCAACTTAAATGTATACCCCCAAATTAAAAAACATAGTAAGAGAACCAAAAAAGAGCCACCATGGCTAAACAACAAAGTAAGATAAGCAGTGAGAGGCAAAGAGGCATCCTTTAAAAACTGGATGTTAAATCCGAGTGAGGAAAATAGAAAGGAGCATGTCTGGCAAGTGAAGTGTAAAAATATAATTAGGAAGCCAAAACAAGAATTTGAAGAACAGCTAGCCAAACGCTCAAAAAGAAATAGCAAAAAAAAAAAAATGTTAAGTACATCAGAAGCAGGAAGCCTGCTAAACAACCACTGGATGATCAAGATGCTAAAGGAGCACTCAAGGATGATAATGCCATTGCAGAGAAACTAAATTAATTCTTTTCATCGCTCTTCAAGGTTGAGGATGTGAGGGAGATTCGCAAACCTGAGCCATTCTTTTTAGGTATAAAATCTGAGGAACTGTCCCCGATTGAGATGTCATTAGAGGAGGTTTTGGAACAAATTTGATAAACTAAACAGTAGTACTTCACCAGAACCAGATGGTATTCACCCAAGAGTTCTCAAGGAACTCAAAAGTGAAATTGCAGGACTACTAACCTTTAAATCAGCTTCTGGAGGAGAGCTAATGTGACACCATTTTTTATAAAGGGCTCAAGAGGTGACCCTGGCAATTACAGGTTGGTAAGCCTGACGTCAGTACTGGGCAAACTGGTTGAAACTATAGTAAAGACCAAAATTGTCAGACACATAGATGAACATAATTTGGTGGGGGAAGAGTCAACATGGTTTTTGTAAAGGGAAATCATGCCCACTAATCTACTAGAATTCTTTGAGGGGGTCAACAAGCATGTGGACAAGGGGGATCCAGTGGATATAGTGCAGGGGTGGGCAAACTTTTTGGCTCGAGGGCCACATAGGGGTTGCAAAACTGTTTGGAGGGCTGTGCCTCCCTAAACAGCCTGTCCCCCACCCCCTATCTGCCCCCTCCCATTTCCCATCCCCATCAGAACCCCTAACCCATCAAACCCCCGCCCCTGCTCCTTGTCCCCTGACCCCCCACCCCCAGGACCTGCCATCCCTAACTGCACCCCCCGGGACCCCACCTCCTATCCAACCCCCCCTGCTCCCCATCCTCTGACTGCCTCGCCCCCAACAGGCCCCCTGGGACCTCCTGCCCCTTATCCAACACCCCCCCCAACCCCGCTCCCTTACCGTGCCGCTCAGAGCAGCAGGAGCTCGCAGCCACGCCGCCACACTGCCCGGCAGGAGCGGTGGGCCAGAACTCTGGTGGCGCAGTGAGCTGAGGCTGGGGGGGAGGGGGGAACAGCAGGAGAGGGGCTGGGGGCTAGCGTCCCCAGCCGGGAGCTCAGGGGCCGGGCAGGAGGGTCCCGCGGGCCGTAGTTTGCCCAACTCTGATATAGTGTATTTAGATTTTCAGAAAGCCTTTGACAGGGTTCCTCACCAAAGGCTCTTAAGCAAAATAAGCTGTCATGGGATAAGAGGGAAGGTCCTCTCACGGATTGGTAACTGGTTAAAAGATAGAAGACAAAGGGTAGGGATGGAAAGAGGTAAATAGTGGTGCCCCCCGGTTGTCTGTACTTGGCCCAGTCCTATTCAGCATATTCATAAATGATCTGGAAAAAGGGCAAAATGAGGTGGCAAAATTTGCAGATGATACAAAACTACTTGAAATATGTAAGTCCCAGGAAGACTGCAAAGAGCTACAAAAGAATCTCTCAAAACTGGGTGACTGGGCTACAAAATGGCAGATGAAATTCAGTGTTGATCAATGCAAAGTAATTCATATTGGAAAACATAATCCCAACTATACATATAAAATGATGGGGTCTAAATTGGCTGTTCCCACTCAAGAAACAGATCTTAGAGTCATTGTGGATAGTTCTTTGAAAACATCCACTCAGTGTGCAGTGGCAGTCAAAAAAGCAAACAGAATGTTGGGAATCATAAAGAAAGTGATAGATAATAAGACAGAAAATATCATATTCCCCCTCTCTATATATATCCATGGTATGCCCACATCTTGAATACTGCATGCAGATGTGGTCACCCCATCTAAAAAAAAGATATATTGGAATTGGAAAAGGCTTAGAAAAGGGCAACAAAAATGATTAGGGGCATGGAACAGCTTCCGTATGAGGAGAGATTAATAAGGCTGGGACTTTTCAGCTTGGAAAAGAGATATCTAAGGGGGGATATGACAGAGGTCTATAAAGTCATGACTGGTGTGGATAAAGTAAATAAGGAAGTGTTATTTACTACTGCTCATAATGCAAGAACTAGGGGTCACCAAATGAAATTAATAGGCAGCAGGTTTAAAACAAACAATAGGAAGTATTTTTTCACACAACACACAGTCAACCTGTGGAACTCCTTGCCAGAGGATGTTGTGAAGGCCAAGTCCATAACAGGGTTCAAAAAAGAACTAGATAAATTAATGGAGGATAGGTCCATCAATTGCTATTAGCCAGGATGGGCAAGGATGGTATCCGTAGCCTCTGTTTGCCAGAAGCTGGGAATGGGCAACAAGGAATGGATCACTTGATGACTACCTGTTCTGTTCATTCCCTTTGGGGCACCTGGCATTGGCCACTGTCAGAAGACAGGATACTGGGCTAGATGAACCTTTGGTCTGACCAAGTATGGTGGTTCTTATGTTCTCAGCTATCTTCTTTGATACAGAAATTTTGATGATCTCCCTTCAGACCACAGTAACCCTCCTGCATAGGGTTACACTTCCTTTGCAATTAATTGTGCTTATCTCGGAAGGTCTGACTTTAATTCAGCACTTGCAATTCTGCTCTTTCTCAGTGGGCTATGACAGCATTTACCAGTGAGCAGCCAGCTTTCACAAATCAGGGTACATTTATTTAGGACAAAAGCATCACAAAGAAAACATGTAATAAAACCCTACAGTCTAGATGCATGCTCAGTTTTCCAGGTGTTACTGACCATTCACATGGGATCTTGGTAGATCCATATGCAAGTTTGTCAATTCTTTGTTCTAGATCTGTCTTGAGTCAGATAGGTCAATGCTCTTTCCTCTAGAGAGCAAAGCTTCAATAGCTGGGTATCTGCATAACTGGCATTGGCAATTTGTATGAATTACCACTCCCCACTGATTTGAAATTCCATAAGAAACCTACACAGCAAGCCAGGAACATGAAGATGCATATAATATTTATTGATAAAATGATCTATGAATAACCCATGTGCCCATAGTGTCTGGGCACTAAGTACATCTCAATATAATAGTCTTGTAAGTTTCTATGCTTCTGTGATCACGCATCTGTCATATTCATTTTATAGGTTACCAAAAATAGTTAGAACTCTTTGAATAACATTTCCCATGCCCAGTATGCATTCCTTAGAGTGACAACAGACATCAGCTCATATATGTTTACAAATATCTCCATAAGCTATATAACCTTTGATAACCTGCTTTTATGATTAAACTGATTCTTAAGCACTTGGCAAAGATAAGTCTCAAACTATGGTGACAGATGTCACTGTAACACTTTCTCATGTAATTAAAATGTTGCTATCCAGTAGAATTTGAGAAAACTAACATAACACTGGCATCCTACTCCACAGAAGGTAATGTAAAAAAGGAAGCTGGAAAACTGCAAGCATTCTCTAACTTCTTATACTATGAGCCAGTGTAACTCCATTGTTGTAAGTACTAGACTGACCTCAAATGAGTTGCATCAGCCTAAAATGGTGAATTGAGCAATACGTTTTGTCTTGCCAAAACGTATGGAAACTATATAATAGGACATAAATCATCCTGCTGAAGGGCATAAGCCAGCCCCTAACTGCTAAAGTTTAGGAAGAAATATCTCCTATGGGCAAGAAACTCCATAATTGTCCGGTAATGCATTCCTTGGACCTTATTCAGAACCTTTTGATACTCGCCACTCTTTGATACCGGACGTAGAACTAGATGGGCTTCTGGTCTGACATTATAGTTTGTAAATTCCTGTTTCTAAGTTTGTAGCCAAAACACACGCACACATTTTATCATTTATAAAATATCCCTTTAAGAATTTCCTAGCCAATAGCATTTTCTATCCAAAATATCAATATCTAGAAGAAGACTGAGCACTGTTCATATAGTTTTTACATAATTTAATGATCTCACTGATCATGATCAGATCTTTTGCTTAAGAGTATGAAATAATTGAGATTCCAGGTGGCTTGTAAGGTGCTAAAGCAGATTATTTCTAACTAGTCAAATGACTATTGGTCAAATAGACTCTGAGTTGGCTAGAAAGAAAATATGACTATTACTGAATGATCTTTGGTTATGCATGTCTTTTGATGGCTTCCCAGATAAAATGAATCCCTTCATAAATTATCCAGTTCACTTGGAGTTTAAAAGATGCATGCAGTCTTTTGTAGCTGTGGAAAAGGTTTACTGTGTCATCCTTATCTGGCTGAGCTGCATATTTGTGTTCTTTCTTGCATGGAGGTACGCTCTTTAAGTGCTCTACCTTCCTCCATGTTCAATGTCATGTCCTCTATCCCATCACATGCTAATATGTCTTCGTTTATGACATCCCACTACCACTTCTTCAGTCAGCTTCTGTCTTTTTCCTTCAGTCTTCATCTGTCAGACTCTTAACCACATAGTTATTAGGACTGTGCTTTATATGAGCTAACCATCAGAGCCTACCCTCCCTCACTTTTTTTGTTTATGGATGCTACTTTGAGCATGCCTAATGTAGATGTTCCTTATGTGGTATTTCTTGCTGACACCACTCATCCATCTCAACATTTACATTTCTGAGGAACAGATAATTTGCTCATGTTTCTTCTTTGTTGCCCAGCACCCATCACCATACATTAAAATGGTGGTCTGGCCAGTTTTATGTACTTTCCCTTTTAATCTTACTTATTTCTTCCTGTCATATACTATACCGCTTATCTCTCTCCCTTTGAGTCAGGCATTTATTATCAAAGCTTTAATTTTGTCCTCCATTTTCCTGGTTCTGGAACCCAGCTACTTGAAACTGCATTTTCAGTATTGTCTGAACTGCGTATTACTGTGATTAATAATTCACCTGTGCTACTGAGACAGCAAGCAGTTATCCTAAATTACAAGCTCCATGATTAAGATGTTAATAGCCACTTCAATGCTGTTTGTTTGCTGTTTTCCTAATAGCCTTATTTACCTAAGATCATCTTAGACCCTTTCCAGCTTCATTCAACCCATATTCTGGCAATAATTAGATTTGCTAAAAATGCAGTTTTAGGAAGCTTAATGGAATCTGTTGTGTCAACAAACAAGGGATTTACAATTACAGTACGTAAATAATTTCAATTAACAGATTATGGTCCCCCTGGTGTAGATTTGCACCTCTGAGGTCTGTGCCTGTATATAGCTCATGACTTTTCAGAATCCTCAGTGCCATACTGGTTTCGAAGAGGAGAAATAGTAAGGACATTCTGGGGTAATTCCATGAGAGTCATAATAAACTAAGTTTGCTTGGGGCTCCAGAAGACCTGAGGAAATCCCATAGTGAATGTTGCTATTTGGACCTGTAATGTAATGTGCTCCTGTGCCTTTGGAGGGGAATGTGTTCTTGTTAGAGCAGAGTGAAATTTTACAGCCAACATTTTTTTCACTGACAAATGAAGATTTGAGTCCGCTGAAACCTTTTGCACTTCTGTATCAAATTTGCAGAATTGTTTTGGTTTTAAAAAAATTCCAAATAATCCTGAAAAACTTTTGTAATAAAACATTTGAACTTTATGATTTTTTACATTTTGAATTGAAAAGTAAATGATTCATATCGAGTTGGGTTTGGTTCGAAACGGGCTTTTTTTTCAGTTCGGTCATCAAACTGAAAAAAAAATTGGTTATTTGCACAGCTCTCGTTCTAATCCAGTGTGTGTGTAATTTATCAGTTGTCTCTCAGTAGCACATTAATTCATTACACTCCCACTGTGCTGTTTGTTTGCTTGTTTTAACAGTTTGTGTTTCAAAGGGGTATATGTAGGCAGATATAAATTAAATATACTGGAATATGTGCAAGCAATTATATATGCAGCTGTGTAGGTGAATGTTGTAAACGGACAGGTTATGCACACTTTAGCACGGAAGGTTTGGCTTTGCTCTTACTTTGGTTCAATGGAGTTACTTCTCATTTATGTTGCCTATGTAAGTATACCTGTATGTACACAGGCAGGTAGAATTTTTCTGTGAATTGAACTGCTGTGAGACCAAGTTCAGTGCTGCTGCTATTTAGTTTTTTCTTTTATATGTTGCAAATGGTAAGCTGTCTCAAACCTTGGGGATTGTGTGGGTTGAACAGTGATTTGTTCCATCTCTCCTATGTTATTTCCTCCTAGTGACTGGATTTGTTGTTGCTGTGAGCTGTTATATGGTGAGACATTTCCTAACTGCCTGTTCATATTTTAACTGTGTTGTATTTGATTGATTGGAACTTTTGAAAAAGTAGGAGAGTGGACATAGGCCTTGTGATTAAAGTGCTGGATTGGGACTCTGGGAGCTCTGAGTTCAATCCATGGCTCTGCAACAAACAGCCTGTGTGACATTGAGCTAGTCACTTAAGCTCTCAACTTCCTTTACTTAACTGTAAAATGAGGGTAATCAGATAACAGTTTTTGTGAGGTTTAATTCATTAATATCTATGAGATGATCAGATACTATGACCATGGGAACCACACACGTACCTAGATAGCAGGGTATTTCCCAGCATTTACTAAATTTGTTCCAGTTAACTCTATATGGATAGGGTTTTGTGGAGGCTATTGGTTATGTGTGTCCAGAATGTTTGAACCTGAGGGAAGTCTCAGAAAATGTGTGTGTGGTGACCTCTATTCCCCCAGCTTCTCCAGCAAAGGACACAGAAGGTCATTTTGTTAATGGTAACTCCTGTGTAGAATGTAAGGGGCTGTTGCCCCCTTACTAATGTTCAGTAGGGGTGTTTCGATTGGCTAGCTCCCAGTACTAAAAGGGGAAGGGTCTATGGGAAACCAGGACCCGGAGACTGACAGTCCCCAGGAACAGTGGGGAGCTGCCAATGCTCCAGGTCAGCCTGAATGAGAGGGCGGGCCGGCTAATCAGAGAGTCAGGAGGCCAGGGAGGTCCTGGCCTCCCTGTGAGCTGGAATTGCTTGGGTCAGACAGAGTGGGGCCGAGCTAAGGAGAAAGCAGGGGCCCAAGCTGAGCTGGGGAGCAGAGCTGGGCCAGAGCCAGAGGGACCAGAAAAGCAGCCCAGAGAGAGCAGACTTGCCCTGGGAGCAGAGCTGCAGCAACCAGAGCCAGAGGGGCCAGAAAAGCAGCCCAGGAAGCAGGTGAGTGCTGGGAGCAGAGTCACAGAAGCAGCCTGCAGAGCAGACCTGTGCTGGGAGCAGAGCTGCAGCAACCAGAGGCAGAGGGGCCAAAGAAGCAGCCCAGGGCGCTGGAGGCAGAGCAGCAGCAGCAGTGCTGAGACCGAGTGGTGGAGCTGGGGCTGGAGCAGTCCGGAGCTGGGTGCGGTGAGCAGCTGGGGAGAGCGAGGGGGAACCCTGGGCAGCGGGCCCAGCACAGGGAGACGCCTCAGCCAAGAGGCTCTGCAGGCCAGGCTTGGACCTTAACCCCAACAGGGTGGGGGCGACACTGGGAAGAAGGGTCCTACCACTTAGAGCCTGAGAGCGTGTGGCCACCACCAGAGCAAGTGTCCAACTCACAGCATCCCTGCAGCACAGCCAGGGCCTGAGAAGGAGGCCTGGGACTTACAAGGAACAGACTGTGAACTGCCCTGACATTCCGGAGACACTGTTTGTGATGTTCCCTGCCACAGAGCAGGGAACCTTTCCCTTTTTTCCTTATTCTTTTTAAAATTAATTGTTGATTAAATAACTTGCATTTGCTTTAAATTGTATGTAATGGTCAGTGGGTCAGAGAAGTGCCCAGTGCACAGAGAGTACCCAGAAGTGGGGACACCCTAGCCCCTATCCTAGGTGACCGCAGCAGGGTTGGGGTTCGAGCCCCCCAGGAATCCTGGGCCCAGCCTTGTTGGGGTTACGAGGATTCGGCCAGACAGGAGAGTGGAAGGGGAGTCCTCAAGGGCAGGGAGGCCACTGGGAAAGGACTCAGATCCTTTCGCTGGCCCACTTCATCAGGGTAGTACAGAAGCCAAGAAGGTTCCCCACAATAGCGGGACTATTCCCCCGCTTACAAGAAGACACATCTTATCACTGTACTTTTCCAGGGTAGTTCTCTACATGAAGCTGAGGAGGAGATGGCCATAGTATGAGCTATTCAGAGGTGTTCTGTCTAGGTGTCTTAGCATATGTCCATTTTATTTCCTGTGATGTCTGTTTTTGCATCATTTTAAGTCTCCAGAGAGTTAGTCAATTAGACCTTTTAGGTGTGTCTGTCTTTTTAAAAAGCAAACAAACAAAAAGCCTTTGGTCACTTCAAAAGTTTGACATGCAATGCCAGCTTCAGCAGTGCCCGCTCTGTAGCGTTTCTGTATGTGGTTTTCAGCTCATCCATGTGCTTTCATATTTGCATTTGAAAAGATTTTGGTTGCTGCGTGTTTTCTGTGTTTAATGCTTCCTTTTAGAAGCTCTCTGTGTGTGATTCTTCTGCAAGTTGCTGATTATGGTTATAATCTCCTATAGGGATAACTGCTTCTCTGGGTTTTCTCCCATCTCATAGATTCATAGATATTTAGGTCAGAAGGGACCATTATGATCATCTAGTCTGACCTCCTGCACAACGCAGGCCACAGAATTTCACCCACCACTCCTACAAAAAAACCCCTCACACCTATATCTGTGCTATTGAAGTCCTCAAATCGTAGTTTAAAGACTTCAAGGAGCAGAGAATCCTCCAGCAAGTGACCTGTGCCCCATGCTACAGAGGAAGGCGAAAAACCTCCAGGGCCGCTTCCAATCTGCCCTGGAGGAAAATTCCTTCCCGACCCCAAATATGGTGATCAGCTAAACCCTGAGCATATGGGCAAGATCTCATCAGCCACAGCTTATTACCTGTAAAGACAACAGCACCAAATTACAATGACATCGGTCACACGTAACAAGTTCTTCTATGTAAAATAAATTTAGCTCCCCAGAACACTATGTGACTGCAATCAGAGTCTTAAGGTTGGGTTTCGGAAATGAACAGGTAAATATTTTAGAGGTGTAGGATCTAATGGGGAAAAAATCAAAAACAACCATTGCAATTGAATTGGTAAAAGTTTGAAAGGTAATATTGATATATATGGATTTTAGACAACAGGTTAAGCCATATTAATTGCAATTCATTACTTCCAGATAATGTCCACTACAGCCAAAATAGCAAGGGCTTGAGGGAGGAAAAGTGAATACCATGTCTGTTTATCTCATCCTCCCGTAAATCAGGAGACTTTTTTTCCCCCATTGCCTTGCATGTTTTGTAATCATTTATATCTGTTCAAAACCCATTCTTACTGGGTAACATTTTAAATACACTTTTGATTCCCTTTGCACATATGTAAATGAATACATCTCATGCAAGGCAGTGGAGAATCAGGCCAAGAGCAGTCAAAAGAAATACAGTCAATTATGCAGCAGATTAGACATAATTAACTTAAAACAAAGATATCTAGGCCATTGAAGATACACCAAAAGTATATAAGATACTTGGGTCATTGGAGAGAAATTAAAACTTTTGTGGCAGAGTAGCAACCATTCAATCCTATTTCAACATCTTTTGTTTTCATAAAAATAAATTGTATCTCATGCACTGATGTATGCATCATACTAGATTGTACAGGTCAAGCCATGATAATTTTGCATGGTGCTACAGTAGCAAATCAGCTACTTATATTAAAAAAAGGTGTGTGTGTGTGTGTGTGTGTGTGTGTGTGATTTTAAAAATCACAGGCAATACAACCCAGAAATCTCCTGGGAATTGGTGCGTCAGCTGTAAGAGTTCAGACAAAATGTACTGGTGCTGAGCATCAGGATTTCCAAATAGCTGGAGGTAAGGGGTAAAGAAATTGGACTGCTGAAGTACTAAGTTATTTCAGAGTCTATACCAATAATGTGTAGAACAGGGATATTAATAAAATATATTCTTCCTGTAGAAATTGGAATATCTGTCTATTAAAAGAAGATTCCATTGGATTGTTGCACTACAACTTCCCATGCATACTGTGGAATATTTAAGCTCAGTAGAATGCAACCCGTTAAATGCCCACTCGTAAGGCACAGCACTAAGGGCCAGATCCCCAGTCCCAATTAAGGGACACAGAGCGGGGGGCAAAATCTGCTTTCGTAGGGCCTGTTTGGAGGAGAGTTCTCAAGTGGAGCTCAGTGGCAATGTAACAGGCCCCATCTCCATGGCGCCCCTTTGTAGCTCAACAGGGAACTTCTTACACAGTCTCAGGAGCTCGGATGGTCGGTTGCCACCCCCCATGGGGTCTGGTACCATGGTGCATTGGCCCTTCTGATTAAAGCACACTTGAGTTCTACCCCTTCCAGAGTATTAGTCCAAAAATAAGGAATGCTATGAACTCAAACCCAGGGTCATCTGAATCATCTTTAGCAGGACCCCACCCTTCTACTCAGGGCTTGTCTTCATGTAACCAGTCTTTTGGTCAGGCTCCCTGGGCCTATCCAGTCATCCCATCCATTGGAAGGTTCATCCTGGCAGCAAGCTCTTTCAGACTCTTGGCTGAAACCAAGATCTACTTCCTCAGCAGCCCCAAACTGAGCTGGGTCTTCTCCTTTCAACTGTCTTCTCCACAGCTGACATCCACTGCAGGTATAGTGGGGCAGGGATAATTGATTCCACGGGCCCTCATTAACCACCTCATTGCTAGTGTGGGGGCCTATATGCCTCATCACATGTAGTCCCATAGTAATCATAGCCTGCTATCATAGGTTAGAGCAGCCCCTATGATGTTCTAACTTACTCTATGACTGGGACAGCCTGAGAACCAGGAGTTGTGATCATGACAGAACCCCTGCCTCTGCCACCTCTCTCAGATGGAGAATTTCTTTGTGCAGAAGAGAATCTGACCTAAAAAGTAAAATCAAGGGTTGAAAAGCAGGAGCACTTAATAGTGGTGTTCTTTACTTAAAATACTCCTATGCATGCTTGGGAAGTCCCAGTGGCAGATTTTTTTTTTCCTTAAGGATTTTTGTAATGTATGCTTACATATTGGATTAGCAGTGAGCCCCGAGATATGTAGTTTTACATAAATGATCAAGGCACTTCCTAAAATGTAAAACTTGTAGACATCAGTAGTGTCTTTTGTAAAATGTTACTAGTCAACTGCAGCTGTTTGACTTAGTTAATATTTTGCCAGTGGAAAATAAATCAATACAGATTAGTTTCTTGTTCTCCTCTGAAACATCTGTCAAACATAGTAAAGTGCATATGTCTTTATGGATAGGCACCCTAGGCCAAGTTTAGCAATGATTTAAATGGCAGTGTAAGCTGATCTGGAAATGGCACAGTACTGTAATTTGCACCAATTTCAATATTCTGTGGAATAAATTCATCCTTGACATAAACAATTGCAACTCCTGCTGAAGTCAAAGAGAATTGCTTCTATTTAAGTCAGTGCCGCAGGTGTCCCTGCAAAGGCTGAGAATGGGACTGAAAGGTATGAAAACAGTTGCTTTCTCTGAGCAACCTCGATTCCATGTGTGAAAATATAAATATACTTAAATATAAGTGAAGAATATTCTAACTGGAGCTGACTGGGACTTCTTTGACAAAGCATTTTTACTTTGGAAAATACCAATTCTTGTAACGGTGAAACATTTTGGGGAAATATATCAGTTTCAATTAATAGAGAGAGCCCTACTCCATGGTAGTCATTAGCCTGATGGTTAGGACTCTCACATGGGATATAGTAGAGTCAGGTTTAACTCCCTACTCTGCCTGCTTCTGATAGAGACTTGAACCCAGGTAAGGGCCCTAACCCTAGGCTATTGGCCATTCTGGGGTTGTACATGCTTATGTTTTCTCATACAAAATTTGGAAGCTCTCTCTTCATTCTGATGTTTAATGAAAACAAACTTTGAAAACTTGACATTTTCTCAAAACAGAATTCTTATTTTCCAGTCACTTATTCCTAATCAGGATTCCACAATACATAAGATTTTGCTTACCATATAAACACATAAGCATGATGATGATGATTTCCTTGCTTATTCATCATTAATGGATTGTAGAACTCCCTTGTTACTGTATAATATTTTTCAGTAAGTGCATGAAAGTAGTGGGAAATGTATCTTGTATCCTAATTTAACTGTTCATCTTCCAAAGTTGCATTTTATTTCTGAGCAACAGCAGTTTAAAATATGGCTGGCTAATCCAAAGCAAGTCCAGTTTTAAATCAGCTATTGTCCAAAATAATTAAAAATAACTTACAAACTTACTTTCTTTTATGATGGAATTGAAAACTAACATTTTTCATCCCTGGGCATTAATGCATATAGGATTGTTCATTTCAAAGTTCTAAATGTGGCAGTGTGGAAAATTGTGAGATTCCAAGGGCACTTAAAAGAAAATTAGGAAATAAAATGCCACATATAGGATAAAAATACAGAGCATAAATGTTTGTCAAATTGCCCCTAGACTAGGGGGAGATACTCCCCTCAGAAGTTTGTTGCTGAACTTTTCATTAGCCAGCGAATATCCAACCTTTAATAAATAGGGAAAAACAATTTTATTTGTTTCATAATCACAGTAAGCTATATCAAGTCTTGTGTTAGCATATGATAATACACAGCCAAAGATGTTGAAAGCTCTGGGCTTCACCTTCCTCACAGTTCTCACAAAACATATGTTATCTCACACTAACACTTGCCTTGTTGTCTCTTATTGCTAAACTAAATCACATGATCAACTGCACATCATATGTGGAAAGCCCCTTGGGCTCCAGCCAGTTCTTGTTCAACAATTGGCACTAGCTGTGAGGAAGTAAAACTATTAACTTAATAAGCCAACATTACGTTAAAGGGATTCTTCATAAACAAGACAATTGAGAGCAAGCCCCATTAAATACAAGCACTTTATGTTTACAGTTGTGACAGAAGCAAATGTACAAAAGCCAGGAAATTCAAAGTTAAGGCTGTGAATTAATCTGTAGCATGCCTCATTGTGTGTGAATATAGTAGTGCTGATAGAAATGTCACATGCGAGTGTTCTGAAATGTCTGCAGGACCCAGGCGCAGCAGGGAGAGCTTTCAAGCCTGAGGATGCAATCTTCCTTTCAGGGAGGATTGCATGCATATTTTAAGATTTTGAGTAGATATCTGCCTGCCAGCCAGCTTACAGGTCTCATGTGGAATTCTCTCTGTCTCCCTTTTGAGGATGGATGTTTGTGGGACTGGCCATTGACTAGGATGACCCCCTTTTCAAGGCAAAAATTTGGAACAACTATGCATGGGGTACCCTAACAGGCAGTCCTTGCCCCAAAGAACTGACTTGATCCCACACTTTGTTGATTTAAAGTATAAGTACGAACATCCTCAAGATGTGGAGTTGAGGCCCAGAAAGGTTAAGTGACTTGTCTAGGGTCATGATCCGGGAAGCCTTTGGGACAGATGCAGGAACTGAACCCAGTCTGTCTAATCCCAATCATCCTTAATCTCTTGTCCCCTCTCAACTGTGTAAATGATTTAGTTGGTGTTGGTCCTGCTTTGAGCAGGGGATTGGACTAGAGGACCACCTGAGGTCTCTTCCAGTCCGAATATTCGGTTATTACAGAGAGATGGTCAGTGTTCAATCAGTAGTCCAAAATCCGAGGCACTCTTACACATGGATTCACACCTTAATATCCTTCGCTCTGTGTTGCTAATAGCAGCAAATGAAAAATTATGCCTTGGAATATACAAATCATGTCGTCATATGGGGCTAACTGATTGCATATCTGCCCTTTCCATCTGGATGCAAATAGAAGAATTCCCAGCTGTATCCTGTAACACAATGCAGTTTGCAGTTCTGCAGTGTTTGAGCTTGAGTACACATGCTCCTGATTCCTGCTTCCAAAGGGTTGGGGAAAATGGGAATCATGCTAAAAGAAGCTACAGTAGTGGTCTGAATGTAGATCACCATGGCTGTTAGTTAGCCCCCCTCAAAATTATTCTAGCTGCCACTGACTTCAGATTGTGAAAGATGCATGTAAAGTTTGGGATAAATAGAGGCTAACTGACCCTTCTCTCCCATTTGGTTTAGAGAGTTGTGCATTTCCATAGGAAGATGGCAAACACTTTACTTCTGAGTCTTCCTGCTGAGAGATAAATAATTGTAACTTTTTTTCACTGTGGTTTAGCATGATATATGGGATCCAGTCACAAGGTACCATCCCTCATTCATAAACTATACATATTCCAGCAGATACATATTTTTATTGGTAATGTGGGGCTTTTTGACCATTTCACGAGTACATAAGTGTGCATGTGTTAAATGACGTTAAATACTTTTTGTCCTTGCTGAGGCCATAATTTTAGCTTGCTTTCAGAGAGTGGTTGCTGAAGTAAAAAGTCACTTACTTAGCCAAAAGATGCTATCATTTACAAATATATTGTTCCTGATGCAAATTAAAGTCAAAGGCAAAATTCCTATTGATTTCAATAGGGTCAGGATTTCACCCTTGTAATGCAGCCTGTAAAAAAACCTCCATTCAGAATATGAGAATATGTGGAGAGCATGGCTCTGTTAAAAGGATTCTGCTCAGATGGTGTATACATCCACACGTGTGCTGATTTTATAACTTTATTTGTTAAGAAAATAAAATTGTCCAAGCAAAGCACACAACAGGAAATGGAAAGACTTATTTTCTGCTCCTGAATGAAATGCCACAGCTGGCATAAGCAGACAAATAGCAATTAGACTTCCGAATCAGGTTTTAGTACAGGAGATATTGATGGAATTTAAAAATATGCAACATGGAGAAACACTAAGTAGCTGATAGTTATCTACTGTTCTAGAAGACCTTAATATTAAGAACCCCACTGTCTTTATATTGACAAGAGAAGGGCCAAAGAATTTGGTTTGGTTTTGTAAAAATGAAAACCGAGGCTCTTTTTTGGATCCATATTGCATTTTACCGTAACCACTAAAGTTCAGACAAGAGGTTCCATATAGTCTCATCTCTGTAAATGATATTATAGTTTCAGAACAGTTACCATCCACCAAATTCTGATAGCTGTACTCAAATTGGAGAGTATCTTTCTCTACAGATAACCCTACTGAAGTCAGAGATGGCTCAGGGAGTAAGGTATTACTAAACTGGAATAATGTATTGGAATCTGACCCATGATGACTATTATCGCGCTTGCACAGAAACCTAGGAAAACATACCAGGCAGTAGTTAATAAACCAATGTCTTTCTTCAACACCAGTTACAAATTATTCATGGAAATATTGACTACTTCCCTTAACCAATGGGTGAATATCTATTTGCAATCTTTATTATTTAAAATATGCAAAAGGAACAACTCAATCAACATTAATAATTTAACACATCTGCCCCATTGATTAAGTATTACATTAATGAGTGCAAATGTATCCCATTAGAGTTGAAACAAACAAAAAAAAATACATAACATGAATCTGATCTAGCACACCATTTGTTTTAAGAGTCCCCATAGGTCTGTTGATTTCTTGAGAAAAGTTTCCCCAAAGTTGTCATTCTGTAACTTGAAGGCTAAAACCCTGATCCTGAAAGTAGATCTGCATGGGCACAGGGATCCATAACAGTGAATCTGATTGAAAGTCCAGATGCTAACAGTTCATTTGTATTGAGTTCTACCATGCCTGCCTGTATCAGCCACTAATTGCTAGTATGAACTTACCTCTCCGTTTTCTTTCTTTTCATATTTATACAGTTCAGATAAACATTTAATATTCATTTCTATTTAGTCTACATTGAAGTAATCTCTTAAAGTTAACTCTAAATATCTGTGCATGTGAGGTTTAAAATTGAGGCAAACGGTCTGAAATAAACTTTCCACTGGCTGTATAAAGCTTTTGTTGAATGGCTCCTGTTGAAACCATGGGTAGTAATAAGTCTAAAAAAGAATGTATCATATTAGAAATGCATCTCTCCCTCCATTCTGTAGTGCCCTAAAGTACTGCACATAAGTTATCAAACACAGTATTCTGCACTGCTTTGAGCCCCTTATAGAATGCAGTCGCAGAAGGATGAATTAAGGAATAATGTCTATCTTATAGCAATGCTGTCAGCTTAGAGAATTTCAGTGGAAAACAGATTTAAATAGGTTTTATGACACGGCAGGACGTAACATAATAGTTAACAGTATTATTATAGTGAGAACTAGAAAATGAGCCTGACTAGAGATAAACATGAAACCGACCGACCAGTCTAGTTTCATTGTCCAATGTGAAATGAAGAAAGTATACAGACATGAATGATCCTTCCTTAAATCCCAGTCCTGCGTACACTTAAATACATGAGAAACTTCATGCATGTGGGTAGGCCCGTTAATCTCAGGATCTACTTACTTGTGTAAAGTTACTTTTGTGTAAGTAGTTGAAGAATCAGGGCCTTAACATTCACATTTTAAAGGTTTTTTCTTTTGTTCATTTTACAACCTAAAGATGAAACGTTCTTCCATTCATTATTTGAGATTTGACACCTGACCTCAGAGGGTTGTTGGAGGACAGGCTGTGGAATTGTTTAGTTTTGTTTTAATTTTTACAAAAAATGAGTGAGATTCATTTTCTTGAATTTTGGAGACGGGGTTAGAAAGCTATGGTGAGATACATTGTAAAGGTGTGGAGACACTGATAAGTATTGGTGCAGGGATTAAAACACTGTCAATAAACTACTCAGTGGTGTTTACAAACAAGAAGGTGTTAGAGCGGCCTGTGCTCCTGGAACAGGAGGAGATGCATCACAGCACTCCCTCAGAGGCACATACAAACAAATAAAACCAGGCTTATGCAAACCAGGTCAATGGCATGACTCATTACTAAGATGTTGCACATTTCCAAATACATCTCTTATGTGCAAAAACTGCTGTTTTTTTTTATCTGCAAAGCTCTATAGCTCCTTTTTGCTTGTCATGGCCTCAACAGAACATTTGGACTAAAAAGCATTACACTTGAATGTTTTTAGTTTATATTTTTGCTGTCAAACGTAGGACAGAAAAGAAATCCTCATAATTAAGAAAAAGTCAAAGAATATATATGAGCGGAAGTGGGAAAAGATCTTGATCTCTGTCATGCCTTTGTGATATATGTCAATCAGTCTTGTTGTTCCAATATTAAATGTATATTCCACAGGGGTGTGAATATAAAAGTAATTGTAATCTGCTCTCTAATCATATACCAATACTGTAAATTGTATTGCTCTTTTCTAGGAGACTGTTAGACAAGTACAACATAACTGATGAGTATGAAGATTAGGGGTTGAAGACTGGAGACTGTCATTTTCACACTTGATGAGCAGTGTAGTTAGGCCAATCTAACCACCTTACTGGACAATTAACTTTCTTGTACAGACTACCTGGAGAACAACATTTATGGGGAAAAAAGGTTGCAAGACTTAACAACTTTTGCAAGCATTAACTTGTCATCAGACTAAATGACCAGAATATAATATAGGACGTGAGTGACCCCCTTTTGTAATAATAGGCTCCTTTCTATAAGACTATGACAGGGAAAACAAATGAGCTACTTAGGTTGATGTAATGGCCCTTGTAAAAAAAAGTGTGTGCCCTAGAACCTGGCACCTCTTCGCTCTGTTTTCAGAGCTATGTCTGAACATTCTGCAGGCAGCCAGCCTCGAGGAGGAAAAATGTGGAGGATTCATTAGTACGTATTTCATTGCCATTTATTATCCGACCTGCCTTAAGAAGGGAGGCAGTTGATTATAGGCTGCTAAGAGCTCTGAAAACTTATTAGTTTTTCCACTTGCTTCTTAAAAAAGAGAACCATTCTGGAGCTTGCATATGTGCACTAAAAAAAGAAAGGTGCTCAAACACAGCCACAATAGGCAGCCATACCATTAAAAATTCAGTATAGCTTCAAGCAAGGATTTAAGAGACGAGAACATGGTTTTGTACAAACTCTTTGATGCTGCTGTGTAAGGCTATAATTAAAGCAACTTGAACCTTTCTAATTGATGCTTATATTAAAGGAAGCTGTGATGAGCTTCTGTTAAGGGGGATTCAACCCCAAAACAGCCCCCCCCCAAAAATGTGTGGGACTGGCTTAAAAATAGATGCAGATGGGCAGCTTTCCAGTGTTTCCCATCAAAGCATATCCATTTTTGACAGGTTTAGATTCACATTAAGGGTATAATGCTACAACCAGCCCATAACCTAGTTGAAGGGTATGAAGTTATGATTTTAAAATAATTTAACTGCTGTAAGATTGTTCATAGTGGAGACTGATCCCCCCTGAAGTTCATCTGCTTTTTCTTGTGCCTTGCAATGCTTTATTATCTGATGTATATGTTAATATGCCAGATGAGCAGTGCTTGGGACTGTGGAAAACATGTCAAATTGTTTAATAGAGCAGAAACTGTCCTGCCATTTCAGAAATGCCATGAAGATGCCATACTCACTCTTCCAGCTACAGAGAGAATCACAATTAAGATAAAATCCATTTAACTATGTCATTATTTGAAAGTTTACAGACGCACACACTAGGGAAGGGCTGTAGCTTACCACATGTTTTGGGGACACTGTATTGTGGGAGCCTTAAAGTAGGGCTCAGTTGCTATTGCCTGTTTACATTTTGGCCCTCATGTCTGCTTTGTACAGTATTTCTTTTCCATTCTACTTATCTCCTAATAGTTCTTCTGACAGCTGCATATTCTCACTGCCTGTTTGGCCAAATGTTGATGCCCTCAGATAGACAAAATTCCTGTTGGCTTGAGAGTTGTACCCTGAACCTTTATAACAATGGTCTTTTTGGTTGTCTCTTTTTCCAAGAGCACTCCCTCACTTTTATTCAATCCATTGTTTTTGCTCACGTAGTAAATGGCTGTCAGGCTAAATGTTACCCAGTAATGCCTTGGGGAAAACCTCAGGCAGTGCTGTAATGTAGGAGCTACTTAATAGAGCTCTCAAGCCATTCAGAAACCAACATATCAGCAGCTTTTCCAATTGGCTAGGCTGTTTCCCTGAATGTGGTGATGTTTGCTTGTCCACAGGGATTGAGTTGAAGCACATGATAGCGGCGCCAGCTGTTGGCAAGGAGAAAGGAGCAGTGAAATCTTTAATGTGACAATCAGGTACTTCTCCAAATTTTAAACTGCAGTTGAGAGGACAGTCAGTTCAGACTGGCATATGTATATTTCCAGGAAAAGGGTTTTTATGGCCAGTCATGTTCTCTCTCATCCAAGAGCTATTATAGCTACAGAATAAAGATGAACGACATGGAATCATATTATTAAACTGTTGAGATATTAAGGAAGCGCACAGAATTCTAGCAGAACAAAACAAATGGATATAAAGCCAAAGGCATCTTTTGGCTCCCCAGGCATACTCCATTAACTTAGATGGAGTTGTGATTTGTTTATGAAAAGGATTGAATTTGGACGTGTATGCTGCAAGCATACAACCTGAACCTACTTTACTGGTTGCGGTTGTGGATTTGGGAAAGGGGCAGTCATTGCATGGGTTTGCTAGATAGCATAGTCCTCCAGAGCTGAGGACCGATTCTTCTCAGCTTTGCACTATGTGTAATTATTTACTCCAGTACAAAGTGGATATAAAATGTTTTACACCAGTGCAACACTAGTGTAAAAGACTATACAACATGCAAGGGAATGGAGAACTAGGCCCAAGGACAGTACTTGTCTCTAACACTACCTCAGGAACCTCCACATACAGATGGAGATTTGAGAAAGCACCTATCCATAAGCTCCATCAGAACTCATTGTAACAACAGATATACTTTGTCTTACATAAGCAGTGGGGCTCAGTGCTACATCTTAGATTTGTGAGCAGAGGTTCTACCAACAAGTAATGCTGTAGCCCCATGGTAGCATTCCCTTCAAAAAGTGACCTACTTTGTACATGGGCCTCATGAACACTTTGCCCTATACTAGGTATACTTAGCAAGAGAGCAATAAACTAAGTCAAGAATCCACCCCTCCACAGAGATGTTTTCTTTTTCCTGCCTCTTTCTACAAATACATGTGATAGTGATCATTTATCTCACCATACCTAAAATACCATGGTGGTCACGCCCTGGCATCCATTTTTCAGTTAAATTCTTTGAGTAGCATGCAGAATATTGTAGCAGGCCATGAAACTCTCCCTTCACTTTCAAATGCCTCCTGGATCTTTACTGGCAATTTTAAGACTCAACATTTTAAAGCTTCTCCCTTAACTAATTTCCATGTGTCTCCTTGTCTGCTTCCCAGTAGGAGACGGTTTTTAACCTTGAAAGATAATTGCACTATTTTCCTTCTATTAAGATTCCCCCACCTAATAATTTAATAAGTGTAAGAGCTAGATAAATAAAGCATGTAATGTCAGTATTATGAAAGCTTAATCGTTGGCTATTGCAGTAGAACAAAGTAATTTAATAATTGCTTTGTGAAATACCATTGCTGCATGTTAACTAACCACTGCTGTACACTAGGTGGCTATGGGTACCCTGTATTCACCCTATAAGGTTTGGGGGTAGTAACCATCAGGACTGAAAACCCAATGCTGATTATGGTTCCCGAAAAAGAAAACCCAGTATCCCAGAGTGTACTGCATCCAGAGCAGAAAAAGTACAAGAATTTGAGTTTGCTAGGCAGTTGGTCCTTTTTTCTGCTTCCAGTTAATCCAGCAGCTAGTATATATTGTAATTTTTGGGGTAGGGACTTTGTTTCTCTTTTACAGCACCTAGCACAATGGATTCTTGATCCAGAACTTGGGCTCCAAGGTGCTACCGCAATAAAAAGGATGATAATATAGTCATCTGCCCTTGCTGGAGAAGTCACAGAAAATCTAGAGAACCTACAGAAAAAAATAAGTTGCTCAAATAGGTGGGACGTGTATTTAATTATGTCAGATTCATATTTTAAAATTACAGAACATCTAGAAGAGCTGTTGGAACATGCAATCTTGTAATGTTGTAATGCACGTGTGTAGTATTTGCTGATTTAAATATACCCGTTGTTTACAACATTTCTGGTGACTTGTGACTTGCTGCAGAGGAACCGGGGAGATAGAGACACTGCTGTTCCATGGATTATGAATGAGAGCCAAAGTACTTGGGTTCTAATTCTGATGCCATCCTGCTCTGTGACCTTTTTGGGCAAATCACTTGAACCACATGTTCAGGAAGACTCTGGATCTGTATATACAGAGCCTTATATCCATGTGGAGCACAACCACACAGATTCACTTGCAGAATCTGGGCCTTAGCGTATGTCATCAATTAATTTTTGTCCACATTCACATGTATAGTCCAACAGTATGTATATATACAGGACAGAGAAGGATGCTGATTAAAATGTATGAATAACTATACCCCTTTGATTCTTCTCCCTCCCTGCTCCATCAGGAAAACAGAGTGAGTAAGGATATGCAACAGAGACTAGGCAGCCAAAATGATGTATAACCTAATAAAGCTCCGAGCAGCAACAACAAAACACATGGCAGACAAAACCAGAAACTCCTTACACAATGGTATATCAAAAATGCTCAAACCACTTCCCCTCCAAAGTTTTTCAGCTGCTGGTACTAGATTATCTGTCATTCTCACTCATGAAACAGTCCCATATAATATACTACTCCTAGTTCCCTGCTGTACTGTAGGTCCCTCATTAGAATTTCGAAGCAAGTAAATATATTTGTGGAAAACACTGCAGTCTCTAAAACTGATTTTCATCTCACAGAGGGTCCATTAAGCATCCTAAATCTTGGAGTGACCTTTCCTTTTTTTCCGTACAAAGTCTGAACTGAATTTTCTTTCCCAGAAATTACAAATTTTGATATGGGTGCCATATGTATAACATAGGGAACTAGGTGAATAAATAGTTCTGGTTCGTAAATCTCCTCCCATTTGCCTCTAGTAGAAATATACTGAATAAGAATATTGATATGCCAAAAATATATGGCCATATGTTTGGCTGTGACAAGATGTAAATTTGTCTTCACTCTCCAGAGTCCTTTAAAGTTGATAATTACTCTTAAACTGACTAAACATTTAAAAGCTACAGCTTATCACCTTTGTGACGCTAAACCATCTTATTGTTGTCTCACCACTCTGTTGTTCACAAAAACCACCACAACCAACTCTGTCAAAAGGCATTAAAACTAAAATACTGGTCATGTACTATGGCTGTTTTCTGGCTGTGAAGCTAAGATTCAGAGGGCCAGATTGTGCCAGCCTTATGCTGAGTAGACCTTTGCTGCAGGGGTAGTCCTAATGAAGATGGTGGCAAATATGGCCAAGAAGCTGCGCACCACTTTTAATTAAGTAGCAACAACTAGCTCCCAGGGGCTAGAATAATATTCAGGAAAAGTGGATTTGCATTACTGGTAAAATGTCTTATTCTTAGGGTTAGGAATACTGGTCACACCAGCAAAATACCAGCTAGCCAGTAACCAAAGCAATGATGGCAATGCATTCCTGCTGGCTGGTTCTTGTAAAATGAGCATAGCCAGAAGAAAAACAAGGACCCCAGTACCATGGCAAAGAAATTAATAGGAGACTCAGTTCTGCTGTTAGGTTTCAAATCATTGCATGATTTTTGTGGCTGACAACTACAAATCGTCGTTGGCTTTGGAAGAAGACTCTGACTGTGTCTAAAATGAAAAGTCAGAAAACAGCAACAAAGAACTGTCTTCATCAAAGCATCTGAGTTCACCAATTTGAAGAATCAGACGAAAGTTTTTAACCACAGAACTGTTGGGCATGCAGTTTGTTAAAGTCCTTCCAAGAAAAAAATGTAAACAGAAATTCAGTGTTGTGCCAGAAGTTAATCTGTAGAAAAATATTTTCCATTTAACCCTCTAGTTATGTGACCCTGCATACAATAAATAATGAAAACATCAAAATATATCCTGAACCTTCACATGAATGGTAGGGAGCACCTTGTGCAGTCATTTAGGGCCTGATCCAAAGCCCACTGACTTAATTGGTCTTGTGGATCAAATTCATTCACCTGTGCAAAATGATGGCAAATGAATCTCAAACACTACCAAATTGGAACTGACCTTGCACAGCTGAAAATAGATGGAGGGTTTATTGATCTGGCTCTGACAGACAAAAGATAATAAGAAGTCACTGGAGGGATATAAAAGAGATTTCTACTGTATGTGGGTATCGTGTCTTTACAAATCCTTAAAATGAAAAACAGACTGGTAACTCTACCAGCCAGTTCTGTAACCGACTGTAAGAAGAGACAGACCTGAAGAAGAACTCTGTGGCTCTCAAAAACTTGTCTCTTTCACCAACGAAGTTGGTCCACTAAAAGATATTACCTCACCCACCTTGTCTCTGTGAGATTTAGACCATCTTTAATGTTAAGTAGATAGCATAACTGTCATTGTTTCTGAAATGGATATGTAAATACTTAAAGCTCTTGTGGACAGTCTCCTTCCCAACCAAAAATTCTGATTGCTTATTGTTCCATTTTTCTGTCCGCAGTCTCTTTTTTGTGGAAGTAATCACTTGCAATCTGTCCCCATGCTGATCCAAACGTCTGTTTTTAGCTATAATTTGTTCATGTCTCTTCTGTAGAAAATCTTTGTTCTGGTTTGTTTTTAAAGGAATAATCTTAAAGTAAAGCCTTCACTGAGTATACTTTTGAGTTTATATGATTCTAGTGTCTTCTATCCATTTCAGACAGGTTATTATAGGAAGGAACTTCAAAAGCACTTTAATTCTTTCCCCTATTTTATGATGCTGGTAAATTACATGTTGACCAGTCTCATTCTTGGCCACTTGCACCCTCAGACCCACTCATTAGTAAGATATCAGGATATCATCTCGCCTATAACAGGTTTTACAGTGTATAATGCTATAACTCCATCGGGTGTAATTGTCTCCTGCCTTGCGTCTTGTGTTATCATTTACACCTGCGTAAAGTGGATATAAAATCCTCCTTAATATGGATACTGCAATTTATATCCACTTCACAGAGGTGTAAGTGACTACACTAAATGTAAGATGGTAGAAAAGTGGGCCCTTATACTACAATGGAATTACTCTGATTTATCTTAGTGACGTGGGGAGGTGAGGTAAGGTAGAATTCAGGCCAATTATTTCCTGGGGTAAGGGCTTCTTTTGATTTTAATATGAAATTACTTTAATAATTTTACTCTAAAATGACTTGTCTAGATGAAATGTAACCATTTAGTAATCCCTGTTAGTTGTGCATAGGATAAAATTAGTATTGATCTTTGTTAGATTTCAGTGGCCTAAAGACATGAAGCGGACTGTGGCTTTATACTATATGAGTTCTTTAGAATAGACAGAAGATCAGTCAGCAGCAGCTACTGGGTGCTATGATTACTAGAGTTTGTACTATCTATCTCATTCTTTTCCATTTAGTCACAGCTGGCATATTTATTGGCCAGTACCAAGACTTCTCTTTTGAAAGCCTGCAGTTCCTAGAACAGGGAATCCAGGCAAAAATGGTCTAAGCTGTTAAGACAAAGCACAGTCAGTAAATATCATCTAGAATGATGTTTGGTAGTGAGGACTTAATCTTCAAATGGAAGTCCTTTTGTGCACGTTTTCCTATCTTCACTCCCCATTCCAAATCTCTATCCTTCCCTGTGGCAATTACCATGCTTGGTTGCATGAAGAAAAAGTAATATTAAGTCAGGGAAGATACGATGTAATAATGTCAATTTTGGGGAATGAATTATTGTTAACAATTAATTGTGTTAAGTCTTCCATTCCTTTTGTACCAGGTCTGTCCATCCCCTCTCTCCGGAAGTGGGATATTACTTTGTATTAGTGTTGAATCTCCTCTCATCTAATCTCTGCAGTTCTCTTTTGCAGTTTGATTCTGTCCTCCTGTGTGTTGGTATAGTTGGCAGATTTAATTATGGTTGAAGAAGCATCAAAGAAACACTTAGACCTATAAAGTAGTCACACAAGCTTCAGATAAGTGTATAGGCTGTTTTTTTTTAGTTTAGTTGGTCAGAGAAGTCCTTGGGAATTCTAGAAGAGTGTAGGACTAGATACAACTAACAGAAGGTAACACTGATTGAGCACTGATAGATGTTTCACTATATAAACAGATGCTGTTTTTTGTATCACCTGAACTCCGCTGGACAACCACTGATCTAGGGGCATTGTTAAAATGTTGGATTTTTTAACAAACTATGTGACTACTTAAATTATTTTAAATCTTTTTTAAATTCATTTTTAAATGAAGTTTAAATGAATGGGGGGAAGTTTATCTGTTCATAAGGCAAGTCCTTTCTATCTCTGAAACGGTAGGTGGCCTACAAATGTCTTCTCACTGTCCTCCTCTAGGAGGATCAGGCAACAAATTGTCACCCATAAGCCTGTTGTCTTGTAAAATGAGTCACCCAAGCGCTAGCACGCCACCCAATGAATCTTTCTTCTCTTATACAGAAATGGATTTTGCCACTTTTGGCTTGACAGCAGACTTGCCTCTGCTGCCTAGAAGGGCTCTTAAATTTAGCTTTAGCAATAACTGCCACATATGTTAACTTTCAAAGTCCTACAGTCATTTACTGCTTCATGCGGCTATATGGAACATGTAGTATTATAGTACTGTGTACTGCTATATCCCTGATTCTTTATATAATACGTGCTCAACTTATCCAAGATTAATGGCACAAGAATGATTTAGTGTGATTTCCTCTTTAAATGATCTGGCCTAGAGTGCCTATTACATCTCCTATAGCTCTTTTAAGATTAAATCTTACATCCTGCTTTCATCTAGCCTTAAAATAGTATGTTTATAGGGACTATGTTATCCTGCTTCCATATTTCATTCCCCACATTTAATTCAACATACCCGTCTCTATATGTATGTTTACAAAAGAGACAGTGGTCAATCCTTAGGACTATATCAAAGGATTTGCTAATGAATCTAAATTGAAATGAAAACCACTTACTAGCACACAGAATTTGAGACTCCTGCACCCAGTTTCAAATGTGGCTGACTGGCCAGTGTTGTCAGTTGGTAGTGGGGGCATCAGGGTGGCAATCTATCTGTGCTTTTTGGTAATGACTAGAGCCGCTTGAAGATTTGCTATCTAAACTTCTTGCAATGGAAAATGCCTTTTTGACCACAGTGCCATGAACATTTCCATTTTAGTTAAAACGCTTTTGTGTTTTTGTGGTAAAAATTTTCAAGACCTTTTTTTTTCTATTTCATTCAGGTGGGGTGAAGGGAAACCCACATTGCTTTATTTTTCACACTTCTTGTCTCTCTCTCTCTCTCTCTCGTTTGTGTGTGTTTTCCCTGCAACCATATGATTTGTTGTTTTTTCAAAAATTCCACTTAGAAAGTATTTTCTTTATTGTGGGTAGGGTTGCCAACCCTCCAGGATTCTCCTGGAGTGTCCAGGAATTAAAGATTAATCTTTAATTAAAGGCTACCTTGTGTGATGAAATCTCCAGGAATACATCCAACCCTAATTGAGGGGGAGAATGAAAATTGTCACAGAATATTAAAATAAACAAAAAAAGGCCTTCACATCTTTCAAAATGTACTTACCTTTTCTCTGGCCATGATTAGCAATGACCTAATATTACAACTCTTCCTCAAAAAGTGTTTTGAAGCTAGAGAAATAGCAATGTGGCATTTTCCATTTCACATGTGCACTAAATATTTTTCATTAATTTGAATACTTATCTTTAGGGATTGAAAACCAATGATAGAAAACTATACATATGATTGAGCCGACATAGAGCGCCATTTTCTTTCAAGGGGGATCAGCTCAAGGGCAGGGCCCACACACGCAATCAGTTTCAGGAGTAAGATCTTGGATTACAAGGTGTGTCGGGCAGAGGCTATGGTCTATTTGTTGTTGTGAAACACAGAGCACTTTTTTGGATGCTCAAAAATTCATGTTAACAACAATAATAAGAAGAAACCTGGACTGCTACACCAACACAACATCTGCGT
Organism: Natator depressus; assembly: GCF_965152275.1. Classification (NCBI taxonomy): domain Eukaryota; kingdom Metazoa; phylum Chordata; order Testudines; family Cheloniidae; genus Natator; species Natator depressus. The sequence continues at coordinate 168,662,729 of NC_134235.1, read as the reverse complement.
AGCGATATGATGTATAGCATATTTCATACATAGCATAGTTAATACATGAGCATAGCTTATATAATCATTTTTATTTGATGTATTGAAGAAAAATCGTGCAGCAAATATAGTTCTGAATGAGCTGGTAACACATGACTCCGTGTGGGTGGATGTGTGGGGAGATTAGTTTGGCTAAGAAATGTGTGTAACTTTTTTTAATAATGTTCGCTGACTTCACTTTCTGTAATCCGTGCATGAAGTCTAGTGAGCTGATCGATAGCTAGTCTACTGCCATATTGCAGAACTTTAGGGCCTAAAAGGGATGTGTTTGGTTAATTTACAGATATGCATTGCTTCTTAAATGAGAACATGAATGATGTCATGGAAAACAAAATCTCTGTGAAATGAAGTGTTTAGCAGATGTACTGATGAACATTGAGTTATCAATGGAAACACAGTACATTGTATATTCTACAGTAGTTTGTACTAAAACTCCATAAAACTGTTTACATTTAAAAGACCTTTCTGTTTATCGGCCTGCTATTTTGATCTGGTTCTATATCTCGGATGCTTGAGTTTCTAGTTCGTGGTGAATGTTAAGAGATCAAGAAGGCAGAGTTATATGGAGAAACAAAAGAGATTGATGATCTCAAGGAAAGATTTGCAATGGAAATCAGTGGTTTTCAAATTGGCTTAGGGACAAATAATGTTTTATCACAGCCTATCAGGCAACTTTTCTCCATCAAAATCCCACCATGTGACATATGCTTTCTTTAAAATGTAAGCAGGTAATATATATAGGAGATACTGCTTGTCTTGGGTTTACACCACTGGGGAATCTGATACACTATGCTTGTTTCCCGTTAACTTCAGTGGGCTTAGGATCAGACCCAATATATGCAGTATTTATTTTTCATTAGAATTTTTCACTCTCCTCTGAGTATTTCACCCTAGTTGCTAATTTGCCTTTTTTTTTGCTTTCTTTTCCTAAGTGAAATGTAAGCTCAATAACTCCCCTCCGCCCCCCGCCCCAAAGCACCTTTGTGTTTTCTCCCATGCTGCCCTTCATACTTGGGATATGCTCCCTATAAACATCCACACAACCATATCATTGTCCTTCTTCAAAACCCTCTGTAAAACTCTCTTGCCATGACGCCTCTCAGAATCTTAAGAGTGTTTAGGTAGCTGGTGTGCTGAGACCACTGCCTATCATGCTGACAAGTACTGTCTCATTGTTTCCTTATGCTTATCTGTCCACACCCACCTGTTGTCTCTTGTCTCATACTTAGATAGTAAGCTCTTGCGATGCATAGGGCAGAGCAACTTTTTTTGTGTGTGTGTATAACCGCTAGTACAATGGATGTTTGGTCTGTGACCAGGACTCCTAGGCACTATCACCATGCAAAAAACAACATAGAAAGATTGAAGTTAGGCAAACTGAGTTTGCTTATTCTTATAAATCAGCAATTCACAATTAGTTGATGTTTGAGAAAATTGCTTTTCTGTAGAAATTGTGTAGGAAATCTTGTAGGAAAAGACTTTCTTAAAGTATTATTTGTACTACTTCATTTCAGATGGTTTAGAAATACGTCACTAGTTAGTATTACAGCTGAACTGAGACAGTGGAATTACACTGGAAAATAAAGAGGTAATGAGAGACAGTAACACAGAATAAAAAAGGTCATATGGTGCTATGTCACACAGCAGTCAGAGTTGAAGGAAAAAAATGGTGTGTTAAAGAAGTGAGTCTTTCTGAATACCCCTGCATCTAGGGCAGGTCCAGATCTGGATTCCAACTTTGCAAATGATGCTTGTCTCTAGAAGGGGAAAAAGTTACCTAAACATGAATGTTCTCCTGATCTTTGGAAATATTTGGAGATGGGTCTGAACTTAGAACCTTGGATGCGTCTATGCAGGATATTCATGTGGTTTCTGTCTGGCGCTTTTCAGGTCCTACAACATACAATAGTGTGGTAGGTTTTCTTCTTTCACGCCTCCAACACATTTCTCTTGAGTTCATATTGGCGAGCAAGTGGTAATAAACTCAGCTAACATTTATTTTTGCCCCTTTAAGTCTTCCCTCACTTACATTAGTTTATGCTGCTGTGATTCCATTGACATTGAAGAATTTACAGTTGGACTCATCACAGAAACATATTTTGCAGGATTAAAAAATATGTTAGAGAGGAAGGTGTTTGATGTTTATCAGCATCTCTTCTTATTCTTCTGCCTTTCTTCAATTACAAAGATATTTTACTGTGCCAGTTAGCACAATTATTATTTTTCACTTATTATTATACCTGTTTAAATGTCAGGAGAAATGTCTAGGCATAATAGATACCAAACTCCTCCTCATAGTGTCTTCCTTATTCTTGTAGCTTGTTGGGAAAGCAAATAATAGAAAATCGGAAGTGATTAAAGAATACTGTACAGCAGTGCACAAAATGCCACCCACCCACCCACATAAGAGGGTGGGGGAACTTGATGGGACCAGCAGTGAAAGGGAGATAGTACGAGTAGCGAGGGAGGGAGACACTTGCTGAGGGACAATAGGTCGCTTCTCCCCTGAGAGCCTCTGGCACCCATTGGCCAGCTGGGGAAGAGGGGTGCTGGTTGGCCAGCATTCCCCAGCTCCCAGGATTTAGCCCACTGCAGGGTCCATGTGGAGCCTATTTTGCTCCATTCCAACAGCCCTCCCTGCGCACGCGAAGTAGAAATGGAAACCCAAGCTGACAGATGCTGCAGGTCTAGTCAATCACCAGTTTAGGGGGTCAGAAAGGAATTTTTTCTCACGTGGGTCCATTGGCAGATGACCAGGAAGTTTTTTGCCTTCCTCGTAGCACCTTCAAACCACAATGGGTTGAGTAGGAACACATTTAGTATCTAACTGAGGTACTGGGGCAAAGTGGTCTTCACAGGCTGAGGTCAGAACTTGTGGGACTGGCAGGCCGAGATCCGTACCTTCTGTCCCCCTCAGTGGGGGGAAGGTGCTAGGACTCAGATAAGTAAGTCCTGGGGGTAGACCAAGAAGAGCGCACCCTGTGTTATGGGTTGTATGGTAAGGAGCCCTGTAACCCTGGCACCAGTTTGGCAATGGTGGGCAACCTGCAGCCCAGCAGGGTAGACTGATTGCAGGCCGCGAGACATTTTGCTGACGTTGACTGGCTACAGGCACGGCCCCCTGCAGCTCCCAGTGGCCGTGGTTCTCTGTTTCCGGCCAATGGGAGCTGCAGGAGGGCTGTGCCTGCAGACAGTCAACATCAGCAAAATGTCTCGCGGCCCGCAATCAGTTTACCCTGCTGCATGCCGTTTAGCCTGATGGGCTGCATGCAGCCCGTGGGCCACAGGTTGCCCACCGCTGAGTTATGGGTTATATGGTAAGGAGCCCAGTAACCACCACACTGGAGCCAATTAAATGTCTAGTACAGGAGAGAATGGGTGATGGGGCATGGGTAGCACCCCTTCTCTGTGTTAAAGTTTAATAAAAGTAGCAACCTGCTGCTTAATTCCATGCGTGTGTCCTCATTTTGCCACTGTGACCTCAGCAACAAATAGCTTACTATGGAAAAAAACCAGCTCTTTCTTTTCTTTTTAAAGTAAAGTTTAATTATTTTTTATTCCTCTACTATTAATTAGGGTTCTAAATTATTAATGTTTATGCAGATTTTAAAGCTTCATCAAAGGTCCTTAATGGAATTAAGTTTCAGTTGATTAGGCAATTATAAACAAATGAGGATTTTTTCCATGTGAACAATGCAATAGGATAAACTGGTTTGTGGAACTAATGTGATAAAAGGAGTGTTCTGAGAGGGTTGTCTCATTTATTATGCATACTTAGTAAATCCTCAGAACTTGGAACTTTTTAACATTCTGTCCTCAGTCTGACTTCTATTGATTTTTCTGATATGGAAAACAGATAAGTTGTAAATTATTGGCCATTTTTTTTCTCTTTAAGTCAATTATTCACCATAACTCCATGGCTGAAAGACATTTGCATGTTTAATTAAAGCTTAGATGTGGAAAAAAATCTGTGCTTTGTACTTTTCAAACATTTCAATTAAATTAATGGCATTTATGAATATGAAACAAGTAATGCACTTTATTTGTTTGAGAGATTACTGATGGATGATAATATCCCAATTTGGAACAGTTTTACAGATTCCTTGGAATCTTGCAAAGCATTTAACTCTTGAAGTGGAACAATATCCTTTTAACATTTAAAGAACATGCTGTAGTATTACTAAACTTCTGGCTTAAGGTGTTGTGTCCCAGTGTAAATGTGCAGCTCAATGTGCGGGTTCCCTTCCCTCTTCATAAAATATTTAAGATTTCATGAGTTTTCCTTTTACTTGGCTATATTTTATTATTTTTTAACAACAACGGTTATGTCCTAGGATATTGGAGGGGACAACGTGGGTGAGGTAATATCTTTTATTGAACCTACCACCTCATCCACCTGGTCTGTCTAATATCGTGGGATTAGCGCGACTACTACAACGCATGCTTTAGAATGGGCATAATTGATTCTTTTTCCAAAATGCACGATCGTGTGGGACGAGAACTATTTGCTGAGCAAGTTTTAAACATTGTTCTTCAACCAGCCAGTGCTAATGCGGTTTAAACTGTGCTTGCCTGCCGGGCATAGTGGTTTGAAAAACCGGACTTGACTCTCCTCTCACACTAGTTCTGCACTCATACAATTTTTGTTTTACTTCAGTGAAAGTATTCATGATTCTTACCGCTGTAAGACAAAGTCAATGGGAATATTTATTTTCTAGAAGTTAAGCAAGTATTTAAGTGGTTTGCTGGATCGGGGCCAGAGACCTCACAATCTTGCTGAATCTAGCTCTGAGGACAGAATTGGTCAGGCTGAGTTTAAATGCAGCTTTCTAAATGAGGGATCAAATCTGCATCCTATTTGAAGTTAATGACCAAATCCTCATTGCTTTCAATAAGATGAGACTTTAATACTAGATCTCTGACACACTTCCATTTTCATTGACCGGGCCTTTGTTTATGAATCAGGAATCCTAAACTAACAATGAAAGCTTGTTTTATACATTTTTCCCTTTCCTATCAATATAATTGTCTAGAATGATGGAATGTGGAACCAACTTCTTCTCTGATACACGTTCACAATTTCTATAGGCTTAACATAGGGTTGCCAGCTGTCTAATCACACAAACCCAAACACCCTTGTCCTGGCCCCTAAACCACCCCTTCTCCAAGGCTCCACCCTTGTCCTGCCCCTTCTCTGAGGCCCCACCCCCACTTACTCCATCCACCGTCCCTCTGTTGCTCGCTCTCCCCCACCCTCACTCACCTTCACCGGGCTGGGGCAGAGGGCTGGGGTGTGGGATGTGAGCTCTAGGAAGGAGTTTGGGTGCAGGAGGGGGCTCAGGGCTGGTGCAGGGTTGTGGGGTGCAGAAGGAGGTGGGGGTTCTTGGAGGGAGTTTGTGTGTGGGAGGGGGCTCAGGGCTAGGGCAGGAGGTTGGGGTGCAGAAGGGGTTGAGGTTTGTTGGCTCTGGGAGGGAGTTTGGGTGCGGGGGGGCTCAGGGCTGGAGCAGGGGTTTGGGGTGCATGCAGGAGGGGGTGCGGGCTGTGGGCTCCGGCCGGGTCATGCTTACCTCAGGCGGCTCCTGGAAGCGACCGTGTCCGGCTCCTAGGCTCGGGGCAGCCAGGCCATACTGCCCCTGTACCACCCCCGCAGCGCCCATTGGCCGCAGTTCCCAGCCAATGGGAGCTGTGGAGTCAGCACTTGGGGTGGGGGCAGCATGCAGAAATCCCCTGGATGCCCCTGTGCCTGACATGCTGGTTGCTTCTGGTAGTCACGTGGAGTCAGGGCAGGCAGGGAGCCTGCCTTAGCCCTGCTGCGCAGCCGGACTTTTAGTGGCCTAAAATCTCCCGGATTGGCTTCAGTAGCCTCCAGGAGATCGAGCCCAATTCCGGGAGACTCCCGGCCAATCCAGGAGGGTTGGCAACCCTCGTTTAAAATAAGAGCTGTGTGTATTGGTGCTAGGTGGAGACTGGTTTTTAATTCCACTTCAGTGGAAAGGCCACAATTTTTTTTCATAAAAAAATGAAAACAAAATTATATTGTAATTTCCCACTTAACTAAATGCTAAAAAATATTCTGAGTGGGTTGATCAAAACATTTTGTGTTGCTCATATCTAAATGTTTCCTTCTGAGTTTTAGATTTTAAAAAAAATCTAAACAAAAAGTTGTTTTTAAACAAAAAATCAAAAAAGTCCTGTTCTGAGAATATCAAAATACTTTCTCATTTTTCTCCAAATTAAATTTAATCAAAATTGACACATTTTCATTCAGCTTTTAGCTTTCAACAAATCAGCATTTTCTAATGGAAAAAAGTTTCACTGAAAATTTCCAACCAGAACTAGTTTGTACATCTCAGAGTTCAGTTCAGCCTGTAGTGGTATACAAATGGATGGATGTATAGGGCAAAGTTAAAGGGAAGAAGGGAGAACACTGGGATTTTGTAAAAACAAATTGATCATTATGTGATTTTTACAGTATTTGTGAAAATCATGTAAACTAAATTTCTCTTCCCTCACCCAGACTGAAGGATTTAGAGTAGTTAAAGATCTGTTTCTTGCCATATGATTTCCCTGCCAGCAGAGGAATATATCTCCAGTGTTTTTCCCAGTTCAATTTTGGATGTGTTTTTTGTCAATTCCCTTGCAAGCTGGAACAATTTGCAATTTGCAAAGGTTGCAATTTGGAAGGTTGCCTAATATTTAAGTGTAATTTGTTGTCTTAGGGATTTTCCTTTTTTGTGAAATTTTGGGTGGTGAATTATATTTAAAAGTGCTAGTAATATGTAGTAAGTGGTGCTAGGTTTTGATCAGTGTGGTCTTTGATCTTTTTAACTGTCTTGCAAATTGTAGTTTGTGGGTGTTTGTGTTTTTTGGTAGGGGCTGGGGAGTATATGACCTTTGGTATGGTTTCTGTGTACATGTACATACACACACATTTGTTTTTGGCTATCTGGATCTTTGAGGGTGCTGATTATTTGAGTACAAGACACCTATGTGGAAGTGTTTTCCCACTGCACTTCTATGAAATTCTCCCTTGCTGTGTAGTCTATTGTATATTAATTCCCAGCAGAAAGTCATTCTGGCGAGGTAATATAATTTGTTTAGGTTTCATTTTGTGCTCTAAAGTAAACAAATCTTTTGTATTATCAATGCCAATAAATCTCTTGTTCCTATAATAGTTTATGGATTTTTGTAAATTAACAGCTCCTTATAATATAATTGTTTTGGCAGCGGATAAAATTTGGTACTTTAAAATATATTTCTAGTTTTTACAGCTAATATAGAAAAAGGCTTATGAGATTAAAATGTTATATTAGAAATTTATGACATAATATATACCATTATTATGAGCGAGTGTCTATCCAGTGGTGTAATTGTCTTTGTAAATGCAGGGACCAGATGAAAAGAAGTCTTTATATTATGACCTTTATTACTGTTCACATGTAGACAACTGTAATAGTCACTTATGTTCTTAATAATGGACTGGTGTGTGTTCTGTTTTTTTAAATGTTTGCAATAATCCCCTCACATGCTAGCTGATAGCGCGAGGATAGATCCGTTTACAGCTGTGTGTGTGTGTGTGTGTGTATATGTGTGTACGCAGCAGCAACACGCGCGTGTGCATATACAAAATTTATATAACTACTGAAAACTCTTACATTACTCTTAGCTAGGATGAAACTAAAAACATTTTAAATAATAATAATCTCTAGACCCCATCTTGACTTTTTCTCAGTCCAGGTGGAGAAAAGGGAGCAGGATCAACGCACAGCTGCTTTGGAGATGAGAGTTGACTTGCATGAGGCTTTTTTTCCCATCCTGACCCATACTGGGATAGGCTCTTCTAGCCAATGAGTCCCATTCCTCTTCCCGGCTAAGAGCGTCACTTTAGAGCCAAGAGTTCTATTTTTGCGAAGTGACCCCTTTAAAGTGTTAGGAGCTTGGTGGTACAGATATTTTTCACACTGGCAAGCAGGCTTAGTCTTTAGAAAAGAAATGTTTCAAGACTGCTCCTCAGTCTTCCCCTCTTTATCTGTCTAAAGAACTGTTGTGGCCCCCACTGTAGAATCTGAACACCAGACTGGTCAGAAAATGGAATTTCCATGCCACAGGAAACGTGGCCATCTCAAAATTTTTCTTCTGAATAAGAACGTAAGTCAAAGTTATGACATTTATCAGGAAATGGAAATTCTGAAAAACTTTCATTCTGAAACACTAAAACGTTTTGCTTCAATAATGCTGAATCATTTTGGTTCAATAATGTTGAAATGTTTTAAAATATGGCTATTTTATATTTATTTTTTTATCCACATATATAAAATATTTTCTACTGGTTGAAAGGAAAGACAATGAAAGTTAAAATGAAACATTTTTACCTTGTTGAGGCTAAATGTTTTTATCTTGTCAAGCTGAAACAAGAAAGTCAAAACAAATCATTTTGCCTTTTCCCTTTGAAAATTTCCTTGAAATTGACACTTCCCATTAAACATTTCAGTTTCAAAGAAACTGCATTTTCTGAGAGAAAACTGTTAAATTTGTCAAGCAGCTCAACTGTACACTTTACAATCTCTCATGAAATCCCAAAGACACCTCAGCGTGGCACAGAAATTCTTTTATCTCCATTTTACGGATGGGGAGCTGAGGCAGAGAGAGAATAAATGACTTTGTCAAAGTCTCACAGGATGTCTGTAGAAGAGCTTGGAGTCTCCTGAGTCTGAGGCTAATGCCTGGACCACAGGAGGAGTCAGTGAACTGTATCTAATGAAAAAAGGGAGAAACCAAGCAACTGATTTCTTTCCCACAGGCCCAGCCTGGACATTTTGGTATTGCTCTGCTGACCTATATTTCTTACATAGATTAAAGGATAGGGGAAGAGTTATATTTGATGTCACGGTCTCCTGCTTCAGGGACCCAGATGCTGTGGCCTATATGCTGCTGTGGTGGCAGCTGATGCTGCCCCTGAATGAGGCTGTTTCAGTGTCCCTTGGCCATGGCCAAGAATAATGCCACCCCAGCAATAAGTGTAAAGCTTATTTGTGCAGGAGACAGAACTTTCTCTGGGGACTAGTCCCAGACTGTGATATGAACTCACCCGGGAGCTACAAACCATCACAGACCTCGCTGCTTTCCAGTCCAAGTCACGGTGCATTTGACTTTTTCTTCTCTAACAAACTCATAGGAACATTATATATATATATAATGTAGCAGTGTAGTGTGTGTGTGTATATATGACACTACCAATACAAGATACTCTACTGCACATGTTTCTCTCTCTCTCTCTCTCTCTCTGAGTAGAGGAAGAGAGAACAAACCACACATGACAGAGGTTGCTTAATGTCATGTTCCTTAATGCACTACTGGAAGACCTTCAAACCATGGTGATAAGCATGGTATAAAAACCTACTTCAAAAAGAACAGAATACTTCCAATCTGGTTGCCATCACTGTCGGTGCTTGTCTCTGGATCACCTCTTGAAATTTCAGTTATAAGAATGAGTTGGGGCAAATGGAATGATTACAAGGGAGAGCGTGCTTCCAATTGATTGATTCTGCAGACGTGTCTAAGATGTGCTTGAACTGGTGCAGTGCATCATTGAACTACCAGTGAGGTATACGTTGCTGCTTTTCTGTCTGGTACTGTGCATAGTTTAAAAGATTTCAACTTAGCACATTGTATCATTTGTTCAAACTTGACTTCAATGGTGTGTTTCTGACACGTTTACTCAACACTGACCATTTCTGCTGCCATACCAAGACTGAAAGCAGTAAGTGAAATAATGATCCATATAAGGTTTGAGGAGTGTAAAAATAGGAATGGTCTCCTTCATAATTAATCTGCTAGGTTATATTACATAGCTTTCATTTTATTATATATTGACATGATGTATGACGATATAACAAAAATTCTTATAATACCCATTTTTAATGGCCACCATCAATTTCAGTTTGGGCATCCCTTCCAAATTTTCCTATTTTAGTAGTAATGCAGAAGGCCTTGTACCAATATTAATCAGCTTTTGTATTTTATAGCAGTTGTGGAACAAATGACCAGGACAAGTAACTGTGAAAAACCTCTATACTGAGGTTCCTCAGCCTAGACTTTCAGCACAGGCCCACTGAAATAAATGGAGCTATGCTGGTTTTACACCAGTTTAGCATCTTGCCTTCAGTATTATACAAATGGTCTTCAGACTTGGACAATAACTGTCCTGCTAGGTCAGTCTTTGACCTTTTCTGAGCAATTTCTAACACTTTTTTGCTGAATTGGGTGATGTCTTTGGTGGCTACTCTCAAACGAGTTCAACAGTGATCTAAAATGGATTTAAATTGATGTGTTAGCAAGGCCAGTTAACAGACAGACATTCTCAGCATTTGCCCTATGTGATAATTATGGGTAAATCCTTCTTCACCCACACAGCTGTTGAAGGAAGAAAATATAGCAGAAGTGTTGCAATTTTGTTGTGCAGGGTGGAAGAGAGGAAGCAAAGAGGTTGTGTGATGTCTCCTCAGTACCCTATATGCTGCAGTGCCAAGCATCACCATGACCCCCTCCCTGGAAAGACCTGCAGGGGTTGCTGGCTTCCAATCCTTCAAACCCTTTTAGTAGGGTTTTGTCTTCTTGATTACAGGTTTATGTCATTTTTTTGGATCAAAGCAAGGGTCACGCAGTTCAGGCTGAGCCTTTAAAGCAAAAGCTCTTCATTTGTCTGCTGGGGCTCTTGAACCTGATCTCTATCAGTATATGCCATTCCACCAGGGGTGGTAGTTTAGTTCATGTCCTGAGATCTGCAGCGAATCCCATCCCCTCTCCCACTGATTTTAGTTCCTGGAGAAAGATCACTAAATTGTTCCCACGGAGCCAGAATAAAATTCCCAGCTCACACAGATTGATATACTATTTAAAGATAGTTTATAGTCATCAGAAAAAAATCTTTTGTGGGGGATAGTCTAGAAATATAACATTAGTTTCAGCTTTGTTACAATGAGAAAAAGGTGAGGATGCAGAACTATGTCAAGCAGTGATTATTTTGTTGATACTCAAAGGCATAAAATATTTGGATTGGATGCTAGCTGGATGGTAAACAACTGGCAGCTCCTATTACCTTTATAGATCAGACTTAATGGCTTGATACTGCACTGATCGAAGTCAACGGCAAAATACCCATTGACTTCAGTGATGCAGCATCAGGCTCTGTGCAATTGTTGTTTTTTAATTGAGCCATTGAAATTAAATTCATGTTTTCAATTAAATTCTAATAACAGTAGAACACCTCAGTCACTACTTGATGCTTTTTTAATCTTAGATAACATACAGCACTCAGTCTTAACATCTGGTATTTAGTTTTATGATCTAAAACTGTGTAGACTTCCAAAATATTTCACTTTAACCATTAAAATATCTTGAAGAGGAAGTATGAAGAATGGACTTTCTTCTTAAAAGGGATAGGGGAATGGATTGCACAATAAGCCACATTACTAAGTAATTCTCTCTTTGCTGGGAGAAGGGGTGAGACACAATTGTAAAGAAAGAGGAAATTGTTCAATTGTCCACAGTTAATTGTTTAAAAGTACAAAATAATTGACTGCCTATTGCTGCAATTGCAGTTCTTCTACTTTACCTGAAAACTGTTTTATTAAGACAAAGTTTGGTGAGCGAGATCTAGTCATTAATGAGTAAGTGAAAAGAGTAAAAGGGAAAACTCTCCAGCTTGGACTTCATACCAGTCCAATAACCATAGGTGTAGAGCTCCATCTTCCCCAGGGCATTCTCCTGCTCTGTCTCCTAAGGAAATGTTCTTCAAGCCCATTCCCAGATAACTTGAGCTACAAGTAGGAGATATTGAGCTGTAATTAACCCATTGATCTCAATGAGCACTGTGTTGTGCCCAGTGATCTGTCATGCTGCTAATTTTTGTTGAAAATGTGGATTTCTTTCAGAAAAAAATAAAATAAGTAATAATTAGCCTAATTCTTACAAAAAGAGAGGAACCGTAACATACTGAAAAATATGTCAGAGTTTTGCACAAACTTCTGGCAGTATTCCAGAAGAGCTGACAATTTTAAAAAGCTGCCATGTGTCCAGTTGTGCTTTCTAGCTGAAGAATAAACTGAAGAAATATTGATGGAGACTCTATATGCCTAGTGAAGTGAGCTGACGGGTAAATTCAGAAAGATTTGGCTAGCAAAACTACAATTCTCTCTCTACTTAAGGATGCACTGGGTTCCTTGAGATAACCAGCTAGTATCACCAAACTACTACAAGAGAGTTTCATATATGGACAAAGTAAAAGACAATTTTATAAAAAGTTCCAAGTGGCCATTTAGAGAGTGAGGCCTGTCTATAAGGACAGTTTGTCATGATAACCTAGAGTGTAAATATATATCGTTCTAGCCTGCCACACACTAACTGGTTATGTGGGCCCTGCTACCCCACATTAAAAGTGCATTTGAAATAGGAGTAAGTCAAAGCAAGCTACAGATTTTCAGTGTATGGCTGCAGGGACCAAAAGGCTAGTTAATACACTGCAAGCTACTGCCCTGTAGATTTATATCCCAGATTAACCGCATACTAGCTGTCCTCATAGGCAAACCCCCGCTCTATCAATGGCTACTTGAAACTGTTCTCTCAATGTTTTCAGCTCCATACCACTGGTTGACTTTTTAATTGTGCTTATACATTTCCTGGAGTGAGGCTGCCTGAATTTCTGCAAAGCATATTCTTAACCAGCAATAGAAATGAGAATCCACCATTCTAAATTGCAGCAATGTCACTTCCAGGGAGCTGTCCTTACAGAGCTTGTTTATTATTCAAACACTAGACTGCACTTACACATGCCAGAGACACTGTATGCTATTCTAGTTCATGTTAAATGGAAAGGGTCACTTTCAATCATGTTTGTGATGTTACAATTATAAAGACAATATAGCATGAAAAACTGGAAGAGAAATCAGTCTCTTCCGTCCCTTCTCTGATGATTAAAAACATTTGCAAGAAAAGGCTAAGGCCATGTCTACACTACCACTTATGTCAGCAAAACATATGTTGGGGTGTAAAAAAACACCCTCCTGAGAGACATAAGTTTTGCTGACATAAGCGGTGGTGAGCTCAATACTATGTTGGCAGGAGAGATTCTCCTGCTGACATAGCTACAGCCGTTCATTGCGGGTAGTTTAATTACATGCTGCTGTGAACTCTCTAGTGTAGACACCCTAAGTGAGTTTTCCGTTTACTTGACGACAGTGTTGGCCTCTGGTTAATGCCTGTGAAAGACCTTCTATATACTGTACGAATCCACCCATTTTCCAGCTTCTCTTTAATCTCACTGTCATTATGGGTCGAATGTCCTATCCTCCATTCTTATTGTTGAGAAGAACTGAACATATCTTTCTTTGGAGCTATCAGTTGTAGGAACAATGATTAGAAGCACACCAAAAAACAGCTTTCAGGGTGGAACCCAATACTTCCAGCTTCTGCAGAAGAGATGTGGAATCAAAATCAAAGCTGGATGATTGTAATTATTGGTATCGAAAAAGAGCAACCCCATGTTTTAGAGAAAATATGTTCTTTGTTCAGTTCAAGATGGTTTTCCTTTCAGACATTTAGATGCTTCATAACAAATCTGTTAATTTACAAATGAAAAGCTACAATTAGAGTTTCTAGCCAAAGTGTAAAAAAAAACAGTACTGTCTATTAAAAGGCAATAATATATGCTTTCTCAAAGAAAACGTTGTGTGCCAATATTGCAGTGTGAAAGGTGCCAGCTTCCTTCAGTTCTGGAAAGGTGCACCCACTCCAGTATGAGCCACAGCATAAGGTCGTGTTTGCAGAGTGTGGGATGTACCCTCATGGAGAGGCATGAAGAACTAGTTTGGAGAACCGGAGGGGCTTAATTTTTTCCATAGCTTCAGCTTTCATTTTTTAAAGAAGCTGAAACAGTTGTGAAAAAAGCCTTAAAAATGACCATAGTGTAACTGACGAAGAAAATCTGCCTGAGTCCGTAAAGATACGGAAACAATAGCTTTGCAGTGCTATTCCCTCTCATTGGGTGCTGCTAACTCAAAAACCCGTAGATGTCAACATTTTTAACAATTCCACTGCTCAAAGGACATAGGAAAGCAAAGTAAGCATCATATTTGGAAGATATTTAACATCAGTGTTGAATATCCAGCATTTGATAAAATATTTAAAAGGACACAATTCAGTTTCATTTGATTAAAATTCCAGAATATGGCCTCTAGCAGCAGATGGTGGAGCTATAGGGGTGATACCATTGGTCTCATTTTCCTGAAAGGGTCTGACCTTTCAAAAGTTGAGGAAATGCTGGCATAAAGCCACATTCTGGCCATTTCAAGTTTGGTAATAATCAGGTGACCTACTAGGAGTCACACATTGCAATATATAATAGTCATGTACAGCTGCCTGTTTGCCACTCCCCTTCTGTTAATTGTGTTACCCATAATTCAAGGGTGAGCTGGACATCACAGGAGAACAACATGGGACGGGAGCAGGGGAAGAAAGGAGAAAAAGAAAAGGAGAAAAAATGAAGATTATGGCAATGCAAAAGTAGTGGTGACTCCTCTGATCAAGCACTGGCCATCAAGTTTTAGAGTCAATATCTTAAAATATGACACTATCCCTTATTATCGGGCTTTAGGTCTCAGTTTCACCAGTTCACATATGCCCACATTTATTTTTCACTGTCCAGAGTCACAAGATAGCTAGCCCTGCATCCAACCTGTCTGTGATAGGTTCTGCTAAGGAAGATGAGCCAACCCAGATGGGACATTGAGTAAATTGTCTGGGTGGCTGGGCAGCAGGTAATTACCTATGGAATATCTGGGCCTAATAAGGGTTATGAAGGATCTGTCAGGAGGTTCCAGAAGACATGAAGCTATGGAGGAGAGTGACTTCTCAGGAGGAGCTAGTTAGAGAGCTTACTAGGAAAAGGAACATCGGAAGGGTGCTCCTAGAAAGAAAAGGTTCTGAAGGGGAATAGCTGTGAGAGTCAAGCCCTGGGGAGACCTGGTCCCAGTGGAAAGATCTTACCAGTCAGGAGCTCCACACTGCAGAGGACTTACACACTGCTCTGGAGAAGAGGTGCAATGTTTTGACCTCTGCAGGGGATTGCAAGCCCAGAGGAGGAACGTTTTCCCTGGTGATAGCAAGAGACCTGATCCCACAGGAGGGTTGCAGGTCAACAGTGCCTCACTAGGAAGGAGCTTGTAGAGAGGAGATGGATGGACTCAGATGGAGCAGACAGACTAAGGTTAACTGCCCTCCTCTTCCCCCTTACCCTCGGAGCCAGGATGCTGAGATGTAGGCTTGCTTGGGTGTCACGTTGAACATTTCACTGAATAAATTAGATCCCTGAAGCACAAAAGCCCCATTGAACTCAATGAAAGCTCAATAGAGGAAACTGACACAGGAACATGCACATAGACTCATAAGCCTTGACACAAGGGGGCAAGGAGTGCCCACCATGACAATTACCAGACTCTGCTGAAGGTGAAGAGGATGCAGAGCTGCTTCTGCTGTCTGTTTCACCAACCTCATTATTCTTGTCTGGGTGCAAGCTAATAAGATCTGACTCTCTCTCTATGTAACCACAGTCAAACGATCAGAGCCCAAATGAGTGAGGCAAGCTGCACAGACTGTTTCTAGAAATGTGCTCTTGCCAAAAGTAAATATTGTTTCAACTGAAAGAGGCAGGCTGGTGCATGGGTAGCCTTTAGAAGAAATAGAGGCTTTTGCATATAAGTAGGGATCCTACAAACAGGAATTAGAATACATTCCTTGCTCTCAGTCAACGGTTCCATATTACAGTAACTTTTCTTTTGCCAGACCCCTTGTTCCTTCCTCTTCCGTTTGACACATATATTAGTGGTTTTTTACTCCATGGAATATTGTATACTTCTGTGAGGCTGGCCCTTTCATAAATTTTTTCTTCCTGAGAGACTTCAGATGTAGTTTCTCTAAGCTATTGTAAGATCTAGGCACCTCTGTGTCATTCTGATTATCATTTGCTGTATAGTTTTCCTGCCTATGCCAACCTTTTACTTTAATCATAAGGTAACCACAACTCCCTTCCGCATCCCAAGGGTGAATGTTATCTACCACTCCCACGACGGCCTTCTCTTGCTCAGTAGGATTACAGTGTACATTGCAGGGATAATAGATATCTGGGGAGAGATTTAGCAATGCTGCTGAAGATTTTCTGAAGAAAACCTCAACTCAAAGCTTTAAGGAGAGGAGATTGTCTGACTCTCTGAATTTCTGCATATTTTTCTGTTTTAGTTTCTATTACAACTGTCCCTACTTTCATATTTTAATACCGTGTACCAACATAAATAATTTCCACTCAAACATTTCAAGATGCTTTACAAACATTTATGAATTACACCTCAAAATGCCCAGGGTGTGGGGGGGAGTTTAATGCAAAAGATAATTCATAAAGCTTTTCTTTGTAAAGGTTGGGACACAGAGTTCTGATATTATGGGGCTGGAGGAGATGGAATAGGAAACTGACTACACCTGCCTATAGCCTCCTGCCCGAAACTGCCACTGTGCAGCAAGGGCGACTTTTGCTTTGATTTATCTCACTGTATATTGGGGGGATAATAGGGACCAAAACTGAACGACCTTGAAATTTTTTTGCTACAAGGACTGGCTTTTAGATAAGTGTTTACATAGTGTTTAATACAATGGAGCCCTCATTCCTAACTGAAGCTTCTAATTGCTCCATTTTGCCACACCCAGTCATTCTTAAATCATAACATTGATTTAATCATTTTTTAAATGATATATTTTGACTTGCCTTTTGGTTTTTGAATTCTTGTTTTAAAGCTTTTTGCTTCTACCATTGGGGCTAGAGATGTACTTAAAATAAAGGTTTCAGAGTAGCAGCCGTGTTAGTCTGTAGTCGCAAAAAGAAAAGGAGTACTTGTGGCACCTTAGAGACTAACAAATTTATTTGAGCATAAGCTTTCGTGAGCTACAGCTCACTTCATCCGATGCCACTAGTACTCCTTTTCTTTTTACTTAAAATAAAGAAGAGAGAAAGCTGAATTCCTCAAGTAGTCACAGGACTGCAGGAAATGGGGCTTTCAAGAAAACACTAAATACTGTGAGATGATTGATTGATCAAGGAAAGTTCGCAACATTGGGTTCTACCATAATAAAGGACATTATCATAACAGCAAAATCCACTGCACTTTATATATGCTTTGTGACTAAACACACAATACTTTTGTCTTTATGCTTAAATAAACCAACACCCACATATATAAATTTATATATATAAAATTAAACAAAACCCCAATCATTTTATACATGATTTTTTTCATCGGTGGCTGTCTTTTTTCACAAAAAATCTTTTGCCTTGTGCTTGCAAGCGGGAACTCATGTATTCTAAACAGAATATATTGTAATATAAGACTAATATGTCATTCATTAGTCTTCCTTCAGGGATGACCTGGGGTAATTTTTAGGGAAAACAATCACTACATTAGAAATTCTGATCTTCAAAAACATATGTAAACTAGATTACCAGCCCCAGGGCAGGCAACACAAGTGGCAAGTATACTGGCATCATGCTGGTGCTAATAGCTGCCTTTTCTCACAGAAGAGGGTGGCACAAGTCAACAATTAAAATAAGAACTCCATATTTTATTTAAAACAAAGATCTAAAATCATCTGTTTGGTTTTTTTTTTTTCCCACTTGGCTCTGGGTTAGCATTCAAATTTAAACAAATGGAGGCATAAACATGCTGTCTTCGAGAGCTGCTCTTACTAGTAAAGCACTTAACATGCAAATCTGCTACATAAATTGAGTTTACAAGTGGCATTGCACAAAGATTACTGTTACATCTCATTCTAAAGCCAGAAAGGATGTGAAAAAGATAACTTGTTAGGGAAATAACTATACATCAAGGGAAAAATTGGCGCAAGCTATTACAGGCTTAGTACAGAAACTTCCACTTTAAACAGCATTGTATAACCAAGGCATGCATGATTTGTTACATTGACCATGGACATGAATCAAGCTATGTGATTATAAGTAAGAAAATCTTAGGATTTCAGTGTCATTTGAGTTTTAGCGTAAGTGTGGTTGTGGTGGAGGTGACTAGGGAGGATTTATAAATTTGAGGGGCCTAATTATCCTGCCTTCTATCTTGTGCAGTGATGGACATCCCTGCTGTACTGGTTTAAATCCCTACCACATCAGAATTCTTCACTCACTTATACTGATGGTAGCATTGGCACTGGTGTAAATAATTATACAAGCTACAAGGCAATCAGGCCCTAAATTTGAGTTGCTCTAATTATGACATGGGGTGCAATTCTGTCACTGCTTGCATATGTGTAACTCACTGGCTTGAGTAGAAATTCTGTATGAAGTATAGTCACTGTTCACAACTAACTACTTAAATCTAATTTGCTGCTATTACTCTAGGGCCTGATTTTCCTCTCACTTGCATCAGTGTAGATCAGAAGTAATTCCTAGAGGTATGTTTGTGTAAAAGAAAGGAGAAGCAGGCCCTTAATGTAAAAATGTGCTGCCTATAAACACCCTATTAATTGTCCCCCATCTGCACCATTTTATTTTTCAAACTGGAAAGTTGGAGCAACTCCACTGGCTTCAGTGTTTTTGCATAGACACAGTTCTAACTGAGAACAGAATTTGCCAAAAGGCATTTTGACCAGATGTCACCTTTTTGATTTCTTGTTGGTCTGGAAAGTAATTAATCAAGTAGATTCACTAATAAAATATCAAAAAACCCAAACTCATAAATGGATCAGATTATGCTTTCATTTATGCCTGCTTTTTAGTAGCATAATTCTGATTTAAATGGTGTTGCACTAGTAAATGCAGGATATCAGGCCAAAATCTGCTCCCATATTTTTCATGAAAACAATCCCCATAGCACAAAGTGTACCCACAATCTTTAGCACGGAAGTCAGCTCTCTGATTTATTAGACTCTGAACATTAGTCTCTCTTTAGCTTGTTTTAAAGCTCAAAATAGTTGTATGCTATGAAAATAGACAATGGGGGACACGCCTAAAGGTCCAAAACCAAACATTAATATTGGCCAAATAAGTGAATTGAACTTATTTCTAAATACGTGCTACAGATGTCAAAGTGCATTCCTTAACTGATGTCAGCTCTAACTGTACTGTGTTCAGTACATGAAAGACTTCATGGAAATATATCTAGCAATATGTTTTGCTCAGTGTTTCTTCACAACCAGCACATAAGAAAACAGCTTCTCTCTTGTTTTGCTGTCATATGAGATATTAAAATAAAACTCCCCTTAAACAAAAAGGAATTATTTCTAAGGTTAAAAATTGTATATGTTGAGTCCAGTTCCAAGGACACATGAACAACACTGAGCACAATGGGAGCAGTCAGCAATCTAGTAAAGGATCGTTAAAAGCCACCTTCATAACTGATAGCGTGCTCATCAGAAAGGCTAAAAACTTTCCATTCTTATGCTTATTCACTGCCTTCTTTGCTTTAGATTATTGTTGACTCTCTGCAAGGATTTTTTCTAATACAGCGTATGAAGGACACTAGATAAAAAATAAATTGTATTAAATTATATAATAAAAAAGCCCATTAGTGTGACTGCCTTCTTTCAAGGTTGTCATAATGTGTCCATTTGAAAAAGAAGCTACTTTGTTCCCATTTTTAGTGTGATAGTTTAAAAAGCCGTATGCCTGAATTAGTTTTTTTTCTGAGCACATAATGGGGTATTTTCAACTTTATATCAAGGCCATTTGTAGCTAACTGCCTCAACTTCTTGACTTAGCCAGGTACAAGACACTTGCCGATCAGTGTGAATCAGATGCTGTGTTTATTTTTTCTAATGGATGCAAACATGGTTGCTAACCGTTATTAGTGCCGTGACTTACAATATTTTCATAACTATCTTCCTTCCATGCCCTTTCTCCTTACTGGCAGAGACTTTAGTCATACCATTGTTCCCTCTCTGTCCTGAGACAAGCAGACCCTTCTAGTTCTAGTGCTGAATGCTGCCTTGCCCCTAGGCTTCCTTTAGTGTACTATGATGAAGAGGAGATGCCTAGAATCCTAGCCCTCTACTGGCTACTAAACTGACCAATGTGTCTTGATGGTGGTTTATCTACTGTGCCTAAAATTTTTTCATTAGAATAGAGTTTGATCCCATTGAAAGGAAAAACCATTGTGATTGCCCACATTAGCAAGTAGCTAATATTGGACAAAGCCCTGCACCAAACTCTAGCTATTCCCTTTTTATTGTAGGTGAACACCTGATAGTGAATCGCTGCACATCTGCTGTGTTAATAAAATACCCAATGTACTTAATGGTAAAATGGTACGGTTATTATACTTAAAATTAATAAACTGTTAAATGGATAAAGTTAGTGATTGTTATATCTATTCATTTATCTGCAGTAAAGACTTGAGTACATAAACACACTAAATACAAACCTTCAGCCTATCTCATGAGCTACTCCTACACTTTATCTAATCACAGTTCTATGCAATCGAGTGTATCACATGTAGGTGTAATATGATAAAATATTAGAGAAATTCTATATGTGCACAATCATATGGCATATTAGTGATAATATTGTGCACCTATTTACCCTTCATCTGAGAGTCTCAGTGTTTTATGAAGTTGTGTTATCCCTTTTACAGATGAGGAATCAGAGGCACAAAGCCAATATTATGCCGCTACTCCATGACAAAGTAAAAGTATAACCCAGCTTACCCTCTTTCCAGCCCAGTGCTTTACCCATGAGACATCACCATCTTCCAGTCACCAGCTGGGTCAGTGACTTGTCACCAGAACCCCCTGATGGAAATTTCTATGTTCTGTATATTCACATTTGATAATTTCTAGAATTGGGATATTTCTTTTGGTAATATTTTGTATATATCTTCTAGATATAAACAGTCATTAGTATGGCAGAACACAAATGTGTTGAATTTCAGAGCATACTGCTTGTTCCTCTGTTTTCCGGTAAGCTGATAGATAGGACTGCAGGATGAAACACGTTGTTATTTGCAGGATGTATATTTTGTGGGTTGGTTTGGATGAACTGATCTTTGTAAATTAGATTACTTCTGTGTATTATAAATGTTTGCACAAATGCCTAGAGCTTTAAGATAGACACTTCATAAGGAATTTGAGAGAATATATATTTGTAGTATAGAAAAATTCTAATTCTGTAGAAATAGAATTGCATGATGTCACATATGTAGTCAAAATCTATAATATGGCCTTCATTTAAACATGGTGAAGTGAATGCGATCTTGGAGGGAAAGTGATTTTAATTTCACCTCATTTTAGTTTAGCCATCCATAAAATGAATATAATATATATAGGTGTTTTGAGTGACCTAACATTCGTTACATGCTTGGAGATAAATAGATATGCAAGGTAATATTTACATGAAGAGAAGGGAGTTACCTGACTTGTAAGGTAACTCCCTTCTCTTCATGTATAATAATGCCTGCATCTGTAATTTTCACTTCATGCATCTGAAGAAGTGGGTTTTTTACCCACGAAAGCTTATGCCCAAATAAATCTGTTAGTCTTTAAGGTGCCACCAGACTCCTCGTTGTTTTTGTGGATACAGACTAACACAGCTACCCCCGATACTTGACACCATTCAGGGCACTGGATTTATAATAAAGGGATTAGAAGATGTTTCAAGTGCAGAGTAGAATGTTCACCACTCTATTTATGGAAACTGTTACTTACAAGTCTGCCATGGATCCTGGAGGTTAGAGTAAAGCTGGATCTGTCCCAATGATGTAGTATCTTGGCTGGTTGAAGTCCAAGACTCACATCTGTCTTTGTAGATTCTTTTTTTAAGTAACTTAACTTTAATTGGCTTCTAACTAACTTGATAGAGAAGAAATCTGAACTGAGAACAGTTTTGTGAAGTATTGTTCTTCGGAAATGTATTTTCCAAATCAATAAATGATATGCATAAGCTTGATCTGAAACACAAGTAATGCTTTTTGTGGAGTTCCCTTTCTAGTCACCCTTCCTTTATACAGACGTTTTAACAAAGGAAGAGGCTGTAATCTTCCAACTAGAAGAGGGTAGATCAGTTCAGGGTGGAGGAGGGGAAAGGGGAATGAGTGGACAAAGCATCATTTCCTTGCTCCAAACCAGAATAACTTAAATCCTTCCTTGCACACACTGACTTATGGAGAGGAGTGGTGGTTTAGGAATAGCCACTCAGTATGGTAAAATTCCCCAGCAAGGGGCTGATTTGTTGAGATACTAGATACTAGTTTGAGCTTTTTGTTATCCTGAAAGGGCTCTGCACTAGATGCTTCTCAGCCTGAGGGCTGTATTGTGCAAGAGGCAGATATCTTGTAGGAGATGCTGGAGATGAGGATCCCAGCAACGATGTACCCTGATGTGCAGGGGGAGGGGAGGATACTCTGGTGGTGAGTGTGCATCATAACAGGGCATCTATCCCCTCTACTTCTTCTGCAAGCCGGCAAGCCTCTTTTCTCCAACATGGTGGTAGTTTGGAAACCATGAGTAATTCCCAGTGTAGCTTTCCTCAAGGATTGCATTGGGCTAATATTGCCAATGTATTACCCGCACGATGGCTCCCTACGGGTTAACAGGACCTTGTCCCAGTAAAGGAGCCTTTGTCACGCAGTAAATATTCTTAAACATGTACAGGTATTGATTAGCAATCAACAATTAATCATCAGAATACGCACGCCAACATCTAATACTCACCACTCCCAGTAAAGCAGACGGATGTCTCCCAATGGCCAGTCAGGATCCAATCTCATTCAGGGCTCCAGCTTCCATGTAGCCTACCTCATGCAGGGGTTAAAAATCCTAGCAGCTTTGGTCTTGAGCTGTATCCCGGAGTTAAGTTCCAACAAGCTTGTTTCCTGACCCTCATTATATAGTTAAAATGAGACTTCTTCTTATCAATACCTTCACCAGTTATTTTACTCGAAACATATCTATACAAAAAAACCCTAACCGATCATTTTCTCTCTACAGGGGTTCACATGCCTAAGACTGCCTACTCATTAACTTTTGTGTTTTTCAAAGTTAGTAAAAACTTCTTAAGGTCTGTTTATCTTTATGCTTTGTTAGCTGAATGCTTTTGCAACAGCAAAACTTTTCACTTTTTACTATCAGGAAGAAGTTGCAGGAACTCAAGACTAGCTTGTCCATTCTCTCCCCATTCTCGTGACTTTGTGAATATCTATCTATCCCTGGTAGTAATGCTGCAGCTCATACTTTTCTATCTGTCTGCCGACGTCAAGGCTGAATTTTCCTGACTCTAGTTTTTGTTTCCAACTTACGGTGACTGAGCATACAGGATGGCTGTGGGTTATGCTAAGTTCATACACAAGGTGGCTGTGAGTCATGTCAAGTCCAGGCCTCTCGTTACAAATGGTTCTGGTCTCTTCAAATGAGGTGAGCTGGAAGAGCACATCACATCTGGTTTTTTAAAAAAAAAAAAAAAAAAGGCAAAGCAAAGCTCCCATTGTGAAGTGCGTTCACACAGAAGACCTCTGAATAGGTGAAAATTCCTTCTGGATTCCCACTGGTGGAGTAAAAGCCATAATGCAGCCCATAGCTCTAATAGTGCTGGTCACTTTTGTTAAGTCACCTTGTATGTGAGTGGAAAGAAACAGGGAGGCAATTCAAACATTTTTTGGTAGCATCTTAAGAAAACTGCATCCTGTTTTGTAAGCAGCACCAGCACACAGTTGTAATTGCTTTCATTTTCACTGCTAGCTTTTGGGCAGCACTTTAACTAAGTGTGATAAATCAGCCCAATAGTCAAGACCTTTCTGAGGAACCTGGTGTGGAATACCTACTGCAGGGCAATCGCTATACCATCCATCTGGAAAAGAAGAAAGCAAAACTAATAAATCAGGAGAGCAGCAAAAACATGGGGAGGGAAACACTCACATGGCACCTACTCATAGCACAATGAATTCCTGTAGCACAATGCTGTTCGGGAATGGACTAAGAGCTTGAACTTCTGAGGTGCTGAGTGCCTGTGGAATGAGGCTGCACACTCCTGCTATTGACTTAGAGCAGAGTTGAGGTGAACAGCATCTATAGACCATACGTTGTTGATATTAAATTGTTTTGTTTAAACAGTTATCTGTCATCCTTGCTAGTTTTCTAATTAAATTATTTTCATTGGAAAGACTGGGCATTCCTACAGGTTTTAATGCCTTTAAGAATCTAACAATGTGTTCAGGTTTTAGAATTTTTCCTTGCGGGGGGAAAAATGAGAATTGTTCCTTCTCCACACACCCCAGCATGATCTAAATTATACATTCATGGAATCTGTATGAATTTGGATAGAAACATGCATCTTTAGCTACCGCCAGTGAGCAGAGAGCTCAGCTTGGGGGCAAATATGGCAGCTGTGGGGTGTAAATAAGCTCGAGTCAGTCCCCCTTTCTTAGCTACCCTTCCTATTCCAGGAGCAGTGTTACTACATTTGCTGTTTACGACTGAGTTTCCTCCATACTGCATTTATTCTGCTATGGCTAGCTATAATGGGTTTAGAGCAAGAATCTGCCAATTGTGTGGTGCAAAATGGCTGTGAATCAAAAAAATAAACAATTATAATCCATATCTAACCACAGATTTAATGTATGCTTTCTGCCTTTTGTCATTTTATAAAAATAATTAGACACAGTGGGGAGAGGAGGTTGTTACACCCACACTGAAAATGGTTGGACTTGCGCACCTAAATTTCTGCCTAGCCATGTATCGTAAACATAGGAATTACTGATATCTCCACATTCATTTACATATTCTTACTTATTTAATGAAGTTTCTGCAGAGACTACTGGTGTTCATAACCCATTTAATTGAGAGTTCAGATTTGTGTTCTTTCTGCAGTGTAAAAAGCACTGCAAGGGATCAATCACAAATATTCATTCAAATAGATTAATAGATTCATCATTCTGATGTCAAAGACCACTATACTCATATAATCTCACCTCCTCCAGATCATGGGACATAGAATTTCACTCAGTAATTACTAGATCAAGCCCACAACTTCTTGTTGAGCTAGAAGTTTTTAGAAAGACCTCAGTCTTGATATAAAGATTTCATGGGATGAAAAAATCTATCATATCCCTTGATAAATCATTTCAATGGTTAAATACCCTCACTTTTTTTAAACAAAACAAAATACTTTTATTTTGAGTCTGAATGTGTTGAGCTTCAACTTCCAGCAATTGGATCTTGTAATGTCATTTTCTGCTGGATAAAAGAGTCCTCTACTATCAGAAATCTTCTCCCCAGGAACGTACTTAGGCTATGAGGAAGTCACCTCTCAGCCTTCTCTCAGATAAACGAAATAGATAGAACTTCTTAAGTCTATTACTGTAAGCCAGGTTTCCAGTCCTCTAATCATTCTTGCAGCTCTCTTCCAGACTCTTTCCAGTGTTTTAATCCTTTTTGAAATGTAAACACCAGAACTGGACACAGTATATCAGTAATGGCCTCACTAATCCACAGAGGCAGAGGTACACAGAGGCAGTACCACTTACTCCTATTCAACACTTCTCTGTTTAAATCCAAGAATGGTTAGCCCTCTTAGCTACAGCATCACAGGACCTCACATTCAATTGGTTATCCACCATGACCCCTATGTCCTCTTCAAGTCACTGCTTTCAAGGATACAGTCCCTTGTTCCAACATTCTTTGATCCTAGATGTGTGCCCTTATATTTGGCTGTATTAAAATAGCATTTCTCCTGAAATTTCTTATGAATAGTCATATAAATAGCATCTCATCCCTCATGCTATATGCAACACCATTTTTTGCAACCACTTCCTTGGGCTACACGTGGAAGGGAAAAACTGACCACTAAGTGTCAGTAAGAATGAAAGCAAGTGAGCAAGAGATATTGAATTTTTATCTCTTTTGATCTGATCCTGCAAGTAAGTATTAATCGCATGGGTAATCCCGTTGAAATCAGTGGCACTATTTGTATAAGGCTTTTCACATGAGTGAAGACTGAAAGAATAGCCCCTTTTTATTTTTGAGCATGAACACACAATGATTTGCTGTTCCACTGTTACTTGTGAGGGATCACTGGCATCCAACCCAGGCACGTAGGTCTCCGGGCAGCGCTCAGGCCACAACTTCCACCTAGCAGCTCATCTTCGTAACTAGGGAAGGTCCATGGAAGGGCTACCTTGCCGAGGGCCCTGCCTCCAAAGCTTCTCACTGGGGGAAACATTGAGCTCCCTCCCTTCCCCCCCATTGGCTGAGGAGTGCTATATAAACCAGGAAGTTATCTGAGAAACTAGAGGAATCCTTGGCTGGCTATGGCTATGGAAGCCTTCTGACCCCTGCATTCATGCCTGCTTCTGATTCCTGTCCTCCTACCCCAGATCACCATCTTCTCCCAGTTCCTGCGGTCCTGCTCTACTCCAGGCCCCGCTCCCTTCCTTTACCCCTGACACTGTCTCTGACTCTGGACCTTGGCCTAGCACCTGTCTCCAGTGTTGGTTTTGACCCTCTGCTCCGACCATTTGGCATGACTCCTGCTCCAACCACTATGCCCCATTGCAGTACTGTTTTTAATACAATAGACTATTATCTATGTTAACAATGATCCTGTATTAAAAATAAATTCAAGCACATTAGCACAGACTGTACTTTCCAAAGAATTTTACAGTAGAAAAAATTAGGTTTCATGGGTAAAATAGATTTTTTTTTGGTATGAATATAGGTTTATTGGGACATGTAAGGCTATCAAGCAATGAAACAAAAAGATCTTCTAAATAATATGGGACTATTTAACTTAGCTGATTACAACACATCTACTTTATAGTATGACGGACTGTTTGATCAAGCAATATTGTGAACTTTACCATAGACCTCTGGAAGTTAAAATAATCCTTTACTGTTATGTGAATTTTACATTCTTTATTCTTCACTTCATGCATTTGGCTTCAAAAGAGGTCCGTGAAATGCAGTGATAAGGTAATTGTTCTATGTCCTGAAGCTCTAGACTACATGTTCATTATTTGCTCTGTTTGTCTATGAAGGACTTTGGTTACAGTTTCCTGTTTTCCGTCAGACTTTGTCTAAAGATATTTTGCCACTCTCACTTATGTAGCTGTGGCGCTGAACAATCTAGAAATCACTTTTTCTATACTCAATTTCCTGTTCTATAAAAGGGAAACCCCAGTTGCAGTTTGCCAGTTTCTGGAACCCTGAACTGAACCTCTAGGAGGTCCTATGCTATGGACCAGTAGTTCCCAAACTTGTTCCACCACTTGTGCAGGGAAAGCCCCTGGCTAGCCGGGCCAGTTTGTTTACCTCCCGTGTCGGCAGGTGCAGCTGATCGCAGCTCCCAGTGGCCGCGGTTTGCTGCTCCAGGCCAATGGGAGCTGCTGGAAGCGGCGGCCAGTAAGTCCCTGGGCCCGCGCTGCTTCAAGCACCTCCCATTGGCCTGAGCAGTGAACCGCGGCCACTGGGAGCTGCGATCGACCAAACCTGCGGACGCGGCAGGTAAACAAACCGGCCCGGCCCGCCAGGGGCTTTCCCTGCACAAGCGGCGGAACAAGTTTGGGAACCACTGCTATGGACTACAGAAAAAACCCTCTGGTACCATTTCCCGGCATACTTAGAGTCAGTGGGGTGAGGACAGAATGGACTAGAAACTTCTGCTGTAACTTCTGCCTGGGGTGATGTGATAAAGCAGTTTGCTGAGCCAATGATGAACCAGGGCTGCAGGTCCGCCCCATTCCCAACCACAGTCTTCTGGCCCCACTCCTGGCTGTGGCTCCAGCGGCAGTTCTGGCCACAGCTCCGCTCCTGGCTCTGGACCCTGGCTCCTGGCCCCAACTGTGGGCCTGCTTCTGGCCGAGCTCCCAGCCCTCACCACAAGCCTGCTCCCACTCCTGACTGTGGCCTCTGGCTACCAGCCCTGACCTTAGGCCTTTTCCCAGCCACAGGCCCACTCCCAGCTGTGGGCCCTGGCTCCCGAATGTGACTCCTGGAGGGAGGGACGGGGTCATGGAGCAGGTAAGGGAGGGGTGTGACCAATGAAGTTTGGGTACCACTGCTTTAACTGGTTCCTTATCCACCTTTCAGTTCTTGCATTGATCCCCATCTTCTCCAATTTAACTAATAATTTCCCATGTGGAACTATATCAAATGCATTATTGAAATCCAGATACATTAGATCTACTGCATTTCCTTGGTCTTCAGAATTAGTTGCCTTCTCAAAGAAAGAGATCAGGTTGGTGTGGCATGATCTACTTTTTGTAAAATCATGTTGTGTTTTATCTCAATTCCCATTTAACTCTATGTCCTTAACTACTTTCTCTTTCAAAATTTGTTCCAAGACCTTGCATACAATGGAGGTCAAACTAACAGGCCTGTAGTTTCCCAGATCACTTTTTTCCCTTTTTCTTAAAAATAGTAAAAATATTAGCAATCCCACTGGAGGATTGCTAATATAGTATGATTCCCTTAGTTTACAGATTAATTAAAAATCCTTGCTATTGGGCTTGCAATTTCATGTGACAGTTCTTTTAATATTCTTGGTTGGAGATTATTCAGCCTCCCTTTTCCCCTCCTGATTTAGTCCCATTAAGATGTTTGAGTTTGACTTCCACCTCTGAGGTGGTAATTTCTACTTCCATAGCCTGATTTCCATTTGCCTTCCTATCACTACCCCAAAGCTCTTCATGACCCTCCCTTATTAAAAACTGAGGCAAAGTATTTGTTTAGGTATTGGACCATGCCTAGATTATCTTTGATCTCCACCCCATCCTCAGTGCTTATTGGTCCCACTTCTTCTTTCTTTTGTTTTCTTTCTATTTATGTAGCCATAGAACCTCTTACATTGTTTTTAATTTCCCTTTCAGGGTCCAGCTCTGCTTGGCTTTTGGCAATTAGTTTTCCCTACACTTTCTGACCTCCAAGAGGTAGCTTTTCTTGCTGATCCATCCCATCTTCCATTCCTTGTAGGTTTTCTGCTTTCTCTGAGTAACTTATTTGAGATGCTTGCTCATCCAGCTTTGTCTGCAACCCTTACCTGCAATTTCCCCCCCTTTGCTTGGGATGCAGGCTTCAGATAGTTTCTTCAGCTTTGACGTAAAATAATTCCAAGCTTCCTCCAAATCCTTGAGTTCTTCTGTCCAGTCCACTTCCCTAAAAAATTAAGGAAATTAGTTAAAGTTTGCCTTTTGGGAATTAATGACCCTAATTGCAGATCTATATTTGTTTCTTTCTATTTAGTTTAAGCTGAATTAGGTCATGATCACTTGAACCAAGTTTGTTCCCTACAACCTGTTCTTCTGTGAGGTTGTCATTACTCACCAATAACAAATCTCAGTTGGCATTACCTCTTGTAGGTTCAGTAACTATTTGGTGAAGAAATCTGACAGCTATCACATCCAGGGAAATCTGGGCCCTACTATTATTAGTAGCACTTGTACTCCAATCTATATCTGGGAAGTAAAGTCTCCCATAGTTACACAATTCCCAGAGTATTTATTTCATTAAAAATATAAGAGGTTCCTATCCATATCCAGATCAGATCTGGGGGTCTCTTAAGCATACCCCCAAGCACTCTTCCACGGGAGCCTCTGGTTGCTTTCTTCCCCAAAGTGATTTTGACCCAATCAGACTCTGTTTTATCCTTTCCATCACTTCTAATTTCTTTATAGTCTATCTCATTATTAATATGCATTGTTACTCCACCACCTTTACCTTTCCTGAAGAGCACATACCCTTCAATCCCTGTACTCCAGTCATAACTACTATTCAGCCACATGTCTGTTATCCCTATGATATCTGGTTTCGCTTCCTGCACCAGTAGTTCTAGTTCCTCCATTTTGTTATACAGGTTCCTTACAAACATCTTAGTTATTTCTGCTTGGCTTTGTCCAGATTTCTCACCCAATTAGGTACAGTCATTCTACTGACAATGTCACCTGCCTGACTGTGAGCTTATCTTTGCTGGCACTATATTTCCTCTTAATGTCTATTCTCCTACCCACTGCTGTTCTGTTCTCCATTGTTTCTTGATTTTCCTCTTGGTCAATGTTAGAATCAGGTGTGGAGATTACCATCTCCCCCGAGTTCCTAGTTTAAAGCTCTTTAATCAGTTGAGCGAAACTCCATCCCAGAAGTCTATTTCCCTCCCTACTCAGGTGGAATCATATGAGAACAGTTGTCTGTCCATGAACGCCTCCCAGTGTTAGAACATCCAAAAGCCTTCATTATAGCACCTTCATTATAGCACCACGGCCTGAGCCATCTGTTGAATATCATAATTTTGTCTCACTTTAGTTCTCTTCCCCTAGGGAAAGATAGAATCCCAGCGAAGATCACATGAGCCTCCATTTCTTTAAGTATCTTCCCCAGCCTGGCATAGTCTCCCTTGATGTGTTCCAGTGAGAATCTAGCTGTATCATTTGTTTTCACATCAAGAACAACCAGTGGATTCCTTCCTGCTCCCATTAGGATCCTCTTCAGCCTGAGGTCCACTTCCCATATTTTAGCTCCCAGCAGACAGCACACACTTCTGTTGTTTGGATCAGCTCTGGTGACAGGCCTGTCTGTTCTTCTTAGTAGAGCGGCAACAATCATGTAGACTTGCCTCTTCTCGGTGTTGGTGTGATTGTCTGGCCTTCCTCCTGTTCTTTCTGGCTGCATGTCCTCTTCTGCATGTCATCCTCTATCCTCTGAACTCTGGCTCTCTCCTTTGACTCTTCCTGTCTTCTTGTAAGACTTTTCTCTACTTCATTGCCCTCCCACCTTCTGTTACTGCCTGCTGTGCTCCTCCTTCATTTTCCAACTCAGCAAACCTGGTCCTGAGCTCTATTTCTCCTTCACTAGCCTCTTCGTCTGTCCGGTTCTCATAGTCACATGCTTCCACTGGCCTCCTTCCTCATCCAGCAGTCTACCCTCACAGTCCTCCAGTCCAGCTTGCCTCTGCAAGTCTTGACTTTTTTCCTTTCACCTCCTCTTGCCTTCCCATCATCTGCTTGAATCACTTTTGAAACTCCACCATAGTTTCCATCTCCATCTCCAAACCTCGGATCTTCTCTTTAGTCAACTCTATCAGGTGTCACTTCATACAAATGAAGCTCTTTTGGGCTACCTGCTCCAGGATAATGTACATTCCACAGCTTCCACATCCAGTCTTCTTCATTGTATCTGCATTCCTTGGCTCACTACCACTGCTGACTCTGATGACTAGAACCCAGAAACCCAGAAATTGTTCTGTCTCCTAACCACTGTAGTTCTTGGGCTCTTCAGATTGTCTGGAAAGAAAAAAAAAATCAGTGTTTATGTTGGAAAAACAAATATTTGTAGCTTTTGAATTTCTATGCAGTGAAACAAATAAAGACTAATCAAGTTTAACGTTTGGCAAATGTTAATGTGTAATGCAAAAATAGAGCTATTAAGTTCCCTCTCTAGATGCTCTTGCTGTTTTATTTCTCTCTTGTCCAAATTCTATTTGACATTGAATTTAATATCCAAAAGAGATAATGAAAGCCCTTAGCATGATCACTGTGGAGCGGCAATACAGTATGACATTTAATGGAATGGACATTTTCATAAAAATGCTTTTCAGCTGTTCAGTGTTGTCTTTGTACATTTCTTTTGTCAGTTAACTTAAACAAACATTTCTTATGCTAATATTAAATCACCTGTTTCCCTGATTTTTTTTTCTTGTTACCTCAATCAAAGATATAATGGTTCAGGGTTTCTCAGGTCCTAGAAAAATGTTGATATATTGTTCATATGTGTCATAGTCATCTTGTGAGGAAATCTCTAGTTAACTTCAGACATTGCTTTGCTATTTTCTGAACACGTGATAAGCTTCCTTTTATTGTTTGTTTGTGGTTTAATTCCTATCCACTGGGGAAGCCTGTTTTCTAAATTCTAAGTGCCAGATTCTGCCACCATTGTTCACACTGAATACCTTAGTTCAGTAGTCCCAGGGAAGTCAAAGGGCCTATTAGACAAATGTGCTGCTCAATGTGAGTGTAACTATCAGAATCTGTCCCTAAACTAATACCCTCCCCTTTTATATCTACAACCCATTACCCCACATAACTATGGCTCATACCTTCTTGCAAAGAGCTCAGATTAATAAGAGGGAAATTGAGAATCTTGAAAACTCCTTTTCACTGTTTCAGTGATCAGGTGTAGTTACATTAGCCTGCGTGAAACATTTAGAACAGTACAATTACCAATAAAAATACGATGTGACCTGTTCCCAAATGCTGGAACCTAAATTAGAGCAACCCATTCTACATTTTGATGCTTAGTTTGATGCTTCCCAGCAGCAAATAAGTGAGGTGAAGAGGAAAATGATAATCTTCCCTCCTGTGAAGGCAGGAGAGACTGAGAGCCAAAACAGCTAAAAGCTTGGGCTGGTGGGATGAAAGAGCAAGAAGAGATAATGTCAAGTGGAGTTATAAAGATCCACACAGTAATCACAGAGCTCTCCAGCTCTTCAAAGGTGAGAACCACTGATATACATAATACAAATCACAGTTTATATAAGTTAAAAAAAAAAGGGATGGATGAGGGAGAGAGTTGGCGGAGTGAGGTAGCGGTGGAGGAATAATCTAATAATTATGTTACACTACAAATTCAGATATATTATTCTAGTAACTCCAGTAATATCTTTTTCTGTCTTTAACAGAATGAACATTGTTCTGTTGGATTCCATTCCATTTTTTTAACTTCTGCAGTATATTGACCACTTGTAGAGCTGCCCTCAGTGCAAGTCCTAGGCCTAAACAAAGATGGCTGCTATGCTCCCTGCAGTAAATGACTGTTCTGTTTGTGTCAGAGGGGTAGCCGTGTTAGTCTGTGTCCACAAAAACAATGAGGAGTCCGTGGCACCTTAAAGACTAACGGATTTATTTGGGCATAAGCTTTTGTGGGTAAAAAACCCACTTCTTCAGGGAAAAAACACTTATTCTGTTCACGTGCTCTCCCAATCCCTGGAGGGCTCAGGTTTGCTCTAACCTGTGAAAGTCCCTAAACAGTGCTCCAGCCACACCCAGGTCCCCTCCCCACAACATACCCAACATACTCCCTGTCAGGAAGGGACCTGGGAGCAGGTGTGAAATAGAGCCAGCTGTTCTGGTTTTGTGTCACCTGGCGATTTGCCTACAATGGGGGAATCCTCAGATCCCTACCTACTTAGGGCTGCTTTATGCCCTCATTTATATAAATGAAGAGGAGCAAAGGGACCGTAGCAGGGACCAGGATCTGGCCCTCTGTTTACTGATGTCAACAAATACTGTCCTTTACAGTGAATAGACTGACATAATGGTGAGATAAACATAGAGTAATACAAGAAGATTTCTTTATTTCTGATGGAGTACTGAATTCCTAAATGTATCTAAAGGGGTCAATGAGAGAAATAGAGTGAAAAAGAAAGAAAAAGTTTCAAGTTCTGTCTGAAGCTAGTAGTGCGGGCATATTACAAAAGTTGTTTGACAGGGTTTTGAGGGAAGATTTCGGCAAATAGTTGCTGAGGCAAAATGTTAGCTACTTTTGATTTTTGAAGACTATGGGCTGGTGGTGTTCACGTATTTCAGTTTATGCTGCCGGGTGATTAGTGAAAGTTGAATTGTCTCATGGCTTTACATGGGCAGTTTTTTTTTAAGTGTCAGTCTAAATATATACAGTATATATATATAGCAGCTGACAGAGATTGTTACTTACCTGAAGGATGATTCTAAGGCAGGTTCTAAGGCAGGAAGATTTGAAATTTATGCTCCTTGTTGTTTCAGACATCTGAGTGTGCATACCGTCCAAAATAGTGACAACCATGCAATTGTAAGTTGCCGTTAATTTGTTACAATGTCACGTACTAACACACTAACCTGCGTGAATGCTGTGAAAAATTTTGCACCTGCCTTCAACACTTGCTAGAGCATGACTTCTCACTCATCTTGATAGTGAGTAGAAAACTCTGACAACTTCCTTGCTAGTGTTTTGACAGTTTCACTATAGAGCAGAAAAGTAGTTTTCAACAGCACATGGGGGTGTTTATTTAAAAAAAAAAGTGATCCAGAATAGTCATTTATTCAGCCACACATCAGGCTGTTGAGGATGAGCTAACAAAGCAGTGGATCAAGATTTCCTGCACACCCATCTTCCTCCCTTGTCAAATCAGTCTCTGAAATTACAGTACTGAGACTTTAAAAAGAATCAACACAGTCTGCATGAGCACTGGTGGTTACCCTTCTCTTTATAAATTTTTAATTTTTTTTATCTTATTTGTTATGTGACTGACAATGGGCAAAATTCTTTCAAATTAGTTTCATCACTAAACTTAGGTGAGATTTTCTTGGCATTGTTATGATTATTAGGTAGAATTTCAGAAACACCGAAGTACTTTAGGAGCAAAGTCCTAAGTCCCACTTGATTAACTATTGTTATAATTTTGTAATCACTGTTGCTATAATAATGCATTATTAATTGTTTTACTGTGCAATAGTGTTTACTACTCTTGTCTCAATAAACACAAATTTTCAAAACCCTCCCCCCACACACACTTAGTGTCATGTTCCTGGATTCTGTGGCATTCTGCAGCAGTAGACTGGGAATTCTGTGTCAGCTTCATTTAATTCTAAAAATAGGAGCTTTAAAATTAATCAAATATGAAAATTATTTTTGTACTGACTATGCATGACTGCATTGTAGGGGCTGTTTGGGGGAAACTGGAGCCCATTTGCAGCTTAGTAAGGACAGGTTGTTTGGAGCTTTCAGCATTGGGGATCTCAGTCTGGCATTTCAGGTTAAACATGCTAATTCAATGGTTCTGTTAAGATGATCAGCAATGAAATGATTAACAGTGCTGACATGTCAGTTGTTATGTTCAGGTTAAAAATCTATTGAAATAAAAGGGGGAACTTGCACCTCTTTTAGAGTTATTGTTTCAGATGGTCTGCTGACTTGAGTTTACTGAATTGGTTTCATTCAGTTCACCTTCAGACTTTCTTCAGAAGCATGAAAGCTTGAAAGATAATTCTGCCACATGGGATGGATCCCACATCAAGTTCTATGGCCATAGGTTTTGTAGAATAAATAGAGACAATTAATTAATGGTTGTAAATGGTCCTAATCTTTTGAATTTTTGATGACAATGTTTCAAACAGCTCTGATTGGAAATGACTTGGAGATTCTTGAGAATTATAATAGTAATTTTTATTGATAAGGAACTGCAAAGGGGTATAACATGCATGAACATGTGCAGATATATACCCTAGGCCATGGTACCTTAGCACATCCCCACATCTTTGCATATTCTTCTTGGCAGGAGCTGAATTTGTGAGGGATCTATTGCATCAGACTTGTCTCAGGTTATAGGCAAAGCTACAATGAGCAGGGTGTATATGTGTCCATCTGTGTATGATTGGATGGTGGGAAGATGTTAAGTCAGTTCCCCTCTACTAGCCCAAATTCATCCATATGTCCAGGATCTCCTCTACCTGCCTCCTCCATGGAAAGACATTCATTCATTTAACTGCTTGTGGGAGGTTACAGGCTTTGCAGGGGCTCCCTGTCTCTCCTGATGCTACAATCTGTATGTTGAAAAGGAGTACTTGTGGCACCTTAGAGACTAACCAATTTATTTGAGCATAAGCTTTCGTGAGCTACAGCTCACTAGCTCACGAAAGCTTATGCTCAAATAAATTGGTTAGTCTCTAAGGTGCCACAAGTACTCCTTTTCTTTTTGCGAATACAGACTAACACGGCTGTTACTCTGAAAACTGTATGTTGTCCTCTTCAGCTCATTTTCATTTTCCTTCCCCTTGCCTATATGGCATTACAGAATTTTGCTTCCTCTTCCCTGTCCCCACAGCAACAGACTATGAGTGTATGCATTGGGTTTACATGGGCTGCAAGAGAGTATGCAGCAGCACTGGGGAAAGGAGGGGTCAAGGAGGCAAGTGGAGATATAATGGGGAAGAAACAAAGAGAATGGGTACTGATTGTAAGCTCTTCAGGGTAAGGACTGTCTGTCTGTGTTTGCATAGTGCCCAGGACAATGGGGTCCCTGTTCTGATGGCGGCCTTTGGAAACTACTGTAATATAAATGTTAAAAAAAGAACTGGGGGCGGTGGGCTACATGAAATAGTGTCTGTGTGTATTTATACAGAACTAGGGAAAATATGAACTGAGGAGGGAAAGAACTGGAGGGATGGGAGAGGAGGCTCTGGAGGAAAGAACATCATCAGGAACAAAAAACAGAATGAAAAATAGAAAGTAGGGGTGTCAAGGTTCCTTCCCCACTCTGAACTCTCGGGTACAGATGTGGGGACCTGCATGAAAGACCCCCTAAGCTTATTCTTACCAGCTTAGGTTAAAAACATCCCCAGGGTACAAACTTTGCCTTGTCCTTGAACCCTATGCTGCCACCACCAAGCGTGTTAAACAAAGAACAGGGAAAGAGCCCACTTGAAGACGTCTTCCCCCAAAATATCCCTGCAACGCCCTACACCCCTTTTCCTGGGGAAGGCTTGATAAAAGTCCTCACCAATTTGTACAGGTGAACATAGACCCAAACCCTTGCATCTTAAGAAGAATGAAAAATCAATGAGGTTCTTAAAAGAAGAATTTTAATTAAAGAAAAGGTAAGAGAATCACCTCTGTAAAATCAGGATGGTAAATACCTTACAGGGTAATCAGATTCAAAACATAGAGAATCCCTCTAGGCAAAACCTTAAGTTACAAAAAGACACAAAACCAGGAATATACATTCCATTCAGCACAGCTTATTTTCTCAGCCATTTAACAAAAGGAAATCTAATGCATTTCTAGCTAGATTACTTACTAAATTAACAGAGTTTCTGAGATTGCATTCCTGATCTGTTCCCGGCAAAAGCATCACCCAGACAGACAGACCCTTTGTTCCCCCCACCCCAGCTTTGAAAGTATCTTGTCTCCTCATTGGTTATTTTGGTCAGGTGCCAGCGAGGTTATTTTAGCTTCTTAACCCTTTACAGGTGAAATGGTTCTGCCTCTGGCCAGGAGGGATTTTATAGCACTGTATACAGAAAGGTGGTTACCCTTCCCTTTATTTTTATGACAAGGCGGAAAATGAGAAGTGAAAAAATGAAGGAGACAGACAGGTAGGCAACTTGTGGGAACATAGAGAAAACAGATGATGCCAAAAATGCACCAGAACCTAGTAGGAGTGATTGGGGGAAGGGGAGACAGGTTGTCAGTTATTGAGTCATCACAAGATTGAGAACCAATGCCAAATGGCCCTGATGCTGAAAAGACTAAGATATATGTTTAATACTATACTAGTGGGAGTACTCATAGTATGCAGAAATATGCATATATGTGTCTTTGCAGAATCAGGACCTTCATGTGTATGGTCATAAATATTTTGAAAAGGAGAGGCTGTTGTATGAAAAAAATTCCACACTACATGTTGAATAATATTTAATGAACTCTGCTGAATTTTTTTTAATCAGATTCCAAATATCACAAGACTCCTGGAGAAACATAATACTGAAAACTGAATTTTCAAAGGCCCTTCTTTTTATACACTAGTTGGCTACTTTTCTATGTGGGCCGATAAATTACATGGGCCCCATGCCAGCCTGAAGGTCTGTATAAGTTCACCTATATGATCTCCATTGGTTTAATATTTTGTAAAGCTTGATTTTTTTTGTAGTGATTTGGGCTGGATAAACAGAACTCCATGTGTGCATCTGTAAAGCCAACATAGTAAGGCTGGCTGTTGTGTGAGGAGTGGCTAGCATTCCACTGCATAAAGGAAAACTACAAGGAAGAAACTTTAATAGCAACAATACAGCATGATGTAGATACCCACTGCAGTATCAATAGCTTGCACTGGCAGGGATCCATTGCAGTGACATAAGGCTGCCTGTAATGAAATTCTAGTTGTACGACTATTACCAGCTGATGTGGGTATAGATACCAACAACCCATTAGAGATTGAAGGCACTGTCCCTCAAAAATATTACAGAGCCAGACACTGCAATTACTTTTATAATGTACCAGCATGGTAGTCAATAGCCAAGTCTAATGCTTTAGTGCCCGTAAAAAGATACAAAACCCATTGTATAAAGGAGCCCACTTGAAACATATTTCCCTTGCTGATCTAATAACAATCTATTTGCCATTTCTTCCTGACAACAGTGGTTCCCTTAATGTGCATACTGCCAGATGAGATTTTAGGGGGGTAAAAACTAGGTTAGGCTACTAAAATATGTATAAATTTATTGGTTCATATAGAAAATATTGCAAACATGACGATCCCTTAATCTCTCTGTCTACTTTAATTTATAAGAACTGTGATTTCTTCTGCCAATTTGGCTATGGGCCATGAAAAGTAATAGCTGATAAGAAACATTATTCAGGATAGAAACAAATGTTTAATGATAGTGCCCACATAACTTCAGAAATGATGTAATAGCTTTTGTTTTACAAGGGCTAATTATAGAATTAGACTGTATGCTCCACTGATCATATATATAATTATTACAATAGCTAACCTTTAGAAGGAATAGTTTGGCTTCCATATATTGTGAGCTTGGCTTACATATATTGGTGAATTTCTCAGCCTTAGACACCAGAAGTAGTTTCAGTATTTGGAATAAGAAAAGGAGTACTTGTGGCACCTTAGAGACTAACAGATTTATTTGAGCATAAGCTTTCGTGAGCTACAGCCCACTTCATCGGAATACATTTTTTAAAAATATATTGATGAAAAAAGTAGCAATTCAAGATTTTTTTTTTAGTGAGGATCTATCCTATTAGTGAATATTTTCTCATCAATAGATTCCATCATTTTTAACCCATCCCAAATATACTATTCACCTGTTTTAGTATACTGTACAATAAATAATGCATAACATGCCAAACCATTGTAATATTAAAATAAGGTGTATGCTTCAAAAGAGGAAATGAACAGTTAGGTTGTAAATACATAATGTAAATAGCACCACACAGAGTACTTAGCTTACAAACACAATACTTGAGATTTTCAAAACAATCTAGAGGATACAGACACATCTTCTATAAAATTAATGGAGGGTAGACTATTTTGAAAATCTCTGCCAATACACCTGATTCCTTTCCTCATGTCAGTGTAAAGTAAAGTTGTAACTCCAGTGACAGCCATAGTGTTAGCCCTGTAAAACTTGCAGAAGGAGAATCAGAACTGATGGCTATTAATGTCTGCAGTGTTGTTGTAGCCATGTCAGTCCCAGGATATTAAATCCATAAGTTGGGTGAGGTAATATCTTTTATTGGGTCAATTTCTATTGGTGAGAGAGACAAGCTTTCGAGATTACATAGAATAAGAGCTCTGCATAAGCTTGAAAGCTTGTCTCTTTCACCAACAGAGTCCAATAAAAGATACTACCTCAGCTACTAATGTGCACATCCACACCTAATAGACATCATCTAGGCCCATAGCATGACGGGAAGAAGATACCCTTTGAGGATAAATTTCATTCCAAAGTGAAATTCACTGCTGTGCACTAGACCAGTACAAAACCTGTTTTATATGAATCCCCCGAATAGTAGTGAATAGTCCTCCTTACCCCAATGCTTTCGTGTCCTCTGCAAGCCTTATATATCACTAAGTCCCACTTACGCCTTTAGCACAGGATATAAGTGGAACCTATTGCCTTGGTCAGACTCTCTGCTGATGTAACCTTCACCCTTAAAAT
The DNA here is from genome assembly GCF_965152275.1 of Natator depressus. Classification (NCBI taxonomy): domain Eukaryota; kingdom Metazoa; phylum Chordata; order Testudines; family Cheloniidae; genus Natator; species Natator depressus. Next base: position 168,622,962 of record NC_134235.1, on the reverse strand, counting down.
CCTCAAAGGAGCCACAGCTGTGGGGAAAAACAATGAGGAGTCCTTGTGGCACCTTAGAAACTAACACATTTATTTGGGCATAAGCTTTTGTGATCTAAAACGCACTTCATCAGATGCATGGAGTGGAAAATACAGTAGCAGGTATATATACACAGTACATGAAAAGATGGGAGTTGCCCTACCAAGTTGGGGGATCAGTGCTAACGAGACAAATCAATTAACAGTAGAATACCAAGGGAGGAGAAATCCCTTTCATAGTGGTAATGAGGGTGGCCCATTTCAAACAGTTGACAAGATGGTGTGAGTAAGAATAGGGGGAAATTAGGATGGGGAAATTAGTTTTTGTAATGACCCATCCGCTCCCAGTATTTATTCAGGCCTAATTTCATAGTGTCCAGTTAGCAAATTAATTCCAGTTCTGCAGTTTCTCGCTGGAGTCTGTTTTTGAAGTTTTTTTGTTGAAAAATTGCCACTTTTAAGTCGGTTATTGAGTGACCAGGGAGGTTGAAGTGTTCTCCTACTGGTTTTTGAATGTTATAGTTCCTGATGTCAGATTTGTGTCCATTTATTGTTTTCCGTAGAGACTGTCCGGTTTGATACATGGCAGAGGGGCATTGCTGGCACATGATGGCGAATATCACAGCTGTTGGGATTGATCATATTATCAATAGAGATCTCAGTGATATTCAAGTTGGTTTCCAACTCAATCAAACATCGTTTTTCCCTTTAGTCTTTCCACCCTCAAAGCCCTGGACAGGAATCCCATGTTGTGGAGTCTTTAAACTCCGACACTTGAGGACGATGCTGTGGAGCTGCTGCTCACTGCTTTTCCTTTCTCTCATCTTCTGCTCCTGTATATCCTAGCTTCCGCATGTGATGAGAGAAGAGCATCTGGCCCTTAGTGTTTGAAACCATGAGTTTTCCTGTTTATTTAAAACCATTATTGTATGATCATTGCTTTTAGGCAGAAGACTTTTGAATTCATTATGATCTATTAAAGTTTTCTAACACTCTAATGTAACACTCTGTATGGCTTGTAGCTAAATACAACTTTTATACAAATGCTTCAAAATTGCCTAGAGAAAACTAGACGCTCTCTTGGTAATGAGGCCAGAATCGTAGAACATAGGCACCTGAAGGTAATGAATAACAAGTCTAATACATTAATATGTAATCCATTAAAGAAGGCAGGAGTAATAGCTCTTACTTTGTGAATTAATTGATCTGACATGTAGATGTAATATTTTTTTCTAAAGGCAGATTTGCCATTTGCAAAGTGATGAGGCTGCTTAAATTTGATGGTGTTCCTACCTCATGTTCCAAAGTTTGAAAGATGAAGAAGAAACTTATGATCTTTTTCCAGTCATGTTTACATAATTCATTTGCCTTTTTACTAGTCAAAGCATAGCAAGACAGAGAAAGATGCTGCCCATTGGATTTGCTTTCACAGTTGATGATGTTAACTGTGGCTATGAAACATCAATTATTGAGCTCATTTTTTGGATCAGCCCATTTAGTTGTTACTGTTTGGTGTTGAGGATACTACAATTCTGTATAATTTTTCCATGGTGTACAATGCATTAATTTGTTATGCATAGCGAAGCAAGGAATCAGACCGTTGATGTGAATTGGAGAAGAGATATAGATCAAGAGCTGCGGACCAGAACGAGTGATATTTTTAAATAGTTTTCAGCATTCCAAATGTAACCAGGCTTCTTGCAGCTCTGAGTTAATTTGTTTTAAAAACAAATAACAGTAGAATCTTGTTTATCCAAATGGAATGGAGGGGGAAGGGGAACTGTGGCTCCATTGAAGCTAATGGCAAAACTTGCAGGATTTCAACTATGTAATCCTCAAACCACTTAAATTAGGTTTCAGCTAAGAGGAGGAATTTTCAAGGATACATAACCTAAATTGATTTGAGACATTTTATGCTTTGTACTACTTATATACAGCGTTCTCAATCGGGGAAAAGGTGTTTTAGTAGATTAAAACTTGCACAGTTGGACACCTCAATTCAAATGTTATGTAAGGTCGCAAATAAAATCAAGTTAGGTGGTTGCACCTTCATTGAATTTGTTCAAATCACATAATTATCATGTGGTATGGATACCATTTTCAGTCTCTAATTAGGAAGTGCTCACGACTAAGGTTAGCAGGGAAACCTTATTGTTATTCAGGAATGATGTGATACGGCAGAGCTTTGTGTAGAACTTTGCATGGGGTTGTTAAGAGCCAGTGCCGTTATTTCCTGGATTTCATCAGCTTTTAATTTATCCCCACACTCAAATTTAAAAAAGGGGAAAAATTACTCTTGACGGGGCAGAACACAGGCATCTTTGGAAGTATTTTTTACTCCTTATCCCAAACCTTGCCCTGCTCTCAGCTACAACTGTATATAGTGGAGTGATTCTGCAGGAACAGGATCTGGCCCACTTAACATTTTGTTTCATTAGAATATTTGTATTTGTCACTGCTTTTTACATGGCTTCTCCAAAGCAGAATGTGAACCCAACATTCATGTCAAAATCTTGAACCCGTGATGTCTGAATGGATTTGAAAATAGGCAAAACAAGCGCATCTAGATGCAATGGCTGCAGTACATGTAAGGGGAGAGACTTCTGAGCATGTGAAAAAGAGCAGTGAATCATTAGGGGAGAAATTCAGAGTGAAGCTGTGGAATCTTGGAGAAAGGATTTTATAGCTCCGGTATTTAACAGGTCCATATGCCAATGTAGCTTCTGCCAAGGATACAGTGTACAGAATTATGGGTGTTTGTAATCCATACATTTTGTTGTGGTGAAATTCTGCTTGAAAATGTTTGATTCTTCCCTCTCCCAATTTTTGCTTTATGCTGAGTTTTGCTGCAGTGGCTATATTCTCATCGAAAATAAACATTTTCAATGCTCAGAAATGTCCTGCTTAGTGGACATGTTCAGTGAAATTGTGAGAAATCTAGAATTTTGAATAGTTTAGCATATTGTCATGAATATTTTGAACACCTGTGTTCAGAAATGAATTCCTTTTCTAGTCTCTTTTCCCAGTCAAGGTAGGGGAATTGTTTACTGGAGTGCTGAAACACACGCCGGTCACTTAGGCATTTCATCTTTGACACAGCGCTGCACAGCATGGCTGATGAGAATGTCATGGAGATAGCTGAGGATACAACGCTATACCCCTTGGTCCAAAAACACTGTCACTTTGGCGCTTTTGAAAAATTTACTATAGGTCCCTGCCACTTAAGCTGAAGAGGCGTTTAGCCACCAACAGTTGAGTGGTTTTGATTTCATCCCATAGAGGGCAATGATATTCATATGCACTGGGTAGTCATTTACCGTATATTCAAGAAGGATGTTGATAAATTGGAGAAGGTCCAGAGAAGAACCACGAGAATGATTAAAGGATTGGAAAACGTACCTTACTTAGACTGATAAATTGCAGGAGATTAATCTATTTATCTTAACAAAGAGAAGGTTAAGGGGGGACTTGATTTCAATCTATAAGTATCTGCCTGGGTAACACATTTTAATAATGGCCTCTTCAGTCTAGCGGAGAAAGGTATAAAACAATCCAACGGCTGGAAGATGAAGCTAGACAAATACAGACTAGAAATAAGGCATACATTTTTCACACTGAGGGTAATTAAACCATTGGTATAGTTTATAAAAGGTCATGCTGGAATCTTCATCACTGACCATTTTTAAATCAAGATCAGATGCTTTTCTAAAAGATGCCTTGTAGGCATTATTTTGGGGAAGTTCTGTGACCTGTGTTACACAGGAAGTCAGACTACATGGTCACAATTATCCCTTCTGGCTTTGGAATCTATGACGCTAGCACTTTGCCCAAGCTAGTTTTGAGTCACAAACAATGGGACTTCAATATCTTCAGCTTAGTGTCATCCTTAGTGTCTCTATTGCAGGGGTTGTCAAACTTCATTGCACCGCGACCCCCTTCTGACAACAAAAATTACTACGTGAACCCAGGAGGGTGGACTGAAGCCTGAGCTCCTGGGGCGGGGGAGGAGGGGGCAAAGCTGAAGCCCCAGGGCTTCAGCTTCAGCCCCAAGGTGTGGGGGCCTGTAACCTGAGCCCTGCCACCCAGGGCCAAAGCCGAAGCCTCAGGGCTTCGGGTTTAGCCCTGGGCCCTACCAAGTCTAATGCCAGCCATGACGACCCCATTAAAATGGGGTTGCAACCCACTTCGGGGTCCCAACCCACAGTTTGAGAACCGTTGCTCTATTGTAATCTCAGAAAGTTTATCTTATCTTGATATTCACCCTACATTTTAATTTGCTTAATTTCATCGCATTAATCATAATTACACCCCAAGTTGCACAAACAATGTTCTTTTCTTGGTGTTTAAGATTTCCATAAATCTGTATGACTTTTACAGCTAATGGAACAACTGTTTGGGACTTTGAAAACTAGGATTGATAAAACTCTTAGATGAAATAATGCAACCTCTGTTTGCATAATACTGCCCTCTACTGAATGGAATCAGAACTGTTTCAGTTACTTGTAACTAAAGCACTCCTTTACATCAGGAATGAAACTTAGGTTAGAAGTGTCCTAAGAATATGCATTGGTTGTAATGTTTGCTTAGTTCCGAGGAATTCAAGAGCTTCATAGTTCTAACTCATTACAAATCACAATTATTTTACTTGACTTGTATCCACTAGGCTGTGTAAACAGCATTGGGTTTAAATATATTTTTTTAAAGTAAAATTATAAGAGAAAGCACTTCAAATCTTTAGCAAGTAATACCATAATAAATCATACACTTTGGTATGATTTATGATTTTCTTGAACTTTTGGGACAAATGGCTGCATTAAAGTGTTTTTAACAGCTTGCTGAGTACTGCTTTCTGTCATTAACTCTCATTGCTTAATTAGAGAAGTGTGGCGCTACACTGTTCCATTAAGAACTGACTCTCCAGTGCATAAACAAATATCTTTTAATAACCACATAAAATACTAGGTTCTTATTAAAACATGGAGCATCCTGGAAGTTTGCATCCTGGAAGTTTAGAAGTGATAAGAGCACTTGGCTTTGCACAAGGAAGTCTTACAAGGACATGGATTGTTGTTGTTCTTGCCTCTGCATCATGAATCCCATTTATTTTTAGAGGTAATTTTCCCTTCTCAGTCAGTTACTAGCATGCTTATGAATCTGTTGATCAACAGAGGGCATGAAACAAACTCTGATGCTCTCATCCCCAGAATATTTAATTTTTTATTCTATAGTGCTGTCATAAAACATGGGCATCTTACATTGCAAATTAAAGGAGAGAGATTTTCATGCCTCATTGAAGTCTGTGCTTTAAATTCATCTTTGAATGGCTAGACCACACAATATTTGAAATTACAGTAATCTCAGGAATGGTTATTTAAAGAGTTACAAATGTGGAAACCCAAGATCTTTAATAAGTTATTTATTATTATGGAAAGAATATACCACATACTTGGCTCTTTATCACATGGGTTAGCAATGAATTATTTTCTACATAGTATTTTTATCCTCTCTTCATTGATTCCCATTATGAGTTCTTGACAATGATTCTTTTAAATATCTGTCTGTTACTGTCACAACAATTAGGACCTGATTCTGAAGAGACTTAAGCATACATGTAATTTATTACTGGGAAGTCAAAGGGTCTAGTCACATGTACAAAATTATGCATGTGATTCAGTCTTTGAAGGATTGGGCCCTGGATTTGTATACTAGAGAGTTGAATGAAAAGATCCCCTCCTCCATCAGCATTCAGAACCCTTTGGTTGATGGCTAAAAAATAATTCATAAAGAGCAAAATCCTGCAGTCCTTACTCAGACGACTATAATGGGATTTTTGCTGATGTAGGGACTTCAGGATTTGACCTTAACTAATAGTTATTAAAGAAATCAGCCCGTTTCTTAGAACTTTTCATAACAAATCTTATGTAAACGTTTTTCGGTAGGAATAAACTTCTATTAACAAAATGTGTTGGCATGTAAACATGCTAGATGAGGGTTTGGTCTCTTTCAGGTATTGGTGACTATCTGTTTGTTTAGGCAGACTGTTGGATTCAGTTGGAGCCAAGGTGAAACAGAAGCATGTGCTGGTTCATGAAAGCCTCCTAATTTCTGTTTTATTCTGCCGTACTCTTTATATGTGTGTGCTAAATGTTAATTTATGATGCTTCATTTGCTATGTATTCGAGAAAGCATGAAGCCAACTCCTTGAAATCTATAGAAAATGTGCCTGGGAAAGGTCTCAATACAAACTGCAAAGCTGAAAAGGAGCCTAGGAGACAACTGAAGCACACAATGTACGAGCAATGGATTCTGCCATCCAACAATTTACTGTAGGGAAAGTTAAATGATGATCTTTCAGGCATATTCTAGTTGGCCGTGATGTAAAACTTACCAGATTACAGAGCACAATCAGTTCTGTCATATAACCCACAATACGTATTCAGTCAGTTGTCATGTACAGTGTACCTGAGTGAATAAGAATGGCAGAGATATAAAATCTACCCGATGACATTTGGGCAGGGATGTACAGCCTACCTGATCACAGATTACAGTCGACAATGAATGATGCAGAGTCTGCTGTATTATATAGTCAACACACTTGATTGAACAATGAAGTACAATTTACCTGGGTTAATCATCAATGTTGTACAGTATATGTAGACACAAATTACAGTCCTCAACAACACACAATATAGTCTCAATTTCCCTAAATGTATAGTATGCATTATTTTAGATAGTATTCAGTGATTTGAAACCCTCTTTATTACATATTACAGCCTATTTGCTTGTGAAAGTCTTTTGACATGTGTTAGCAATGAATGTGTTAGCAATAACATCTGAATCTACTTATAGTTTACAGTGATGTGAAGACTGTCTGATTTTCTTGCAGGAATAATCTGCCTCCTTATTAAAGACCAGTGCTCTTCTCTTGTTCATATTGAGCAATATTCCTTGAGTTGTCCCATTGATTTCAACAGGGCTATTTGCAGAGTATGGCATAACTCAACATGGAAAAATGATGTTTGAATCCGGCCCTAAGAAATTAATTTACCTCCTTTCAGTTGCTATTACCAAGTCAGGTTAACAGTGAGAAGTCATTAATGGAGATCTGAGAAGAAAAAAAATATGGAAGGTAGAATCAGAGATATTGTGTACATTTTTAATGCAGTGACTTTGGAGAATTTGTCTGAACTTACATACCTGAAATAGTTTGATAGGATAGAACTGCTTAATATTTAAAGACCATATTTTTAAACTCAGTAGTAAGGGAAAGATGAATGACAAAAACCACAGTGAGGGAATGCACATATTGGGTAAGGGAAATATTTAGTAAAGAAAAATACTCAGCATCCTGGGTTTTTTTTTCAAACTTAAGTCTGATCCAGTACAGATGTATCTTGTTTCATTGATCCTCATATAAATGGCAGAGCATGGGTGGGGAAGAGGAAGAACACCCAGAAATCTGCCCTTTGTTTTACGTGATTGAGTACCAATATTGCTTTTAGGTCTCAAATGAAATGAGCTCCAGATATTCAAAGTGCTTGAAAAATGTTCAAGCTGGGGTTTTCAAAGGAGCCTAAGGAAATCAGGAAATCCCAAATTTGAATGGGAGCTGAGTGCCAAACTCCGTTAGGCTCTTCTGAAAATCTCAGCCTTGGGAATTTAACCATACCCCACTACCTCCCGGGAGATGGGGGAGTGTTGTTACTGCTATTTTACAGAGGAGGAAACTGAGGAGTGGTTAAGTTACTTGACCAGGAAGTCTGCTGCAGAGCTGGAAGCAGAACCCTGGTCTCCTGCCCATCATTCCTAGGCATGAGACCACAGACCTAAACAGATGTCATTTTGGTGTATTTCCTTTGTAGGCTACTGTCATGGAGTGTGGGGGAGTCCGGGCCCTGCACCCCTCTTCCTGCGATTCACCGTGACTCTCAGCCAGCCAGTTAAACAGAAGGTTTATTGGACAATAGGAACACAGTCTAAAATAGAGCTTGTGGGTACAACCAGCACCCATCAGTCCAATCCTTCTGGGGGGCAGGGAGCTTAGACCCCAGCCTTGGGGTTTCCTGCTTTCGACCACCCAGCCCCAAAACTGAAACCAAACCCCTCCCTCCCCCAGTCTCATTCCTCCTTCCTCCGGCTCCTCCTCCAGCCTTTGTCCAGTTTCCAGGGCAAAGGTGTCACCTGGGTCCAAACCCCTCCCCGCTCAGGTTACAGGCTCAGGTATCCTCTCTCCAGTGGAGTCATCCCCTGCTCTCCCATCCCCCGTGCAGACAGTCCCAGCAGAACTAGACGGCATTCCCGGTCAGTCCACCCCGTTCTCTGCTGCGTCACAGCTACAAACTTGTTTTCCTGCATTCTTTAGGGTGTAAAATTTAAAACTGGCAGAATATATTAATTGTACAGTTGGGGCTCAGTCCTGCAAATTGCTCAGCAGTCTAGTCCTAATCTGTTAAAGCACACACTAATTTAAAGCACATGCATGGTCTTATCAATTGAAGGGTAATATTATGTAGTTTGTATGAGTGAGTAATCAGTGGAACTACTCGTGTTGAAAGTTAAGCATGTGCTTAAATGCTTTGCTGGATGTGGGCAGCGTGCTGAGCAAGATCAAGCCTGTAACGAGCAAAAAATGAATGAACTATCTGAGTGTAACTAGCTGAATGTAATGTTGCTATAACTGGAAAAATACTACTCTGCATTGAAAATGGTTATAGCCATGGAAAGAAAAAAAAAAAACCACCTACGTACTTTGCTGCTTTTGTTTCATAATGTAGGCTAATTTATAGAGAAGAATAAAGAAAATCTTTAGTGAAAATTGGGTCTTGGGTCTTAAATTTATTTTCCTGGCATTTCAGAACTGTTTCTCATTTGGTTTATGAGGTTTAAAGTATATTTTAAAAGTCAGACATTAATTCAGAAACACATTGCTTAACTTCATAGTATCTAAAGTGGTCATTTATCATTTAATAAATTTAATGTTGAAACATTATTGTAAATAAGTGCACTAATGACAACTGCTAGCGTGAACGTATATAAATAATGTTCAAGACAAATTTTATATGCTCAACCATTGCTGTGATCTGAAATGGAAGTAATGAGTGTATTAATGGAATAAGAAAGGCAATATCATTCCTTTAGAAGCTGGTGCATAGTATAATTAGACCAAGAAAGTTTAAGGATGCATAAAACTAATGGCTTGACATTTCATCAGTCAAGATTTATTTCTACTGCTAAAGATTTACATTAATAACTAGTCTTGTAGTGTTCAAAACAAATCACAATAGCATCAACTATTCATTATATTTATTTTAAAGCAAAACACTTCTGAATAAATTCCTTCAAGGACACGTGATATATGTTTAGCTTTTCTTGCTTGTCTTTCATTGACCATTGGAAACATAGCAAAATATGTTTATAAATGATGTTTGAAAATGTGGTCAATAGTGTTTGTTTTTTGGACATTACCTGTCTTCCAAAAAGAGGACAATTCATCCTGCCCACTATGAAGGATTGGTTGGCTCAGAGGATTAAAATGGAGTCTTTCCGCCTACTTAAATCTAGGCCAGATGGATAGTGACTGAAAGTCGGTGCTATCTGTGACAGCCATTTGGTGAACTATAAGAAATAAGTTACTGGTCTTGATAAAGCTTCTCTCAGACCAAATGTCCACATACCTCCCATCCCACACCTCCCCTCCCCCCCCCCAAAAAAAACCCCCCAACCAAACAAAAACGCAATTACAGTTTGAACTGATTAACTCGATTTATTTTTGGCAGTCTCTTCAGAGAGACCAGAAATTAAATGGAAATGGAATTATCTTCTCCCTGTCAGAAGTGGTTCGCGCAGATCAGAATTGAGTGTCACTTTGGCAGGGAAGTTTTCAGTGTTACTGCCTATACTGCACTTGTTGTGGGGATGAAGATATCATTTCTGTCTCCAGGGTTGCTGTCAGGACATCATCTCTCACTAACACTGAATGTACTTTAAAAATACATGGAAAGTGTGGAATAAAATTCAACATAAGCAGGTGCAAGTCCACTGAAATATTAACTGAGATGAGGGTATAGGAGACAGTCTCTCTATTGAGAAGCATGGGAGAGAGGAGAACCATATAACCTTTTGTATCATTGCATAACATATATTGGAATTTTTATCCCGTTGTCTTTCTTTGCCCACAATCTGTCCCTCTTTCTTCCAATGCTATGGCATCCTCTCAGTATGGATTGGGCTATTGCTATTGCTCAGGGCCACAGGGCTTACAAGTGTGAGGTAGTCAGTGTTGACAATGACCTCCCCTCCAGAGTGTGCTTGTCTCCCCACTGAAAGGCACAGTGAAGAAGTGGGGAGCAGATAGAGCTCTGGGAATTGGGAAAAGGAGGAAGCCTTATTTGCCTGCTCAGCCATAATTGTGCTAGTTTCTATTAGCTGGGAAAAGGAACTGCTGGTGAAACCTTCCTCACTCTGTTTGAGGGTACAGCTACACTGCAGACATGGGTGTGAATGGCAGCTCATGTAGACATAACCACACTGTCTGTACTCCCGCTAACTCACTAAAAGTAGTATTCATCTACATTTAGGGCAATGTTAAGAGCACGAGCATTGCATGCCCCGCAGCACGAATAATAGATGACAAATAGTTCTATTTCCTATTGTGATAAACGAATGGTTTTCATGTGTTCTCTTTACTTTCTCTTTCATGTGTTCTCTAAATTATTCCATGTGTACACAGCTTTCATGAGAGTCACTGTCTACTCATACTTCAATCAACTCTACTACTGATGCCTCATCTTTGTATTACTGATGACACTGCCGGTATACAGCATTTATATTGCTGATGCAACCTTCTTCAATATCAAAATGCCATTTTAAAAAGTATAGTCTATTGCTATTCTCTGTGGTTACCACTGTGAATTACCTCAGATAGGTGACAATATTCTTAAATATATGGGCAGTCTTAGATCAGGTCTATAATAACCTCATTTCTCCACATTTCCAATAATTCTCACTATCCTTGAATACTATTTTGTACAGTACAACCTCTGTCATGTCCAGTGTTGCCAGGTAATGGCTTGAAGGACAGCTGTTTGAGTTTTGCATCCCCTAGTGCTTTGTATTGAGCTTCTATTAAGTTATACTCTTTGGTGTCATCTCACTGGCTATTTACATCTTTCCTATACACTTTGTAGTGGTGAAGTATTCAGCTTCACAACTGTTGGAGATATCAATTCACAAATGTATTATAAGCTTCATCAGTGAAGGGAATACTTATTCAAAGATTTATATATTCTTAAAGTTGCATGCGAACAGTACAACCCATTTTGCATTGTTCAGCGTGTATCTCCTATATATTGCAATTCATGAAATGTAACACAGCTGCAATTGTGACATAATTATTTTCTTCCAACATTTGTCTTTCTTGGATGTTTAAGCTCTGATTGTGTAGCAAGCTGGTGACTTAAGCACAGGTGACTTCAGTGGGGTCCATCTACACAAAGCTCTCTGCAAATTGATTTTAAACTCTTTAGGACTGTCTCTTCTTAAGTGTTTGTGTACCATTGTGGCAGGCACTGTACAGTGTTAATCTCTGTGTGAAGTCCTTTAATTTCATTGTATGTATTTTGTACTCGAGTGTTCTAGATATTTAATCAACCTGGTTGTTTACAGTATTTATTTTTCACTGTTCCACTTGCCAATCTGTTTTAATTGTTCTTACCTTTAATTAGAATTATTTATAATTTCTTTTGCATTAAGTCTGGTAATTTTCAATTAACCAATAGACACAAATCTAGCATTTATTTGAGCATCACTACACTAGTCCAGACATTTATGGACACCTACATGTATTCTTACTTCTCCAACTAGTTCTTCCCAGAAGCACAACAATCCATTTACCCCCTAAATATCAGAAAGCAATTTTATTTGAGGATGTGGATTCATCAGTTAACTTGCCGTCGCTTTTTATGTCCTGACTCAATTGATCTTCTCTTGCTAGAAGAAAAGTCCTGAATAAGAATGAGCATTTCTTAGTAGCACTGCTTCATGTTGAGAGTTCTGATAAGAAAAATTAATTATACTCTTCCCTCCCTGTCACTCCCACCCCCCACCAAGATGTGGGAAAAGATGTCTATAAACATGCTGATCAGATTTCCATGCTCCCTTCACCTTAAGCAGCAGGTCAACAGTATAGAGTTCCACTCCACAATATCTCTTCATGGGTAGGACTAATTTTTCCAGTGCACTGATGTTTCTCTTTATCTCCAAGCCTTACAACTAGAGCTGTGTGTATCATGGACTTTTTAGTTCACTGGCAATTGCACAAAATTAGTGGAAAAATTTGGGGTTTGGGGTCAATCGTAAAACTAAATATTGTGGCATTTTTAGCAAAACAAAATTCATTTTGAGTCCAAGAAAACACTTTGTTTAGATTTTGAGCTCTGTTCCCTTGGTGATATTTCAAAAGTAAAATAAAGGTAATTTTGAAATGAAAAGTCATTTTGAATAGGGAAAAAAAAGATAAAAATGTCTCGGTCAAAATTTTTTACCTCCACTCTACTTAAACCATGTATTTTAGGAAAAGGGAAGCTGGCTTAGCAAATATGCATATTGCTTATTTAAAACCTTATTGCTCTATTTACAACTAATGGAAACATGAATATGTCTCTTGATCAGAGTAAAAATGAAGGGTAAGAATTGTTAATCCTAAAGAATGAGGTCTAGATGGTGAGCAGTACTGTAAGATGCCAATATTGCAAAAGGCTGAGTGCCTGCAAGGCAATGAGCACCTTCAGCTCCTGCTGAAGTCAATGGGAGCTGAGGGTACTCAGCATATACTGTAGGGTAGGATTCTAAAGGAGGGTATTTTGAGTTTATTTTCCAGAGATTAAGGATTTCAAGGAAGTTGAAAAACAATTTTTTTCATGTCTTTGATGGTGTTCTAACTACTACAACAGAGAGATACATACCCTTGTCATTACATTAATTTAAGTTATGAATTGTGGTCTGTTACTTTTGTAATGTTGTCCTTGAAATAACAAATTTCAACAGAGAGTGGATTTTGTTTTTGTTCCTTTTATGCAGCCAGTATTTTTTTTATTGTTATCTCAGATTTTCTTTGGACCTAGAACGGCTTGTGAAATAAAAATCTGGAATCAAAGCAATTCAAACTGATTTGAGCAAATATTATAAACCAGTTTGATGACAAAGAAAAGGCAGAATGGTTTCTAAGTCAATAGCATTTTTGTTTGTATTGGGCTGTTTGAAAGAAAAATCACCCATTTTTATGAAACACACTGTCAAACCTTCTTATCCCATGACATAAGGAAAACTTTTATTTTATGCCTATCTGCATTTCTAGTATTATTTTTTGTAATAAAACTACCTCTGAACTACTCACCGATACGTATAATGTTGGCTGATGCGACTCGTACATAGTTAGACACATAAATGAGTCTATATGGGATCGAGGCCTAAGATCTGCCCTTTAGAAGTAACCTTGGAGAGTGCACAACACCCCAAAGAGAGTGGGGTGGGGTACATGTGGTCATTTTCTTTGCCCTCTCCCCACTTTTTGGGCTAACCCATAGATCCTGCCAGACATGCAGGGTGAACAGGCTGCATTGTCTAAAGCAGTGGTTCCCAGACTTGTTCTGCCACTTGTACAGGGAAAGCCCCTGGTGGGCCAGGCCATTTGTTTACCTGCCACGTCCGCAGGTTGGGCCGATCGCAGCTCCCAGTGGCCGCGGTTTGCTGCTTCAGGCCAATGGGAGCTGCTGGAAGTGGCGCGGGCCGAAGGACATACTGGCCGCCACTTCCAGCAGCTCCCATTGGCCTGGAGAAGCGAACCACAGCCACTGGGAGCTGCGATCGGCCCAACCTGCGGACGTGGCAGGTAAACAAATGGCCTGGCCCACCAGGGGCTTTCCCTGCACAAGCAGCGGAACAAGTTTGGGAACTACTGGTCTAAAGGAATGGTACAGTGAGTGCACTGGGGAGCTCATAGAGGCGTGCCATTCTCACCGCTTCCCACTTAAATGGTGCAGCTCAGTAGTTTAGCCAGTATGCGACACAGTGTAATGAATGCAGCCTGACCCTATGAGAGGGCTATGGATTCCTCAGCTAGGAAGATATCAGAAAGAAATGCAGAATTGTGGACTGAGAAAAGTTTTGGTTAGCAATTAGGCTCACAATGTTCCATATGTCCTGACTCAATTCCTCTTGATTTACTTCTAATGATAAACCCTGGCCATGGATCTGTTCTCAGCATAAACCAGGAATAACTCAGCTGAACTCAGTGGGCTTACATCACTATGAATTAAATCAGAATTGGGACCTTTGTGCTCAAAAAGAAGTGAAACTTTGCTTTCACTGCTCTTTTTGGTGGGCCCTTTTGTAACAGGCTCCACAACCTGCCCCTCTTCCTGAGGCCTGGTTGCTGCCCCCAATAAGACTCAGAGAGGCTTCAGGCTTGTGCAACACCCGTGTCTTTATTTACCTACAGTTATCCCACCACCAGTGTTTATCTATTTACAAGCTTTACAGGATTATTCTACCTCTTTTACAGGCAGAGTCAGCCATCAGCTAGGAGGCCTCCAGTTCCCTCCCTGACTGACTTCTCCCTGGCTCCCTCCCAGCCTTTATAGCCCTTGGCTTGTCAGGCCAGCAGGTGTTGCCAATCCTCAGGCCGGCATCAGGCCTTTTCCATCAGCCCCAATCTGTTTCCCCTGATGGAACTGACTGGGCAGGGGCTGATTCGGTGCTTTTGCACCAGCACCCTGCTACACCTTTATATCCTCTTTGCACACTCTTTGCATTGGTGTAAATGACAGTGAAAAGTGAATCTGACTCTGTCTTGGATAGGGTTGCCACCTCTGATATACAAAATAACTGGACTAGCTCCCTGTTTACCTCCAGGAGTTGTTCTCATTTTAGCTCTTCTGTACATAGTTAGCTGTATTTTGAAGGTTTCCAGGTGTTCATGTGCTTCTGAAGCTCCTGAGCAAATTAGATTAAATAGCTTTTTCAGAAGCACATGACACATTCTTGGATGCAAGATCCAAGGAGAACGTTCAGGGAAATTTGGCCAAAAATGTGTTTGTAATGTGGACCAGCCAGGAGGCTTTTTGATCTTGCCACTGGAAGAGAGGAGGGAGCCAAACAGCATTCTCATGAAGACATGAAGGACTTCTTGAAGTAGGGAGAGATTACATTCTTCAGCCTCAAGATGCACAGGCTCCACTTCTTAATGCTTCTGTTCTAATTACATGAATGATCATATAGCAAAAGCAGCATCCATTTTACAATTAGAACCATTTAATGCATTGACTAACTCTTCATAGCTCAACTAACCAAAACAGTGCTCACTGAAATTTCCAATTTATGATATGCTAGAAAGTTGCTCTCCCAGATGAGATGGATTTTTAATTAGAATTGCTTTCATATGTGAGCAGTGTAATTTGTCACAATATGACCTCATTCTTCATAACATTGAAAGCTGCCTGATTTTAATTTTTTCCTCTGTAAAGGAAACAAAACTGAAGGTCCAAGAAAAACGTGCATGAAGGAGTTGCTGACATGACGGATTTCAATATTTCTAAGTAATTAGTTAAGTTATGCTTGTCTCTTTCATTAAAAGCACCATTAGACAGCCAGATGCAAAAGATGACTGTGGTAAATGGTTTTTCAGGTAATTCTCGATAATGTTAAATGTGGTTGTCATTTCAATTGATCACTATGCGTCTTTTCTTGAATATCCATCCATCTATTTGAGTTGCCTGTTCAATAAGTTGCATGGGAAATAATTAGGGTAATTTAAAGAAAAGTGCTCCCCCAATTTAAATAACCACAGAAGTATTTTTTTAGTCTTTCCTGAAATTGCTGAGAAGTACAAAGTACGAGCTATTTTCTTTCATTCATTTCTCTGCACTTTGCTTCCTAAGCTTCTTTGGGAAATAAAGCAGACAATCAGAGTGCTGAGTTTCGAATTGTAAATCCAAGCTAAGAGCGATACGCCATCTGTGATCCACACTCAGAGTTCCCTTTCGTGTGAATGGAAGATGTACGCATGGAGATTGATGGTAGTGCTGTGTATAACCCTAAGGTTACCCTCCTATCAGAGGGCTGAACGTTATGTTCTGTAAAAATGTACATTTTGGCAGGAGAAAAACCATAGGGTTCCAGCTATTTCCCAGAGCTCTTGGTTGCTCTAAAGATTTTCATTTAGTCTGAGATAATTACTGTTTGTTCAACCCCACTTTCTTTGATATCAAAGAGGTGTGCTGATAAAAGGACACAGACTGCCAAATAATGGCTGCCTCCTATGTGTGGGTGTGTGCGCGCTAATGGGGGCATTGCAGTGGCATAATGACATCTCCAGCCTCAAACCAACATGCATGACCTGGCAGATACAGGGCCTCACTGGATGCAATACATATATTGCCTGCAGGACAGGTGTAGCAAGTGCCAACAGCAGTCATGCTCCCCAAGAATCCCTGGAGGCATTGTGCCTACTTTTGGCTTCCGGGGGCATATAGCCTCCAGGGGTCCTTGCATGAGTGATGTTCCTGCTTCCGCCTCGCAGCATGACTAATTTGTAGAGTTTTAATACAGATTACAGACTGTAATGCGTTGTATGCTATAATTATGTACCAATGTGGTAAAGCTTTAATTGAAACCCTTTAAAAATGAGGTTATTCCAGTTGGGAAGAACTAATGCAAAACAGGGAATACAAAAGTTTTCCTGAGTAAGTATTTTCTTCTTCAGATTTTCAAAGCAGCCAGTGCTTTGAACACTTGCTGTATATTTGTTTTTATAGTGGTGGCTAGAATCTGCTTTGCAAGGAAGCTGCGTACCAGTGTGCCTTCAACTTAGTTACAATCTAACAGAATTATAGGAAGAAAATGCTTTTAATGTCAGAAGTAAGTGGCAACAGTCTTGTCACCAACATATATTCACATTTAGCCATTACAGGCTCCCTTAGCTTTTCATTTTCCAAAGCATCTGTTCAAATATTTATCATTAATCTTTTCAACATTCCTATGAAGAAGATAAATATCGAACGACATATTACAGAAGAGGACGCTAATGGAGACCAGTACAATAATGCCTCACTTAATGTAATCCTGGTTAACGTTCTTTCGTTCTTACGTTGCTGATCAGTTAGGGAACATGCTCGTTTAAAGTTGCGCAATGCTCCCTTATAAGTTTGTTTGGCAGCCGCCTACTTTGTCCACTGCTTGCAGAAAGAGCAGCCCCTTGGAGCTAGCTGGTGGGGGCTTGGAACCAGGGTGGACCGGCAGCCCCACTATCAGCTCCCCTAAGTTCCCTGTGCGGCAGCCGCCCCGCAGGCTACCAATTGCCAGGCAGTTCAGCTGTCCCTCACCCCACTGCCCTGTGCTGCTCCTGCCCTCTGCCTTGGAGTTGCTCCCAGGAGTCCCCTGCTTGCTGTGCGGGGAAAGGAGAGGGAGAGAGGGGTGCTAATGTCAGGGTGTTCCCCTCTCCCCGCTCCTGCCCCCCACTTCTGTACCCCATCTCCACAGAGCAGGAGCGGATGGACACATAACAGGGCTCAGGATGGAGGGAGCCTGCTGGCAGCAGCTGCTGTCTCAACTTGCTGATCTACTTAAAAAGGCTGTGTACTTAGAGTGCGGTCAGCATACTTAAAGGGGCAATGTGCATCTCTCACACACGGTGTGTGTGTCTGACTCTGTCTGCCATGCTGTCTCCCCTCTCTCCATCTGTGCTGCCTTGTAGACTGTGAGACTAAGTTAACAACAGGTTTCAGAGTAGCAGCCGTGTTAGTCTGTATTCGTAAAAAGAAAAGGAGTACTTGTGGCACCTTAGAGACTAACCAATTTATTTGAGCATAAGCTTTCGTGAGCTACAGCTCACTTCATCGGATGCATTCAGTGGAAAATACAGTGAGGACATTTATATACACACAGAACATGAAACAATGGGTGTTATCATACACACTGTGAGGAGAGTGATCACTTAAGATGAGCTATTACCAGCTGGGGGGGAGGGAAAGAAAATCTTTTGTAGTGATAATCAAGGTGGGCCGTTGCCAGCAGTTAACAGGAACGTCTGAGGAGCAGTGGGAGGTGTGTCTGGGAGTGTCTACACATCCACTCCCAGTCTCTATTCAAGCCTAAGTTAATTGTATCCAGTTTGCAAATTAATTCCAATTCAGCAGTCTCTCGTTGGAGTCTGTTTTTGAAGTCTTTTTGTTGTAATATTGCGACCTTTAGGTCTGTAATCGAGTGACCAGAGAGATTGAAGTGTTCTCTGACTGGTTTATGAATGTTATAATTCTTGACGTCTGATTTGTGTCCATTTATTCTTTTACGTAGAGACTGTCCAGTTTGACCAATGTACATGGCAGAGGAGCATTGCTGGCACATGATGGCATATATCACATTGGTAGATGTGCAGGTGAACGAGCCTCTGATAGTGTGGCTGATGTGATTAGGCCCTATGATGGTGTCCCCTGAATAGATATGTGGGCACAGTTGGCAGCGGACTTTGTTGCAAGAATAGGTTCCTGGGTTAGTGGTTCTATTGTGTGGTGTGTGGTTGCTGGTGAGTATTTGCTTCAGGTTGGGAGGCTGTCTGTAAATAAGTACTGGCCTGTCTCCCAAGATTTGTGAGAGTGTATATATAAATCTTCTCACTGTATTTTCCACTGAATGCATCCGATGAAGTGAGCTGTAGCTCACGAAAGCTTATGCTCAAATAAATTGGTTAGTCTCTAAGGTGCCACTAGTACTCCTTTTCTTTTTAAGTTAACAACGAGTTAACCCTCGAGGGCTTAGCTGAATGCTAGTTCATCATTTAGCAGTAAGGCATTCCCTGTAAAATATCCCACCCTCTGACTCTGCCACCGCAACCAAGCTTCACAATCATCATTGCTGTGTACAGTATTAAATTGTTTGTTTAAAACTTATACTGTGTGTATGTGTATATATATAAAAATATAGTCTTTTGTCTGGTGAAAAAAAATTCCCTGGAACCTAATACCACCGTCCACCCCTGCTATTTACATTAATTCTTATAGGGAAATTGGATTTGCTTAACACCGTTTTGCTTAAAGTAGCATTTTTCAGGAATAGAATTACAACTTTACGAGAAGAGTTACTGTAAAGTTACAGGTCCACAAAGGGAGTCTTTGGCAGACCTGGACCTGCAATCTAGGTTACACTTGGACCACTGGACAACACTGTGACGGGGCACATAAACCCTGCACTAGCATGGAGGAGGTTAAAGAGCTGATTTGGGCTGGAGTAGCCCCTACCCTCCATGCCTGCAAATCATGTCAGGACTGGGGGAGGAGTTAAAAAGAGGGAACTCCACTCAGATGGGGACAACCCTTTGAAGGGAACCAGGTGTCTGAGCTTCTCCAGCCTCAGAGAGAGAGCTGACAGACAGCAAAACATCTGCCCTTGTAGAAAGAGGGTGTGGATCTCCTGTGCTTAAAAGCAAGAAAAGATGGAGACTTGCATTGGAGACCCAGAGGACTAGGATACTCCCAGGGTCCTCTAAAGTAAGAGAGACCCATATCCTGATGGGAGCTGCCTCCAGGTTTATTTTCCTTCTTTTCTTTTGCTTCCTACCTTTATTTAACCTCGACTGGGCTGTTTTCTTGTTCATCTATAACCCCAACAGGGGAAGAAACCAGCCAGGAGGGTTTAAGGGTCAGAGGATTGAATGACGGCCTGCTAGAAAGACACAGACCCACAGCACCAGCTCGGGGATGGGGGAAGAGTGAATGGACGTATGCAGTTTAGGAATGGGTTGAAATTTGTGCTTTGGCCCCCTGTTTAATATATAAAGGCAATACACATTTCACAGTGTAATATACTAATAGTCTGTTATTTTAAAAGGAAAACACTTGATGGTTCATTGAAATAGATCAAAATACAGGAACTAAAATAAATGTAGTATTTTGTGTTTACTTATTTCTTTAGTACCATAAAAGAGGGCAATAGAATTCATTATTACAGACAATGCTGGTAGCATCACCTGTTATGGTTGTCTGATACTTTCCATATATATATATGTGTGTGTGTGTGTGTGTGTATTATACACAGACACACATTTCAGCCAAGAATGAGCCTATTGAAAAAATACATTGTTTTTCCCATGTTTAAAAATTCTGGTAATCTTTTCTTTGAACAACACCTATGCTTTGGAGGCTGGCTTTTGTGTCAGGAATGTGGCTTTTGTCATCCCTGTGAGAATCCACTCAAATTGTCCAAGTTGATAAGCATTTGAAAAATGACAGTTTGGACAGACTGTTCAGTGGTGGGGAGCGATGAAACTCTCCAGAACAATGTTGGTGTTATTGAGCAGCTGCCAAGGGTCCGAGGGACCAGATTTTGTTTCAGAAACACCATGTTTCAGCATTTCCTGAAAGGTTTTGGGTTTTTTTGTGTCTCCACTTCATGAGAAAGATTTAAAAAGACTGTTTTGGTCAAAATTGAACCAAAACCTAATTTCAAAATATTGATATTTCCCACAAATTGGGAATTTGAAGTTTTAGGCAGATCTAGTTTAGCATTTTTTTAAAATGAAAACTGGACAGCTTCTGAAACAACATTTTACATGGATATTTTTAATTTCCTGATTTCTCAACAAATTAAAAAAAAAACAATATTTTTCTGTTTTTGATTTTTCTCCCTCTTTCGATTTTGCCACCGCAAAAGAAAAGGGAGATGGAAAAGATGGGAAGATTTTCTGGTTAAACTTTTTTCAGAAAAAAATGAACTTGTATATAATTTTAAACAAGCTCATCATATTTCAACCAGTTCCAGTTACTTAGTTTGCATGCGTGGCTGGGCTATTTCTACATTTCTTTGTTACAAAGCATGTACTCTAGACCTCCTAGCGTGTGGAACTACTCGTAGGCTAATAAGATGAAATAGTACAGCCAAGCCTATATGCTCCTGGAATAGGCTTTCAGACCTGTGAATACTGGTCACTTTTCCCAGTTTAGGGCATGGATAACTTTTGTCCTTAGTTCTGAAGTTTTTTATGTAATTGTTCTCAAAATGACAATTTCTAGGTCAGCAAAAAAGTTGTCAGAAGTTAAGAATATCTTGTCAGTACTGGCTTGGAATGGAATTGAACCAGTGATAAAACAGTAATATAATTAGCCATCCATAACTATTTATAGGTTTTTTGTTTTGTTTTGTTTAAAGACTGACAATAATGTAAGGCACTGTTTTTAATATCTGTGAAAAGAGCTTGTTGACGTTGAAAACAATGGTATGTTGCAAGCTTTTATTATTCACAAACAGGAGGGGTTCTGTCCCACTAAGATGGACAGGCAAGAAAATGTGAATTAAAAAACTGCAAGATTGATTTATGACCATCTGAAAGCTGCCTGCAATGAGGCATTAGTCTTTTGATAATATCAAATTATCACATTGTAAATTATAGTCTGTTACACTGACAGTAGTACATCACGGAGGAGAACTACAAAATGTGTTTGCCTAAGAACTAGCAGAAATTGTGGATTGATCAATGGCTTCACTTACAACAAAATCGAAGTGTGCAGGCTAGGGAAAGAGATTATGGCACTTCATTGTCTTGGTTTACACTCTCTGATGAGGGATGAATGCTTTTGTCCATGCTGTGTCTTAGCTAAGAGAGATACAATCTGTCATCTTCTCAGATGGTAAGAGTTGTCAACAAGAATTGTCTTAAAGTTTAGATATTCATAGTTTTGTGAGTTGCAGGTGTATGAATATAGAGTATCTATTTATATAAATATATTTAAGTTGGTGGAATGTGATGGACCTAAGTGACTGTAATACCTAAATTTGCAGGCTAAAAGTCTGTAAATACTTTTCAACATTGCTTTTTAAAATGAGTTTGGTGATTATCCAAGTGCAAAATAAGCGTATTCCTTTAAATTCTGGACAGCATATTATGTTTGGTTCAGAAATCAGTTATCAATTTGGAAAGTCATTTTCCCTCGCAGAAAAGATGTGAATTTTCTTGAAACTAAAGAGCATAATAAGTGTAATTATTCTGAATGCAGGAGGTACAAAAACATACTGTAAATGATGCATTATTGTGATCTCGTCTTTTATTGATTCAATATGATATGAGCAGTCACCCCTCATATCCCTTGCATCAGGTCAAGATATTACTCAATATGCCATTTTGGAACAACTTAGATCTATACCATCCCAAAGTGGAGTAATGCCCACTATTTAAAAAGAAGTCTGCCACGTCCCTTGCCAAAGAACAATACTTTTTTCTCCATTGAATTATAGCCCACAGTCCATGTCACTTATCTGAAACCTTTGAGTCCCTCCTTAAACCCTCTCCCCTTCTTTCTTTTGCACAGGATCTTGAAGATTTCTTCCAAGAGAAAATCAGCTAAATCCACCAGAATCTCCCTTCTTCGGCTTACTTTTACCTATCATTTCTTCCCTCCTATGCTCCACAACCATCTTCTCCCTCGCTCTTTTCCCTCATCACCACTCATGAGGTCACCTACCTTCTTTCCACCTCCAAAGTCCCACCTGCTCAAGTGATCCAATCCATTCCGACATCACAAGGATTTGAGCTAGATGGACCTCTGATATGCGGGATTACCTTACCTGGCCTGGGGAAGTGTGTAACCCACACCACCCAGTGTGGCACTCTGTCCCTCTCTAGTGGTGGCTGGACCACACATAGAGTTTGATGAGTTTGTCTGTGGCAGACACATCAACCTCTCTGTCACCCAGCCACCACTAGAGAGGAACAGAATGCCACACTGAATGGGGATGGATTGAACGTAAGAACGGCCATACTGGGTCAGACCAAAGGTTCATCCAGCCCAGTATCCTATCTACTGACAGTGGCCAATGCTAGGTGCCCCAGAGGGAGTGAACCTAACAGGTAATGATCAAGTGATCTCTCTCCTGCCATCCATCTCCACCCTCTGACAAACAGAGGCTAGGGACACCATTCCTTACCCATCCTGGCTAATAGCCATTAATGTACTTAACATCCATGAATTTATCCAGTTCTCTTTTAATCCCTGTTATAGTCCTAGCCTTCACAACCTCCTCAGGCAAGGAGTTCCACAGGTTGACTGTGCGCTGAGTGAAGAAGAACTTCCTTTTATTTGTTTTAAACCTGCTACCCATTAATTTCATTTGTTGGCCCCTAGTTCTTATATTATGGGAACAAGTAAATAACTTTTCCTTATTCACTTTCTCCACACCACTCATGATTTTATATACCTCTCTCATATCCCCCCTTACTCTCCTCTTTTCCAAGCTGAAAAGTCCTAGCCTCTTTATTCTCTCCTCATATGGGACCCGTATGCACCCACACGGTCACCCTTTTCCTTGCCTCACTTTCCTCTGGCAGCTGCTTCTTGAAATATAAAACATCCTGATCTCATTTATCCTCAATAAAAATTCCTTCAGCCCTTACTGCTCCTTGAACTGGGCTCTTCCTGGCCAAATTTATTAATCATCACCATCTTCGTCAACCTGCCTTCTGCTTTCGACACTATTGATCATCATCTTGACATATCATCCTCTGACTGAGCTTTCATGATACTGTATCCTCCTAGGTGTCCTCCTACTTCTCTCACCATTCTTTCATTGTCCTCCTTCTCTACCATATGCTGTGGGGATTCCCAAGGGCTCTGTCCAGGGCCCTCTGCTCTTCTCACTTTACACCCTGTCTCTGGTAATCTCATCAGCTCAAATAGCTTGAGCTGTCATAGCTACAGATGGTGATGACTCACAACCCTACTTTTACAATGCTTAACGGTGTCCTTCCTTTCAGTCCTATAGCTCAGCTTGTCTCTTGGGTGCCTTGCTGTCAGCTTAAATGGAGTGTGGCCAAAACAGAACTTCTTATTTTCCCTCCCAAACCTTCCGTGCTTTCCTCCCTTCTGTGTCCCTGTTGATAACACTATCGTATTCCCCATCATTAGGACCCGCAATCTCAGGGTTATTTTTGACTATGTGCCCAGCATGTGGGGAAAACTCTATTTCCAAATTAAAGAATTACATGATTCTCTATTTATTTTAGTGGGCTTGTAGAGAAGTTCAAAATATTAAACTTAGTAAATAACTCTATTTTACTGTTGGTATCTAAATATACTATTGTGAGTCTATAAATAGATAAATGAGTGACAAAAATTTTTTATGGAAACTGACAATTTAGATATAATTAGATATAGAAAACAAGCCTATACATTAGAATTGTGTGGTTGCTTTGGATGTGACCTGCTTAGAATTCAATCTCCCCCTCCAAAATCTCATTCCTCATGAGTTTTGCCTACCAATCATGCTACATTGTCATGATCGACAATATAGCAGGTTCGTATTACTAAGACCAACAATGTGACTGGTGACATTGGAATATGTAATAATGTTTTCTATATTTCCTCTGTTACTAGATTGCTTATTATTGCTTTGAATTTGACTGCAGAAAATGAGATGACCTAGTTTACCTGCTATACCTTTATCCAGGGCATGCAGCAATTTCAGCCTGTGTTTCTGTTCTAGTGTTCAAAGATCAACAATACAACCTGATTGCCAAGAGATTTATTATTAGTTTTATATAAAGGCCAGCGGCACAATTGCATTAGCTATAAGCAGTAAATCACAGACTGATCTGCAAATAACATTGCTGTAATTTTGAGAGTGAAACAGTCCACAATCAGATAGTTTTAAAAAATCGTTCTTAAAAGTGAACAAGTGTTAATTGCAATCCAGTTAGTAATTATGGTGAAATACTAACAACAGCATATATTCCAGAGGCAATTAGGTACTGATAAAGACAATTGTAACAATTGGACAAAATTATGATTTTATACTGGTTTACAGACAAAATAATTGTACTGAAGTCAATGGAGTTACTATAGTTATACGTTGAAATAATTGAGGTTAGAATTGTTGTTGTTTTTTCCCCAACAGAGTTAAGAGTAATAAGTAAATTTATTAATTGTGATGCAATTATATGTTTCCAGTTTTGTGCTGCTCCTCTTGGCTTGAAACTTGTTGCTTAATTTAGAGTATGAACTATGTAAGTGGTCTGCCCCTCCATAAAATACATTCTTTTTCTTCGCCATGGGAAGCCCACCTGTGGGTTAAGACCCACAAGGAAGTCACCAGCTGTTGTCTGGGGCAATCTGGCTAGTTCTCTTTCTCTTTCTTCTGCTGAAGGCTGAAGCAGATTTGCCCTACCGCTTGCAACCTCAAAGTGACACAGTCTGGGAACATAGGAACACTGCACCCAAGAGGTCCACATGGCTCCAGCCCATGGTTCTGCTCCTAAACTGTGGTTCTGCCCCCTCTGAGAGTGGCTTCACAGCTTCCCTCTTCTTCCAGTTGGGCAAGAGTAGAGGAAGGAGAACTCAGAAATGTACTCCAGCTGCTCAGTTTGTAACACCATTGGTGGGAGGGTGGGCAAGCCTGCTGCACTCTCTTCTTCCACCATACACACAGTGCTATGTTGGAGTGGTATTGATGGGACCTACAAAGCAGTGAGCTTGAGTTAACATCCCCTTGAGATGCATGGACAGTTCATAATTCTGAGCTATCTGCAGACTCAGGTTATACTCTGGTTATACTGGGACATGTTTTCAAACTCCTTTCAACCATGAGGACTAGAAACTCTTTATTATTTTTAAATGGAAGATTTGATTCTGATGTAAGCACATGACTCCAGGAGTCAAGGCCCCCCTTAATCTGCTTTATATGCCTTAATCTGGCACTGTTTGCACCCAGTGATACCCACATACCAGAAGTGCTTGTATGACTGGATAATTCCTGTGGTAAACTCACAGTAAATTCCTTATGAAACTCAATGGGAGTTGGAACAAAAGGTGCCAAGGCATATCTTAAGAGAACCAAATATGGAGTCACAGAATGAAAAAGGACTATAAATTCTGGCCCTACATCATAGGGCCACATATAGACGGTAGTGTGGAACATAAGGTGATTTACCTTCTCAGATTATACTTAAGCCTTAAAATGCTAAGGCACTATAATAAACCTGTGTGGAAGTCTTAAGGATTGTAACGTTTTGCTTTTCATTTTTCTGGATTCTGACAATCCTCCCTACTGATAGTTTGATAGATTTGATGTTATTTTCTGTAACTGCCTTGGCAGTTTTTTCAACTCCCTCCATGCTCCACTTTTCTTTCAGTTGATTCTTGTCAGATCTACATTTGTTCCTATAGCAGGATGTTGTATAGGTTTCTTTAAATCCGTTTACAATGTGGATGTAAAACTGGCTTCAGAACACCAAACCAAATGACTGAATCCTTTTGAATAGAATGAAAGAACGTTTTCTGTATTCTTATCTCAGACATATTCCCTTTTGTTGCTATTTCTTCTCTGGAATATTTCTCAGCGTTTTCTTTGACTAGGGGGATGTGTTTGCATTTTAAGGGCTCTGTTTTGACTAGACTGATGGTCCCATGTAGGTATGCTTTCTTCACCACCACCTTTTTCCTAATGTAGGCAAAAAAGTGGTAAAAAGATTTTGCTGACTGAGGAAATTTAATATTGGGTATATATACCTAGTGTGTACTACAGAACTAAACCATTCAAAGAGAGATCAGAGAATGTGAAAGAAAAAAGGAGATGGGGCAAATGGGGCTCAGAGGAACACTTATACTAATAAACAAGGGACTAACTAAACCAGCTACAAGCTGTGTAACAGGCACATAAACCGCATGTGTACCTCTGAAAAGTAGCTATGTAAAAATGATAGCATATTACTCACACATCTGCTCTCTTTACATAAGACTCTAGATGAAGTGTTCTTTTGGACTCAGAGAGGTTTTTTTGGTCAACTCTAATCCTCAAGAATAGACCATATAATGAAAACAATGTACTGAATGAGTGAAGCCTCTAATAACCTATGATAAGGTTTTCTATAATTGAATCTCAGACTCCTTGCACCCTTACAAAGTGCTTCTTCACAGTTAAATTATTCTTTAAATGGGTTACATTTATACAACAGGCAAAGTTTGTATCCGGTATGGTTTCTTCTGAAGGGACTATATTTTGCAACTATTCTGCTCTGAATTCCTGGACTCTCCAAAGAAACAACAGCAGCTCTGGCATATCAGATGGGCAAAGTTGAACAAGAAGTTAGTGTTGGCCATCTGTTATCTTTGAATTATATTAAGTTTTATATGGGATAATTTTGTCAGTTACAGGAGAGATGAATTCTCAAAAGCCTGACTCTTGAAATTTAAGTAGAAATCTGAGTATCATGGGAAGAACAATGGATCCAAATTGTGCTTGTCTTAAATATATGTCTGTACATCAATATTTTTTCCTAAAGGCTAATTAGTTATTTCTCCTTCTGTTCCAGCTGCATTACTTTCATTATTCCATGCAGAAATCTAATTAATTAATCTTTTGAAGGATTTCTTATTTGTGAATATATGAATTAATTTGAGGAAAGGGAAGGTGATAAATCCATCAGACTCCTCCATCTCAATGCAAAACTTCAAAGTTTGATCAGAGTGTAGTGAAGCGACGACTCACCGGCGTGGCTCCTCCTGCTGGTCATCTGGGAATTAGCTCTTTTCCAGAGTATGGAGTGCCCTCTGCAGGCCTGTGCCTTGCCTGCTGCTGGCCCCATGTCCCTCCTAGACCCTGATGCCTTTTACCTCGGGGTTCTGCCCCAGCAGTGGGTCCACACTCTGGGTCTTCCCTCCCAAGGGGAACCCCCAACCATCTAAACCCACCTTACCTCAGTGGCTACTGCCAGTCATCATCTAGTCCACTCACTGGGGTGAACTGCAGTCTATCATGGCCACTCATCATTGGCAAGGAGGTTAGGACCTGCAGTCTTTGCCTATTCCCAGGCTGTATCTCTGCAGCCCCAGTACCTCTGTAGGCCTTCAACAAGGCTGGAGCCTGGGGTTTTACCAGGCTGGAACTCCCCAGATCCTTTGACCTATTCCCCAGCACTGGTCCAGTTCAGGTACCTTCCTCTTCGGCAGCTAGCCCTTCTCCCTCCAGTGCTGCAGAGAGACTCCTTTATCTCCTGGCCCCACAGCCCTTTTATCAAAATTGAGTGTTCCAAAATATTGAAGAAATTGCTAAACTGACCTTCCCCCCCATATAAATGTTTAGAAATCTGATAATCCTACCCAGTTTGTTGTCCTTCCTTCAACTAAAACAATGGAATGTGTCATCCATACTCAAATGTGTGACTATTACAGCATAATGAACTACTGTATTCCATTGAAGCTATGCTGGCAAGTCATAACATAAAGCCTTCTCTGCTTTTTGATCAAGTTGAACTATTCTTAGCTATTCCTCTTGATCTTGAGAGCGCTTTTGAAGCAGTTAACTATACAGTATTAACAAATTTCAGCCTTTTAGTGCCCTGTGCAAGAGCTTTAAAATATTATTCAAAGAAGGTTTGCATCAAAAACAGAGGAATTTTAAATAGTGTAATGAGCCTGACCTATTGTTTCATTAGAGAGGCAGTACCACAGGACTCCAGTTTAGACTATTGTCATTTAGAATCTGTACCAAATAATCTCCCTTATCCATGGCACAGAATTAAATATTTTTTTGCATATTCTGATACTGTTCTTCCAAGTGCAGGAAAATCCATACACAAGCTATTTAAAAATATACATAGATCTATGAGACATCTCTGAACAACTCTGCACTCTTTCTGACTTAACACAGTATACTTTCCTCAAAAGTCAACGTCTTGTTCTTGATGCTATCATATTCACCTCTGTCTCAATAATTCTTTACTCCAGGAAATCTAATTTATGAAAGCAGCTCGAAGTGCATCTGGGTAATGCTTATAATGCTAGAGGCTATGCAGCAAGCAACTAACTAAGCAGAGAGAAGTTTAGTACAGCTAACAACCTCCATTGTTTGGCTCAGTAAAGGATCCCTTTTGACTCAACTAGAAGACTTTGATCTCATAGACTGCAAGGGTCTCCATTTGACGTTTTGGCTATGGTAATGTAATGGACAAAACACATAAAACTGCCATTGTCTGCTGTCAGTTTTTTCTAATGTCCTAGCACGAGTTGCCAGAAAACAGTATATTTAAAGTTGTCACCAATAGAAATTAGTGCTTACCAAGTGTTACAAAAGCATGTTTAAAGGATAGCCTGAAGATCAAAGACAAACTCTCGAAATCAAACCAGCAAACATAATATGCAGTAAGAGCCAGCATTACTTGGTACAGAGCTGGGGACTTGAGGTGGGATTTTCCAAAACACTCACCATTGACCTAACTCTTCTCTCAGTGAAGTTAATGGTGATATTCCTATTGACGTCACTGGGAGCAAAGCTGGGCCAGTATTGAGTGTTTTTGAAAACCCACACCTGATTTTTCAGAGCTGCTGCTGCAAATCGGACCCTAAATGAATTGGAAGTTTAGTTAAGTCTTTCCTTCATTAATCAGAAAAGTTCAGATTGCTCAGCAAAACATAGTTACAAAAGATGTCACTTTCGCCTCCAACATCTTTAATAACTCAAGCTTTTTAAAACATGTCCTGTGTATGTGGCTACATAAAATGAGAATTAAACAGCATATTATATAGAATTATTTCAGTAGATTTAACTGATGTGTGCACAAAAGAAACTGTAATTTGGAGCTTACGTGTTATTAACTTGCTTCACTGACTTAGAGTCAACAGCCCTAAAAGGACGCCAGTCCGATCTCTATTATATCTGCTATTATTATTCAAAACCTTTTTGAAAGCACATTTGCAAAATAGAAATCCTACATCACAGTAGTTTCTGATTTTCACTGTGATTATTTAAACAGTGGCATAGATTTGCACAATGCTTTGCAGGGCCAGATCCTCATGTGAGTAGTGTTTGCTTATGCCTATATCCTCAGTGGATCAATGGGATTTTAAAAAAAATGAGTGAAGTTGCTTAGTGCACAGGAGGAAGCAAGGTGTTTTGCTCAGTAGAAATCTCTTTGGTAATCAATGCTTACAATTTTATGTTGCCCTGTAGATATATTGTCTTGCCCTCTCAGTGCATGCTGTGTGTGTGTGTGTGTGTAGCTTTATCTAGGAATCTTTCAGGTACCAGTCTGGTTGGGAATGTGTGTTAAGACTCCTGGACATAGTTTTCCATTGCAAAAAGCTTTTTGAGAGGTGTATAATGCACCAAAATATACCCACTTTGATGGAGCCTTAAGATGAGCCCCAAGTCCTGCTGAAAGGCATGTCACTAGTTTCATGGAAACTATGGGTATGTCCTCACTACCCACTGGATTGGTGGGCAGCGATTGATCCAGCGGGGATCGATTTATCGCGTCTAGTCTAATGCTCTCCCGTCGACTCCTATACTCCAGCACCACGAGAGACGCAGGCAGAGTCTACGGGGGAGAGGCAGCAGTCAACTCACCGTGGTAAAGATGTTATTCACGTAGCTGAAGTTGCGTAACTTAGATCGATCCCCCTGCAGTGTAGACCAGGGCTATGAATGTCT
Organism: Natator depressus; assembly: GCF_965152275.1. NCBI lineage: Eukaryota > Metazoa > Chordata > Testudines > Cheloniidae > Natator > Natator depressus. The sequence continues at coordinate 168,592,482 of NC_134235.1, read as the reverse complement.
AAAAAAGGGGAGAGGAGGACATATGCATCCATTAGCAGGCTAGTTGCCTGTCATGAAAGGGCATCTTGTGAGGGTGACTGTGTTAGCTATGAAGTGCCACCACCCATTATACAGGTGTCAGGGGATATCTGATGTCCTCAATATCAATCTCATATTCCCCTGGGAATGGAAGCTGACTCTAATGTTAAGGATCTCAATGTAAAATTGACAGATAACTTGTCAGGAGACTGTCAGTCTTCTTATAACCTCCAGTCGTCTTGTCACAAACAGTTGTGAGGGAAGGAATCATGGGGTATGATGACCACTGTGAGGAGCCCCCCACTATTACATCCATGATAAAGTTAATTTAGTGAATTTAAGAGAGTGATTAATTAGTGAAAGTTGCAGACAATGACAAATGCAACTACACAGACGTGCAGTTCTCTTTACATATGTGTCTGTGCATGCATTTGTGCCCACACACACAAAACCCCAACTTGTGAACCCCACATTTATGGGGATGAACCATGATATTTTTTTCCTTTGTCATCTTTCTCCTTATGATATTTTAAAATTATAGTTCCCTTACAGAATGACACAACCTGCATCTCCTTAAACCATGTGACCTTTTATGGTACTCTATAAATTTTAAATAATAACTAGATCTGGGATGTGCCATCCAACAGTGAAGATGATTTGTGGGGAATGGTTCAGGCAGCAGCTGGAAACCATGAGCAAAAGACTGCAGGAAATTTGAAGGTAACAATAATGCCTAGTTTTACCTTTATTTATTTTTAATGTAGTTTATCTACAGTGTGTGTGTATATGTGGTGGTGGTGGGGGTCTATGAGATAACTCAGAGCCGGACATTTAGTATCCAAGGGATCAATTGCAAAATTAGTTTCCTTTCTTTGGACAAGAGATGTGAGGGTAGCTTTATTTCCTTCCATTTGTTTTATTTTTTTCATGGCTATTTATTGCTTGGAGTTTCGCCAGAATTGTGTGTGCCGAGAAACTCAGCTGCATGCTTGCAAAAGAAAATTACTCACTTCACCTGTATAGCCCATACTGAGAAGGGATCAGAACTATTGGCTCAAGGAGGAGGCAATCCAGTGCCAGCATTTCTACCTAAAAGCATAAAAGACTGCTACAGATTGTGGGCCAAATTTTCAAAAGTGTTTAGCCACCTAAAGATACAAACACGTACCTAATGGCATGCACAGAAGCACTTGAGCAGGTTAGGTGCCTATCTCCCATTGACTTTCAGGGAGTTAGGAACTTAACCTGCTCAAGAGCTTTTGTAAATCCCACTAGGCACCTGTCTGCATCCTTAAGCACCTAAATACATTTGAAAATGTGGTCCTTCTTGGTGCTGGAAGGGGGAGTAGCCTAGTGTAAGAATCAGGTTTGAAATTCCTCGGGGCCCTAGAGCTATTGCCTGAAATTCCTGGAGAGTCACTATCCCTTCAATTTTCTACTGTAGTTTGATGTGTGGACCTCTTTACGAATGAAAGTTCTACAAAGACACTGAATATTGTGTAGCTTTTTCCATATATATATATTTGCATGTAATATGTATTAAACTTGAGAATCACTTTGGGATCTCATTAAATGAAAGTGCTGTATTACCACTTCATAATTTATACGATTATAATTATTTCATTCCATTTGGTTTTATTGCCCCTTTCCTGCATGAAGTGATAACACCACAAATGTACGGCTGGTTTCCGCCTCTCCTCGACATTAATTGAAGTGAAATTAAGTGAATGAATAACCTTCATATCGGATGTGGGGATTGAGTAACTATCATTTCTTTCATACTGCAAACTTATCTCACGTTATGTAATATCCCCCAACATAGTTCTGCCAACTATTGATCATGGTATGATCAATAAGTTATGTGTTCTAAATGGTCATATGAAATTACAAAAGAATATATCAGTCTTTATAACTAATCACTGAATCAGTGCTGTCAATGCCTTTGAAGCTTACCCATGTCTTGCTTGCCACTAGGAAGAATGGTAAGTCCAAATTTCTATTCTCAAAACAAATTGAAAGCAATTAATTCTGTCATATCAGTTTTCAGCACTGTGCATAAACAGTTAATGCCCAGTACTGGAGATCAGTGGTAACACTTCATACAAATGACAGTCTATTCAAACAAAGGGAATAGAGAAACTGGCAGTTAAAAAAGAGAATAGTAAAAAACTGGTAGTTTGTAAAATTGGGACATTTATCAGGTAGCTCAGGAAAGTTTTATTATTGTACAATTTTAACAAGTAATGTCGTCAAAAAATATGGATTACTGCTTGAGGTTACAACGGAAAGTAGATCATAACAACACCAGGAGAATATTCAAACTGATTTTTGCTGTTCCTTAGAATAACAGAATTTATTGAGCCAATTATTCTTAACTTCTGTATGTGGGGAATATATTACACAGTTACTTGTATTTCCTGGGAATGGAAAAGAACATAAATATCTTTCAATTAAATAACCTCTGAAGCCATAGGCTATGGTGGTTTATTCTTTTTTTTTCCTCAGGGAGCATGCCTCTAAATTTACTCTCTAGCAATAAACATTTCGTTATTCACTTATGCCAAAAAAGTGATCAGTCTTCCTTTTAGTTTTTAAAAACAGCTGTAATAAGCTTTTATGATAAAATACAGATAGAAACTTGAAGCAGCTGCTCTCCCTAAAAGAAAATCCATTTGGGATGTGCACATGTCCTTATATATAGATTAAGTTGGAAATGGTCATATTTTACAGGATAGGTATTATTTAGTGGATTGAGTGGGAGCCATGATCTCCTGAGTAGAGTGGGCTGGAAAAGGAGAATTCCATTTCACAAAACATTTTGTTGTGATGTGGACCTTTCAAAACAAGACCTTTCAAAAATGTATTGGAAAAAAACATAAGAGACCAACCCTCCCTATTGGTGGGGCACTCACCTGCAATATGGTGGGAGACCCACGTTAAAATCTTTCTCCTCTACCTAATTTGCTCACGTCCCAGATGAGTGTCGGAACCACCAGGCTATAAAGTTATTCTCTCTCAAGGGTACAATGAATATTTAATTATTTATATGAAGTGGAACAGCTTCAACAGGAGAGATTGAGAGACCAACTCTAGTTTGAATCAGGAAGAGCTAGCACTTGAACCTTGGTTTCCTCTATCCCAGTTGAGTGCCCTAACTATTGGCTATTCTGAGCTGTGTGCATGTCTCTTGCGCTCTCTCTCTCATAACCAAAATTTACTCAGGTGCAGGAGCTAGGTAGATATACACACTAAAAGTGATCTGTCTCCTGGACCTGAGTAAGTTTTGTCAAACTGGCATTTTTTAGATGAAGAAATGCTTAATTGAAAAATTCCTGTCCAGCTATACTTCTGGGTGCTAATCTGAGTTCTACCATAGTCATTCTGTGGCCTTGGACAAATCTCTTATCCTTTCATTCTCAGCACCCAGCCTTTAAAGTAGGATTACCTATATCACCTAATTAATGGCCCAGCAGCAAATCACTTTGAGGCCCACATCTTCATTCCAACTCTGACTAAAGAATGTTTCTTTTGTTCAGTGCTAGCCACATGCACCCATTTCTACATTCCCAGGATAACGTAGCCTGAGGCAACATTTGGGTGGAATAGTGTATGTCTGCACTTACAGCAGTGTGTAAAGTACAGGCACTACAACTGTAGCTGCACACTGCAGTGGTGCCCACGTTCTTTGACTCTTGTGGCAGAGTTCCAAATATATTATGTCAGTCATTTATTCATGTCCATGTATAGCCCTCGCGTCATATGGCACCATGAATTCTTGACTAGGTAATTCACAGGTCTTACTGACCCACAAACCACCAGTAATCAGTTGCTCAAAGTAAATAAGGCTGGCAGAGAATAAGGTATACACCTTAAGACTTAGCCATACTGCTATACTGAAGGTAGCATAGATCTTCACAAGCCTAGTGAGAGAATCAGTAGGCTCCATCCAAAGAAGACCTGAAAATAACAGGTGCTAAATACCCAAAGCTCCCTGTGATTTCAACGGGAGCTGTTAGCGCTCAGATATCCTGAAAAGCAGAGCCATAGTGCCTCTTGTAGCTTCCTGGTCTGCAGAGGGAACATGTCTGCTGCTACACATTAAGGTCCTAATTTAAAATACATTCAATTCAATGGAAGGACTCCCTTTGGGTGTCCTCCTTCTTCACTGGTCTTTTTGAGGCTGAGCAGTGCCGGATGGGCCATCTCATTCTCCATGCTGATGCTGTTCAGTGCATTTCACATATGAGAGAGAGCAAGAGAGGACAGGAGGAAGGTAATGGGGAACAGAAAGGGACAGATTAGGGAGGGGAAGAGAGAGAATAATCTCACATTTATCAGGCAGGGGTCCTCATGGTGCCACAGTGATGGTCAGGTGTCCCCACTGCAGTGCCAAGATCCGAGTCATGATGAAAACCCTTCCACTGGGGCTGCAGTAGTGGTAGAAGTCCTTTCCCTTTCCCCCCTTCAAAATATCTTCTGAAGGCTGCAAAAAGAGATGACAGGCAGAATAGCCCATCTTCTTGTTATTTTGTCCATCAGTTAGGCTTCATTTTTGGTCCCATTGTCCTTTTGTTTACTATATGTGATCCTGACACAGTCCTTGGGTGGTATCAGTAGACCTCTTTGTTAACATTAATTTGGTCTGTGTCTCTTCTTCATATATTTTTTAAAATGTTATATAACAAGTTATTGTGACACTTCATGAACCTTTACCTACTTTCCACCAGTTAAGCTCAAAACTGGGGTAGGCCTGATAGGCCTCAATTATGACAATGAGGGGCACAATGCGGGACAGGCTCCCTCCTCCATGCATACACATGGCGGGCCAGCCACAGTCTGGACCTCAAATTAAATGATTGGGTTTTGTAAATGAAACATATATCTAAATAGGGTAGGTTTCCAAAGGCTATTTAATCATCTAACTCTCATAGACTTTTAGTGGGATTTAAGTGCCTACCTACCTGCCTTTTGTACCTTTGAAAATCTCCCCCATTTTAGACATATGCATCATTCACAAAACTCAATAATTTAAACGGAGTTTGCTATACAGCATTATATATTTTCTTTACTATCTGCTTTTAAAAATACATACCCAAGATGTAGATAAATTGGTATCTACATTTTAACTTTAAAAAATGCAAATTAATTGATAATGACAAGCAAGTAATTTGATGCTGTAGAAGGGACTTCCTCACTATCTCCTCTCTCTTGCGTCTCACCTCTTCATCATCCTTTTTGTGAGGATTAGAGTGATGGATGTGATTCTTTTATTGAATACATATGAAGTATTAAACAATTAAATGCAACTTTCATGTGGCAACTAGTTTAAACTGTTGCCTAATCCCAGCATGGATAAAATTGTAATTTATCCTGAAGTACAATTATTGACAACCAGTGTTTCGGACCTAATTGCAATTTCCCAGGGCACAGTGTACATGTGACCCTGAGGACATATGATGTATATCGTGACGATCTATGAAGGGCAGTAGAAATGGTTTTTGAAAGGCAGGGCCAGATGACCCATGTTTATAATCTTAGATTCAGTGGAGAGGTTGATGAAGCTTGACAGAAATACAAATATCCAACCAGTTACTTTTTGCAGTGGGTACTCTTAAAAAGCTTTTTAATGATTAAATAACACAGTTTTTATTAGATTTGTATTTATTGTATTTATCATTACATACACGAATAGCCCCACATAAAAATGTAGAGTGGATTTAAAACTAGTCAATAAGCTGATGATAATGGGGTGTAATAAAAAAAACCTCATAAACAATCTCCTTGAACAAAACCCAAACTGAAGGCCTGTTGTTGTGCCAGAATTTGCTGGCTTCTGTTTACAATCAGCTTTCCCAGTGCCAGCTATACTATAGCCCTTACATCCTCTTCAGTGCCTGGAGTGCACTTACCTGGAAATCTAGGAGTTACATGCCATGGTTCAAAAGGAAAAGATAGCTATTGAGAAATGTGGTAAACTCTGCCAGCACGACATGATGGCCTGTGCAACCCATGGAACAAATTATAGCTAGACATGGAGCTAATCCAGTAATTTCCTCCTCTTAATGCCCCTGAAGAATTACTGCAGAACAGAATTTATTCAATAGATGAGAAAATAGAAAAAAGATGACAGGGAAATGTGACTGTTTAATTTTTCCTGTAAATTGGACAGAAGTGGAACTATTCACTTTTTCTGCATTTGTTAGATGACCCTGCATTCTTAATGAGGGGGCTCCAAACCTTTTTACATTGCAGTCATCAGATAGTAAGGGGAAAAAGTGTGAAAGATAGGGAAAACAAACCAAACGATGAATACAAAAATAAGAGCAAAGTTGGTTGTTATAGTGAAAGTTATAGACACGTAATGTATGTGTTTAATGTAATACTGACACTTGTTACCACAGTATTTAGTCCATTAAATATCTAGATAGAATTGTCTTGAAATAAAACTAAGACCTTGTCCCTTTTAGCTATGGCATATAGAGATAGAGAGTATAGGCAAATTTATTAGGATATCAAAGACTCCCTCCAACTTAATTCATTTCTTGTGAAACTTGGTTTCGGTGGACTAACACAAAAATGAATTTGGCCCATAGAAACATAAAATCAATGGCCATTTAAGTCAATGTAGTTACTCCAACAATATTGGTATCCCTACTGTCATCTGGTGCACTGGGAGATGAATTTGTCATGGACATAGTACCTCTACACTGAGTAATGTAAACCTAAATGCCTAAGAACACACATCTTAATAAATAAATAATTTTCACCCAGGAGGAACCAACTGTAGTTAGAGCACAGGAGTAGGAGCCAAAAGGGCTACTGACTCACTTCATGACCCAGCCTCTCTCAGCTGCAGTTTTCCATCTGTAAAATTCATAGTTTGTGCTTGCTGTGTAAGGGTGAAAATTAATTAACGTTAAAGGATTCTGAGGTGCTTGGATGACAAGGGGAGAACTGCAAATTATTACCATTATTATTTGGTTTATTTAGTATTAGACACCTATTGGCAATATAAAGTCATTAAGACATACATATCTACAGAAATAACATTTTGTTATTTTATTTGACCATTGGTCCATCCCATAGGTATACATTGTCCCTTAAGGGGCAAAGATCTGTAGTGGTTATTACTCATTTGACATGGTAGTTGCCAGGACAGGCTTCATTCTTGTGCAAGGAGGAAAGGGAAACAGTTCAGACTTGTCTTGGCTATTTATAATTGCTCACTTCTTGATCACATTTTCTGTACTACTTTAGGAAGACAGCTTGCTGCAGATTGTGTTTAACTGTGCCCATGCTCTCCTTTTGCAAGACCAAGTTCTCTTCTCCTATTGAGTGAGTAAGGCACATGTATCACATTGCATCCACTCTTGCAAGGGACTGTAAAGTAGGGGAGACTTCCCTTGTACTTCACTCCATCTTTGAGAAAGTTGAACTTAGATATCACGTAAACCTGGAAACCTGTCTGAAGAATAAGGTTGAGCATATTGGTCTTAATCAGTGAGAGCTGCAGAAGCTGTGACAAGCCATCAGACAGGTTTCTCTTCAATAAGAACTCTAGTAGGCAGAAACAATAGCTCAGGATAAGTTCTTTAAATGCCTCTTGTGGTGAGCGCTTGAGACAGTGAATTCTTCAATCTGTGGAAGCTAAACACTTGAATCACTAAGTGGATTAACTATTGAAACTATCAAATCCAGCTGCCAGCCATAGCGTGGATTAATGGCTTACAAAATTTTATGCAGTGTTGTCGTAGCCATGTTGGTCCTAGGGTATTAGAGAGACAAGATGGGTGATGTATTATCTTTTATTGGACCAACTTCTGTTGATGAAAGAGACAGGCTTTTGAGCCACACAGAGCTTTTCTTCAGGTCAAACTTCTACAAAGTTTTACGTCACCAAGCAGGTTGTACTACCGGGATATCCATAATTTTCTTAACCATTCACAAACATATTCCTGGTCCTAAAGTGCCTGACACCAGAAGGGAAATGATAAAAATGAATGTTAAAAAAGTATTTCAAAAGTTGGTTTCATCTAATCTGGAGCCACAGACACCAAAGTGAATCATTGTGATGCCATACTACATACTATAGGGTAGAGTTATGGTTGTTTGTGTGCCTGAATATGTGCGTTTCCGGACAATACTTGGATTTCTCTTCTATCTAAATGGAACTCTGTGTTACATTAATCATGTAAAAAGAAAAGGCGTACTTGTGGCACCTTAGAGACTAACAAATTTGTTAGTCTCTAAGGTGCCACAAGTACGCCTTTTCTTTTTGCGGCTACAGACTAACATGGCTGCTACTCTGAAATTAATCATGTAAAAATCCAAACCAAAGACTAATTGAACTATAGAGTCACTGGGATGTACAGGAGTCTACATACAGAGAACTGTCAACTGCTGGAAATGGCCCACCTTGATTATCACTACAAAAGGTCCCACCCCCCGCTCTCCTGCTGGTAATAGCTCACCTTCAGTGATCACTTTCCTTACAGTGTGTATGGTAACACCCATTGTTTCATGTTCTCTATGTATATAAATCTCCCCGCTGTATTTTCCGCGGAATGCATCCGATGAAGTGAGCTGTAGCTCACGAAAGCTTATGCTCAGATAAATGTGTTAGTCTCTAAGGTGCCACAAGTACTCCTTTTCTTCATACAGAGAACTGTGAGCCTCAAACATTATGCATAGAATAGAGACCACGCTGGAGAAAGAGAGCGAGCAAGAGCTGCACAAATGCCCCTGGGCTGGACATCATTTCCTCTCAGGACCTCCGTCCACTCTTCCTTACTTTAATGCAGGAGCAGATGGCTAGGGACATCTGGCTATGCAAAGGAAACATGACAGAGAATTTGGCCCTATGTATCTAGATTATAATATGCTATATTTTAAATGGTTCTCCACATATTTTCTTTAACTCGCTTCCAGACTGAAATTTCTGCACAGTTAGCTTTCTGAATCTCGTTTTACTTATAAAGTTAGCCATACAGTTGCAAGGTGTCCATTAAAATTCTTTTTCTGGAAAAAGGCACCCCCGAGTAGGAAAGAAGGAGAGTTGTGGATTTTTCCTTATTTAATACCTTCCCCCCCCCCGCCCTACCCCCATGGGGACATTCTCAAACTTCATTAGCATATTTTAAAATTCAAATCAGTGCTAAAGTACTTACAGTTTAACATCCTCAGCGATAAGTAAAAGTCATTAGAATGAGGTATGTAAAAGGCTAATTCAGCTCTGCAATTTGGGCAAGGCAGTGGTTGATTTCAGTGCCTCAAGAATAATCCCCTCTTTTGGTATTCCTCCTCCTTTGGAGCTTAGTGTTGCTAAATGAAATCCACTAGCAATTCAGATATTTGAATGGGATCCAGGGTTTTTATCCATGAATGTATATGGAAGTGAACCTTACTATATTTTTGAGTAATGAATTTAAAATAGTATTTGAAATTTATTAGATTGGGATTCTTGGGGGGTTTTTGTGTTGTTTGTTTGTTTGTTTGTTTTTAAGTGCAAGTGGCAGTTCCTAGTGGTCAGATTAGTATATTTGTTTCTCTTCTGTGAGGGGTTATTTTTTCAGATTCCCTCTGTCTTGTATTTTACATTATTAGTGTTATACAGGAAGATATATAACTCTAGGAGAACGAACTACAGTAATTATGAATTACTGGAAAAAGTGTAGGAGTGTAAACTAAAACAAAGCCAAGGTGCACTGCATTCTATATCGTGGGGTAAAACTTATCCTGTGGAGAGAGCTGGATTCTGTCTATAAATCCAAAGAAATGTTACTATATTCCAGCACAGATTAAGAATTTAAAATTAAATAGCTTCTAACAGAACAGAAAGACGCATGGATCCTGTAGAAAAAAGTGCCCTATAATTAGTGACAGTATTATAGTACTTATGCATAAGGGTGAGGGATATAAAGGTTGCATGGGCCACTTTAAATCTGGCATTTGCTAACTTTTGACTTTGCAACCTTAACAATATAGTTTATTAATTATATCTTTTAATGCAATTTGCAGGTGTATTAGAAGAGAAATAAACAAAAAAAGACAATGCATGACCCCTTCTGTGACTCCTATGTAAGTCATTAATAGGATCAGTACTCAGACCTCTACCATTTGAGCTAAATGATTAAATATAGTAACTGGCAGTAGAAGCAGACTGTTATCTGTGTGGTCCATTAATGAGAGTGGGACACGTACAACCACGCTTGCAACAATGTGTTATTTCTGAAGGAGTAGCCCAATTTTACAGATGGTTTACTTAAGCATATAGCTGTGGGAGCTCTTTCATCAGAGACAATACCAAAATTTAAATTCCTGCTGCAAGCTCCTCAGGAACTAACACTCCATTAAAAAAAAAAGTGTTAGTTCTGTCAAAACTACCTGTTTTTCATTAAAATGAAATTCTGTAAAATGGCTGCATTGTGTTTTGCTGGCACTTTCCAGAAAAACTCAACCGGAGCCAGGGACACAGCATGGAAAATTTCAGTCCAGACAGTTAGTTTGGCAAAATTATAGGCAGCTGAAAGCAGAGTGTTATAACGAAGTGTGCTGCACAATCTTAAAATAGGATCACTATGAAACCTCATACTGGGCCTGATTCAGTTGACCCACTGGAGTCAATGGGAGGCTTTCCATTAACTTTAATGGATTTTGGATCAGGCCTATAAGGCATAGATCAATTCACTGTAGTAGATACATATGGCTCTTGCCTATGCATAAGGATCAAGGAAGGGTGGAATATATCCTACTATGGTATACGAAGGTGTGCTTCATAGCAAGTTTCAGAGTAGCAGCCGTGTTAGTCTGTATTCGCAAAAAGAAAAGGAGGACTTGTGGCACCTTAGAGACTAACACATTTATTTGAGCATAAGCTTTCGTGAGCTACAGCCCACTTCATCGGTTGCATTCAACCTTCATAGCAAGGGTACTCAGATATGATCTTTAGGAAAAGAGATGTGGCTAGATCTGGGCAAGCCAGCACATATGCTGCCATCAAGGTTCATGCTGGCCACCAACAAATGTGGCGTACATGTTGATCCTGCTCAAAGAGGCAGCAATATGAGTTTTCTGTCATGTTTGGTACATGCACTCTCACAGCAGGATGGCTCTTCTGCTGCGTGGGAGACTGGTGACATTCAGCTGCCTCCCCTTCATTACGCTTTCCTCAGTCACAGTTGGATTAGATGTTTTAGTGTGTGTGATTATAATCTCCCTCCTTTACTTTGTCAGCTTTGTCCCATACTAAAGACTGATCAAAACCTAAAGTAGAAATATGCCACTGGCTCCGGCAACAAAGATCCCCAGACTTAGTGGCATTTCAAAATGTAAAACTGGATTCAGACTTGATTTTATAAAATGATCACTTTCTTTATAATGGATTGAACCAGAACCCCAGATACAAACACGGCCAAATTTGGAGGGGGGAAGAAGATTTGAAATTCAAAATTGGATTGGAATTTTTCACCTAGGGGCCAGCTCTGCTTTAAAACAGATATGTAATTCCTTGCTGATCCATGTAGAAAAATCAGAATTAGGGCTGTCAAGCGATTAAAAAAATTAATCGTGATTAATCTCACGATTAAACAATAATAGAATACCATTTATTTAAATATTTTGGATGTTTCTAAATTTTCAAATATATTGATTTCAATTACAACAGAGAATACAAAGTGCACAGTGCTCATTTTATATATGTTTTATTTCAAATATCTGCACTTTAAAAAACAAAAGAAACAGTATTTTTCAATTCACCTAATACAACTACTGTGGTGCAATCTCTTTATCATGAGAGTTGAACTTATTAATGTAGAATTATTTACAAAAAGTAACTGCATTCAAAAATAAAACATTGTAAAACTTTAGAGTCTACAAGTCCACTCAGTCCTACTTCAGCCAGTCGCTCAGAAGAAACAAGTTTGGTTACAATTTGCGGGAGATAATGCTGCCCGCTTCTTGTTTACAATGTCACCTGAAAGTGAGAACAGGCATTTGCATGACACTATTGTAGCCGGCATTGCAAGATATTTACGTGCCGGATGCACTAAAGATTCATATGTCCCTTCATGCTTCAACCACCATTCCAGAGGACATGTGTCCATGCTGATGATGAGTTCTGCTCGATAATGATCCAAAGCAGTGCGGACAGATTCATGTTCATTTTCATCATGTGAGTTAGATGCCACCAGCAGAAGGTTGATTTTCTTTTTTGGTGGTTCGGGTTATATAGTTTCCGCATTGGAGTGTTGCTCTTTTAAGACTTCTGAAAGCACACTCCACACTTTGTCCCTCTCAGATTTTGGAAGGCATTTCAGATTCTTAAACCTAGGGTTGAGTGCTGTAGCTATTTTTAGAAATCTCACATTAGCACCTTCTTTGCATTTTGTCAAATCTGCTGTGAAAGTGTTCTTAAAACAGACGTGCTGGGTCATCATCTCAGTCTGCTATAATGTGAAATATATGGCAGAAAGTAGGTAAAACAGAGCAGGGGACATACAATTCTCCCCCAAGGAGTTCAGTCGCGAATTTAATTAATTAATACATTTTTTTTTTAATGAGCATCATCTACATGGAAGCATGTCCTCTGGAATGGTGGCAGAAAAATGAAGGGGCATATGAATGTTTAGTATATATGGCACGTAAATACCTTGCAACGCTGGCTACAAAAGTGCCATATGAACACCTATTCTCACTTTCTGGTGACATTATAAATAAGAAGCAGGCAGCAGTATCTCCCGTAAACGTAAACAAACTTGTTTCTCTTAGCAATTGGCTGAACAAGAAGTAGGACTGAGTGGACTTGTAGTCTCTAAAGTTTTACATTTGTTTTATTTTTGAGTGCAGTCATGTAACCAAAAAAATCTACATTTGTAAGTTACACTTTCATGATAAAGAGATTGTACGATAGTACTTGTATGAGGTGAACTGAAAAATACTATTTCTTTTGTTTATTGTTTTTTACAGTGAAAACATTTGTAATAAAGATAATATAAAGTGAACACTGTACACTTTGTATTCTGTGTTGTAATAGAAATCAATGTATTTGAAAATGTAGAAAAACATCCAAAAATATGTAATAAATTTCAATTGGTGTTCTATTGTTTAACAGTGCAATTAATCACGATTAATTTTTTAATCGCGATTCATTTTTTTGAGTTAATCGCGTGAGTCAACTGCGATTAATCAAGAGCCCTAATCAGAATATTTGGCTTTTTCCAGTGAACGGTCCAAGAAAACAGTAATAAAAGATAAATTCTATTGATTTAGACAACCGGGGCAGGGGAAGGATCTGCAAGCAGTTTATGAACTTTGAATCAAACCTTTTGTGGTTCACCCCTCACTAAGGGCTTGCCTACAGAGGGAAATAAATTAGGATTATGATAGGGTGCATATTTAAAGTAGAATAACTATTTCTCATTAATTCCATGTGTGGATACTCTTATTCCAGAATAAGAGTGCCTTGTTACAAATTAGCTTAATTAAGTGAATTAAGTTTATTCAGAATAGGATTTTCCAATCAATAATAGAGAAGCCCTAATTTTATATAAAATACACACATTTTTTCTTCTGGCTTCAGTGACAGAAACCTATTTCCAACAGTTTATTCTAAAATGAAATGCAAGTGACACACACAGCTCAGTTCCTGCGTGAGTATAATCCAATTTACAGACCAACATGTATTTGACAATATTGGATGTTTTTGCCCACACTGTCGGTTGTTTCTCAGTTCTCATCCAAGACTCACTGGATGTTTATTTCTTTTCAGCTGACTTGCAATGAAAACAAGATTTTTCCTGTATACTCATAGTACTTATTCCGCATGGGCCACAAATTCATTTTTTTTTCCAACTGCGTCTTAAACTTCTTCTGTCTGAAGCCATAGCTAACTGTTTCTAACAGAAAAGGTTAAATAAAATTAGTGTTTTCCAACTACCAGAGGACAAAATCATCATAAAATTATGACCTGGGTTGGTGAGTCTGTTTTAAAGCTATTAGGTAGGGTCAGGTGATGCCAGTTACTCACTGACATACTTTCTGACATAGAGCTCACTGATGACACTACACCAATGGACAGCTCCCAAAGAAAGATAATTAAATTATATCTTATTTTAGGCTAAGAGTCAGCAAGGACTAATGGGTATTACTTCAACTTCTGATTGATTTGTGAAGGCTGGTTGGTAACTGGTATACACTGCTGTAGTTCCTGGAGAAAGATTAAGTGCATCTGCTGAGCTCTGGTCAGACCTGCTTTGGAAATCAAAGTGAAGTGCAGAAGGACTGCAAGCCTAAACCCCTGTTATGGAGGAAGAGGTATGCAGGTCTCCTCTTAAAAGAAGTGATGGTTGAGAGCCTGAAACCTTTAAGTGGATGGCCTCTGGGAGGATCAGGAGGGGAGTCAAAGGTTCAGTGAATCCTGAAACAGTGACAATAACAATAAAATAGCTAGAAACCCAGTACTGTCAGCACCAATCACAGGTAGGGTTTTTTGGGGTGGAGGTGGGGGCACTAGGTGTGCAGGAGTTGAGAATCAGAAAAATCCCACACCCAATTATTTTAATTTTGCACATCTGCATTTATGGTTTGTGTCATTGGTATTTCCAATTCTTCTAAAACCAAAGAGCACCAGAAATTTCTCAAAGTTTATTCTTGTGCAACTTCCAGCCTAATTTGGAAGATTTCAGGGTTGTTGTTTTAGTTTGGCTTTGTTTTGGTGGTTGAGAGTAGCATATGAACATTTCAGTGTCTAAACAAACCAAACCAAATGTTTCATCATTTCCCCTGCCCCTCCCTCCGACTCCCCCAACAGCCTGAAAGAATCCTCCAAACTTTCCAGGCTATGAGAAACTCACATACAAGGATGCTATCCTGTAAAAAGTGTCAGGTTTCAAAGTAACAGCCGTGTTAGTCTGTATTCGCAAAAAGAAAAGGAGTACTTGTGGCACCTTAGAGACTAACCAATTTATTTGAGCATAAGCTTTCGTGAGCTACAGCTCACTTCATCGGATGCATACTGTGGAAACTGCAGAAGACATTGTATACACAGAGACCATGAAACAATACCTCGTCCCACCCCACTCTCCTGCTGGTAATAGCTTATCTAAAGTGATCACTCTCCTTACAATGTGTATGATAAGTTGGGCCATTTCCAGCACAAATCTAGGTTTTCACTCCCTCCGCCCCCCCCCACACAAACTCACTCTCCTGCTGGTAATAGCCCATCCAAAGTGACCACTCTCTTTACAATGTGTATGATAATCAAGGTGGGCCATTTCAAATCCAGGTTTTCTCACCCCCCCCTTTTTCTTCAAAAACCACACACACAAACTCACTCTCCTGCTGGTAATAGCTTATCCAAAGTGACCACTCTCCTTACAATGTGCATGATAATCAAGGTGGGCCATTTCCAGCACAAATCCAGGTTTTCTCACCCCCCCCCCTCAAAAACACACACACAAACTCACTCTCCTGTTGGTAATAGCTTATCCAAAGTGACCACTCTCCCTACAATGTGCATGATAATCAAGGTGGGCCATTTCCAGCACAAATCCAGGTTTTCTCACCCCCCCACCCCCATACACACACAAACTCACTCTCCTGCTGGTAATAGCTCATCCAAAGTGACCACTCTCCCTACAGTCAAGGTAGGGCCATTTCCAGTACAAATCCAGGTTTTCTCACCCCTCCCCCCCCACAAACTCACTCTCCTGCTGGTAATAGCTCATCCAAACTGACCACTCTCCTTACAATGTGTATGATAATCAAGGTGGGCCATCTCCAGCATAAATCCAAGTTTAACCAGAACGTCTGGGGGGGTGGGATAGGAAAAAACAAGGGGAAATAGGCTACCTTGCATAATGACTTAGCCACTCCCAGTCTCTATTTAAGCCTAAATTAATAGTATCCAATTTGCAAATGAATTCCAATTCAGCAGTTTCTCGCTGGAGTCTGGATTTGAAGTTTTTTTGTTGTAAGATAGCGACCTTCATGTCTGTAATTGCGTGACCAGAGAGATTGAAGTGTTCTCCGACTGGTTTATGAATATTATAATTCTTGACGTCTGATTTGTGTCCATTTATTCTTTTACGTAGAGACTGTCCAGTTTGACCAATGTACATGGCAGAGGGGCATTGCTGGCACATGATGGCATATATCACATTGCTGGATGTGAACGAGCCTCTGATAGTGTGGCTGATGTCATTAGGCCCTGTGATGGTGTCCCCTGAATAGATATGTGGGCACAGTTGGCAACGGGCTTTGTTGCAAGGATAGGTTCCTCGGGTAGTGGTTCTGTTGTGTGGTATGTGGTTGTTGGTGAGTATTTGCTTCAGGTTGGGGGGCTGTCTGTAGGCAAGGACTGGCCTGTCTCCCCAGATTTGTGAGAGTGTTGGGTCATCCTTCAGGATAGGTTGTAGATCCTTAATAATGTGTTGGAGGGGTTTTAGTTGGGGGCTGAAGGTGACGGCTAGTGGCGTTCTGTTATTTTCTTTGTTAGGCCTGTCCTGTAGTAGGTGACTTCTGGGAACTCTTCTGGCTCTATCAATCTGTTTCTTCACTTCCGCAGGTGGGTACTGTAGTTGTAAGAATGCTTGATAGAGATCTTGTAGGTGTTTGTCTGAGGGGTTGGAGCAAATGCGGTTGTGTCGCAGAGCTTGGCTGTAGACGATGGATCGTGTGGTGTGGTCAGGGTGAAAGCTGGAGGCATGTAGGTAGGAATAGCGGTCAGTAGGTTTCCGGTATAGGGTGGTGTTTATGTGACCATTGTTTATTAGCACTGTAGTGTCCAGGAAGTGGATCTCTTGTGTGGACTGGACCAGGCTGAGGTTGATGGTGGGATGGAAATTGTTGAAATCATGGGCTTCTTTTCCATGGGTCCAGATGATGAAGATGTCATCAATATAGTGCAAGTAGAGTAGGGGCATTAGGGGACGAGAGCTGAGGAAGCGTTGTTCTAAATCAGCCATAAAAATGTTGGCATACTGTGGGGCCATGCGGGTACCCATAGCAGTGCCGCTGATCTGAAGGTATACATTGTCCCCAAATGTAAAATAGTTATGGGTAAGGACAAAGTCACAAAGTTCAGCCACCAGGTTAGCCGTGACATTATCGGGGATAGTGTTCTTGACGGCTTGTAGTCCATCTTTGTGTGGAATGTTGGTGTAGAGGGCTTCTACATCCCTAATGGCCAGGATGGTGTTATCAGGAAGATCACCGATGGATTGTAGTTTCCTCAGGAAGTCAGTGATGTCTCGAAGGTAGCTGGGAGTGCTGGTAGCGTAGGGCCTGAGGAGGGAGTCTACATAGCCAGACAATCCTGCTGTCAGGGTGCCAATGCCTGAGATGATGGGGCGCCCAGGATTTCCAGGTTTATGGATCTTGGGTAGTAGATAGAATATCCCAGGTCGGGGTTCCAGGGGTGTGTCTGTGTGGATTTGATCTTGTGCTTTTTCAGGTTGTTTCTTGAGCAAATGCTGTAGTTTCTTTTGGTAGCCCTCAGTGGGATCAGAGGGTAATGGCTTGTAGAAAGTGGTGTTGGAGAGCTGCCGAGCAGCCTCTTGTTCATATTCCGACCTATTCATGATGACAACAGCACCTCCTTTGTCAGCCTTTTTGATTATGTTGTCAGAGTTGTTTCTGAGGCTGTGGATGGCATTGTGTTCTGCATGGCTGAGGTTATGGGGCAAGTGATGCTGCTTTTCCACAATTTCAGCCCGTGCACGTCGGCGGAAGCACTCTATGTAGAAGTCCAGTCTGCTGTTTTGACCTTCAGGAGGAGTCCACCCAGAATCCTTCTTTTTGTAATGTTGGTAGGGAGGCCTCTGTGGATTAGTATGTTGTTCAGAGGTATTTTGGAAATATTCCTTGAGTTGGAGACGTCGAAAATAGGATTCTAGGTCACCACAGAACTGTATCATGTTCGTGGGGGTGTAGGGGCAGAAGGAGAGGTAAAAAATGTAGCACTGTAGTGTTTGAATCTAGGCATGTGTTTTGCTTTAAGAGCACAGGAGATCCTTTTGTAATGAGTGGGATTGATCACATGCGCAAAGTTGACCAGATGCTCAAGTGCTCTACTGGGCTGGGGCAACAGAAAATAAAGCAGCAAATGCTCCCACTGTTGTTCTGGTGTGCTTCCAGGCACAACTTTTCCCTCCTCCTGCCAATATTAGTATGTGCTAGAGGCAAACTAACCTCAATACTATTTTCATCCTTTCACAGGGTGGGGGAGGGAGAGTCCACACTAATTTAGTTTAAAATCGGTCATAAAAATGTGATTCTTGAGCAGACAATTCACAGCATACAATAAATTTCAGTCTGAAGGATACCTTAATTGCTGTAGAATTAGAGGGCTGGATTCTAAGTTGGTGTAAATCAGCATAGCTGCATTCACTTGACTAGAACTATATTGATTTACCACAGCTGAGAATCTTCCGCCTCAGACACACACAGCTGGGGGGAGGAGGAGAGAGGAAAACAAGATTAAAAAAACCCAAATAAAACCGTGATATACCCTTTACTTCAGCACAGGGATAAATATTGTTTTAAGAATACATGACTGTATAATCTTACAACTACTGCAAACTTCTGAACTCATTCATCTCAATACTGGGGGAGGAGATGAAATGGGCTCGAAAACTGGCAACATATATTGAAATAATACATTGTTCCAGTAAAGCAGCTTCTATCTAAGGATTTCAAAGCACTTTACAGGCCTTAATTATTGACTCACAGCCCTCCTCAGAGGTGTTCTTTCCATTTAAGAGAAGTAAACTCTCAAGGTATGTCTTTACTACCTGCCGGATTGTTGGGCAGCGATTGATCCAGCGGGGATCAATTTATCGCGTCTAGTCTAGATGTGCGCTCTGGAGCGCTCTTCTGTCGACTCCTGCACTTTAGTGCTGCGAGAGGCGCAGGCGGAGTCGACGGGGGAGCGGCAGCAGTCGACTCATCGCGGTGAAGACACCACGGTAAGTCGATCTAAGTATGTCGACTTCAGCTACGTTATTCACATAGCTGAAGTTGCATAACTTAGATCGATCTCTCCCGTAGTGTAGACCTGGGCTAAGATTACACCAGTCAGTGGCAAAGCTAGGGAAAGCATGAGGGAGTCAAAGTGCCTATGCTCTGCTTTACCTACTAGATCACATTTCCAACATGAAGGGAGTTTTTAATGTAAGCTATAAAGCCTGCCAAAGAGGATTTCTGATGGAAGTAATGACAGATTGTTTTACACTGATATTAGTGGTGTCACCTAATAGCTTATTGTGGACAAAGGCTGGGATTTTCAAAGTAGGGTACTGAATGACTATTTGGGTGCCTGATTCCCTTAGGCACTTTTGAAACTTAAATCAGATGTCACAGACTGGCTAGCCCTTTTGAGGGGATTCAGGCTTAGCCTTTCCTATCTCCCAGCTGATCCTGATCTGGTGGTTTAATTACCATTAGTGAGCCCAGCTGTGAAAGGGTCAGTGCCACAGAGAAGAATGCAGTCTGGGAAAGGGACCTAAAACAAAAGAGCTTCCTTGGTTTAGTAAGAGCCTAGTGAAGGCAAGCTAGAGAGGACCTACAGGAATCAGGTTAGGCTCCTGGAGCAGGGAGGTTTGTGAAAGAAGCTGCTGTAGTTGTTAGGGAGGGCAGGTAGCTGGTGGGGGGGAATCTGCTGGGAAGAAGGGCTTTGAGGGGAAAAATCCTGCCAGGCAGCACTTGGTTTTAGAAGCACAGACAAACTCTGCTGAGTCCAGGAGTAGGGGCGAAGAGCAGCAAACTTCAGGGTTGCCCAATAAAGGCAGAAGAACTGTATGTTTGGATGTTTGCTTGGATTTTCAGCTAGACTTTCTTTTCCCTAAAAGAGGATTGTTCTTTAAAGATGACCTAGCTGGAGAGTTGGGCCATGTAGTGAGAAGCAGGCCGTCGCAGGGCCAAAGGGGGTGCTGAAGATGAAGACCTCTGCAGTGCCACTCTGAAGCTATGGGATGCTGTGGTGGTGAGTGGAAGCCTATCCTGGACCAAATCTAGGGTCCTAAATCTTTAATTGAAGTGCCTAACTTTTTTTTAAGGTGCTCAGATCTTGCCATTCTCATGGACTTAAGTGGGATTTGTGGGTGCTTAGCAGGTCTAAAACTCAAGCTTCTGTAATGGGAACCTAAATGTAGACACCTATGTTTGAAAATTGGGACTGCATCGAATAAGCAGTGGTCAAATCAGAAAGGGGATGTTTATAAGTAAAAAGGAAACAAGTTGGTCTAGCTAGTGAATGATACCAAAGTTATGTTGTTCTAGGTGGATAGCCTTTTTGCCTATCTTGTGCCCAGCTTTTTAGAATTGTGTTTTGAAATTGGCAACATTGCTTCTCCTCCCCTCCTCCATTGCATTTAGAAAAGAACAAAAGTAATCGGAGCTCTACTGCCTTCTTGTTGTTTGCATATATAAGGTTCATCACTCTGATGACCAACATTCTTCTGTTGAGGAGACTATTGATACAGAGCATCAGGCTGGAAAGTAGAGATAACTCTGTGTGTCACTACTGCAGTTTAATGAATCCCCCGATTACCCCCCCTACCCACACACACATACTTCTTTCCTCCATTGCACAGGTGGTAAAATCCTATTAGAGCTGATCTAGCGGATGGTAGCATAGGTGAGGAACTCTCAGCTTCTCTGCCTCTTGCAGCGTAAACAGGATTTTGAAGCATAAAATAAATGTTAATCTTTCCAAGTAGAGATGCTAATCTGAAAGCCCCTCTTGGTTCAATATTGGGTTCCTGCCAGCTCTGATAACAAGACATGATTTGTGAAGATTTAGTGTGGATTGAGATGTCAGTTTGGGACTCAGACTCCAGGCTTCCTTAGCTAATGGAAAGTAGATGAAGGTTTATGCTTGACTGAGACTTAGCATCACAAAACTTAACTGTGTGCGGTTCATGGAGTTGTCACCTTTCAGAGTTGATCCCTCTTTGTTGTCTACTGGAATTGTTGTTCTAAAAGAAGTAGGCATTCATTGAGGTCCTGACCTCTCCACACAGTCTTCTGTTAAGCCTTTATTTCCACTACAGAGTCCTAACAAATGCTTTGGTTTCCTGCTTTCAAGGAGTTCCTTTTAGCCTTTGATGTACAAACCACATGGGTACAAATGTTCTGATGCATTAAGGTATAAAATTGATCAGTTTCAGAGAAACATATAATCCGTGTGGGCAGCTCCTTTTAAAACTCATTCAAGAATTAGCAAGTGCTAAATAAAAGTAAACTTCATTATGTATTTTAGAAGTAGAAAATCTCTAAGGAAGAAAACACAAAAATATTCACTTTTCTAATGGTTTGGGGATAAAAATCATTTTCTTCTAATTTACAGCCATTTAGAAAAGAGTACATAACTTACATACACGAAAGCTTCAACATCCCAGGCTGTTAAATGGTTACACAATACACACTGGGGCAAACTCTGCCCTGCAACACCAGTGTAAATCCACAATAATTCTGCTGAAGGCAGTGGCATTATTTCAGTTTCATGCTTAGTGTAAATGAGGTCAGAAAAGCTGGCCCTATTATTGTAAGAGTATAGAAAGCATATGTGACTAAAGTATATTATTTTCAGAATAAAACTCAGAAGAAACTGTCACCAAGACAAACAATTCTCTGAATGTTGACAAGAGGCATGCTTTGCATCCCTATATTTTGTTGATTTTTAAGCTGCTGTGTCTTGTTCTTGGAAAATAGCCATTTAAACTGAAACAGTCAGAGATCATATTACTTTTTGGACTCAGTTTGCAGTTAGTTGTGAAACTTATTAGGCTGTGAGGCAATAAAGTCCAGCATCTACATTAGCAATTACTAGGTCCTTTATCATTAGTTAGGTCTAAAAGTTTATTTTTTCCCCTCTCTTTAATATATAGTCTCTGGAAGAGAGAGAGGCTTTGATTTGCAAAAGTTTTTTTTTTTTCAGGACTTGGAAAATGCTCTGCCTCTAAGCTGTCTTTCAACAAATAGACCCACATTTTCAATCATTTATTTCACATCACAAACCACATGGATTAGAACACAATATGTGCTCCAAGATCTGCAAACAACACTGCTAGTTCAGTGTTACTTTGGAATGATAGTAGCCCTGTGAATCATTCTGTCTATTCAATGGAGTGGGAGAACTGACTTTCTGTCAGTAGTTGGTTCATAAATCAATTTAAAGGAGGGGAGTTGCCACAGAAGCACATTTTGAGCAGCAGCAGTGCTTTAAAAAAAAAAGGTATTAATTTCTTGTCAAGGTTGGTAATGGGCTATACCAGCCAAATAAGGTATGCTGAACTGACGTATCTGGAAATGTAATGTGATGTCACATTTTTTATTCTTTTTTTTTAAAGCAGTGGATACTAGCTGTAAATTAAGGTAATGAATTTCAAAATTTCAGATGTTGACCTGAAGTTCCCAAACTCTGTATTTCTAAAGTACTATGTTCTCTTCCATATTTGTCAATCCAATCTGTCTACAAAGTAGAAGTCTTAACTTTAAGATTCTTTGATCTAAGGGTTTGATCTGAAGCCCATTGAAATCAATGGACACCTAAAGTCATTTTAATAAAGGATTAAAGTTAAGCATGTGCTTAAATACTTTGAATGAGGGTCTAAGTAATGTTATGACTGTTTTAAATATAGTATTCTCATTTTATAAAGGGGAAGTTGAGATAAGGAAATTAAATTGATTCACTCTGTGTCCATGAGCAAGTCAGCATCAGAGCCAGGACTATGTTTCAGGAATCCTGTCTTTCAATCCCCTTGGCCACTAGACCTCACCTGTCTCACAGTGAGGGATTTTAGGTGCAACTCGAAGAGCAGTAGATCACTGACCCAGTAGCTCAGTGTATTGCTGTGTGGAAGAAGAGGATTTGTCCTTTGCACTCCCACTCTAGCTTGGACTTGGAATGTGAGAGAAGCACTACAATAAATCCTTAAAGGGAATTTTGCATCACTCTGCAATGTTTTTTCCATGTGTTTTAAGAGCTTTTAAAATGCCACTTCTTTAGAGACTACCAAAGCTAGTCTTCTCTGGCTGGAAAAAATGAGTGGCCTTGTTACTTTCAGAGCGGAGGGGAGATATTTGTGGAAAATCTCCATGGGCTTTTATAATCAGCTCTTGTTATATGCTCTCCACTTTGTCATCCTAATACTTCCCCTAATCTGCCTCACTCTGGGGAGAGGTGTTTATATGACTGCTGTGTGAGTTAGGCTAGGTGCCAAAAGTGTCCCTAGTGTTGGTCCTTTGAAGTTCACAATATTTTTTGCTGGAAAAGTGTCTGAATATTTGCTAAATAAATGCAGAGAAATGGAAGCACTACAGTTAGAAGTGAACCGTATATATCATCGTTACAAGATTGAGTATGCTAATCTCCAAATGATGAATCTGTGGTGAATAACCTTTTTCAGTTCCTTTGTATCTACAGCAAGCACTTTCATAAGTATTTAAATCAGCTTTCTCCTCAGTGTCCCTTTATTCCATCTTCGTATCCCAGCGTCAAAGCCACAATGCCTGGTTGTGACATTACTTCATTGAAAGACAAGTTATTACACTGGGGTAAATCTAAATCAGACTTTTAATTTCTCCTTTTCCCATTAATATTTATTATTTCTGTTATTGTAGTACTTAGGAATCCCTAGTCCTGGACCAGGACCCTCTTGTGCCAGGTATTGTCAAAACACAGGACAAAAAAGAAGGTATTTATTAATACTTTTTCACCACTCAGGTATATATACTTGAATCCAAGCTGCTTCTCTTCCTAGCTAATGCTAATATTCTGTGACTTGCAAAGGGGCTACCGTTCTGCTGGCTATTGCCATGCTTATCACAGAGATGGTGTGATCAGTCTTTTTTGGTCTAGCAAGCTGTAGTGTGACTAGATCTCTGAATCCCAGAAGCTCTGAGTTGGCAGATGCTGAGAAATCTGAATCCATGTCACTTCCCCAAATCTCTGGGTTAACAGCATGGTTCTGCTATAGGTGTGATGAAGTCTCATAGGCGTCTTGCAATGTGATGAATATTTGATAAGTACATAAAGCACTTAAAATTTTCAGTCCACCTGAAATTCCCTGAAAACCAGAGTTAGTAAAATTATTTGTTGTAAATAAATTATCTGATAAATGTAGCCCTCTTTCCTTTGTGCTCAAGAGAACTGCAAATATGTGAAGTATGACTAATGAGAAATGACAGAAAAAACTAGATTTTTTTGGCAGTATATAGATCCTCACCACAGATATGCTCTTAACAACCATTAGTTGACCTTAAATATAGCTTACGAATAATAATCTTCTGATGCTGTCTACTCTTATTACTAATTTAACTTTATGTGGTGTTTAGATGTTGCTTGTAATTATTAGAATTGGGAGCACTGGCTGTTGTGAGTCTGAAAGGACAGGAAACAGGAAGGAGGGGGGAGGAGTTGAGAGGCTGGGAGAAAGCTACAGAGGGTGCAGCAGCAGCTTGGTGAAGAGGTTTCCACTTTGAAAATAAAGTCCTGTTCAAGCTTGTTAGGACCTTGCTTGGTTGATACAACACTTTGCCAGTCTTAAAATGCCGTTTAGTTTGGAAAACCCAGTGTGTTGCATTATATTATTACTTATATGACAGAACAGGTAAGAGCCAGGCTGCTATTATTGGGTTTTGACGAGGAGGAGAGACATTTCCATTGTCTTTTGGGTTATCTTTTTCCCCACATGGGGAGAGAGGCAGGATTTGCCTTTCAGGAAACACGTGGAACTAATGGTTTCTTTTTGCTTACCTTTTATTTTCAACTGGATCTTTTGTGCTCTTCTTGGAAAATTTGACTCTCTCTAGCATTTGATTACTCTGAATATGTAAATGATTGGAACACAAAATAACTTCATTAAGTGGTCTCGTGGAAAGACAATTAGACTTGGACTCAAGAGACCTGGACTCTCTTCCCAGCTTTGCCACTGGCTTGCGAGGGTAACCTTGGGCAAATTGCTTCACCTCGGTGCTTTAGTTTCCCCATCTGCAAAGGAGGGATAATGTTACTGACTTCCTTGGTAAAGTTCTTCATGTGGCTGAAAAGTGCTTTATAAGAGCAAGGTGGTGATTACCTCAGATAGCACTGTGTGGGAATGGAACCATCTCCCTCCACTCAGCTATAGGGGTGTAAACATGACAAACAGATAACCTGCCTTAGAGCGAACATAATCAGGAGAACAAGAAGGAACTGTTGGTAATTATTAGTATTTGCATTGTTGATATGTTGGTAGTGCCTATCGCCCACAGCTGGGATCAGTGCCCATTGTGCTACGTGCTGTACAAAAACCTAACAGAAAGGCAGGCCTACCCCAAAGATCTTACAAGCTGACCTGATAATGTAGATCACAGTAGATAAAAGGCCTTTGTTGTTGTTAAAAGTTACAGCTAAGATATCCATAGCTTTCACCATACAGGGTGCTAAGAACTCAGTCTGGCACCTTTACCCGGCATATTACTTTAATCACACAGATTTCAATAGTACTACCAATGAGCAGTAATTTAGTCCAACATGAGTAAGGAGACGGTGGGGGGAAGGGGAAAGAATCTAGATGTAATGGAGTTTATATAAAGTAATATAGGTTCTTTCCATTTACTTCTCTAAAGTTGAAGTAGACTTCAACAAAAGCAAAATAACATGAAGCAATCCTGGAATCTGCCTTGTTAACCTGGTTTGGAATTTAAATTGATGAGTCTTGTCTTAGTGCAGCCCAAATTATTTCATTATTGCATGTTCCAAGGAAACAGAGATAATTTTTGGCTCCATCCTGATGATATTTTCTGCTGTTGGAACCATAGCTTAATAAGCTAAGTGATTCACACACACAGTCTGCTACTTTCAAAGATGACAATCAGTAATCCAACTAAAAGAGGCAAAGAATCCTGTGGCACCTTATAGACTAACAGAGGTATTGGAGCATAAGTTTTTGTGGATGAATACCCACTTCTTCAGATACATGTAGTGGAAATTTCCAGAGGCAGGTATAAATATGCAAGCAAGAATGTGATCTACAACCCATCCTGGACAACGATCCCTCACTTTCACAGGCCTTGGGAGGCCACTTTCACAGGCCAGTCCTCGCCCACAGACAACCTGCCAACCTGAAGCATATTCTCACCAGCAATGACACACCTCACCATAGTAACCCTAACTCAGGAACCAATCCATGCAACAGACCTCGATGCCAACCCTGCCCACATGTTTACACCAGCGACACCATCACAGGACCTAACCAGATCAGCCACACCATCACTGGTTCATTCACCTGCACGTCCACCAATGTAATATACGCCATCATGTACCAGCAATGCCCCTCTGCTATGTACATCGGCCAAACTGGACAGTCCCTACGTAAAAGGATAAATGGACACAAATCAGATATTAGGAATGGCAATATACAAAAACCTGTAGGAGAACACTTCAATCTCCCTGGACACACAATAGCAGATTTAAAGGTAGCCATCCTGCAGCAAAAAAACTTCAGGACCAGACTTCAAAGAGAAACTGCAGAGCTTCAGTTCATTTGCAAATTTGACACCATCAGCTCTGGATTAAACAAAGACTGTGAATGGCTAGCCAACTACAAAAGCAGTTTCTCCTCCCTTGGTGTTCACACCTCAACTGCTAGAAGAAGGCCCCATCCTCCCTGATTGAACTAGCCTCGTTATCCATGATTCTTGCTTGCATATTTATACCTCTCTCTGGAAATTTCCACCACATGCATCTGAAGAAGTGGGTATTTGCTCCAATATGTCTGTTAGTCTGTAAAGTGCCATAGGACTCTTTGCTGCTTTTACAGATCCAGACTAACATGGCTACCCCTCTGATATAGTAATCCAACTGTGTGTTTAATTTCTACCCCTTCACATGCATGCCTCACAATATGCTAGGCCACTGTAGGAATTACCCCTCTGTGCAGTTCTATCAGAATCTGAATGGGGGCTTGGGAATCAAGTATATTTCAATAACTTTCTGCCACTGAGCCAGTGGTATGATGGATAGCAATGAAAGTTTGGTATCTGTTCAGGGGCACAAAGGATGAAATATACTTAAGCAAATGGAAACAGAAAAGATATTGCATGTAGAAAGTGCTGTAGTGTTTTTATCCACTGCTTGACTGTTTTAAAGAAGAGTTGGACTTGCAGGATTTTGAATTTGTTGGAAATAAAAAGGTGGGGAAGTACAGTTGATCAGGAAAAAAACAAGACACTGAACAGATAAGGTGTGGGACAGGACTGTATCCTTTAATGTCATGCGTTGGAAAACTAAATGTTTACACAAGCCTTTGTGAGTTTAAAATATCTCAACATTAAATGTTCAGGTTTAGATTCTGCCTGGCACTTAAAAGGGGTAGAGTGGGTTGGACAGCTTAAAGCGCCTTTCTTTCAACAACTGACTGTGTCCCATACAGGGCCAGCCTTTGGGAAAATGGCACCCTGAGCAAACTTTCTTGGGGCCCTTGAATACTGCTTCGTGAGTAGCAGGAAACCCCTCAGCAGGCAGAGCAGCAGCGGATGCAGCAGTGGCAGTAGTGCGGCAGGTGTCATGCTGCCAGGGGGTGGAGAGGAGATGTGTGAGAGCACCTGGCTCCTGCCCCGCAGCCCCCTTTATTGCCTCCCCTTCCCTCGCGGGTGGACATGGCCCTTCTGCAGCCTCTTGACCATGGTCTCCCCCTGTCATGGCACCCTGGGCAGTTGCCCACGTTGCCCATCCATAAGGCCGGTTCTGGTCCCATAAAAGGGCTAGTCTGAGTTTCTAACCCTGCACTTCGGGGGATGAGGGAGTGCAGGGACTGCTCCATCCCTACTTCCTCTGGAATTAAATGACTCTCACAGTGAATCTCTGCATCCCAGAAGAGGTGGGCAGGAACAGAGCTATTTCTCTCTTTTTTTTCCCCCTCTCTCTCACATGCACACTTTTTTTTCATTGAAACAATGTGAAGCCAAGTTTTTTCATGAGACTTTCAGGAAAAATTTCCGGAAACATTTCTCAAAATATATTACCATTCTTCAATATACACTAATAATTAAGATGGTGAAATGTGTATCTGGTGTAACACCATTAAAGTACAAAAGGGATGAATTTGGCACACCAACTGTAAAACATTTTAAATATCTGTTTAATATTTTACCATGCTTGTTTTTCTCTACATATGTCTTACACCATCACAAAGGTAAACTTATTTTTGATAGTTAAATTAGATTCAGAACTCTATGGTATTGAATTATTAATTAACAACTAAAAATCAGGGCAAACCATTTGTTCATCGTTCTTTTGTTTTAAAATAGCTGTGCTCTTGTCAACTTGGAAAAAAGTTGTCAGATAAAACTCTGAAGGGTCTTGGGTTCTTCCCAGCGTAGAACAATAACTCTCTTTGAAATCTCAAAACTTTTTGCAGGGTAGGTAAAATATTTCCCACCCAGTTCTAATATTAAGCAATGTTCGTAGGAAGGTACATGTACCAGTCAAACAAAACCAAACCTTGTAGGCAAACGTTCCAACTACAAAACTGCTGCTTCCTGAGCTGAGACATCGCCCAGGGTGTAGAGCTGGTTGGAAAATGGGGACTGTTCCTTGGGAACTTTCAACCTTTTCTCAAAAAACAAACGAATTGTAAATTAAAAACCAGTTTTTGTCTGAAATTTCAGTTTTCAGACGTTTCCTTAACAATAAGATAAATAAATAAATAAATAAAAACTTTTTAATGGAAATTTTTTGACCAGAACTAGTCCAGGATATTTGGGATCATGTATCTTTATGTGTAAAGCATAGTAAAGCACTAATTTGGGGTTTTATCTATATATCTATCTATCTATCTATCTATCTATATCTGTGTGTGTGTGTATACACATACACATACATACACTATTACAATGGTGATTTTAAACAAATTAAATATTGTTGAAGTTTATTTTTTGGGAAGTCAAACTTACAGTTTTCAAAGAGTGAGTCACAAGACATCCGGGCTCTGTTTCATTACCAAAGCAGGTTGCATTACACAGCATGCAGCAGTAGAATGATAACTACATTACATGGCACTGCAAAAATAAGATTTTTATTATTATTGAAAGCAGAATCTCCGTGTTTGTGACGTAGTTGTTTGAGGGTCCCAGATGTAGGGCTGCCGGTTAGACAACAAACCTTGAGACACATGAGCTAAAGGTAGTTCAGGCTTTGATTTATATCGGAAGTGGTGCATTATCCTATGGAGTGGGAGGAGCCATGTCACACCATCATTTTTTGTATGGGACTTCACGTTAATTTCATGGAGTCCTGTATTAAAAAATAAATGTGAGATGTGACAGGGCAAGGCCAGATGGCTATAGAAAAGTAGTGGGAGATAGATATATTAGCTCCAGGCTAAACAAATCCCTGGTACCAGGTTAAGTGAAATGGAAGCTGCTCCAGGTCAATTAAGACACCTGGGGCCAATTAAGAACTTTCCAGAAGGCAGGGAGAATGTTAGGTTGAGTGGGACACCTGAAGCCAATCAGGGGCTGGCTGGAACTAGTTAAAAGCCGCCCAGTCAGTCAGGTGGGTGTGCGTGTCAGGAGCTGTGGGAGGAAGTTGCGCTGTTGGAGAGGCTGAGTAGTACACACCATATCAGGCACAAGGAAGGGGGCCCTGAGGTAAGGGTGAAGTGGAGCTTGAGGAAGTGAGGGCTGCTGTGGGGGAAGTAGCCCAGGGAATTGTACATGTCATGTTTCTAAAAGGTCAGCTACCAAAACTGATACTATTAGGGTCCCTGGGCTGGAGCCCGGCGTAGAGGGTGGGCCCGGGCTTCCCCCCCACCTTTGCCCCGTGATTAATCACTGAGACTGGGAGACAACAGAGACTGTGCAAGGAAGGATAACTTCTCCTCCCCTCCCTTGCTGGCTTATGATAAAAATGGTTCAGTAGACTGTGACCCTTGTCTCTAGAGAAAGAAGGGTTACTTGGAGGGTCACAGTGAGCCTCTGAGGCTAGCGAAATCCGCCAGGAAATGTGGGACCCACGGAGGCAAGGACAGAGCTTTGTCACAGAGAATATGGCCAGATGTATACGGTGGGTAAAGTGGAGTAACCAGCAGAAAGTAAATGATGCCTTCTAATCTCCATGTTTTCAGAATCATGGTATACGTAGAACAGAACTATATCTTCTCCTTCCAACTTGCAGGCAAGTCACCTGTCTGGTAACAGAATGAATGCAAAGGTTCTAGAAGTTGGCGTAATATCAATGGGGCACTGCACAGCCTCAACACGTGTGTGCTATCAATTGCAAGATTGGGGCCTAAATATGTACTACATTTGTGCAGAGATTAAAAAATTGTCTTTTTTGAATTATTTAATAGGAATAATGAAATTTTGCTTTCATATTCTTATCTCTATATTTTTATAAATGTGGATATTAATGAATTGGCTCTCTTTTTCAGCAAAAAATATGAGTAGCTCTTACCTCTGTTTCTGTTTTAATACTCACTTTTGGATCCATTTTTATTTAAATATGGGCCTGGCTTTGCTAAAAATATTGCATGATTCAGTGCAATTTTTTCACAAAAATGCTCCCATTAAGTTCGCAATGATTTGCAAAGAGGTGTTTCTTTGAATAATTCTGCATCTTATTAGGAATATTTTTAAAACCTCTAATGTGCAGCTCTCAGTGACATTAACTGGCTCAATAGCTCAGTTTTGCTTTCCGTTATTGGAAATTGAACAATTGGTAAAAAATCAATATTATTACATATACAGTTCTTATATAGAACAAGTGTGGGTGCAGTAATGTTTTGGAAACTGGGGAATAGAATAGGTGAGGTTATGTTGTGTCCCATTTGGATTTAGGAAGTTGAGATCTGGCTTTTTTACTGGAACTATTGTGATTTGTGCATCCAGAGAAGCTGACTCTTCTAGCGTTTATCCACACTTGACACTGGCTACTATGCATCAGCAATTAGCATGATTGCATGCCCGTGCACACACCCCGACCCACACACTCACGCACTACCAGACCAGTCTTCAAGATCATGGAACAAAATCTTAGCCCCTGAATATCCAACAGATGGACCCCATCATTCCTCAGATGCTCACAACCAATGTATTCATAGACTTTAAGGTCAGAAGGGACCATCATCATCATCTAGTCTGACATCCTGCACATCACAGGCCACAGAACCTCACCCACCCACTCCTGTAATAGACCCCTAACCTCTGGCTGAGTTACTGAAGACCTTCAATCATGATTTAAAGACTTCAAGTTACAGAGAATCCACCATTTATGCTAGTTTAGACCTGCAAGTGACCCATGTCCCATGCTGGAGAGGAAAATGAAAAAAAACTCTGGGGTCTCTTCCAGTCTGAGACATCTATTGGCAGTCCCTTTGTGTGATCACTGAGCCATCTACTTCCAAAATTATCCTGGCACCTTCGCAGTTCACATTCTTCCAGGCCCTGTCAATGTGGGCTGGGTCCTTTCCAAACTCACCTCTCAAGCATCTCTGGCCATACATACCTTGTGTTTGGCTAAAACCACCTAATCAATTCCACATGTTTCGGAGTCCTAATTCTCAAATTTACTTTGGTAAGAGGCCTGAGATCATTTTCACCAAGGTGAATAACCAAGGAGTTGGGTGGCTATTGTTTAGCAATCAATATTGTTTAGTGCAGAAGAAGGATTAGCTGATCCCACAACATGCCCATTCTGCCATAGCATCAAATGCAGACTGCATGAGCCTTGAAGTTCAGTTCCAATCCATCTGCTGACCTGTGTAGTCTATAAAATGTTATGTAGAAATTAAGCTCTGGCCTAAGTTATTCTAAGTGTAGAGGAGTATAGAAAATTGAAGTTGTTAGTGTGAGAAAGTTAGAGATAAGTTTGAGACAGTCAGAAGGAAAAATTGAAGCTAGCAAGCACATTATCCATGGTTATGGCTATTTTTTATTATAACTGGTTTTAGTGGGGTTTTTAATTTTTTTTCAGAATCATAAATGTTCTGCTAAATGTATAGGAAGGACACTGGTGCAGATGTTAATTTAAATAATTCTAATGTAAGAGCCAAGAAGGAGGTGGCAGAAATGTGGATATGGTAATGTTAGGTTTACTGTTAGTTAGTAGTACATGTATAATGGATTATAAATTAGTTTTGTTAAATTGGAGAGAGCTCTAATTAACATCAAAAGGATATTGTTAGGTTCTGGGACTATAAGGCTGTACTTGACTCTGTTGCCAGCCCTCCAGGATTGCCCTGTAGTCTCCAGGAATTAAAAATTAATCTTTAATTAAAGATGGTCATGTGATTAGATCTCCAGGAATATGTCCAACCATAACTGGCAAACCTACTGTGTTGGCAGTGGACTGATCACCCATTGATGCATTAATTCATCCTTGAGTGTAAGTGGTAATTGCATGCTTGTTTTCTTAACTAATCACTTTTCTCTACAATAAAGTTAGGTTTTATTATTCAAAGTGTTGCAAAAGTGGTCCTCTACGAAATTCGTTTTCTGTAACTGAATTGCAGTTTTAGGATCAACCCATTTGTGAGTTTTATTGAACCTTTATCTTTAATTAATTGGGAACATTTCAATATGAAGATTAGATTACACCTGGTTACCTGCTTGTGGGCCCAATGCACAATAGAGTGCTTGCAGACCCAGACACTGCTTCATCTCTTGATATCTCCTGCAATGACAAGTAAGGTAAGTTCTGACATGTGATGTACCCCAGTTAAATATCTATTGGGAGAACATAGGTGCTACAACAATCCAGTTTCTAGAGCCTACTTGCCTCGACCTTTTTTACAGCCCAAACCATCAAATGTTGCCAGTGTCTCTGGCCCAGTCCTAAAGGAATGTGTGAAAAAAGTAAGCTAGTGCCTTCTTCATGAGAGCTGCCCACTGATACCTGGTCCAGGGGGGGTTGCATCAGTGGAACTAAATTGGTTCAGAAATTACATTTAGTTAAACCAGTGCAACTTTGAACATAGACTCATCCTGCTTCTGAGGATTTGTCTAAGTCACAGGGTTCTGAATGAGTGAATTTAACAGCTCTACTGGGCAAATAACGTTTGATTTTATTTATGAGAGTGGTTATAATGGATAACAAAGCTGTGCTGGTTCCCACAGCTCCCATTGGCTGGGAACAGCGAACCACGGCCACTGGGAGCTGTGGGGGGCCATGCCTGCGGATGGTCAACGTAAACAAAATGTCTCGCGGCCCGCCAGCGGATTACCCTGATGGGCCACATGCCATAGGTTGCTGACCCCTGTTCTACAGTATTTGTATGTGATGTAGGCCCATTGTAATACTATTGTTGAAAATACTATCTCATATATGAAATGGAACTTGCCCATAAATCCAGTGTCTTTAAGACCGTGATTTTTAGTGTCTAGAGAAGTTATGAATTTAAGCTCCTAGGCTTGTCTTATGAAGGTTGTGTAGATCTCCTTTGAGGAAGAGGACTGATAGGTCAGCTATAGAGTTATCGCTTCGTGAACCTTGTAGGTGAACGCACAAGGAAATCTGTTCTGTGCAGCCAGGCATTCAGAGACCACAGAATATGCTCCAAGGAGAAAGTCTAGGATATACACCTCAACATGCTCAAAACTGCCTTCACCAAACAAGGACACTCCATCAGGGAAGTATATTGCATCATGAAACAGGTCATCCAAATGCCCAGGAGAGCCTACTTCAGTAGAGAAATAAAACTCCCGCTGCCGCGTCCCCCCTCCCCCTCTTAGTTGTCACCTACTACTCCACACTGGAATCCATACGGCATGTCACCAAACAACTACATCCATGCTTGAATGGGGCCCTGAAAGAAATCTTTCCTGAACTCTGCCTTCTGGTCTTCAAACAGTCCCCCCAGCCTTTCCAAACTCATCATCAGAAGCAATATCCCCACAGACCAGGACACGCAACTCAAAGCCGCACCAAACTCTGCCAGAACAACAGATGCAGAACCTGCAGACATATCTCCACTGCTACAATAATCAACACCCCCATCACACACCTCTCAAGATCCCTGGGTCCTACACGTGCCTAACACGACATACGGTGTACCTTACCCAGTGCAACAAATGCCCCAATATCATCTTTGTGGTGAAATCAAACAATCACTATGCTCTCAAATGAACTCTTACAGGAAAATGTTAAAAGTCATATCACCTGTGGGTAGTGCATAGCCAGGTGGAAAAAACAGGGGGAGCGGAGATAAAAAAAAAAAAAAGGGTGCTACCCCCCTGGTATTCACGCGGCGGCGCTCCAGGTCTTCAGCAGTGCTTCGGCATCGGGTCCTTCACTCGCTCCGGTCTTTGGCACTGAAGGACCCCCGCCCCTGCAATGCTACCGGAGCGAGTGAAGGACCCGACGCCGAAGTGCTGCTGAAGACCTGGAGCGCCGCTGGGTGAGTAGCAGGAGGTGGCGCCTTTTTTTATCTCCGCTCCCCCCGACCTGCCGCTGGAGACCCGGAGCGCCGCCGGGTGAGTAAAAATGTAAAAGGCGCCAAAGAATTTAAAAGGTGCCACTTCTGCTCGGCGGGGGAGCGGTCACTGCCCCGCTCCCCCCCCGGCTGCACTACAGCCTGTGGGTGAACACTTTTCACAAAGACATCAGATAGAGATCAATCAGTCCTCTTCCTCAAAGGAAACCTGCATAATACTAAAGACTGGGTCCCATCTTTCATATAGTGTGTGTGGGAGCAGGCTATCTATTTATGCAATGAGTGATAGTTGGCATTCATGTCCCTCTGACTATAAAAACCTTAGTAATAAAAATTGAGTTGTATTTTTAATTGTTCCTTGCTACCATAACTTTTTTCCTGCCATCTTTCTTTACATTTCTTTAGTACTTCCTTGGGTGCAGTGACACTGAAATGTAAAAGGTTGGGTAATAACTTCTCTGCATTTCTTTGCCATGGTGTCTTAATACTGACATGTCTCACTTTTTGCTATTCCATCAACCTCTTGTAGTATAGATCATTTGTGGTTTCGTGACGGAAACCTCACAGGAGCTAGGTGAACACAATCAAACCAATATTGCTTCCACCATTCAAGTCCCTAAAGCTGGAAGGCCAGTCTTCCTCTTCTAATTGTTATAGGTTGCATTTTTTGTGAGAATTCCGCACATGCACACTTTGTTCCTAGACTTAAGGAGATATTTTCATCTTGTTGCAAGGGAAATTTGTAATGCTTCTCATCATCAGCGTGTTCATCGGTGTATAAACCTCTCGCACAGCAAAAAAGGGAACATTTCTCTTTGTAACTAAATCTCTTTATGTACAAATATATTGTACGGTATGTTGGCTAGTGAGTCATGTTCATTCTGCACACAATAAATATCTAGTGACAGCAAGGTGAAGTTAGCTAGAAGACAAATGTTTCAAAAGTAAAGAATGAGGAGTCCGGTGACACCTTAAAGACTAATAGATTTATTTGGGCATAAGCTTTCGTGGGTAAAAAACCCACTTCTTTTTACCCACGAAAGCTTATGCCCAAATAAATCTGTTAGTCTTTAAGGTGCCACGGGACTCCTCTTTGTTTTTGTGGATACAGACTAACTTGGCTACCCCTCTGATACTCAAAAGATTTTCAGAAGATAAAATGTTT
The DNA here is from genome assembly GCF_965152275.1 of Natator depressus. Classification (NCBI taxonomy): domain Eukaryota; kingdom Metazoa; phylum Chordata; order Testudines; family Cheloniidae; genus Natator; species Natator depressus. Next base: position 168,556,887 of record NC_134235.1, on the reverse strand, counting down.
CTTCAGGTTCCATTGGTCACTTACATCATTGTCTTGGGGAAGACCATTGCAGGAATCCTTTTGTAGCTATCAACCTTGATCCTGCAGTTGGATGAATGTGGGCACATCATAGTCCTACTAAAATCAGTTGATCTTTGCACAGGTTTAGAGGGTCCATCTTCAGACCCAGGACTCTGGTCTGACCCCACCCAGTAAGGGGACTTCTAGACCTGCAAGAACTTCAGTCTTTTTGATTCAGAACACCAGATCTCATTTTGTGTTTATACCATTGTGGCAGCAGCCCCACTGCTGCCTCCTATTTCATCCTTAGGTTTTTCTATTAATCTTATTGCATTTCCAATTAAGCCCTGGTTATGAATTTGTTTCAGTGTGGTTCTTAAGGGAATCAGTAAATGTGTTTTATAATTATGTGCTCAAATATTAGGATTTAATAGTTCATAATTAGGTTTTTAAATTAGAGACTGGTCTTCCTCTACAATTTGAGGAGCTAAAATCTAATTTACATGTTCACCTTAAGGAAAGCTTATAAAAGACCCAAACCTAAAGCAACAGAATACATTTTTAATGAAATGGAGGTTTGGGGGGAAAATAGCTAATCAAATGCAACTTAGGCACATAACCCAAAAGTGCAAGCATTGTATAACATGATATGGTTTCTTGGTGCTGCAGACTGAAATATAATGCTTTTGAAAATTTTGATGAAACATGACTCAAAGCAGTGAATTTCAGTTTGACATATGAAAGGGTCCCTATGGTCAGGCCCATCCAGAGATATGTGGGGCCCTGGTACATGTTCATTGGGGTCCCACCCCTTCCCATTTAACCTTATTTACACAGGTGTCTCAGATGTTTGCGGGGCCCTCTGGGCTTTGGGTCCTGGTACAGTTGTTCCCCCTGTCCTCCAAGTGCTCATCAGCCCTGCCTGTGGCAGACATGTTACCAGGAGCGTCAGTGTTACTGTAGAAATGAATATACACATCATGCATATTAATAATAGATATTTTAATATTGTTCATTGGCATTCATTTTTTACAAATACCGGGTACAGATGGAGGAGAGCAGGAAGAAGCCTACGGTTGATTTACTGTTATAACAATTTTTATCACATGCCAGTGACAAGGAATCCTGATAATGTCGTTCAGCAGTTAGAGCAGAAGTCTAGAGTCAGAAATCCTGGGTTCTATTTCTTACTCTGAATTCACTGAGGGTGAAATTTACATCTGTATGGAAGGCCAGCATGAGGTGTATGTGTCATGGTTGATATCGTGATCAGCACAAGAGGTTAAACTGGGAACCTCTGGAGTTGAAAGAATGAGTCTCTACAACTTGAGCTAAGGAGCCAGAGTCTATAGTTGAGAGCTAAAACAGACTCACATCAACAGTATATTAGACACAGAGGGGAACACAGAAAACACACTGCTCTGTGCATTACATCTCCATCACTTAACCCCCATTTAAAGCCTAACTAATAGAGTTGAAGTGAGGCTTAAGTGAGCCATTGACCCTCAGGTAGTGGTGGATTTCACCTTGTGTGACTTAAAGCAAGTCACACAGTTTCGTTACTCTTTCAGTGCCCAAAGTGTGTGCAAGGAGTGCTTTACAGAACAAAGAGTTCTTTCCCCAAAGATCTTGACCCCTCATTGTGCCTTACTTTGTTCATTGGGTAATGCAATCCTGGTACCTATCCATGTTTCAGGGTTCTTGGGAGCCTCATGATTTGTAAAGTGCTTGCTGATGACTGGAACTGGTCCAAGTGTTTTGGCCAAAACTCTCCCCCCGGAAAAACTCAGATTCATGTTGTCCAAAACACTTTGCAAATTTTGTATTTTTGCCAGCTTGTTTCAATAAGGGGAAGGAAAGTGAAGAAAAATCAAAAGTTTTTTTTCTACATTTTCAGAATGAAATGCTTTTGATTTTTCAGTTTACTTAACACTTGGTGTTGCAGGGGTGACTTGTTCTGAGTCAACCTTAAACAAATGTCTTTGGGGTTTTTCAGTACTACCAATGAACTGAAAAATTGGTTATTCTCACAGCTGTAATGATGACCTATGAGAGAATGGTACCGTGTTCCAGGAGCTGAACTGCTGTTGACTGCTGGCACTCAGGATACACTTCCTCAGGGAAGAAACCTGTATTAACACAGCATGGGTCTGTGCCCTACTCTACTGGCTAGTCCACATAAAGAAGTTAATAGGTTTGAGTCTCATTTAACACTCTCTGATGGAGTAAAGATGCCTTAAGGTGGGTAAAAATGTAATTTTGGTTTGCCTCAAGGCCCTGTTACACTGCCATCATGTAAAGAATCTGTCCCAAGAGCCTGCTGAATCAGGGCCTTATGAGGTGGGGTTTTATTTAAGTTAATATTTTTATTCATCAGAAACTATCATTTATCTCAGAATAATGCTCTGGGTGCTACACAAATGCTGAAGGAATATCTTTGTCAGTGACTATTACAGAAACTTTTTAATAAATAAAGCAGGAGTATATTAAATACATACTTTTTAAAAAGAATGGTTCACTCCACCATTGCTGACTACCTGCATTCTGGCTGCTTTATAAAACAAATCTATAGCATGCATTAGTTCATGAGGGACAAATTTAACCAGATCCACTTTTTGTTTTTTTGAATTCTGCTTTTATGAATAAGGTGATTTCTAACTGACTTAATTTTGTTGTTTATCAGTGGATAGTGGCTATTTACCTGGCAAAGTGATTGCCTGGTGTAACTGCAGCCATGTTCATGACTTATAACATAAAAAGCATATATATTATGGCATTCATTAATATTAATATTGCATATATTACTACTAAGAAAGCACTGTGTACTGATCCTACTTATGAGTCTCAAAATAAGTGCAGCATGTGTAATTACCTTTTTTCTCTCTGCTTCTCCCCAATATTGTGAGCAGACATGATTAACTTTTTATCAATGCCTCTTTATTTTTAGTGAGGCATTGTTCAGCAATTGCCATTCACTCTATATTTCTTACCTGTAAAATAAATGCTACATTCTATGCGCAACAACAAGGTCAAACCTATAAAAGAGTAATACATGACTCTATTTGCTCAGGCTAAAATCTTTATTAAAATGAACATTGTTACGTAGCCATTGTCTTCCTTCTGATATCATAAAGCTATTCATGCACAATAATTCAGTATCCGTGTTTCCCATTCCAGGAAGTGGCCACAGCCTTTAGTCAGTCTCTTAAGAGCTCTTTCTAACTAGCTATGTTTCAACATTCACCTTTTAACTTGAAACTTACTATACAACATTGTGTCCCCAAAACTCTACATTTCACTTCACTTCCCCACTTTTATTAAAAGACATGAATACATTCAGTTCAAAGGGTCTCTCTGAAGTCCTATCAAGTCACATTTGATATTAACACAACAATGATTTTGCTGTGCTTGGGTAAATTCTTCCCCTTAATAATATTGTATGCTTGATTAAGATGGCATTTTGATATGAATGTGATATATTTGATTCCTTTGGGATTTCCTATACAGTTAAGGGCTTTTGTAGGTTAGGGAAATACGAACCAGCATTACTACATCAACATAGACACGCAGCACCAAAGGTAAAAGGGGGCTTGTACCAGTGCAACATACCCTTGTAAATAGTTCCATGCCCGTGCAGCATTATCTAGATTAGGTGGTGTCAGGATCCTGAGCAAAGGGTGGCAGGACTAGGAGAAGGAGCTTGGGATTCTGAAACTGAAACCAGGGGTCATATCCAGAATCAGGTTGCTGGTTTTTAAAAGTCCTTCTCGAGTCCGATCAATAATTTATAATCCAATAGGCAGTCCATGTGTAGAGTTTGTTCAAATCCTTCTATGGGAACTTGCAGGGTTAATCTGGGATACACCTGGAGACCTCAGTCTTGTAACTTGAATGTATCCTGACAGTTTAAGCAGATCTGAGATTTAAAAAAAGATCAGGTCTGAAGCTTCCTTTATAGCTGAAACTCAGCTGATTAGCCTCTTGTCATCAAATGATCACAGCAGGCATTCCTTGGATGAAGAATAGGTAACATACATTGTTGTTTTGAAGTTAATCCCTATTTCCTAGCCATACACTGATAACTAGTTGCATTGATTAGCATAAGGCAATTAACCATTCAAGCTGTTCTTAGGTAAATGTTAATATACCTTTTGATTTCTGAATCAATAGAACATAGGAATAAAACATTACAGATAAGAACCAAAGTTTAGCATCTACAAGCTAATTAGATCACATTGTGAAACTTCCAATAAGATATAGGTAAACACAGACAAATACAATTAATATCTGCTTCTAATTCTCTAACAATATAAGTTTACATCTCAAGAACTCTGGTCTATTTAACATGGCTTTGCTAATTTTCTTCAAAGAATGGTCCTGATACCATTTCAGTACTTTTCTAATATGTCCTTAAAGATTGATTTAGGGTCACCCAGACTGCCTGTTGTTTAACTTTTGCTGGCTCAGCATCACAAACCCACTAGCAAATATTCTCTCCTTCTTCCATCTACACTGTTTCTCTGGGTTGTTTTTCTTTTGTAAACAATAATGGGCCATAAGATGAGTAACAACTCACTGATATTAGTGCTTGCCATCAAATAGGACTCTACTTGCTCCCGGGACTTCCAGGGTGTAAATGGGGGCAGAGGCGCTTCATGGAAAAGATTCTGTAGCACTCATCACCCTCTAGGCTATGTTCTCTTATCTGCGTAAGCTCCACATGTGCAGAGGGACAACTATGCACGTTCCTCTTGCCTGCCCACTCACCGCCACCAGCTCATCCTATGTTCTCCTTCTCCTCCTGCACAGATTTTGGACTGGATGGAAGGTGCCAAAAGCTTAGCCAACCCCAACTTCCGTATAGGAGAGGGATCTCCTCAGTCCCTGAAAAAATCATGGAGCAGGTCCTCAAGGAATCAATTCTGAAGCACTTAGAGGAGAGCAAAGTGATCAGGAACAGTCAGAATGGATTCACCAAGGACAAGTCATGCCTGACTAATCTAATTGCCTTCTATGATGAGATAACTGGCTCTGTGGATGAGGGGAAAGCAGTGGACGTGTTGTTCCTTGACTTTAGCAAAGTTTTTGACATGGTCTTCCACAGTATTCTTGCCAGCAAGTTAAAGAAATATGGGCTGGATGAATGGACTATAAGGTGGATAGAAAGCTGGCTAGATCGTTGGGCTCAACGGGTAGTGATCAATGGCTCCATGTCTAGTTGGCAGCCGGTATCAAGCGGAGTGCCCCAAGGGTCGGTCCTGGGGCCAGTTTTGTTCAATATCTTCATTAATGATCTGGAGGATGGTGTGGATTGCACCCTCAGCAAGTTTGCAGATGACACTAAACTGGGAGGAGAGGTAGATACGCTCCAGGGTAGGGATAGGATATAGAGGGCCCTAGACAAATTAGAGGATTGGGCCAAAAGATGAGGTTCAACAAGGACAAGTGCAGAGTCCTGCACTTAGGACAGAAGAATCCAATGCACCGCTACAAACTAGGGACCGAATGGCTAGGCAGCAGTTCTGCAGAGAAGGACCTAGGGGTGACAGTGGACGAGAAGCTGGATATGAGTCAACAGTGTGCCCTTGTTGCCAAGAAGGCCAATGGCATTTTGGGATGTATATGTAGGGGCACTGCCAGCAGATCGAGGGATGTGATTGTTCCCCTCTATTCGACATTGGTGAGGCCTTATCTGGAGTACTGTGTCCAGTTTTGGGCCCCACACTGCAAGAAGGATGTGGAAAAATTGGAAAATGTCCAGCAGAGGGCAACAAAAATGATTAGGGGACTGGAACACATGACTTATGAGGAGAGGCTGAGGAACTGGGATTGTTTAGTCTGCGGAAGAGAAGAATGAGGGGGGATTTGATAGCTGCTTTCAACTACCTGAAAGGGGGTTCTAAAGAGGATGGATCTAGACTGTTCTCAGTGGTAGCAGATGACAGAACAAGGAGTAATGGTCTCCAGTTGCAGTGGGGGAGGTTTAGGTTGGATATTAGGAAATACTTTTTACTCTAGGAGGGTGGTGAAACACTGGAATGCGTTACCTAGGGAGGTGGTGGAATCTCCTTCCTTAGAGGTTTTTAAGGTCAGGCTTGACAAAGCCCTGGCTGGGATAATTTAGTTGTGGATTGGTCCTGCTTTGAGCAGGGGGTTGGACTAGATGACCTCCTGAGGTCCCTTTCAACCCTGATATTCTATGATCTCTGCCCAGATCCACATGTAGATCTAAGAAGTATGACTTGCACATTAGTTTCTCTCACCAAGACTACCCAGAATTATTTGTGGCTGTAATTTCTCATTTATCTTATTATAGCTAAATTCTCAGGTCTAGGTTCACTACGTTTCCAGGAATAATGCTGAGCAGGCTCTTTTAGGGACAGCTGGCGTTTTAAATCCAAGAGAAACAACCAGCTTGCAGCCCTAATATTGTTCTCTTGAACACCCACAGCTGACGGCTCTAGCTATTTCATTTAAATATTTTCTCTTTTCCAGACCCAGCATGATTTTCTGGTTTATTTTCAGGAACACTTGATGGCCATCTCACCCTCATCACATGCAGCTAGAGAGCAGTAACAACAGATGGGTGGGTACTAGAGAGCATCCATTTCAGTTACATTATTGAATTTCCCAGTCCCTCTTCAGCGACCACTTTCATAACTGGATTTGGTATCAGGAATTGAGTTCTCTGGTCCAGTCAGGAGTGTCGAGCAAGTACCTCCTTAGCGTCCATTGCCAAGAAAAAATGAGGCTGCAGGCTCATTTTCAATCTTCAACTGTTAAATGTTTTGGGGGTTTTTTTTGTTTTGTTTTTTTAAATTTCCCATCAAAATTCAGAATGATTGTACTGGCGTTGATAGTCCCCTCCATAGAGGAGGAGATGTGATTTGTGGCTCTCAACATGAAACATGCTTTTCTGTGCACATTCATTGGTCCCACAGAAGCTTCCTCAGGTTCCTGGTAGGACAGGACCAATACCAGTTCAGACTTCTTCCATTTGGACTAACCACAGCACCCAGGTCTTCACAAAGATCTTCTTCATGGTGACAGCCCAGATGAAATGAAATGGTGACGGTATCTTGGGACACCCAGATCAATGGTTCCCAACCTTTTGTCTGCTGCAGCACACTTTGAGCTCCAGATAAGAGCCCATTACCCTAGAGCAAAGCTAACTGCAGCAGCATCACTTCAGGATGTGCCTATTCTGGACATTTTTAAAGTGGCTACTTGGCCACCACACCTTCACAATGTCATCTTCTCCAGACTTACAGTATTTTGAGAAGTCCAATTTGAGCTTTTTTTAAAAAAGAGATTTAAGCTCTTGAAAAATTCTAATCGTGGTTCTCAAATTGATGTTTGCTTGAAACAAATACCAGCCATAAATATGACCTGCAAGATGTATTCAGGGACTAAAACATAACATTTACAGAGTGGGGGAGAGGGGAAGAAGCTAGCATTAGAATAGAGAGAGCTAATCAGACGTGACCTTTGGCAAGCAGTCCAATTTCTTAGTGTGAATATGCCAGTCAAAGAGATTAGTTTCCAGAACAGTTAATTCTATATGAAAGAGAAGGTCAGGCACAAAGCATATGAGGGACCTTGTTCAGCCTAATTCAGTTTTGTGTATTGCGCGCACACACATGGTGCATTTTAAGTGATGGGTGGCATTTAAATGTTTTATAATTATAGACCTGGAGACTTAAAATTTCACCTGTCTGCCGGCAAACAGGTCTTTGGAGGAGGAAGGATAGTTGTGTGATGAAGGCACAGAATTGTGGCCCAGGAGATCTGAGTTCAATTCCCAACTTCTTGTATGACCATGGGCAGATCTCTTAATTTCTCTGTGCCTCAGTTCTGCTAAGTGGGGATAGTGATACTTCCTTCACAGGGGAATTGTGAGGATAAATTGAGATTTTTGTTGGACCCATGTATCATGGGGATGGGGGCCATATAAATATCTACATAGATATTCCTTTTTACGGTGATCAGTGTTACTCAATGGCAAATATCATGCCAGACAGGTATATTTTTATGTTGAAGGACTGTACTAAGGCTCTTAATGCATGTCTTACAAAAAAAAAAAAAAAAGCTTAGCTGAATTTGTGAACATGATCCGTAACAGTATCTGTTCCAGCCCATCAGATTGCTGTTCATCACCGATAAAAGCTTTTTAAATGAAACATAGTTAAAATAAAGTAGCTGTTCCATGTAAGTGCTGTGTCTTCATAAAAACTGTACTTCCATGGATAAATTTGTCCCTGATTGGGTGAAGCACATACTACCTCCACCTCTTTGGCATCTTGTCATTCTGTTTCTACTGTTGCTACCACTGAGCTGTTCTGATGTCCATCAGATAAAATGAATAAATCTAAAATCTCTTGGTGTAATACAAATAAAGTAATTGTAATGCAGCTTTTGACACAGAGGTTCCCTTGGCATTTATATAGCAGCAGGAGACCATTATCTTGTGAAAATTTTCTGTCCCAGTAACACTGTCTTTTGATTAAAATAACAAACTTTATATGACAATGTTTTCCAACTAGAAAAGGTTTGGTGTTTTTTTTCCTCATCATTATCAGCATTTGGAGATAATAAACTGGTTACAGACTACAAGAATTTTGAATGTAATCTTTTTGCTTGTTAATACACTCTTTTTTTAGTAAAAAGGTGGCACTGAGACACTTTTGCAAAGTTTTTGTGTCCGTCTTAACTTCACTTTTGCCAAAACCATCACTTGCACTGGTGGATTGCCAGAAGAGTAACTCCTAATTAATCAAAATAAATGGCAAGGGTAGCACTTTGAGTAACCCATGGTGTTTTTATCAGAGCATTGTTCATTTTTAAAAGTGCCCACGTAGCTGATCTGTCAATCAGTCACACACATTCTTGTCTAAAACGTAGTTCAGGGAAGATGAGATACATGCTCAGAAGAGAGCAGATGTTCCATATATATATATATATATATAGCTTGTTTTTATAATAGGAGCTGTGTCTCTTCATCTTAAGGTATCTACTCCAATAATTCTGAGTGTATTTCAGACAATCCTTTCTGCTATTATAAGGTACATGGTACATAAAGAAACAGAGTAGGGAGAGAAAATATTCTGATGGAAAGGCATTATTGCTCTGGCTATAGCTAATTTAATAGGCCAAAGAAAGTGCCAAAATATTAACCTTTATTTACCACATTATATGTCCAATGGAAGACTGATCCTGATATCCCTATCAAGTAGAGAGAGCTGCTAGGGCTACGAAATATATCAAGTAGATAGAGGTGTACCCCTAAAGCCTGTTTCTAGTTGGCCCGAGTCATAGATAATTCTCTGAGCAGGCAGTTCAATAGGTCAAATGAAGATGGAACATGGGATTTCCAGTGAAAATATGTAGTACACAGGCATCAGTAATCACTATGTACTATTGTTGGTTGGAGCAAACTAGTGTATACATTTTTTTTAATGTAATTGCAATCAAATATCGATACTGATTCCTGACAACACTCAATAAAAGTAGTGATTGTAGGTCTTAAATGACTCATGTAGAAAATAGTTTCACCAGCTCTTTGTGAAAACTTGTTGTGCTGGCTCTATTAACAGCATTCCTCAAGGTTCCAAGCAATCATCATTGTACAGAATGGGCTGTATACTGTTGGATATCCATCCTATACAGGCAAAGAGTCCTGTGGCACCTTATAGACTAACAGACATATTGGAGCATGAGCTTTTGTGGAGCTTATGCTCCAATACGTCTGTTAGTCTATAAGGTGCCATAGGACTCTTTGCGGCTTTTACAGATCCAGACTAACACGGCTACCCCTCTGATACTTGACATCCTATAGAGGTATGGTGTTGTAAAAATAGTTCTCAGATCACCTTTGTTAAGTAGGTAAGTATTATTATGAGGAGAGGCTATATTTATTTAATGGATAGGGCACTGTATTGACTGGCAAAATCGAGGCACCAGGAAGTGAAGTCGCTTTCCCAAGGCCACATAGCAGGCCAGTGATAGAGCTAGGAATAAAACCTAGGTCTCCTGACTTCCAGTCTAGTGCCTTATCTATTAGACTATGTTGGCTGTTCTGTGCTTTTGGATTGTCAGTTGTTAAATTAATCCTGATTTACATGTTCTGTTACATCAGATATCTTAGAGGTGGGAATGGAGTGATAGCCAGCCATTCAGATGCCTTTTATATAAAATATTTATATGAGGATTTTTGGTCGTAATACCACAGACATTATATTTCTGTAAATTGCATGACAACTCAAATGCAGTTACTGTCAAAGAAAAAGAAATGGGGAGAGAGTGAGATCTGAGTTTAAAAAGCTGACACTTAATATGTTTAAAGAGACTACTTACCGACTTTTTTGTAATCTCATAAATATCCACTTTAGTGCACTCCCCCTTCCTTCACTTGTAGAATTGTTATGGTTTTCTAATAAAACATCAGGACGCAGCACCACAGTCTTTTGCAGCAGGGATTTGGCTGTTTTCATCTCTTATTATCAATCAGCAACCATTCTTTGAAAGATAATTAGATTATTCTTTGGGTGTCTCTCCAGCCTCCACCAAATCCAAATATATAGAGGGAATAAAACTTGCTAAACTGCTATGCGTGGTGGCTCTGCTTTATACAATAATAGTTTTAATACATAAAATATTTGAAATATGTTGAGTAGCAGAAAGGCCAAGTGACATTTCTATTTGATTTAGCAAACTTGAGTTTAGGTTCTGAAACCTGTTTTTCAAACTTAGTGAGATTTTTTTTTAATTCTAAAAAGTGACTATAAAAACAGTATAATGGAGTTCCATATTTAATTCTTTCCATTGATTTCTGTATCAACTGTGCACATTTTTCAAGGAAAAATATGGTTATAAAAACTATCAGTTTACCAAACTCAATCTGAACCCTGATTTCAAGCTGCATTTTCTTAGTGGTTCAGGCATCATCACTATTGTGCAAGTCAATTAAGCCTTATGAATACCTGTGCAACCCTGTTTTCTTTAATGGGAATGTACAGGTGTAAGTGAGGACAGAATTTGGATCTGCATTAAAAACCCAGTCTGATAATTCTGATGTACAAGGACAAGTAGAACTGAGCAGAAGCTAATTACTACGTCAGGATCTGTGTTGGCTCCACAGTGCTAGAAGGCATAAAAAAGTAGCAAAACTTAATTTTTGCCATTAAAAGTCAGCAGATAAAAATCTGAATACATACAGCAAACATACTTGTTGAGTCAGAAGTTTCCATTTCCATGGTCACTTTTTTTTTTTGTGAGCATTAAGTGCACTTTAAATGCATCTTTGCCAGCACAAAATTAACCATATAAACTGATGCCATTCCTATTTAAGAAAAGGTGCACTTCTCTGGCTTTTAAATCAATCTAGTTAAATCAGCACAAACTCCCAGTGTAAAGGCACCTAAATGTGTTTGACACATGCTTAAATCAGTTTAGCTTGCATTGATACAGGAGGGTAAACTGATTCAAATGAATTTACATTAGGGGACTGCCTTGACTTAATTAAATTTTGTAAAAGTAGTGCAACTTTCCTTGGAGACAACGCCATAGAGTTTGAAAATAATTAATTATTCCTCAAGGTCCTCTAATAAATCCCTCCTTCACCCCACTCCCTGGAAGGGCTGGATTGTTCCTTTAAAATTGGTTCTTGGGTGCTTTGTCCAGTCTAATAAATATTTCAAGCAATGAGTCCGTTTCCCTTGGATGGGTGATTAGTCCACAATGCACCTTAGCAAGTGATATTACTAGATTAAATGTTCCTTTTTCTACTTGAATCCCATTATTATTCCTCCTCGTAGTTTTGTCCCACCTTGTATCAAATATCCTCTCATTACTTTTTTAATACTTGTGCTCAGCTTTCACTCCTGCCCACTCGTTATCATTTAGCCAGGTTAAATGGCTTCTTAATCTTTTCTCTTCAATGAATCACTGCAGCTTAACAATTTTTGCAATTCTTCTCTGAATTCCTAATATTTGAACTGGAGTATCTACATATCTCAGCATAAAAATGGAAGTAGAAAGGTAAGCAAAAAATCACCACTTTTAAGATATAATTTTGAGAACACCTTGGTGTTTCGACTAAGATTTTGGATTTAACGTTCAATCCATTTGGTTGTTCTTGGAGGTATATGTTATTCTAATGTTTTTCTGTTTAAAAAATCATGTCCTTTGTTCACATTTGCTTCAGTAATTAATAAGTACATAATCAAATCATCATATTTTTCTTTAAAATTATTTTTATTAGTTTAAAACCCTGTAGATCAAGTTCAGTGAAACTACAAAAGCAATGTATTTGGCCCACCTTTTAAAATTAATATATAATGAGGATATTAATTAAGTGATGTGTGGATTTTCTTATGATGTTTGTGTATTGTTTGCTCACTTATGATATGTTTCTGAAAGGCATTTTACTAAGATGAGATTTTATGTCTCGATTTTGTATTGCAAGGGCTTCTTTCTATGGCTAAATATGCATTCAGTAGCAAGCCTCGACTTCTGTGCACATTTTACTGCATGTGGAGCAGTGTGGAACAATTGGGAACTGGAATATAATTCAAAGTTCATGCAGGTTTAGACAAATTTATGTCTTATGCAAACAGGACCTCCAGCAGAGTAATGCTCAGAAGAGCTGCTGCTCGGAGCATTGAACTGAGATGTTCTATATATGTATATGTGTATGCGTTTTCCTCATTGTGTTGCTCCTACTACTGATGACCATGGACATCCCTATCTGAGTTTAATTTCTGAGGCTAATACAGCTACTAGTTGGGAAAGGACACTCCACTAATCAACTGGGAGCATCTAGTCATTGGTAGCTATTTTTGTTAAATAATCATGTTCACAGTGTATTGTCCTTAGATTCCCCCCGCCCCAAAAGGATATCTTAAATGGGGGGGGGGAAGGAGGGGAAGTTTCATCCCTTTGAGCTAAGAGCCTCCTCCCTCTGTCAAACTTTTTGGTTCTTTCTGGGGATTTATGTACAAGGCAATATATAATGTTAGTAGAGCAACTGGCTTGGAGCACTCCACAACCCTAAAATGCGATGAGACTGGGATTTCTGCAATAGTTGAGAAGGAAAGGCACAATTTTCATTGTATGGTGTTTATAGTAGATGTGAATCTCCCAGCTATCAAATTTAGCATTTTGGGGAATCTCTATAATTTCTGAAGAAGTTGGCAAAATTAGTCCAGTTTTATACTAGCATAACGGAGATTGGAGCCTGGCCTCTGGGCCTGATTAAAAGCCCATTTAAATCAATGGAAATACTGATTTTCATGGGATTTGGAACAGGTCTTCTAAGCCACTCTCCTAGCAAAGGTGCACAATAGTCCAACAATGCTTGTCATGGAAGATGGCCAACAATTAAAATTGAAGAACAATTAGGTTTCTTTTCAGACATTAATGGGATTATTCTGAATTTTGTTTGTCACCTTTATGCTAGAGCATTAGGAGGGCAAGAGAGACTGGATACAATGCTTGAAAATTCGCTCACTTTGTTTAATACACAAATAGATCACATCTCTATTTCCCTGAAATAAGTGAAAATGGCACAAGCAGGTGTCTCTTCTATTTGATGTGCTTTCATTGCTGTCGTTAGACAGGAACTTCTCACCTATCATATGCATGAGGCCAGGGCTGGAGCAACTCAATGAACTGCTGTTCCTGCCAGTAACTGTGAACCAGAGCAAAGGGTAATAGCTATGGATGTATGTTGTACAGACCTAACTGGAGATGGTGTACTCAAAAATAAATTACTTTACCACACTGCAGTGTCAGTATATGGAACAGCTGCTGACACACTCTGGAGGTGACAGTGATTGATGCTCAACTTGCAGGCAGCCTGTTTTTAAGGGACTTTTGAAATATCACCTCCTTGATGTAAACTGTACATTCTAATCTCAACAAAGTTTCTTTTGTGTTGATTTGACATGTTTATTAAATGGTGTTTTGTTTTAAAACCAGGATTTTAGGTCTATGATGGCTTTCGTGGAGATAGTAGGAAATGATTTAAAATTTACCACCAATATCCATTTAACTTACACTTGGCTTTTAATGTGCATTTTTTAATTTAAAAAACCCATTCTATCCATTAAAATTCCTTTAATGGATGGAAAATATTATCCACTAAAGCAATGACTCTCACACTTTCCAGACTATTGTACCCTTTTCAGCAGTCTGATTTTTGTCTTGGGTACCCCCAAGGTACACCTCACTTAAAAACTACTTGTTTACAAAATCAGACATAAAAATACAAAAGCGTCACAGAGCACTATTACTTAAATACATGTATTACTTAAATAGCTCACTTTCTCATTTTTACCATATAATTATAAAACAATTGGAATATAAATATTGTACTTACATTTCAGTGTATAGTATATAGAGCAGTATAAACAAGTCATTGTCTGTAGGAAATTTTAGCTTGTACTGACTTTGCTAGTGCTTTTTATGTATGAGTTAAGAAGCCTAAAAGAATAAAAAATTTACTGAAGCACTGATTTCTAATAAAAAAACTTTGTATCCCCTAGAAGACTTCTGAGTACCCCCAGGGCTATGCATACCCCTGGTTGAGAACCACTGTGCTAAAGATATTTTGTATGTTTTATTTAGAAGACTTCCTTAAACTTTTCATAAAACGGTATACAGTTTTTTATATTGTTTTAACTTTCTTCAGTAGAGACAGAGGAAAAACACTGGTTTGCCTTTTTTTTTTTAAAGTTATTTTTCTTATTCTTGCTTCATATTTGGGTACTCGTGCTTGAGATCCCAAACACTGATATTTTTAAAAAGGGCTCCAGAGGTGATCTCAGCAATTACAGGCCGGTAAGCCCAACTTCAGCACTGGGTAAATTAGTAGAAACTATAGTAAAGAACAGAATTATCACACACACAGATCAACATAATAGGTTGGGGAAGAATGAACATGGCTTTTGTAAAGGGAAGTCCTGCCTCACCAATCTATTAGGTTGTCAACAAGTGTGTGGATAAGGATGATCCAGTGAATATAGTGTATTTGGACTTTCAGAAAGCCTTTCACAAGGTCCCTCACCAAAGGTTCTTAAGCAAAGTAAGCAGTCATGGGACAAGTAGTCAAGCTGAGAGTCTTAATGATTTAATTCACACATAAAATAAGGTTTATTCAGTGCAAATTCAGTAAACCATTAGTTCAGAAAAGTTCTGGCATCACTGATGCTCTTGGAAGCTGTTCCTGAAGCTGGTTAAGGGACTTTGTGAGAATGGAAACTGCATTTTTCATATGGGAGTGAGACAATGCACAATAAAGATCACTGTCGTCTTTCTAAATCAATGGATTGCAAGCAGAAGAAAATAGGATCTTTGCTGCATGAGTTCACCAGTAGGAATCTACAAATATAGTTCGCTTAGAAAAAAATTGAGAGGCAACAGAGAGCCATGCTGTGTGTCTCTTTACATGTAACCCAGAATCATTGCCATTCCAGTCACGACATTGCTTAGTGTAGAGATGTACTGCTAACTCGACAATTTTGCAGGTGTGTATTTGAATATTCTAGCAGACCGAATCCTTGCAGTTTCACATGGATCTGATGCTAATTAGAAACCTGAGTTCCCACTGTACATCTTGGGTGATACAAGTGGCTTTTTCATCTGAAGACTTAGAAAATACATGTCAAACTCTGCAGGTCACCTTTGCAAAAAGCAGGAAGTTTTTCCAATATATTGTGCCATCTTTGTTTACTTTTTTTAACACAGTGATATCCCACTGGAGCTTTGGCTTTTACATTATGCAGAATAAATTCCACAGCAGACACCTACCAGAGTCTGTCTTGCTTTTTAAAATGTGAATTACCTGAACAAATCTATCTCTAGGCTTCTCCCTTCCCTCTGCAAGGAGTTAAATAGTTAAATAATCAGGATTCAGTCTCTAAAAGATTGTTAGAGTGAGCAGAGAATTATGGTCCAATTCGTGGTTTGCCATTATATGTGTCACGTGGTAATGAGCTTCACTAGCAAAGAGCATTGGTTTTCTTTTCCACAAGTGAGAAATTAATGTAGAGCCCTTTTGTACAGTGTCACTAACTCGCTCTTAGGAACGGCTCTTAGTAAACGAAATTAAAAGCCTGTAGAGCAGAATAGATCCATTCATGAAACTTGGATGTTTTTGAAGCATTTAATTAAACCCAACCCAACATAAACTTGTGGAGAAGTTTTTTGTTTTGTTTATCAAAATGGAAGGAATTAAACATATCTGCAAGTGACTGAAAGGCTATTTTGTGATATATTTGGCTATTCAAGTTATAACTATTTTTAGGAACGCTACGTATACAATATTATATCCGATATATACAAGTAATTTTAATGGCAAGTTTGAAGACTGCTCCTTTTTTTTCAGTTATATACAAATGTCTCAAATATTCCTCTTAGAATGAAATTTATCATGCTTAGTAGTTACTCTAAAGGTATTGGGTTTATATATATAAAAAGAGCATTTCTGGGTGCAGCAAGATCTGGATCCATAAAAATTCTGGGTGGGTGAGATTCTTTCACCTGTGTTACTCGTGTCCGTAGAACTATTATTTAGAGGCGTGCAAGAACTGCTCTGTGGCCAGCCCCTGAGCAGGAGGCACAAGGTGAGAGGGAAAGTTCTCTGCCCAGTCCAGTTTGCTCACTTGGACAGGGACTGGCTGGAGTCTGGCCTAGGATTAGCAATCAGTTCTGATGATTGCATCTTTCCACCCCACTTCCCCCCGCAAAAAAAAAAAATCTCTTTGGTGACTGCTGTTAGCGTTAGTGCAGAGGTCGGCAGCCTTTCAGAAGTGGTGTGCAGAGTCTTCATTTATTCACTTTAATTTAAGGTTTCGCGTGCCAGTAATACATTTTTAACGTTTTTAGAAGGTCTGTCTCTGTAAATCTATATTGTGTAACTAAACTATTGTTGTATGTAAAGTAAATAAGGTTTTTAAAATGTTTAAGAAGCTTCATTTAAAATTAAATTAAAATGCAGATCTTATCAGTTTAGTGCAGTGGTTCTAAACCTGGGGTGTACACAGCTGCTCGGGGTGCGAGATGCCCTTTCTGGGGGTGCGAGACATGCGAGAATTTTTTTTTAGAAGGTAAATCATCGAAAACACAAATTAAGCACAGGCACATAAGTACAACTACTTTGTTTCATCAAACCTATGCATTTATTAACATTATACATGTTTTAACGATTACTGTAATATACAAACAAAGTTTTTAAGTTAATTGTAGTGTAATTTTTGATAAGGGGTGAGAGAACATGTTTTGAGAATGCAGCCCGTCAGCGGGCTGAGCAGGGCCAGGTGTAGAGTATTAAATTGCTCCCCATAGGAATGGGCTACTTACGGTGTACTACTTACGGCTGCCAGTCCTGGTGCTCCGCAAGTAGCACATTCCTACGGGGAGAAATTTAATACACTGCACCGGCGGACAGAACCCCAGACTGGTGGCGGACTGAGCGGCTCAGCCTGCCGCCGGTCTGGGGTTCCATCCTCCAGTTCCTGCCAGCCGGGGGTCCTGGCCGCTGGCCCTGCTCAGCCCGCTGCTGGCCCGGGGTTCTGTTGACCCAGGCCGGCAGCGGGCTGAACAGGGGTGGTGGCTGGGACCCCGGCTGGCAGCAGCGTGCCAGTAAAAATTTGGGATGCGTGCCGCAGGTTGCCGACTCCTGTGTTAGCGTTTTAGATGTCTCTGTCCAAGATGTACAAACTACTGAAAAAATAAAGATGGATTATTCAGTTCTCAAAAGCACACAAGTCCGGAATTAATGGCCACTTTATACAATGAACTGCTTACATGGGTGATCATCAACAGAGAGCTTTATTTCAATTAAATCCTTTTGTCCCTTTATTTTCAGTCAAGAGCTGTAGACAATAGTCACTCTTGCAGTAACAATAAGATGCCAAGGGGATCTAAGGCAAAAAACATTACATAGCAAAGAATCTGTTATTTGTTCACAAATTACTGAAATATTTTCTTGCTATGGTCATTGTCATTTTATCAAATCTGTTGACAGGCTATCTAAAACTCAACTCTCCTCTCTGAAGTTAAACACTTTATAACCCACCACACTGAGGTGATAGGGTGGAAAATTGTTTTGCTTAGTGACAACATCCCTGGCAATAGACTTCCATCAAAATACAAGGAAATAAATGACCTCCATTTTGGGTAAATTGTTGAATCCTTTCCAGCATAAGGATATTTCCCTTGTTTTTACAGGAGGAGTAGAATGCCTGATTCCATATATGATCCGAAGGACTACACCAACTTACTTGCTGAGATACAAACTTTGGTGAACAAGTTCTTTAGGCTTACTGGTCCAAGCTGACAAACTGTTAAGCTTCGAACAAAAATCAAGTCAACCCCATTTATATTTTTTAATCTTTGCAGTTATTGTTGACGGGGCACCTTTAGGATATGAAACATTAATTATTCTCAGGTCTAACACCAATTGGTTCAGTTTGTTGGGGTGTGGGTTTTTTGTTTTTGGTGTCTGCTTTTGAGTTATTCTAGAATGAACAAAGGTAACTTTTCGATGCTTTTTTTTAAAAAAAATCCATAGTTGCTTTTTTATTTTATTTTTGCTCGGACAAAAAAACTCTATTGCGTAACTTCAAACCTTTTGTTGCTTCAGTTTTCATTGAGGTCGGGGGCTTTAACATGTTTGAAGAAAATTTGTGAGGAATAATGAAGTTCTTTGTTAAAATAGTTACTACATGCATATCCATTATGTGATTTTTCCACTGCATTTTCTAAATACACTATGCTGTATATCCCCTTACAACTGCATTTTTCTTTGTCAATACACTATGGAACTCATTATGTAGTGCATTTTTTGGTATATGATGCTAATTCAAATTTGGGACTGATCCAGAGATCATTACTTAGAGAAACACCCCATTGGCTTCAACAAGAGTTTTCCATGGGTAAGGCAATTAAAAATTTCATTGGGAGCTGGATTGAACCTAGGACTACAAGATTGGGTCATAATGTGTGTGTTTGTGCAATCAATCAGTTATTTCTATTTAAAAAAAAATTAAAGAGAATTCAGTGCAAAGACCCACAGAGACAGTATTATGGGCCCAAAAGTAAGAACCACAAACTTAAATTTTCCATTGTAACACAAACTCATCCCCATTGTGTATGTATATTAAGACATAAAACTTAATGCCACATATCAGATACTATCTATGAAATGTGCAAGGGACATAATTTATATTGCTGTGGGGACTATAGCTTCGATGTCTCTAATTTCTGTTGAATTTATATTCTCATCTTTAATGTTTCATTCATGCTGTCATGCCTTTTTGCTGAATTATGTTTGTGTGGGTTATTCTGTTATTTTAGCTGATACAGAGATGAGACTGGCACTTTAGGCTGTTAGCTCAAAACATAAGTAGCATGTTACCACTTAAAATTCTTGATCTATATTATTGTATTCTTTAAAACTGAAATGTAATGTTTCTTAAAGGTGTCAGATGGATACTCCTAGAGATCAAAATGATCTCTGCAGAGAAAAGGAATGGCCACTGTGTGTATATATATACATATTTTATGTAGGGTGACCAGCTAGCAACTGTGAAAAAACAGGACGGGGGGTGGGGGGTATTAGGCACTTACAGAAGAAAAAGTCCCAAAAAAGGGACTGTCCTTTAAAAACGGGACATCTGGTCACCCTAATTTTATGCCTAAAGTAGAATCTGAGAGAGAGCTTATTTATCAAGCAATATTTTCATGTTTTTCCTGCCTTGTTCCAATGGACTATGGAAGTGCTGTTTTGAGTGACAGGTTAATTTTGTATCTTTCACTATTGAGATCTTGCTTGATTTCTCTTGGGATTTTGTAAAGGTGTTGTAGCCCTTGTTACCACTGAAAGTGATGCACAGAATAAAAATGATCATGTCAGTACTGCACATCCTAGTCCAAATCCTGTAGTCCCTGGTATTAAGTTTTTGTTTAGGCAAAACTCTTATTGGTCTCCATACTAACTTATCCTGTGTGGGTATGTGTACACAGTATTGTGAACCTGGGCTTGTGGACTCTGTTTCCAAACTCGCTCTTGAGCATCCACGCTGCATTGTAAACCGGGGCTTACAGTTGCTGGATCCAGGTGTCATAGCCTTGCTAATATGTTCTCCAGACTCAGTCTTCAACTTGAGTTGCACCTACAATGCAAAAAGACAGGGCCTGGGGACTTGGGCTCAAACCTGAGTTATTGTGCAGTGTAGATAAACCTGTATGGCTTATGGAATTTTCTTCCACATTTGAGAATGGCTCTAGGGTAAGGAATTCATCCAGCAGTTTCTACTGTTACGACGGTTGGTTGGTTGGTTTTTTTTGCGGCGTTGTTGGGTTTGTTTTTTTACTTTATTCCCAGTGTGTTAAATTCTGAGTTGTGGACAAGCTCACATTTAGACAAGGTACAATAAATTCAGTTCTGAAACTAATCTAAACAAACATGTAGAGACAAATCCAAGGGGCAGGGAGAAGAAAGGTCCATAGTAGCTGAATCATTATTCCTTCCAGAGTATCCCCTGTAGAGCTGTCATTCTCCTCCCTCCTTCTCCAACCACACACTACTTAGGGGGATAAATGGCATACTCTAGCCCTTTAACTTCCCCATGTCAATTTACTCATTTTGTAAAAGCAAGAACATTGTCTACATTATGGAGTTGATTTTAGGATTAATGTAATGTCCATAAAGCTCTTTAACATATATAATATTGTGTAAATTATAGTTATGTTGGTGTCCAAAGGGAAGAGGGGGAGACCCTCATACTGGTGGTCAGCTATGCACTGAACACTCAGTTCAGCACATCACATCAATACGTGCTTACGTGCGTTACGGAATTGTGTCCCTAGAGGCCCACCCATGTGAGCCATGGTGTGTCCTACTCTCCCATTGATTTCACCATCTAAGTAGATGATCCCTTTTGAGAGTTACTGATCTCTCTCCACCCCCAGACCATACTGGGTCTGATTGTTGTAAGGAGCTGATCTCAGAGTGCTTCAGATTTGATGCAGAGGAGGAAATGCCCCTAGCAGAGAAGCATTTAATGATCCTGCCATGATACAAAATTTTCTCTCTCCCTCCCTCCCTCAAGTCCTAGCTTTGTGCACTGTGGTGTTCACCTGAATCCTTCCCCCTAAGAAAGAAACAGCGTAACAAATTCTGTTTGTCATTATCTCCTTTTAACAGGTCAAATTACCCACTCTGTGAACTGGTGCATTTGGATACTGATTATATTTTTGGGGAGAGTACAATAATTTTATGTCATGGATGGCACATTTTCAAAATTTCCATGCCAAGTGGTCCCACTGTTAGTAAGGTCCTACTTGACGGCGACATTGTGGATTCTGCGATTTTAGGCTTCCACCACAATTTTGTTTCAAATTAACTTACTTTGCGTAGTCCAGCATTTTGCATACATGTCGAGGTTTGCCACACTCACTTTTTTACTATTAGGACATTAAATTTTGAAGAGTTTGGGGCAGGGCAGTAACTGGGGCAGGGGGAGTGGAGCAGAGCAGCCGCCCAGGATGGTAAAAATGGTATGCGGTAGAGCACTGCAGTGGGCATGGTATTGCCATCCTTACTTATGCACTGCTGTTGGTGGCAGCACTGCCTTCAAAGCTGGGTGCCCGGCTGGCAGCCCAACTCTGAAGGCTGCCCCACTTGTTCCACACTGGTTACAATCCTGTAGTTGCACCGAATTCTCTGATTTTATTTTATTTTTTAAAATTACAGGCATAACATCATAAACATTCGAGCAATTTTTTCTTTACAAAATAGGCCTACTCTGGCTTTTCCAAATTATCGCTATTAACAAAGATCCATTATTACTTTTCCATGATTTTCTGTGTCTTGTCTGCAACTCAGCAATTATTTAAAGATCGTCCCACAATTCAGGAAAGGTCTTAACTATAGTTATGTCCTGCAAAGTAGCCCTTAATGATGACAGTTGTATAAATTGTTGCATATGGCGATGATCAACAGAAATCTTGAAATATGTTTGATTTAGCTTACTGATAGCATAATATAATGCTTAACTTTGTCCAGAAATGTTTTAATACGTTTATATCATGAGATGCCTGCTTTCTTGAGTTTTTCATTTAATCTTGTAAGAAAACTTGCATCTCAAAGACCACAACATAAAGAGAAATAATGATCTTTAGCACTTTGACCAAACATTTATTAAAATAAATGAAGTGATTTTTGGTCTAGTAATGTACTTATC
Organism: Natator depressus; assembly: GCF_965152275.1. Taxonomy (NCBI): domain Eukaryota; kingdom Metazoa; phylum Chordata; order Testudines; family Cheloniidae; genus Natator; species Natator depressus. The sequence continues at coordinate 168,534,640 of NC_134235.1, read as the reverse complement.
CTAGTCTGTCCATAAAAAGTGCTCTCTTAGAAAAGAGATTGTAGAAGATTGTGGGTGGGTCTTACTCCCATTGCCTGTTAGACAAGGAGCGAAGTGCCAATTAGTGCACCTTGATTGACTGCCTCCTGGCCTGAGGGAGGTGTAGCTTGGTAAGGATCATAAGGCACGTGAGCCCAATAAAGAAGTGGAGGGGACTAAGTAGGCAAGAGACTGCAGAGGAGACAGGACTCACAGACAGCAGGTCAGCCCAAGGAGATGAAACAGAGGAGACAGGACTCACAGACAGCAGGTCAGCCCAAGGAGATGAAACAGTGGGAGAGCTCAACAGAGAAAGGAGAAGCTGGGATGATCTAGGGGGAAAGCCAGAGGTCTGAGATCCAAAGGGGGAGTGTGGAAAGCACAAACTACAGGAAAGTAGGACAAGGGATCTTGGAAGTAGGAAGCAGTCCGGGGAAATAGAGACCCATCTGAAGAAGCAGGCCTACCTGCTTAATACAAGGACTCTGGGCTAAAACCCAAAGTACAGGGTGGAACTGGGCTCCCCTACCTCCCTGAGGACATGGGAGCCAAACAGAAGGAATACTGAGCCCTGGATGGGGCTGAAGACTGACCACAAAGGATGGACCAAGGCATAGCCCAAAAGGGGGGTCCAAAGGCTCTCTTGTGTTGTGACATTTTGTGAGCTTTTAGGTTAGAGCTTTTTGTTCCTCCCAAAAGGGTCTGAATTTGGCCAGAGGGCTGAGGCAAGGGAGACCGGGTAGGAGTCAGATGACTACAGGAGATGCTGGAGACAGGGTCTCCTTGCAGCACTGCACGAAGGGATGCTATGGGTGGTGAGTGCACTGAAATTGAAAGTCCCAGTAACTATGGTAATATAACAGCAAATTTTACCCCCCTCACACAACAAACATAATTCATAATTAGAAACAATGCATTCTGTATGCAAATAAAAGAAGTTGGAACACCTGGCTTGAACACAACAAACATCTGCTTGTAATTTTTTGTGGGATGCTGGGACTTTGTAGAATTGTATCCTGTTGAAAATACAACCTTGTTAAGCTTCAACAAAAGTATTGAATAGATGATATGCTAAATCCCATATGTTATTTAATTGGTTGCACTTTTTCCTGTAGGCCACATTGTAATAAAGTGGAGCCATAATTTAATCGTCCTTGAGTCCGTGGGAAGTGTCTTCTAAATAACCTGATACTATTTAAAAACCATTCAGCTTCCACACTATAAAAGAAGAACTTGGAGGGAAGGAAGGAACCAAACAAGATTCTTGGCATGTTACTAATTCAAATGACTACAGGACATCAGCCATAGAAAGGCCTGATTTTGATTACATTTATACTGATTTTACAGCCATCAAATTTCACTCACTTTAAAAAAGTTAGGCCTGATTTATCCTTGTGTAAATGAGAGCAGAATCAGATACACGCTCTGTCCCATCATGGTACCAGCTTCTGGACTTTTGCAATGCATTATGCCTACTGACAATGAATCTCCAGAATCTATCAGTGTTTAGAGACATTCTTGTTGGTATTATCAGCACTCTACCAATGGACAACAGTATTCTACAGTCATGGACACTAACATTGCCAATCTTTGATCATAAGATGTAAAGCCAGACTTTGCTACCCTTTCACTCCATAATATCTTAATTCACAAATTACCATTGAAGTTGTTGGGGTACTAAGAAGGTACTACTCGACATAAGAATGGTAGAATTTGTTCCATATATAAGAGGACTATTGTCCCCTTACTAAAACTCAGTGGGGGTGTTTTGGTTGGCTAGCTCCCACTACCAAAAGAAAGGGGAAGGGTCGATGGGAAATCAGGACCCTGAGACTGACAGTCCCCAGGGGCAATGGGATGAGGCCAGTGCTCCAGGTCAGCCTGATAGACATGGCGGGCAGACTAATCAGGGCGTCAGGAGGCCAGGGGAGTCCCCTCTTCTGTGTGAGCTGGAATTGCCTGGGTCAGATAGAATGGGGCCAAGCTAAGGAGAAAGCAGGGCCCAAGCTGAGTTGGGGAGAAGAGCTGTGCCAGATCCAGAGGGGACAGAAAAGCAGCCTAGGAAGCAGGTCAGTGCTGGGAGCAAAGTCACAGAGGCAGCCCACAGAGCAGACCTGTGCTGGGAGCAGAGCTGCAGCAAGAGCTAAAGGGGCCAGAGAAGCAGCCCAGGGAGCTGGAGGCAGAGCAGCAGCCATGCTGAGGCAGAGTGGAGCTGGAGCTGGAGCTGAGGCTGAAGCAGTCCGGAGCCGGGTGCGGTGAGCGGCTGGGGAGAGCGAGGGGGGACCCTGGGCAGCGGGCCCAGCTTAGGGAGACGCCTCCAGCCAAGATGCCTTGCAGGCCACACTTGGAGGGGGATCATAACCCCGACGGGGTAGGGACGACGCTAGGAAGAAAAGTCCTGCCACCTAGAGCCTGAGACCACGTGGCCACCGCCAAAGCAAGTGTCCCTGCAGCGCAGCCAGGGCCTGAGAAGGAGGCCTGGGACTTGTGAGGAACAGACTGAATTTCCCTTACATTCCAGAGACGCTGGTTGTGATGTCCCTGTGCCACAGAACAGGAAAAGTGTTTTCCTTTAACCTTTCCCATTTTTCCTTATTTTTAAAAATTGATTACTGTTTAATAAATTGTATTTGCTTTGAACTGTATGTAATGATCAGTAGGCCAGGGAAACATCCAGTGCAGAGAGAGCACCCTGGAGTGGAGACATCCTAGTCACTGCCCTAAATGACCACGACAAGGTTGGGGGTCGAGCCCCCCAGGAATCCTGGGCCCAGCCTTGTTGGGGTTACGAAGACTGTGCCACACAGGAGAGCAGAAGGGGAACCCTTGAGGTCAGGCAGGCCTCTGGATAGAGGAAGTAAGCGCGAGGACTCAGATCCTTTCGCTTCCCCACTTCACCGGGGTAGTGTATAAGCCAGAAAAGTTCCCCACGATAGCAGGCCCATTCCCCCACTTACACATAGGCACTGATTCTGATTTTAATTAGACTAGTATAAATGAGCAGTCACTTGATTGCTGTGAACTAAGTTTAAAAATCTAGGGTAAAAGTGAGATCACAATCAGGCCTGTGTTATGTTGGACCATTATTGTAGAATACTGTAGTGATTTCAATAAGGATAGAGCCAAATAATGCTCATCTTATTCACATGAATAGTCCCACTGAAATCAATACAACTATTGTTGAGTGAAAAGAGATGGCTTTTGCACATTCTCTGTCTTTCAACAACCTGTGAATCTGACCAAAACCAGGAAAAGTTACTCTAGTACTAACCATAAAGTGCTATCCTAATATGCAGAAACTGCTCTTTCTAGAGGGTAAAGCTTACTTAATAATCACGTTGAAGAAAGTCTTACATTTTGTAAAGGTCTGTGAAAAGCAGTTTTTCTCCCTAAAGTAAAGCCCAAATTAAACAGTGCTCTCGTATACTCTAAACTCTGCTCATATAATAAAACTAAGATTCTCTTTATTTTGGTCTATTGCACAGCAAGAAATAATAATTTTTAAAAATGAAGTACAATGCATAAAAATACTTTTCAGAGATCAGATTCCACACACATCACACATTCCTTTCAAATAACACCATTATTGTCAGTCATGGGTATATGGTGATTTAGCCTAATTTTTCACATATTAAAACACACTTAAATAGGTTAAAATCTGTATATAAATCAAAAAACATTTAAAGTTTAGGTTACATCTTACATCCCCTGTTAAAGCAACCAACTCCAGAGTGAATAGGTTAATATATACAGTCATATTTTTACTCTTTTTTTCCTGCATCCACATTAGGACTGAAGCCAATCAGGAGATACAAGTCCAGGGACAGACTTTGTTTTTTTATTTTTCCTGCTAGCATAGCTAAAACCACTGTAATCCTTATTTTAGCAGTTTGAGCAAATTTCTGTACCACTTTGCTATTCCCTTTATGGTAAACAATAAAATTTCACTCTATCTAGAGGCAGAAGTGCAGTAACTGATGGTCATTAAATGAAAGTACAAGTTAACAGTAGCAAAACGTCTGTAATTTGCTATTTTGTGGTCAAGTGATTTAGAAGCCTAAGTTTCACTGAAAGTCAGTGAGACTTGGACACCTAAGGGGCTGTCTACACTTAGTGCTGTAGTGGCACAGCTGTAGCGGTTAGTGAAGATACTACCTATGCTGATGGGAGAGCTTTCCCGTCGGTGTAAGTATTCCACTTCCCCAAGAGGTGGTAGCTATGTTGACAGGAAAAGCCCTCCCATTGACATAGGTCAATAAAACTGCATCACTCCGTGGTGTGGATTTTCCACACTCCTGAGCGACATAGTTACACTGACATAAGTATGTATTGTAGACCAGGGCTCGATGTCTAAGTCACTTTTGAAAATGGGATTTAGGTTCATAAGTCAGACATTTTTTCATAGACTTTAAGGCCAGAAGGGACCATCATGATCACCTGCACATGGCAAGCCACAGAACTTGACCCACCTACTCCTGTGATATACCCCTAACTTCTGGCTAAGTAACTGAAGTCCTCAAATTATGATGTAAAGACTTAAAGTTACAGAGAATCCACCATTTACACTAGTTTAAAATGTAAGTGACCTGTGCCCCATGCTGCAAAGCAAGGTAAAAAGACTCCAGGGTCTCTGCCAGTCTGACCTGCGGGAAAATTCCTTCTCGACCCCAAACATGATGATCAGTTGGACCCTGAGCATGTTGGCAAGACCCATCAGCCAGACATCTGGGAGATAATTCTCTGTAGCAACTCAAAGTCCTCCCCATCTAGTGTCCCACCACCAGCCATTGGGGGCTATTTGCTATTAGCAGTCATAGATGGGTTACCTGCCATCGTAGGCAGTCTCACCATAACATCCCCTCCATAAAGTTATCAAGTTCAGCCTTGAAGATACTTTGGTTTTTTGCCCCACTGCTCCTCTTGGAAGGCTGTTCCAGAACTTCACCCCTGTGATGGTTAGAAACCTTCACCTAATTTCGAACCTAAACTTGTTGATGGCCAGTTTATATCCATTTGTTCTTGTGTCAACACTGGCGCTTAACTCTTCTCCTTTCCTGGTATTTATCTCGCTGATGTATTTATAGAGAGCAAGCATATTGCCCCTCAGCTTTATTTGGTTAGGCTAAAAAAGCCAAGCTCTTTGAGTCTCCTCTCATAAGATAGGTTTACCATTCCTCTGATCATCCTAGTAGCCCTTCTCTGTGTCTGTTCCTTTTTGAATTCATCTTTCTTAAACATTGGAAACCAGAATTGCACAAACATTCCAGATGAGGTCTCTCCAGTTCCTTGTATAATGGTTCTAACATTTCCCTATCTCTACTGAAAATACCTCGCTCGATGCATTCTAGGACCTGATGCATCCTTTTTCATGGCCACATCATATTGGGTGGCTCATAGTCATCCTGTGATCAGCCAATACACTCAAGTCTTTCTCCTCCTCTGTCACTTCCAACTGATACATCCAAAGTTTATAGCAAAAAATTCTTGTTCGTCCCTAAGTGCATGACTTTTCACTTTGCATCCCATTTCTCTTGCTCCAGTTTTCAAGATCTTCTTGTTTAACACTCCAGTACTCCTCCGTATTGGCAATACCTCTCAACTTTGTGTCACCCACAAGTTTTTTGAGCACATTCCCACTTTTTGTGCCAAGGTCATCAATAAAAATGTTAAATGATTGATCCCAAGACTGATCCAGCTTGATAGGTCACTTTTCAGTATGACGCATTGTAGTCTATCCTTTAATCAGTTCCTTGTCCACCTCTCAATTCTCAAATTAAAATCCCAATCTTCTCCAATTTAGCTAATAATTTCCCATGTGGAACTGTATCAAATGCCTTACTGAAATTGAGGTAAATTAGATCCACTGTGTTGCCTTTGTCTAAAAAAATCTGTTACCTTCTCAAAGAAGGAGATCAGATTGGTTTGGCACGATCTACCTTTTGTAAAACCATGTTGTATTTTGTCCCAGTTACCATTGACCTCAATGTCCTTAACTACTTTCTCCTTCAAATTTTTTCCCAAGACCTTGCATACTACAGATGTCAAACTAACAGGCCTGTAGTTACCTGGATCACTTTTTTTCCCCTTTCTTAAGAATAGGTACTATATTAGCAAACCCTCCAGTCACACGGTACAGCCCCGAGTTTCCAGATTAATTAAAAATCCTTGCTATTGGATTTCCAATTTCATGTGCCAGTTCCCTTAATATTCTTTGATGGCGATTATCCACGCCCCCCCCCACTTCCCCAATTTAGTCCCATAAACTGTTTGAGTTTGACTTCCTCTTCTGATGTGGTAATTTCTACTTCCATATCCTCATTTTCATTAGCCACCCTGCCACTACCCCAAGATCCTCATTACCTTTATTAAAAACTGAGGGTAAGTATTTGTTTTGGTGTTGGGCCATGCCTAGCTTATCTTTCATATCGACCCCATCCTCAGTGCCCCACTTCTTCTTTCTTTTTGTTTTCTTTTTATTTGTATGGCTATAGAAACTTTTTACTCTTGGTTTTAATTTCCTTTACAATGTCCAAATCTGTTTTTGGCAGTTCTCATTTTTCCTTATGCTTTCTGATCTCCACGAGGTAGCTTTCCTTGCTGATTCATCCCATCTTTCATTCCTTGTAGGTTAGATTATTATTTAGTGAAGGAATCTGCCAGCTAACACGTCTAGAAAAATCTGGGCCCTACTATTATTAGTTGCACTTGTCTATAGCTTCCTGTTTTTCTGCACAGGTGTAACTCTGAATCCATATCTAGTCAACATCACACCTTTTAATTAAACTTGCTGTGAGTTCTGTGTGCAGGCAACAGTTCGCATTAAGCCAATGTAGTATTACTTTAGGTACACATAGATCGTTTAATTTTAAAAACTATCCCAAAGGGCTAAATCTAAAAGGGAGTTATACCAGGAATGTAATGAGACACTTATAAAAATAAAGAAATACCTTCGGATCTATTATCTCATCTCAGCTAGACTTCTGGATGGAACTAGAATTCTTAAAAAAAAAAATAAAAAAAAAAATCAGAGATTGGCTGGAGTTTATTTATATTATAGTGGTTCTCAAACTTTTGTACTGGTGACCCCTTTCACATAGCAACCTCCCCTTATAAATTAAAAGCATGTTTTAATATATTTAACACCATAATAAATGATGGAGGCAAAGCGGGGTTTGGGGTGGAGGCTGACAGCTCTCAACCCCCCCATGTAATAACCTCACGACCCCCTGAGGGGTCCTGACCCCCAGTCTGAGAACCCCTGCTTTATAAAAACATACTCCACTTTACTTATATGATTGATCCAGTTTCTGAGTCACTGTAGCACATAATCACTCAATTCGCACACCTAATAAAAGTGCAGCTATTCAGCTGTGGTACAGTGACCAAGTCACTCTAATGAATCTGTGCCTGTTAGATGAAATTATTACATTTGCTTAGTGTGTTTGCTATAAGCAGCAATATTTGCAGTCAAGTATTGTCCACGGTAAATCTCTCCCTCTTGGCTCTGCTTAAATTTGAACATATTTTTGTATTTCAGACACGTTTCATTGGATGCAGTTGTGTGCATTTTTAATAAAGCAAGCTATTTTTTCTAAACATTGTACCTAGTTAAGATGACTGAAGTCCTGAGCTCTTATATACAAGCCAAGTACAAAGTCGAGCGCAACTTGAGAACCATGGGTCACTTCAATCTATTTTAAGTTTTATTACTATTTTTTCCACACAAATAAGTTGAGGAACTGAGGCTTGGTTTTTGACAATCAAGATAAAAACAGGGAATGGTTTCCTCTGTTCTCCATTTTACTCAGGCCACCACAGCTTGGGTTTGGATGGTGGTCACACAAAGGCCTCCTCTTTTGTCCAATCCTAACTATCACTCACGAGTTTGTTTAACAAAAGTAGTTTAATCTAGTTTTTTTTTTAAGACAGAAAAAATAGTCCCAGCTATAGTGTGTGGGGGTTTTTTGTGTGTTGGGTGGCTTTTATTTTATTTATTTATTTATTTATTTATTTATTTTGGAAGTAGCTAACTTCGGGTTCTAGCATAGTTAGAGCTGTCACTGGCTACAGTTGTGAAGATAGAGACTCTAGACTTCATGTGAGACTAATGAGGTGAATGTTTTATATCCTAGCCATGCCACTTTACAAAAGGTCCCATATGTCCCTGGAGTGGATCCAGCAGCCACATAACACAACATGAATACATTTTCTGCATACGAAAAAGGCTTTGCTAGGGAATGTATCTTCATACCTGTTCCTTCCTTTCAGCGTACTTTTTATTTTTAATAGTTGCATTTTTAACTGATTATTAAAACCTATCCCAGAAATCTCGGGACACAAGGCATTTCCAGTTCGTTGCTATGCTGTTATACCAGAAGACGTTGTCAGCACATGTTCTGACCTGACAGTAATTTAGGAAATAATCCAAATTGAAAAGATTGAGTCGTGTTAATGGTAAAAATGAACCCATGACTTCTCAACCTTAGGGCAGTGGTTCCCAAACTTGTTCCGCTGCTTGTGCAGGGAAAGCCCCTGGCGGGCCGGGCCGGTTTGTTTACCAGCCGTGTCCGCAGGTTCGGCCTATCGCAGCTCGCCACTCCAGGCCAATGGGAGCTGCGGTGGCCAGTAAGTCCCTCAGCCCGGGCCGCTTCCAGCAGCTCCGATTGGCCTGGAGCAGCGAACCACGGCCAGTGAGAGCTGCGATCGGCCGAACCTGCGGACGCGGCAGGTGAACAAACCGGCCCGGCCCACCAGAGGCTTTCCCCGCACAAGCGGCGGAACAAGTTTGGGAACCACTGGCTTAGGGCATAACCATGATCTGCCCACCTTTCTTCCTCAATTTTGCAGAAATGTTTTGATGTATATATCATGTCAGCTTCAATAGGTGTCCCATATAGTACATGGATATTTTAACTGGAAATTGACAGGGGCCGTTTTTAGAATATGATCACATTTTCCCACTTATTTCCGTTTCCCTCCAGTTCTGGTTTTGATAAACATGTTGGGTGGAATCCTGGCACCACTGAAGTCGACTGGAGTTTTGCCATTGACTTCAGTGCGGCCAGGATTTTAACCGTTGTATTTAACGGACAGCTGGAAACCCTTACCTTGTGACTACATGTTATTCTTTCGACATCTGTTGATTTGTTTCTCCTTTGTTCCTCAAGCAGGCTTTTTGCAATGTAATCTTTTCATTGCATATTGTAGGTAATTTCATGCTTTCCAAAATTTCTAGTTTTATACTTCATCCAGCAGGATGGTATCTGAGTACCTGTAGTAATTATAGGTAATTTTGAAAGAAATTGTTTCAGCTGTTCAGCTGAAATTCTCTAGGTCTTGTGCTTTATTCATCACAAGTTACTGGGCAGAATGAAAGGGTAACTGGGTGAAATTCTGCGGCCTGTGTTGTACAGCAGGTCAGACTAGATGATCTGATGGTCCCTTCTGGTTTTAAAATCTATGAATCTATTCACATTCATTAACTTTAGGTTAAACACACTGAATAAAGTATCTAGATTTGTTTTTTAATTAATTTTTTTCTTCATTTAATAATGTACTTTCGGGCAAGCAACTGAGAAGGCTGACGAGTGAAATTTAAGCTGTATGATTTTAGCTGAGTAAGAATATATTGCCCAGGGCTACTAATTAAATATTAGCTTCCCTAAATGTTAATTAGTGTTTCCTTTATTATATTTTGTTGAAGATTTTTTTTTAAATAATGTAGTAAATCAAATTTAATGTCTGACTTTTTTTGATGTGTTTGGGCACTCATTTGTAATTTTTATACAATATTTGTGCACATTGTGTTACAGTTTTGAACAAAAATGGAACTTAAAGGAGAGAATCTTCCAGGCTGAAAGGGGTGTGGTATGTGTTAATAATTAACTTTTAACTCCTGAGGCCTTTGATCTGACAAGCAAAGGGAACTTTCGCTGAGTCTAAAAAAATGCCCTGAAATACACTTAACTCAGTGTTCCAGGATACATGCACATAGTGTATTAGCACTAATGGGAGTCAGTGAGGTACAGCCACACGTCTCATTGCCTCTGTGGTATTCTCCCATGCATTCTGTGGGTGAAAACACAGTTAAAAATCCAGTTGCTACTGTGCCATGCTTGCATGCAGCACAATGTGAGTTTCAGTGACTGTTGTCTTAATTAAATAAAATGCCAGGTCATCCCTAATATTGTGCTGTTACAAAAGATGTGGTTGCTTTCAAGATTTCCCCTGAATAGGCTTTTACTGTTAAAAATACTACCTTAAATTGCCACAGCTCTGGGGGGGAGGATAGAATGTAATTTGAGGTATAAATGGTTGTGCGAGAAACCACATTGTTTTGCAAGTATCCGTGTTTGGTCACCATTGGCTACTCTTAGCGATCATTACAGATTTATTTCAGAATGCCAAAACATTATGTAATGAAGCAACACTTACAAGAGCATTATAGTCAATTCAAAAATACATCATGGGCAAAATTCTGCCTTCTTTTCTCATCCTGAATGGTAGTTGATCTCAGTGGGACTATTCTTGGAGTATATATAAAATGGGTGAGGAGGGGAATTGAAGTGCATTAAAATAAGGTACTGTATAGCATGAGAGAGAACTGGGCCCCAAAATAGTAGTGTCATAGCTTTTTGAAGAAAGCAAAACTTGATTTGGGGTTTGGTTTTCATGCTGAAAAACCGTAATTCTTTGATGTTTTGCTAGGATATTAATGTTGACATAAGCAGTCCCCGAAAGAGGGACACTGATACTCTAAATTTTTTTTTAATGCATTTAAAAAAAATACATTTACTATCCATTTTCTGAGCTAAATTTAATTTAACAGTTACAGCTCTGAAAGCTTGTGCACTTCTAATGAACATTTCTTAATGCCACTAGATGGTGATGAAAATCAGTTTGGCTATTTTTGGGGGGCGTGTACATTTTATAATGGCTTAAGATCATCATATTTGTAACTTATCAGTTTAATATGGTTATGCTGAAAAGGCAATAGAATGCCCTTATTTATCTGTGCCATTAGCAGTCGCAGAAGCAACAGCAGTATTCAGGGAGGATGCTGTTCAAGAATACCTTTCATTTTGGCTACTGTCCTATCAAATGCCAAGATGAAATGTCTCTCAGTAAAACTGAGCCTGACAGTGTTATGCTTGTGGTTGTAATTTAGCTAGAAAAGAAGTAGTACTGAGCAACAGTGAGTGAAAATAAGATCCAGGTGTATTGTATGTCTGTTAACTAGACTGTAGAAGTATCTGTGGATCTCCCTTCAGATTTGGTCTGCGGTAGTGTATAGTGTACTACCATTTTTATTTGTTGTTAAGATGGCTGGAAAGCTTATTGTAAACTCTATTTCTGTCCATGACACCAATTTTACTGTGAAGAATAAGGTCACATCTCAAAATGCTTGTACTTATTTATTGGAAAGTTTAGATATTACAAACATATATAAATTTTTGGACACATTTTTAGGGGGAAAAAGATTCAGCACCTCTGGAATTTTTTATATATGTTCATAATGTGCCCATCTAGTACTCTGAGTGCTGTACAGAAAATTAAAAACTGTGCAACTCAATAGGTCAAAAGATCAGGCACAGATATTCCCACAACAGATAATTATGGAAGTAAGATGTTCTACTTGACATCCAGTTCCCAACATTTCCCATCCCTACATTAGCCTCTTGGTCCTGCACAATTGTCCTTCCCAAGGGAAAACCTAGGAAAGAGCTGGCTCTTAAAGGGAAAAATAGGTTGACAAACAAAAATCTGAAACTCTTTATTTTATTCGTATTGTTCTAAATCATACTTTAGAACATGGGATTGGTGGCTTGGAATATTGACTAATTGCTATCATGCTGCTGAATATTTGCTGTTTCTATATGGTACGTGTTAACTTTTAGACATTTTATTTTGACATGTGATCGACATAAACAAAACAGGACATGAAGTTGAACTGATGACAAACTGTAGGAGACAAGTGCCTCCCCAAAGTTCTGCAAAGTCACATGATACAAAGCACAAAGGGAAGTCGAGACCTTCTCTAACTTCTTTTATTGCACATTTGTGCTGTCTGTAAAGCTGGAAAACTTCATGCACTCTTAACTATTCTCTGGAAACCAGTATTAATTGGTTGATTAACTGGAGACTTGAGATGTAAAATGGGCCTCAGGTAAATTCTTCAGTAGAGTAATTACTGATCCATGATATACCTGCCTCAAAAATTAAGTCTGACCCTTATCTTTTATATTGGGGTTGCAATACTCTCACTCATTCACACACACACAGTGAGAGTAAAGGGGTAATCTGGTAATACAAACTATACATGTTTAAAAGTAAACGATGTATGCACTGTGGCAATAACACACTATACTTTGCAATGGTATACTAATTCATATTCTCACTGAGTGACTATTTAAAAATATTGCAAGTATTCATTTGAATAAAACTTCAGATTTAATTTAGCCGAGTTCATTCCCTTTGTATTCTCTGTTTCTAGCAAACAGATTTAGTAATAGAAATGTTCCAGAAACAGCAATTTTAAAGGGAATGTTATTAAACTTTAACGAAAAAGTGAACATTTAATTCAGAATTGGCATATTTGCACTGATAACCCAAGTATTATGCTCATCCAATGAGGGAATAGAAACAATGTCATGTGACTTGCCTGTTCCAATCAAAACAAACCACAATCTCTGAATATCTAATATTCTTAATGAACTGCTTTTAGATGTAGACCAAGGGTAATTTTCCAAAATTACTTTGTAAATGTATTCAATATACAAATTTAGTCACAAATATGGCAACCTATTCAGACAACTCTTGAGTATTTAAGGCAAAATTCTGAATAAATTTACTACAAATGATTTACTTAGCACTATTTATAGGGATGAACATTTGCTATGGATCTCCTTAGAGTTATGGATTCTCATGAAAGTCAGATACTGTTTTTTAAATGTCCAGAAATTAGGTGTGTGTTGCAGGTTGGGTGTGTAGGTGGTCATATAAGAAGGAAATGATATTAAAGTTGTAAGGAAAACATTGGAAGAACAGCACCAAAGGAAGGGGTTAGCAACAACTTCAAAGGGACATAAGAACCTGCCTAGTAAATGTGCCAGAAGTTCCTCCACAGTTAGACTGTGAAAATGGTACTGGAAATGGAAGTAAAGAAAAATGGTTGAAAGGGCAAATGATTTCCCAGAAATATTAAACAAAGAAATGGTACAGCTAATTAAATCCATGATCATTCACATCATTTGCTCTGGCACTGCATTTAAATGAATCAATGATCTTTAGAAGACTGTTTCTGTGCCTCTTGAAAATCAACATGGAAGAAATTATATACAAAATATTCTTACATTATTTTTATATTTAAAACAAGGTAACTCAAAAATATCAACTCATAGACAAAACATAAGATAGAATGGTTGGATTTTCAGAAGTTGCACCATTTCTTCTTCCATTGACTTAAATGGGAGTCAGGCAAACACTGGCCACTTGTGAAAATTCAACCCTGAGTATGTCTGCACTGCAATCCCAGAGTTGTTAGAAGTCAAGTTAACAGATCCTGGGTTTGTGAACCTAGGACTTGAGTGTCTACACTCATTTGTAATCCTAGGAATTGTTGAACCCTGGGTCTCAATCTGGAGTTCTAGCGTCTACACTGCATTATGTGGGCCCGAGTCCTACAACCCATATCCTAGACTTCCTAGACCTCCCAAAATGTGGCCACTCTAGCTCTTTGTTCCTGATGCAGTGTAGGAAAACTTGACTGTCCACCAAAGGTCACTGTCCAGAGGACAAAGAAAGCTGGCCTGTTGGATGGTGGGATACTTTTGGTGGACTCCCCAGGGCTGTGTCTGCACTGAAAAGCAATAGCACTTGAACCCTGAGTCCCGGTTTGACTCAGGCTTGTATCCTCCACCCTCAGAGGTTCTGGGACCCTGGGTCCAAAGCCTTGGTTAAAATTGCAGTGTAGACCTAACCTAAGTGCTCTATCTCAAATAGTACTTTTGCTGTCTGTTGTCTACCTTCCCTCCTCCTTCCTCATTTGACATCTCCTCTTTTTCACTCACCCTTCAGGCTTTTGGCCTCCAATCTCTTTTTCTTATGCAGCTGTTACCTGTCTAGCTTAACGCTCAGTTGTGTAAGGTGCTTAACACCTTCAATTTCCAAAGGATTTCAATAGGAATTGAGGGTGTTAAGTGCCTCACAGGATTGAGCCCTTGAAGCCCGATCCAAAGCTGGAAGTCAGTGGAAGGAATCCTGTTGATTTCAATGGACTTTGGATCAAGCCTCTAGTTAGTAAGCTTCACTGAGCAGGAAATATGTTCATGGATATGTGCATGCATAGCAGTGCAATAGCATAATGAAAGCAAGAAAAGGAACTCACTTCTCAAGCTTAGATGGCTTGGTACATTTATTATCATTCTTATGGCTAAAGTAATGAGCCTCTCCCTGTCTCAGAAGGAAGAGAAAGAGCCTGGAATCAGAACAAAATGCCACCTCTGCCATCCCCCAAACTCCTTTTCTGAAGACTGCATAAGCCCCCACAATATATCTCCACTTAACTGGTGCTCTGTGGGTCTGCTTTTGTTATGGCTTAAAAGTGGATATGACTTGGGAGCAGTCACTCCCTCTGCTTCCCTCAAAGCCAAAAGGAAATTGTTAGTAAAACCAGTGGGAGACAGTGCTGCTTGGTGCCATGCTTTTCAGTCTGTGTGGTTCCCATCCTTGCAGTGTGGAAACATAGCATAATGATCACCATGATGAGACCCATGGTTATAGCCACAGGTCCTGGAGGCATGTGGTTAGTTGAGAATCTCAGCTTTCTTTTAAACCCCCCCCACCATCCCTAGTCCTTCATTGCTGCAGAGAAAAGTTGGGAAACATGACCTAGGTGCACCCTCCAGATTTAGAAAACCAAAGGTAAATAAAAATAAACAAACAATTTGACTTAAAAATCATGATTTTTTTCTTTAAATCTCATGATTTCTTGGGGTGTGACCCATGTGGTGAAATCCTGGCTTCATTCAAGTTGAGGGGAGTTTTCCATTGACTTCAGTGGGATCAGGATTTTACATATTGTTTTAAAATTATGAAAATTTAGCAATATTGTATCTCTGGGATTGGAATACCAGAAAGCAGCATGAAGATCCTTCATATTTCCTAAAAAGAAAAAAGAAAAGGAGTACTTGTGGCACCTTAGAGACTAACCAGTTTATTTGAGCATGAGCTTTCGTGAGCTACAGCTCACTTCATCCATTGTCTTCTCTCTGCTTCTACCCGTTAGTGCACAGAGCAATCATGTCTCCCTGAGGGGAGCATTCACTGACCACCCGGTCCATGTTGTCCAGCCTGTGAAATTTCCTGGCACCCAAGATGCCTTACGAGTTTTCACATAGAAGGGCAAAAGTTAGCCATAATTTTATAGTGTTCTCAAATTTAAACTTTAGAAAAACATCTTTTTTTCCCCCCTTTGCTCTCATGGGGTCTGATCAAAACCAACTGAAGTCAATGGAACAACCTCTAATTTTAATTAATCTCAAGGTTAAAATTGAGTGTCCTGTATTTAACATGCTGATAAGTTGCTGCATCTCCATACAGAAAAGAGAATCTTTGTTACAATCCTATTTCGCTATCTGTTCCCAGTATTATTAATTTTCAAGGAAACATACCAAGTAGTCATACTTAGTGTGACTTAGCCATCCTTGTGAAATTAATTTTTTTCATCATATAAAGAAAAGGGCTGCCCATGCCATTGCAAAATTATTTTTTTTTACTATGTCATCTGAATGGTTTCATGTCTGAAACTCTGACATACTAAACAATTCTGAATTTTTCAATGCTGTCATCTCTAACCATGTTTTAAGGCAGACAAATGCACAAGGAAGTGAATAACTAATGTCCTCATTCCATCTTCCCCCCACCCCCAATTATATTTTCTCTACTGGGAGCCTTAGTAAAAGGGGAGGATCCTTTTTAAAAAAAATAAAGCAATATTGATACTTTGACATTCCTCTAATTTAATTTGCACAGTAAATGCCTACACTCTACCTCTTTATTTCTTATTTTGATTATTTTTCATTTTCAAATATAATCATATAGAGAAGCAGCAGGATTGAATATGCAATATAATTACTCAAACGTGTGTTACAATGCTCACAGACTATTTCTCTTTTGTTAAAGCACCTTAACTACCCACAACGTTATAGGGCTTTTAAATTAATTTAATAGCTAAAAGAAATACAATATCAATAAGAGAAATCCCTCTGTACTAGAAGGGTTTGATTAAATTTGTCAGTAAAGTTCCTTGACTCAGAATTGTCTGTCTTCACAAGTTCTTGTGAAGTGAAGGAACACTTATGAATATACTCTTCTATTTCCTCCAGTTTTTCTTAGCTGGCTGCCATTGTGCTGCATGGAAATTCATTGATTTTTCTTTCAGAGGGCAGTTCTTCATGGCTTTTAAATAAATCTGCTTCAGTCATTTAATTGGGGATGAACATGCTACAGTGGAATCTAGGTTGATTTACCAAATGTGGCCCCAAGTGAGAGAATGCTTATTCACATATGCTTAATTTTAAGCACATCAGATTAAATGGGATTTCTTTTCTGACAAATCACATGCTTAAAGTTAAGCATATGTGTATGTATTTGCAGGATCAGGGCCAATTTTTTTGTAAATGTTTTCCCCCTGCTAAGTGGTAACATCTGTCCAGGGCCTTGCAAGTTGGCTTCCCAGTGGAGAAAAAAAATCAGTGAGACAGTCAGGCTATATTTTAAGTTTTATTTACATGCACATACCAGTCCTGGAACTGAGGTGTCAAAGAACATATAGGGCAATTCCTTCCTTCAACAATCTGAATATGCAAGCCATAACTAATTAGGGAAGGAAAAAACCTGATAGCAAAAAAACCTAATTGCAATAAATGAATTAATCGTGTGATCTGCAGCTCCCCACTACTGTCACTATTGCTCCGCTGAGGAATAACCAAAAATTCTCAGTGTATGACGGCTGATATATTGAAGAAGCTGAGTGCTCTGAATTCTTATGCCATCATAATCATCATAACTCACATTTACTGGTATCCTTGATGGCATCTTCAAAGAGGCTAAAAGACTCAATGACCGTGGTCCTGGATTGACTTTCTCTTCCCTAAAGGTGGTCCATCCTGAACAGGATTGGAATGCATTTGTGAGGCAGTATGTGGGGAAAATCTTGTACTGTTGCTGTCTGCCTACTTTTCTTGTGGATAAAGAGAGGACTTGAATATGCATGCTGTCAATTTAACAAATTTCTCAAGCACTGAGTTATTTTTACATACACTGTAGAAAAGAAATTTAAGGATATATGTCCTCAGTATAGTACAGGTAAAACAACTTTGAAATATTCCTTTCACGCAATCCTGCTCATTGCACCATAATTATTCTGCATCTTCCAATAAGTTGAATTAAGAATGTAGTTGTGAGAAAATGTGCAGAAGGTGTCAAATACCAATAGATATTTTTATAAACTGCATATCCTCTACTTAAGGCAATAGGCTTAGTAGATGCTATTATCACCATTGACTTTCTGTAACCCTAGCTATAGTGGTTTGACACAAACTAACAGAACGTTATCTTCTGGCTCCCAAGCGAGCACATTCTTACTCATCTGGGAATGAGTAAAATCATTTAGCAAAAGAAACATTATCTAACTGACTTCTTATTTAGAAAGTGGGCAGGACGGTAGGAGAAATTTCATTGGGTAGATAAGGTGGTTCCTCGTGAAATGATGGAATATCTGTAGCTCAGTCAGAAGTCAAGCTAATTACTTACTCCCCATTTTCCCCTCAAGTCAGTTATATGGCACTGTTTATGGAACACCAGTCTCCAGAAACAGTAGTTGTCTATTACTAAAATTATCTTAGACAAGTGCAGTTCCTGGGCTTGTGCTTACATACACCCCCAAAATTTCCTTGTTTCATAAGAATTACAGGGCTTGTCAGAAAAATACGAACGGGGAGGGAAAGCTGGTTGAATCAAAATAAACTAAAACAATTGTGATCCTCAGACTAGTTGGTATGGACTTTTGTTTAAAATGTATGTGTACCTGAATGTGATAATGTATTATCATAATGTACAGGATATTACACTCAAATAGTAGCAACGATGACCTGGATATCAGGCTATAACTTATTGAGTGTTAATATCAAAAGTGGTTATATCCTGTTAGGGGGGACATACCCGTATCTAATTCATCTGTAATGCTTATAAAACACCTACCACTTGCACTAAATTTTTTGTCCATATTTTTTAATCTAAAGCTGTTGTTATTATTTATTTGAAACAAAGCATATTTTAATCAAATTTCTAAATTATATATTAAGATCTTTTTGAAAAATTGAATGAATAAATACCCCAAAATTCCCAAACAGGATATGTCAATCCTTGGACATCAAGATTGCTATATCTAGACTGAGCTGACGATTACATTATTTGCCTTTCAAAGTGGAAACATAGCATCTTCCTTGAGGCTGTACCACACCGGAAGTAATCTCAAAAATTACATACCATTGTGTTCCACTCATTTGCCAGTGTTCAGATTCTAGTCGAAACTCTTTTAGGAGTAAGGTGTAATTCCAGCAGTGACTGATGATCAGATGGTGGCTTTGAGCGCCCAATGTGCTAGTTGTACAATATTAAGTATATCACCAGGGTCTGTGAGCTAGTCAGATATTATTAACCACACAAGTCCTGTTTGCCCTTGGATACAAAATTGCCATGGAAAACCCAAGTTCTAAATTAATGCCTCAGAATGGAAAAGGAAGAATCATGTTGATAAAGTTACTAACTTTTTAGGTGAGACCTAACATTGAAGTTTTGGCTACATTGCTAGTTTACTTGGCGATCCCATGACTTTTTTTTTTCTTTTAAAGCATCTTATCCTTGGTGTTCTAGCTACAGTTCAGTAGATACCTACCTAACACTTTCCTGAAGTTCCACCTGGGTAAATAATCCATTTATGTCCTGAAATGCTTTCTTCTTGAGCATTGTTGAATTGTTTTCTAGAGGTGGCATCAGTTCAGGAATGAGTTAAGTGATTCCTTAGATACACAGGTCCTGATTTGAGTAAATATTTATGCATATGTTGAACTTTACATCTGTGTAAATTTAACAATGTACCTAGATGTTTGTAGGATTGCAAACTTTGTCAGTCACTTGGAAATGTGGATGAAAGAAGCTATGTAAATGCTACTCTCTACTATTATTATTATTTTACTTACTTATATGCAGGTCAGGTGGACTAAAGACCCCCATTACTTGTCCATTTCTTATTCAAAACAACTTTCATGTATCTGTCAATTTTCAAAGAAGTTTTCTTCCTAGCTGGCACTTGGTATACCAAATTTTAATGAATCTTACATATCCGTAAATTTAGGATTTATTTTAAGAAAGTTATTCATATAGGCCTATTATAATAAATGTCACAAAAGGGTTTTGTATGTAGGTATTAATTCCATGATATTTATACGTTACTTGCCTCTTGTGTTACTCATACGATAACAATATTCAAACTGTGAAGCTAACTTGAATTTACAGGTAAAATAACTCTTCCTTATGAACTGCATCATTGCATTGTACCTCTTGAATATTAGCTGTAGCAATAGACATCTATCTATATAAAACTCAAAAGTTTCAAAGCCTGTTAAATGATTTGCTTTCAGTAACAGTGATTCGTTGTTCATGTTTTAAAGTTTCAGAGTAACAGCCGTGTTAGTCTGTATTCACAAAAAGAAAAGGAGTACTTGTGGCACCTTAGAGACTAACCAATTTATTTGAGCATAAGCTTTTGTGAGCAACAAACAAAAGCTTATGCTCAAATAAATTGGTTTGTCTCTAAGGTGCCACAAGTAGTCCTTTTCTTTATGTTTTAAAGTGAAGTTTAAAAGAAGTATGCATTAGCCCACATTCTTCCACATATAAAATTCATTTACCAGGAGTTCAACAGGACAGAGCTCAGAGAAAGCCATAAAAATTATGTGAATTGGCTTTTCTATACAAAAAGGCCACGTATTAAAGACTGCTGTTTGAGAGTCTTCCAAGTCTGGTAGCAAGGGCTGTGTCCCACAGAGGGAACTGAGAATTTCCTGTTTCCAGTGGTCTGTTTCTAGCTCTGCAAGGCCATGAGATAATGGACTTTAAATCTGATTTCTTTAGATATAAAAGTGTGTTATTGGTGTAGGCAGAATACGCCACCCAAGTTTCAAGATGGGGAAGAATTTTGTGGGGAGGGGTAGGAGCAAATATTTTGTATTGCATTGACTTGTTTGTTTGTTTGTTTGAAAAAGCTTTTTGCATCTGCTCAACTGGAGGTTTGGAATGCTAGAAAATGGTCCTCAAAAAGGTGATTTAGTATGCAGAGAGCAGATGATGTGGTCAGTGGACATAGGTGAATTCATCACATAGTTCCACAAGTTAGGAGTATCGTGTGTGTTTCTACATACAACACATCTATATCCACTGTGCATATTTACATTGGTTTGAACATTTTTAAACCTCAAGTTTCTAAAGTTAGGTATCCAAATTCCATGTCAATGCAGGGGTGCGGGAACAATTTATGTAGTGGGGGTGCTGAGAGCCATTCATCCAAATCGCAAACCCTGAATATGATGGAAACCTCTTCAAGCCAGCGAGTGCTGCAGCACCTCCAGCACCCATAGTTCCAGCACCTATGTGTCAATGGGCAGCTACAAATCAGAACCTTTAAAAATCAAACTACGTATTTCATTGTGTACATATGGATTTAGTTTGAAAAATTTGGCCAGAGTAATTTTATATACATATGTGGTCAGTGACAGTTACTTGGGTGAAATGCCAGAATATTTCTTATGACCTTTCATCCTCATTGGTTCATCTTCATTCAGGGACCTAAACAATTCAGTTTAAACTTAGCTTGCATTGGACTAGATATTAGGGGAAAAAAAGTAGAAAACAATACTACATTGGTGGTGGATACACAATATAATCAATCTGTCTTCTCTTAATTTCTGTGAATGAATTTCCTTTCTTTTACACAATGCCCACCTCAGTATATCAGTGAGTCTAAATAACAGATAACAAAGGAGGAATTAAAAAAAAACAAACCATAATTGCATTCCATAGATTTGTCTCCTGCAATGCATTATGCCTAAACTGCATTAGTTTTCCTGGCTTGACTCTCTTCATTAATCCTAATGAACCTCATTATCTTTCTCACAGATGTGTTGAATTGGTAGACACAAGTATTGTTAAAAAGCTTTCAATTTACAGAATCCTACCCATTTAATTTCTTTCAGAAATTCCAAAAGAGCTGCCCAGAGCCTGTTACTAGTTGCATGATGGAGTGCTAGGGAGTCTTTGAAACTATTATTTCATGACTAATGCATTTGACGTCCTTCCCTCTGTTTTCTGGCAGCTGACATTGATCTATTCACCAGCATCTAACAGCCAATCAGTGGATGTCAGTGATGTCAAGGAGCTGTCATAATTTCTGTACTGTCCACTCACTTAGGCAATGCTATAATTGAATGTGCATGTGCACGTTCCTAATACTCTGCTATGCAGCATATAAAATGAAAGGAATAGCAGTTTTTTTTTACCAAGCTAAGGTCAGATTGACTGTTTGTATGACTTTTGTAGTCTTGTCAGGAGCTGATAGAGAACTGTGTACAAAACTTTCTTTGGGGCCAAAAGTTCACTTTATGACTAAAGGATTTGGACTAATCCATCTGCTGAATCCCTCAACAGGGAACTAGAATGGATTAAATTCTGCCCTGTTTTACATCATAAATATTGGTAATCTGACGGGGGGAAGGAGGGGTAGGCACTAATTGGTACCCGAATGAATTGACCTAATTTTAAAAATGCATTTTCTAGCAATTCTGTGTCACATCACACCTATGGGGATAGCAAAGGATTTTGGTGATCGTAGACTTGCTTGATCGTAGACTTGCTTAAATCCAGCAAGAGAAGAAAGTGCTCTTACACATTACTTTGCAATCCGTCAGATTGCCAGAGTTTCAGTTACAAGAAGAAAATACTACCGGGTATATTCTTCCTACTGATACTATTGTCTACTAACAATATCCGCATACACCTGTGTAGAAACATCAAAGACACTCTGGCAAGAAAGAATTTAATTTTAGAATGGAAAGCTGGTGCTATCTATAAAAATTATAAATTTTTTAAAAAAATATTAGGACAGGTCTGCAAATGCTGAAAGAAAAAAAGAAGTATAAGAGAGACTCTAATACCCATGTCCAATAACAGTAAGAAGTAAATTATTTTCAGAAAGTGTATTTTAATAGAGATAGACTAATTAACCAACAGCCAACAATTTGACAGACCTAGATGTAGGTTAGGACACAGAAAAGCATTTGATTATTCAAATGAATGGGAAAATTAAGAAAGACTTTCTAAGTTAGTGAAAGAAGAAAAATCTCTTTAGGATAAGTTCATTTAACATTAATAACATTCTTCCTTTGAAAATTTCTGATTAATGGTTGATGTTAATTTGAATTTGGGCCTCATTCAGTTATCTGGTGCCCCCGCAAATATCTAACTGCCAATGCTGTTAGTGGTGATGTAGGTAGGTGATTTGAAGGGCCTTATGAAACACATGGGGAGAAGAGGCCTACAGTCACATCCTTTTGGAGTTTCCATGAATTAAAATGCTGGAGAGATGCATTTCCTGGCCCTGATTGTGATCTCACACCAGCCTTACCATGGTGCCACATCACTGACTTCAGTGTTATGTCAGATTAATACTGATGCAATGGAAAAGGATATTTCTAAGGACTATACAGAAAAAAATTGTTGACTTAATATATGTTCTTATTTGGAATATATTTAGATGTTATAATTAAGGAACCAAACAGTACAGTTACTCTGGATTGGCTCAGTGTAACTGAGAGTAGAATATGGTCTACCTGCTGTAATTTTCTTTTAAATAGCTTTTTAAATAATTGCGACCTACTTCAAAAATATTTGGTTGATTTGACAACCAAAAACAGCAAACACATCATATTTTGAAATCCAAAAATATCTGGTTTAATTTTTCCCCTTTTTTCATTGATTTCCCTCATTTTCCAAGGAAAAAAGGGAAATTAGGGAGAGAAAAGGGAGGAAAACCAAGAAAACCAGAAAATTTCAAACAAAAAGAAAAACTTTCCATTATCATTTTTATTTTGAAAAGCTGGCCATTTTTTCATTAAACGTTTTTCAAACACAAATTTTCAACCAACTCTAACTCTAAAAATAGTTATTGGGATGTTTCCCATGATAGCTTGCTATTTTTTTTGCAGAAATGTAAGCCGGTGCATAGCCACTACTAAATGCGTGTTATATGTGCCGCTCTGCTCTTGGACAGAGGATAAAAGTCTACTACAGTTGCCAGTTAGTTCAAACTGTACAGACTTATGCTTTGGATGTAGAAACTGGATTCAATTCCTGGTAATGACCAAGATGACAGTTGTCATACTGGTGTTTTGCCAATCCCAGTTCCACTCTTACCTCCCACTTGCATTGCTGGACAGGTTTACATCGACTTTGTATGTTTTTGAAATAACTACAAAAGGTTTTACTTTTTAGTAGTGCTATGGATATTATGGTAGCTGTGGTAGTTGATAAATAAAATTTATGGTTCCATACAGTTGGTAATCACACAGTTAGGTTAGTCCCACAGAAGATTTACGTATTTTTGGCCTTTGTACTTTAGCTTTGGGTTATTTTGGCTTGTCAAGATGACAAAATTCATCTCAACATTCATAGGAAAGAAGCTCCATACAGTGCAAGAGTAATTTTTTTCATAGGCACAACAACTAATTTATTAGCAATAGACCTACATAGCCGTGAAGGTACTTTTATGGAAAAGTTATGGCACATCATCACCAAGACATTGTTTATCCTTCCTCTCCATCCCCTGATCTCACATCTTTTCACCCCTCTCATGTTGCAGCCTCTTTCCTTATGGCTAATCTGATCTGGATGAGTTTCTTTTGAGAGCCTGTCAGTAATTTAATAACCCAGAGAGATTTGCAGTTGAATGGTACAAGCACTTGCTCATCCCCAAGGGCTCTGTGTCAGGTAGGACATCTGTCTATATAGTATCTGCCTCTGTAGAGTGCCAAGTGCCTCTCACAATGGATTGATAGCAAACTGGGGGGGGGGGGGGTCTTGCAAGGCAGCACAAAACCTGTTTCACCAGTTTGCAAAATTTCACTTACTACAATTTCCAAGTTAATTTAAAATGTGGAGCACGAGGTACTTGCAGATATGGCTTCAGGAGCCCTTCCAAACTTGTCTTGAAGGCCCAGGGCTTTGCTGAGCGAACCCATGCTGCCCTCCAGCAGGAACCATGAGCTACAGAACGTTCTTCTAAAGGCAAATGTCATGCAAAATATTTCAACAGCTGTTACTGTAAAACATATATAGAGCGTGAAGTCACATGAGGGTAGCACAAAATGTTTTTATAATATAAATGGGTGTCTAACAGTTCAATGACAAAGGGGCCAAGGATTGATTAGGCATGGAGACAGACAGTGAACCACAGTGATGCTCCATGCAGGGGAGGATTGTGGCACATTGATCAGTGAAATGTGGGGAAAGCCATTGCATTCTGGGAGTGTAATTAACTAAAAGACTTTGTTCTCCAGGGCTTCTCATATACGGCATTATCAAAATCACTAAAATCACTTAATAAATATATTAATATATATAATACTCAAACCACTAGCTGGGCTGCAGCCAGGGCTGGTGAGAGATCTCAGCTGGGAGTAGCTGAGGCCATGTTCCACGTGCTTCCACTTTCCTAGCTTCCCTGGCTATCAGTGGGTGGAGTCTGCTGCTTCTCTTTTCCTCCTCACTTCTCATGCTGCGTGCGTCTGTGCGGTGGTGGTGAGTGCTGGGAAGCAATATCTGCTGCTCTGCTCACTGCTGCTGCCATTGGGCAGTGGGTTGGTGCGAAGGCCGGCTGACTGGCTCACATTTGGAAGTGGAGCATGGAGGGTTATAGTTTGCCGCCTGGGCAATGTAGCCATTGAGGGTTCCCTGTTTCATTCTTGCTGCTGGATCTCCTATGATGCCAAGTGAAAAACTGATTGTCAGTTTTGGGGTTTAGAAGGAATTTTTCTCATATGGTGAAATTGTTGTGTGGATTTTGTCACCCTTTCTCCAGCACCCATCAGGTCTGGTTTTGAGGGGTTAAACTAAGCTCTCACAACTCGCAGATTTCAGTGTGGTTGGTGACTGAGAAAGGGTCCAATATGAAGTCCCTGTAGCCCAGAGGGCTGCTTGGGCATTGGTCCTGAGCATATCATTGCATGGTCAGGAGGTGTCCTCTGTCTTGCTCAGCATGTTCTCTTTCCTATCTTTGGCATATAGGAGGGAACAGGATGGGACTCTGGCTTCAAGGCAGGGTCTCTTGGCAGCCTCTGAATGGATGTAGAGGAGACCTGGCCTTCAATCTGAGGTTTATCGTGCACCCAGGTCATTAGTCCCAGTTGAGCCCTTCACTGGAATTATCCTGCCTGTCAGTTTGGGATGGTTACCCCAGTTAGGTAAGAGTTGGTAAATAAAGTCTTGGCCTCGACATTTAGCCGTATTATGGTGCCTGCGTCTTATTGTGTCAGCATCAAAAAATGTCTAAGTTCAGCGCTCCTGAGCTAGGTCCCCAGCTGGTGTAAATCACTGTCACTCTACTGAAGACGAGAACTATGGTCCTTAAAATGTCTGTATTGTCGTTAATAGGATTACGTCTGCTTGCACCAGTGGAGGGACTGTCCCTATTCCATTTAATATATGGCATGTTAATAGGTGCCAATACCTGTATAGCACAAGGCAATGGCAGGCAGACCTATAGCCATGTGATTGAACAATAATCACATAAAATACTGTCAAAGTGCAAGGAACTACATTTTAATCAGTATTTAGAGAGATCCTTTTTAATCTTGAACATTTTTATGCATGTGGAAATGTGTGTGTGATTTTCTCTAGGCAATGAAAAAAAATAGAAAGAATAAAGTATAAGGGGAAAGAATTTTGATCACAGAGCTAGATGAAAGAGCTTCGTTTATGAGCTGATATGATGAGCGTTACAGTGACTCTTGTATCAAGTGATACAGTCTATATGCACTATAATGCAACAGCTACTAACATAATTTACTGATCATTCTGATGCTACTGTAAGAATTTTCAATGTTGTGCTAGTTTCTATCTTTGTATATTCACAAGGAAAAGTGGAAATACATTTGTAATAGTTTTAATTACATAAGGAACATTGGTATATGATAATTCTTTGTTATTAAGTGTGGGCTTTATCCTACAATTCTTACTCATGAGAAGGTATTACTTATGTGTAGTCCCATGAGTAAAGGGTAAAGGCTGCCATACCAGGCCTTGTGGCATAGGTGCCATCCTGGCTCTGCCCCCTCCCCCAGGGCTCTGCCCCCACTCCCGCTTCCCACCCCTGCTCTCCCCCCTCTCCCTACATTCTCTCCCCTGAGTGCCTCCCGCCCGCTGCTCACTCCTTTCTGCCCCGCACCACATCTTAAGGAAGATGTGTGTGTTGGGGGGTGCTCTGCCATTTTTGTGGGGGGGCTATTTTCAGCATATTTATACACTTCTTCCATATACCCGTTATTGAATGTGTGCCTATCATTGGTATTTTAATTTAATCATTATTAAAATTATAATGAACTACATACTTCCATTATCATAAATTACAGTATATTAAAATCATTGCACTCGCCTTCAAGTGTCTTCACTAACATTCCAGTTTAAAGACATTATGTCTCACTGTAGCTTTCTGGATGAAATTGTCAGCAATCTTATTTACATCTAGTTCACTGGCATGGTCTTGATGCACGTTAAGGACAGCTATATTATTCAGTCGCTTCTGTCCCATTGATGACCGGAGATAATTTTTAAGTCTTCTGAGGCTGGAGAATGAGCGTTCTGCAGTGCAGGATGATACAGGCACAGTGAGAAGGATTCTTATAAATTTTCAGTACTCTGGAAGCATAGGGCACAAATGTTCATTCCCTTTAGCTTTTAAAAATGACACAACATCCTCAACACTAGAGACTGTTATATATTTCTGTTGAGTGATGTCCAAGAACATGTCACGGTGTAGTTTCAATCTCTCCTTATCTAAGTCATCCACATAAAAGTCTGTTACTTTTTTGACTTTAGCCATCTTGCTGCCAGTTGCAAATTGTTCCATTTTTGGCAATTGCTCTTGAAGATCAGACTGAAATCTTAAGTCAAGACTCCTCATAACATGATCAAAAACTTTGTTGATATAATTTTCGATGCACATCCTCAGGTGTAGCAAAAACATGGGCACTGCTTCCTTCCTCAGTGTGCCTTGGTGCTTTCCTTACACAAGGCAGGTAGGGCTCCTCAAGATCCAACTGTTCAGCCTTTGCAGGAACCTCAAAAACATTGTTCTGAATATCTGAATCGTCTCATTTAGAAAAAACAATCATTCTCTGCGCTTCCTGAAAATGCAGGCCGGTCTTCTGTAGACTTGTGTTAACTGATTCTGCTCACTCAGGAATAAGTAGAGTCAGTTGCAGATTCAAAAGTGTCTCAAACTTACGAAGTTGAGTAACAAATCCACGTGCTGTTCATTTCCTCCAAAAATTTCATCAGCGTACTATCGTTCGAAGCCACTGATCTCAGGAATGCAACACATAGACACCACCTTGTGGGGCAGAAACGGTGAAGATGTTGAGCAGCAGGAGCTTCCATTCTTGTAAAGTCTCAAAGCTGGCCAGCTTTTTTGGAAAGTTTCTGATAAAACCGATCAACTCACACATTAGAGAGAAGAAGTTCTGAACAGGGTGTATTTGTTGCATCACACCTTGCACAGTCAAGTTTGATGAGAGTGCCATAAAGTGTACATATACAGCTTTGGTTCTTCATGCTTGACCCTAGCTTGTACACCAGACAGTACACCGCTGACATTCACGCTGACAGTACACCGCCCCATCGTAACATTGACCTCAATATTTTCTAATGTCAAAACTGAACCGGAGCAGTGCATCCTTCACTATAGTAAAGAGGGTATTAACATCGGTCAGAGGTGTCTTGTAAAGTCCCCTTCCTCCCCCAAAAGCTCATCAATGGACAAGTCATCCTTCACAATCCTGAAATAGATGGACACTTGCTCTTTAACAGAGTTGTCTGATGTTTCATCAACTATAAGTGCATAGTACAGACTTTCTTGTACAAATGTGCATAGCTTTTGTAGCACGTCATTCGACATTAGGGGAATGGCGCACTGTGGCCACTGGGAGCTGCGGGCGGCCGTGCCAGCAGATGGTCAATGTAAACAAACTGTCTCGCGGCCTGCCGCAGGTCACCCACCATTGCTCTAATAGCTGGATATAACCCTTCTTTCCCAGAAAAGCCTGCAAAATAGATTACCCTTGCAGTGACTCTTGCAGGTGAACATATTTGATTCTATAGACCAAAGAATGGAAAGAATTGCAGGATGGTTGAGTCTTCATAGAGGTCCTCCACCCTGCTAAAATATACAATACATATAATGGCCATAATTTGTACTGTACCATTGTATGTGAGGCAGTATGTATGGCCATACTGAGTCAGCCCAAGGGTTCGTCTAGCCCAGTATCTTGTTTTCTGACAGTGGCAATGTCAGATGCTTCAGAGGGATTGAACAGAACAGGACAACTATTGAGTGATCCATACTCTGGCATCCAATCCCAAATTCTGAGTGAGAGGTTTAAGAACACCCAGAGTGTGGGCTTGAATCCCTGACCATCTTGGCTAATAGCCACTGATGGACTGGACCTAACCTCCGTGAACTTATCTATTACTTTACACTTTATACAAAAGTGAACAAGTGAGTGTTAATATATGAACTCCAGTTCCCAGAATGTTCATAACTGACATGTTAGGCCTAGACAATGTTCTGGCACCAAGCTATGCATTTAAGTATATTTTTCATTGCACAGTCTTGCAGCAGATTCATATAATCATATCATAATTATTAACAGAGTGATTTTTCCCCCTTAGGAAGAGCAGGTCATCTTTCCAAATTCTGGCAGCTTAAGTCAACCAAATCTAAGATCAGATCCCAAATCAACAAAGCCTTTCATTGTGTGTAACAAAGGACATACTCATTTAAAATACATCTGGAATGATGTTTATATAATTTTGCAAATTAAATATTTGAGTTAGCTTCCTGTGCATTAGCTGAAAGTGCCTGTGATATCCATTGAATGTAAAGTAATATTATCAGCAAATATGTTATAGAAAGTGATAAAAATAATTCATGGTGAACTGAGATGACTTGTCATTACTATTTACTGACCACATAATGTATCATGTAATTTTAAAGCAGTGTTCCCTAGTGGATAGGGACTCAGGGGACCTGGGTTCTATTCCCATCTCTGGCACTGGATTCCTAGGTGACCTTCAAAAATTCCTTAATTTACCTGTGCCTCAGTTTCCCCACCTTAAAATGAGGATGATAATGCTTATCTACCTTCATCCACACATTTCAAATCAGTTGATATAATAGTGCTGTATAAGAACCAGGTGCTGGTAGTGTTTAATCCTAAAATTGAGGTGCTCCCCTCTCACTCTGCTAATGGAAGTGACTCAAAGCAGGCTTGACTGGGCAAGTGGGCATGAAAGATGAGGCGCAGCAATGAGTGTTAAAGCAGTTTGGGGAAAAGACAGGTGTCCTCTTCCCCCAGTCCAATATGCCTTGATCCTATTGGTCTTTAGAACCTGTTCTAGGGCTTTGGGGAAAGGTTGAGAGACATGGAATTTTGGAGGGTTAAGTAGGGTGAGACTTTTTTTGGGTCCCGCTGGTTGACTGATTTCATGTGGCTGGCTCATTCCAGGATGAGCTAACTATTTTTTTTATTCCAATTAGTTTTTGCATGGCCTGTGCACTTTAATTTCTGTATCAATGTTTGGGGCTTTCAGGGTTTCTTTAAACTAAAATAAAGTATAAGAAAAGTTCTGGTTAATATTTTTTCTTAGTGGAAATCTATGTTAGAACTGATATGGAATTTTCAGTGGGAATGATTTTTCTGACAGAAAAATGCAGTTTTTGCCAAGTTTTAAAATTTTCCATTGGAATTTTGTTTTGGTTTTTCTATTGTGGAAATATTTAAGTTTGGGTCATTTTGACCTGATTCACAATATTTTATTTTTTCAACGGATTCCATCATTTTTGTTTTGAATCAGTTCAACAAACATTAACTTGTATACATTGATGTTTGGAATTCCATTTTCTCCTATGGGTTAGGCTCCCTGGAGAACATCTTCCCATAATGCTATGTGAATTTCCTTCTGACTCATTAGAGCCGGGCCCATAGTGGGAAATGGGGGGAAGGGGTATCAGGCTCTCAAACTGCAACTTCCATGAAGCATTGTATTGCTATGGGAAAATGCAGTTTAATATTGAAATGACATAAAACAAAGTTTTTAAGGTTAATTCAATAAACTGAAATGAAGCTTTTATATTTGGGGAATGTCGAAATACTTTGTTTTGATTAAAATGTCAAAACAAAATATTTGACATTTCTGAACTGAAATTTTTTGACATTTCCTTTCTATGAAATATTTCAAAATTTTAACTTTTCATTCTGATCGGGGGAAAGAACAAATGCTGAAGTGTCAGAATTTCCCACTGAATAGGTATTCCAAATTTCACTCTGCTCTGCGTGCTTTCATAGTGAGGGGTGAGTACTACCAACGTTATCTTCACTACCCCAACTTCATGAAAAGGCAAGGGAGTTACTGCAGTTAATATATGCGACTTTCATTAAAGTAATAAAGACTTTTGATAGCATAAATGGAGAAGTCAGCTAGCAGCTCTGCATGAAAGAACAGCTGCCCAGAGAGGCTGTAGTCATCATACATTCGTTGCATCAGCACATGACTATAAGAATCCTAAAAGATGGTTCCTTTTCTGCTCAGTTTCAGATAAGGACCGGTATCAATAGCTATGTGTTCTTGGAACTCACTTGTTCAGTCTTCTCTTCGCTGCTGTTATGACTGGAAGATAACATTTTCTGGTTGGTTCTAAAATACTAATAGAAAGAGAAAGACATATGAAGTCATTTACAGTGAGCGCCATTAAAACCCTATCTGCTCTGTGCCCTGTGGGATGTTGGTATTGCTGCAATCAACAGCATTGTTTTTTTCCTGATGCAGTTGATCCTTTGGCTGAAACCAAGGATGATGATGGTTGGCCAAGTAATAGTGCCACAATCACTAAGAGTGACAGACTTTGAATGTTGTGTTTGTGGAGCTTGGTGATTTGCAAAACAAACGTTTGTTGCTCTGATCATTTTACTGACTTGGACCCTGATCCCCAAAACACTGACACATGTGTACATAAGTCATTCCGCTGAATTCAGAGGTGCTAATCCCATGCGTAAAGTTATTCACATGCATAAATGCAGGGTTGGAGCTTAAAAGACAGACAGAGATTGGACAAGATACACTGGGGGCAGAGCAGAGATGGTATAATCTTTGAATTGTATGCAACGATTTCTCTTCTGCAATCCAGACCAAGTTAAGCAAAGGAGCTGGACGTGACTGACCATCTGATGATTCCCTCAGAATAGGGTTTAGGATGGGGCATGTCAAGGGAAGGGTAGGGAGGAGCTCCTTCTTCACTATGCCGATTCTCAGATGGCATATAGACCTTTAAGGACTACACTCTGCTAGTGTAGATATAAGTGTAGTGCAGGTTATAACAAACAACCCTGCTGGGGTACTGCCAAGGCTGACTCAGACCAGCTCACAGGGTGCTATAACCTGCTTCCTGATGCTCCCACTCAGAGTGGATCTTGGAAGCAGGAAAGAATTTAGCCCTATGGGCACTGTTCCCTCTAAGCTGTGCATGTGAGCGCGTGCACACAGATCCTAAACCCTACGCACACAGCGAAACACCGTGCGCACAAAAATTCGCACAGAAGAACAACAACTTGCACAGAAGAAATTTTTTGCACACACGGCCTGTCAAAAATTAGAGGGAACATTGCGTATGGGATTTATTTGTGTTTTGGTTTTTTAAGTCATTAACATTCCCAGTGTTACAATTTGGGGTTAGAGTATATTTGGCTGACATGGGTCAGTAGTTTTGGACTTCATGGAACAAATTAATCGTTAGGCTGATATTGTATGGGATGTCTGCTGAGGATCATTTCCCTGCAGTATTGTTCCCTATGGAGCACTTTATTGAATGTTCAGTTTTCAGTGCACCAAGCAAAGCAGTTTCTACACTTCCCTTTGGAAACTATTTCCAACTATTGTGTCAATAGTCTTTAAAGTTCTGTTGTTGTTACACAAAACAGAAATATATACTATATTTTAGTTAACAAATAATTATTTCACCTAGAAAATGAGTCATTTCCAATTTGCAACTAAATGGAAAAGTCAGCGAGAATAACTAATGGACTACAGTGTGCGTGAGGTTTGAAGCACAGTTGTTTAGTTGTAAACAAGCCAATAACTTTGGGTTTGAACCAAACAAACACATTTAAAACAAAAGATTATTTGAGATGACTCCCATAAGGCAATTCAGCCATGTACTATCAGATCCTGGTAATGAATTCTGCTAGCAGATGAATAATTTATTCTCAACATACAGTATTACAGGCAAACTGAGACACTACCAGGGGCTGAAAGCTGCAATGCTACACTCATCTCTCATGAACTACATATAAAATGACAAGAGGCTGTTTATCTATTATACAGTGGATAGAAAATGGCTGCATCATTTCTCATTTTCTTTGAAAGATATATTTTTTTCATACCCAATTTTCCAGAGCTTCCGGCTCATAAGCCTTATCCAGCTGCAGCATCAGCGACAAACAAACAATCTTATCTAAAAGACAATAATACATAGTAACAAATCCATTATGACTTTGGAATTACCTAGTGAAAAGTCTCCCTATACCTGGTTCTTTCACTGGGCAATAGTACCAGATAATACACTATTGGGAATAATTCTCTTGCATTGGCAAGAGATGGAATAAATTACTTAAAGGTCCAAATTTTAGAACTATGGCCTCCATTTCTCAGTGCATAACTCCTGCGAACACATCTTTACTCATTTTCAGGTGCAGATGATAATTTAAGGTGGAAAAAACCTTATTTGCCTATATGGGTTTTCTACTGTGTCAATTCTGTCATGAGTGTATATGAATCGGTGTTTTAAGACTAAATAAATAGACATTTGGAGTTGTGCATGTACAAATGGGAGCCAGATCTGGTTCCTTTGGAACAGTAGGATTTCTCCACATTTCCTCTGTGTGTTTCCAGGGCCCAAATGCTACCCTTTCTCTCTCCTTGCTTGTGGATATAGCACACAGTGATACAGAAGGGGAAATGCCAGTTCTCTGGCATGTTCCTCTCTTTGACTCATTCAAAGCCCTTCTGATACTCCATGAGACTCCTGCTTCTGGAATACTGTGGGGACTGGAAGTCGAGAAGCTATTTTCTGTAGCATTCTACCCTCCTAAGGCAATGGATACCCATGCCTAAATGGATATTACTTCAAGCAGTATTTATAGTGGGCTCAGCACTGTACCCTCCGAGGGAGGTTTAGCAAAGTCATGGATTGCCTGCCTAATGACAGCAAAGCACCTACAAGTCAGGCTATACATCTTACATATATAGTGGTGATATCTAGGTGATAAATTGCATCAACTGAGCACTTTTTACCCCTTCACCTGCGCTGTCCCCATTAATCTGTCTCTACAAGTGTGGCACCCAACATTCCAGACCCATGAGCAGTTTCAAACAGTTGGCAGTGATGAATTTTAACTCAAAAATTTTTAGTCCAAAATAATTTAGAGGAGTCATACTCAAAGGGCCCCCTCTAAATATGGGTGCAGTGTTTAAAATTCAGTGTGCTTTGTTTATGAATTGATACTAATCTCAAAGAAATGTGCTTATGCAATTTGGAAAATGTTTACACTTTCTGTTTAACAGTAGGCTAGTTAGTCCTTTAGAGCGATCCTGTTTTCTTGTGAAAGATGTGAAATTGCACGTGCCTCTCATTTTTGAAAATGGTTTAATTTCAGGAAACAAGACAGGAAAACTTCATGAAAATGAATCTGATTTCTATTTTATTTTATTTATTTATTTATTTTTGCTCATTTCTGGTCAGCACTAAGATTTGAATGGGTGGTTCAGAAGTGAAAGACTCCATGTCCCAGGACCTAATCCTCAGAGCTGTCTGTTCGTCCTCCAGCCAAATTTCATGGTTTAAATAAACAAAAGGCTAGATTTAGGCTCATAAAATGGTACTCTTGCAATTTCTATTAAAATGTAACTTAATTATACACTAGTTAGTAATAATCTCATTACATCAACTCTTTTTCTATAGAATAGTATGAAAATGCTGAAAGTAGACATTTGTAGCTCATGTGAACAGCATGAAAAGTGTAATTATACTGTGATTACATGGAAATATAAAACAAAAACACATTGGTTACATGTATTTTATGGTGCATTAATGTGATCAACTCTCTTCTTTCATGCCTGCTACTGACACTGTGCTTTTAAACATTGTAAAAATATTTTGCTCTTCAAGAATGACAGGTGGTTTTAAAATAGAGATTTCCAGTCTCCAGAAACTTTACCTGATCTTTGACCTGTAATGTGTTAGCATTGTTGGAGACTCAACATAGACATTATGCATCCATTCCAGTTATTGTGCACTTTCCCTCCTTGCCCAACTCATAGGTTTTTGGATTAAAAGGCAGTGAGTATTATTGAAGTCTGAATGTACTTTGAAACTAAGGGGCTTCACTTCCACCCTCAATGTGAACTCCTTGAGCAGCATGATGGAGTCCTAACAACGTTGGTCCTGCTCTCACTTGTCCATCCAGTTTTGATTTAGGTTATGTCTACACTAGAGCGTATGTCAGCAAACTTACGTCACTCAGGGTTGTGAATATTCCACCCCCTGAGCGACATCAGTTACACCGACATAAGTGGTTGTGTGCACATCAGTATGTTGGCGGAAGAGCTTCTCCATAGCTTATGCTGCTTGTGGAACTGATTTTTTTTTTGTTATGCCAATGGGAGAGCTTCACCAGATGTGCTCTAGTACAGCTGCCCTGCTGCAGTGCTGTACGTATAGACGTACCCTCAGATTCAGTCATGTTACTTCCCTTGTTCTGCTTGTGGCCGGAACACAGAACATCAAATATCTCGGTTTGTTCATGAACAAACGCTTCTATTTTGCATACACTATACTAAACTGGAAGGTCAGCGACAGATTGCAAGATTTTTGATGAGGTGTGCGTGCACGTGTTGCATCTGTATATATACCCCTGAGACTATAAGCAGAAACCACGGGATTTTAATGATATGGTAACAACAAGAGTGAGGATAAAGTGGTTTGTCAGCGAAACACTGAGAAGCATAACTTGGATGTGTATCTTGAAAGGCAGGAGGAAACAATGTTTGGTTTTTATTTAATTTTAAAGTTACACACACAGTGTTTGTTTGTATAAGACCCTGTTTCTAGCAGGAACATAGTAGATATTGGGATAGAGAGGAAAACAGTAGATTTAAAAAAATAGTTTGATTTCACAACCTATTAATTTCACATTTGGTGATGTGATTGACATGTGAGTTAGCTCAGCCGATCACTATGGATTTATGTGCATTTAGCCGATAGGTGAAATTGTTGTATAACTTGTTAACTTTTTCGAAGCAAAATGATCTGAGGTGAGAAGATACAAGTTGTTTTTTCCAGGTCTTTGAAAATATAATTTTATGAACTCTTTGCACATTTAGAACACCTTTCATTTGACCATCAAGACATTACAAATATTAACTAAACGTCACTCTGACAGGGAGCACCCGCTGCTCCTGTCGTCTTCTGCACACATGCACAGACAACTTGGAAACTTTCTACTTGTAAACACCATGGGTGGTTTATGCACAGTGTTCTCTCGCCACCTTTACAGCATTGCCCAGCACCTTATTTACAACAGCATATCATCATCAGCCCCCTAGGTCAAGGATAGGAGAGGTAGGAGCTGTCTCCTTCAGTTCTCTCTTGGGACCAACTCCAAGAGCCTGCCCCTCTCCTCCTCATGGGGCTTCCTTCCCATGCCTTTTCTACTTTCTGAGCTAATTATCCTTCAGGTCTCTCCAGCCCATTCCCAGTCTATCAATTAGGCATAATTACCATTGTCAGTTTTACTCCCAGGGAACCCACCGGAGTTGCAGTGACTAGGACGCTGGTTCAGCTGCTGTTGCCCAGCTCTCTGTCAGACTCAAGGAGAGAGGTATGTCCTTTAATATGCATTTTATATATAAGTGAAAAAAGTATGCCTGAAAGTCAGACTCTGGGCACTTGCATCTCCCATTGGGTTCAGTACTTCTGAAAATAAGCCCAAGGAGATCAAGTGGCAGAGCTGGATACGGTTCCCAAAGTATCCTGACACCTGGACGTCTGCTCTAACCACTAGACCACAATCCCTTCTGCTCTACAATTCTTTCCATAATGTTTTTCCCCTGGAAACCCAGTGAACTGATAACTAAACTATTTATTTAAAAAATTGGTAAATGTATTGCATGAAATGACCAACTCGGACTAGCATAAAAGTTTGGGGAAGTTAAAATACGTGACAAGCAAGTAGTTATTTTATAATTACATTTCTAAGGCTTCCCCATCTCTCTGTTTGTGGTATTATAACTATAAGCACTGAAACACAGGCAAAATGCAATTTCAAACTAATTTTTTTCTAAAAAGTGACAGGAAGAAACAAAATTATTTTAATGTTCCCTGTTGCCTCCTATGAAATGGAGTGTCTGAAATGCTCTTCCATCTTGTGCTGCTTTGAATGTGAACACTACAACATGTGGAGACATTTCTTGAAAAAAAATTGTTTGTTTAGTAA
Source organism: Natator depressus (assembly GCF_965152275.1). Lineage (NCBI taxonomy): Eukaryota > Metazoa > Chordata > Testudines > Cheloniidae > Natator > Natator depressus. The sequence goes on along the minus strand of NC_134235.1, from coordinate 168,497,687 downwards.
GTTAAGTCATGATCTTTGAGAGGTGGAATTAGTTTCACTGCATTTTAACTTTATTTTCAATATTACTGATGCTCAAGAAGTGACATACTGCAAGAGAATAGCTACTTGACCTCCTTGAAATTACAATTATTTAGATCTAAATTGTGCAGAAAACTAACTGTTGGATCCTTCTATGATGATTGTGACCTAAGTTTAAATGCTTATTAGACTCCCAAATGTCCTGTAGCAGAATTCATATGGTAAGCCTTTACACCCAAATGCTACACTGGATTTTGTATCATGCTTCATTTTATGCATATGTATGGAACCCACCCCCCACCTTTGGGATCAGTAGGACTCAATGAGCTAAATTCACCACTGGTATAAATGACTGCACCGCAACTAAGGTGGGGCAAAGTTTGTCTGGGGTTTACCCAAGGAAGGACAACTCTGTTTTATGGTGGGGGGGGGGGTGAGGAAAGAGGTCAGAAACTGCTGTAAAAAAGGTGCTCAGTGGTCAGCTTTGCAGCAATGACCTCCCCCCCACCCCAAGGGCATAAAGGTATGAAACCTGAGTGGGGAAAGTCTTTGTTTCACACAGCAAGTAAGCCAGCTCCCACCCTCCCTCCCCTCGTGGAGGCGAATGGCAGGCTGGGTTAGGACCTGCTGTTGGCATTACACTAGTCACTCCTTTTAAAGGAGGGCAGGGAAGGAATTTTTCCTGCAACACCAGAATTGACTTCGGTGGAAAGAGGGTGTTTTTGCCTTCCCCACAGCGGGTATGAGGGAGGAACTTTTCTGGTGAGAAGAAAAGGTGGTAGGCCAATAACACAACTTATTTTGTAGGGTTGGGCGGATGTCCAGTGCAGGTACTCCATAAGGAAGGCAGCTAGTGACCAGATAAATGGCCTGGTAAAGGACTCAAAAGGAGATACTGGATAAAGGAACAGAACGGGGGAGGGGGTTGGGGAGTCCTCTGATTGGTACGGCAGGAAGCCAAGACCCATCTCCCTTCCCCCCACCCCCATTCTCATAGCCCCCCTTAACCCTCTTACGAGGGTGGTGGATGATAAGGCCCAAGCCATGGGGCGGCTGGGGGACCTGGGTGGAAACAAAATGGGGGCTGTTGGAAGCCCCAGAGAATTGATTTGAATAAGCATGGATTTGCCTGCACTGTACATTTTTTCTGCTGGGTAGTCCCAGACATCTATATAATAAAGTTGTGGCCTGATTAAAATTCATAACAAGTGTCTCCTGTCCTCTTTGCGGTGTACCCAGACAGTAGGAGCATAGATTTCAATGGACCTTTTCCCATTTATACCTGCAGAGAATTTGGCTTAATTTGGCAGCGTGTTCTATACAAATGAAGTGATAAGAGTCCACTGCCTTTAACTATGCTGACCATGATTTCATTCACTTATGATGAAGCATTGGTTTCAGAAGGCTGCACTATGTTTCTATCTCAATTAATGCACTTGATTAAAATGTCACATTTTGTTTCGAGTAAGGAGTGTTGTGCTGATAGTTACTGGGAGGTCTGGTCAAAGCTTATTGATACAGCAAACATACTCCAGATTAGTTCTTTTAGCTAAAGACAATATTTTTGAAATGGTTTGTGGAGCATATGGGAATTTTATTCCAGCTGAGAAGTGCTGATATGTTAGAGACCAGGTGAAGAGGAGAAGTTGTGGTTTCTGTTTCTGATTCGTTCCTTTTAAAAGTGCGGTTGTGGTTGCAGTATGTTTCTCTCAAAAACTTGTATATCACGGTTTTCCAAGTTAAGTAAAAAGTTTTTCTTTATTTAAATGCTAGCCCTAGAAACTTGGCCAGGGATCCTAGCCATCTAATCTATCGTTTTGATTAACTGCATCTTAATCAACAGTCTTGTCTGTCTGTATAGGTATTTATTGTGCACCGATCACCATGCTGCCTAACAGTCACACTGTATTCTCTTTTGCTCAGGCATCATGTCACCATTTTGACCCAAAGAATCCTTATAGGTACAGCTGATGCTTACACTTCTGAACTCTTCAGGACAAAGATTTTGGCAGTCAGATCTTATTTAATAATATACAAGCCAGAATAGAATACAGCTCACTCACTAATAGCTGCATTGGCTTTACTATACAAAATACATTTTTACTACATTTTACTTTTGTTGGTATAGTAAAGTAAGCACACATGATTCCCAAGAGCCAAAGGGAGAAGAGCTGTCAGTTAAGACAATGCCATTTTGCATACACTTTTTTCTTACTGTAAGTACGCTTTAAAAAGGGGTGGGGGGCATTTTGCTAGTCGGAGCTCTGCAGGGCTCCTCTGAAGGGAGCTCTGCAGCAGTGCTTCAAGCCTGAATCCAGGGTAAGAAGATACCCATCTACGTTTAGTTTCCACTTCAAATTAGCTTTCTGAATCAAGAATCCAGGGAACTAACACAAAATAATTTCGGCTCGCTAGTTGAGTTTTGTACAGAGTATATCAACTTTGTCCATGACCTTTTGTAGCTTCTCCTGCCTTGGAAGCTTGCATTGCTTTTCTTGAGACTGGAGCACAGAAGCTTTGCACCAGGAACTGCTACCTCTGTGTATCTATATATAGAGACATCACCACATGTAGAGTCCAGATGTGTCTGACTGTTACTTGGGAATTTTCTTTATTTAATAACAGGACTTTAAAATTGCACTTATAATAGTCAGCTGCTTTCACAATCAAATGAGATCAGCGAGCAGATGCTGGGAACTGAGGGCTGCCTCTGCAAAAAACTATCCTGTCAGTACCAGCGAAACTAATAGAGCTCATTTGAAACAAATTCTCTTGGTGGCAGTTTCATCTGTTTTCCTAATATACTCTTCTGGTAGCTAAAGGCAGGAAGAAAATAAGACAAGATAATAAAAGGAAAAATAGTTCTGTAAAGTGTTCTGTGAATCCCTAAAAAAACCCCCAAACCCCCTGAAAATTGAAAAATATTGCATATATATTCCACCTACCCTCATTCTGTTTTTATTCCCATAGTTATCCTATTTCTCTAACAACAGAACATGAAGGGACAGCAATGTGTATTGCAGGCTTGTAAATCTAATCTTGTAACTTGTTAGAGGCTCTTAAGTTTGGAACTTCCGGCAATTTGTAATTTGTTTTCTCTTAAATATTTTCTTCTTACTTTTTTTGGAGAGAAAATTGAGGTGAAACTCAGTAATATAGCGTTGCTTTTAAAAAACCTCTTCTAAAAGCAAAAACAAAAAATGAAGTCAAGGACTGAAAGCCAAACCGCCGTACTAAAAATATGGGGCTGAATTGTGTCCCTTTTTTGATGCCTCTCTTTTTATGATTTAATATACAGCAGAGTGGTAGATGCCTCATACATGTTTCTTACAACAGCAAGTTAGTTAGTCTTGTGTACTTTTGTATAATCGAGTACTGGCCCAGCTACTACCAACAGACATCTGCCCCCCTCCCCATTTTTAAAAGAATGGAGAATTTTAAATATGGTTTTGTGTGTGTAATTTAGATACCTATTTTATACACATACACAATATGTGAAATTGGGGGCCACTGTAGCATTTTGTAAGCACTGCATATAAAGGCACAACAGAAATGTACTATGTTTTAATTTTTCAGTAAGTATGAATGTGTAATAAAACTCATGTGGATCAGCACAGTTTTAATGGCATACATTGGCAAAGCTCCATTACAGTCAGCTTTAGATCTGGTCCATTATGTTGGTGAACTTGTGTCAAGATTTGTGTAGGATGACTGTGAAATGTGGTGCCAGATCAGAGGTTTGCATAGCCACAACTTTGTTTTGAGTTTTTTATTTGAAAGTTTTTAAAACCTTGAAGTGAAACTACCATGTTTTTTTCTGGTTTTCAGTCTAACCTTCATGAAATGCCACCCAGTTTCCCATTATTTCCACCCAAGACAGACTTCGACACATGGGATTGATTTATTATTGACTTCAGTAAGAGAAACATTAATATGATATTAAGTGTTTTTTGAAAATTACACCTGGGGAGCTGTAATTTTTCTTTGGGAAACATTTGGAAAACTCAAAGCTATTTTCATGGTGAGTGATGGCAATTTATTTGGATAAACATGGGAAATAACTGGAAAACTGTTGTCAGGACAGTTTGACTCCTTAGTTACAAAATACCTTACAGTATCAGCCAGATATGTAGTCAAGTACATAACAAATCTCAAGTGGTGAGAGATCATCTGACTTGAGAGGGTCGAGTTCTAGGAGAGTGCTATCTGGAAAATGTCATCAGTTGACCAGAACTCCCTGTTAGAATATAGTGATCCTGGCAAGATTAAAGAAAATAATTAGTCGAGCCTCAAAGATGAAATGTTGCAAGCTTGGAACCCATTGCCTCATTGTTTTGTTTTGGGGGGAGGGAGTGTGTGTGTTTGTGTGTATTATGAGCTTTGGTTGAATGCATTCAGAAGAACTATTGTTTTCAACAAAGAACCTCAACGAGTCTGACAACTGCAATCACCAGATGATAGGACTGTAGCACATATAGCCCTGATCAGCTACAAAATATGAGCTTGAAGATATCCTCTTGAATTCAACAGGAGAAGTCTAGTACTTTTGGAAGCTACCTCTGAACCTCCAGCATAAACATGGTTTCTATCGCTTCTTTTGTAACTTCTTGGTATGCAGTACAAAAGAAGATTCACTGTCACTTCTAGTAACCTTGATAAGTAGATCTGGGGCAACTGCGATGATTTTATGAGTAGGGCAGTGTGTTGGGGCTTAACTCCCCGATCACCTGCAAAGCAAGGGAAAGGACACAGTTAATCATGCTCTGACCTGTGGGGGGAAGGAGAAGAGAGTAACTAGTTGCATCCTAGATAGAGGAGGTAGAGCTAAGCAGTATCAGTTGACAAAGGGAGCTCAGCTGGAGAGAGAGAGATTGCAGAATTGACAGGTCTCTCTGATGGAGAGAAGTACTGGACTAGGGTTTAGCAAGCAGGATATGACAAGGGAACTGTAGTGCCTCTTGAGAGGCATGGAAGGGCTCTTAATTTGGAGATTTGTTGCTGCTATCCCAGAAGGGGTTTAAACTTTTATGTGACTTGATCAGAGGCAAAGCCATGGGCACCGGGGGTGTCAGAAGGAGACACAAACTGAGTGAGGCCATTGCAGGCCAAGGAACTGGCACTAAGGGGATGATGGGGGTGCAAGAGGCAAGTCCCCTGTAATGATGTGTCTGGGCATGCAGGGGTGCCCTAGAGGTGAGGATGCATGCTTACAGGAGGTCACAGTCATGACTGTATTGCCTATAGTTATATTCATAATAAAACAAACAAAATAAACTTTAGGTCTCTTAGAAAAGATGTGTTGTTTTGAAGTTAAACACACATGCTTTTTTTAAAAAAACTGCTTTAATGCCATCTCACATTTATGATTAACTCTATAATCCATGTGAGGGCTGCTCTTTTGATATATACATTACTACCCAGAAAATGTTCTATCATGCTGCAGTATTGTAATTGCCTATTTTTAACAGTTGTGGCAAAATTTTCAAAATTGCAGGCTTAAGCTGTGCAAGAAAATATAAGGTTGGATGTAAAATATAAAATTGTACCCATAATTGGCTATTTTCCTAATGTTCTGGTTTACAAGTATATGTGCTATTACCATGGCCATTCTGCAGGCAACAAAGACTATGTAAAGGATTCATGCATCTTATGTGCACATTTTTGAAAATTGTGCCTGAGGTAGGCATAAAAAACCCTCTTCTTCACAAATCATTTCCCCACCTCTGCCTATTTCATTAAGAGATATTTCTCCCCATCCATCACAGAGTATATTTGGTACTCAGAAAGATGTAAAATTTAACTCTTGCTAATAACTTCTCATCATAACTGGGAAGCCTAAAAAAGTGAGGTGAAATGGGAAAAACACAAGAATTTCAGAAATGTAAAAACAAAATTTTACCCACTTAAAATTATAGAGTCTTTACTAACAACCTAAATCCTTTTTATAACTTCTGAACAATACCAAACTGATGACTCTGGACAATGAAATCCTCTGTTTTTAGAAAGAACAGGTAGAGTGATCAAATTTACCTCCCTCGCAGGGGTGCAATAAAGATAAATTTAATATTTATACAGCAGTTTGAAAATGTAAAGTACTGTATAAATGCTTAGTATTAACACAGCAGCTGTGCATATTTCTGCCCCATTCCTCATGAATGTGTCTCTGGGAGTGAGAAAATAGGTTGATTTCTGTGGGCCATTCATCCTTGGCCAGTTTGAAAGTGCCAGCAAAGGTACCAGTTGCATTTTTATGGATAATTGCCTACCATGCACTGGACTTAGACTACCAATTCACTTCACATAGCCCACTGAACAGCTGTTTGATATTTTAGTCCCGACTAACTTGCGCCAGTTTTGAATCAGTGACTAAGTAGTTAAAGTATACAAACCTTATTACCACTCTCTCCTGAGCCATTCAGAATTGTGGTTTTGTTTGGTTCCTCTCCTGTTCCCCCTCACTTCCCTCCTCTCTGCCCCCAAAATCTAAACTTTCAGAGGCTTTATTCACTTTTGAAGGTGCAAATAAGTCTCTTAATCATTTCTTGTCAGTCTAAATGTAGAGGGTTTTTTATATATTCTTTATCCAGAAAAAAATATGCCATACTGTGCCACACAATCATGTATGTACCAGAGGGGAAAAACCTGCAGAACCATTGCAACAAATTTCCAGTAAATAGTCTAGGGAGATGTTTTCATTTTCAAAGGACAAAACCTGCCTTTATATATTTTTTTTGTCTCCCCCCCACACCTCTTTGGTGCATCACCATCCAGAGTTTATAATGAAAATAGACTGCACTATGATGTGAACCCCAAAAGAAACATATGCTGCCTCAATAATGTACTGAAATGTCAGGAAACCAGTTCGGGAGCTAGTGGTGCCTTTAGTGGGTAGTTATAATTTGCTTTGCCATCTGATATCGTGGGTGTTTATAGATCAATTATCTCAAGAGCTCTTTCGAGCCAGAAGGTCATCTTTGGCATATTTGTCATATACTTCTTTGTAGACATCCCAAGTGGGTTTTTTCCTCCAGCGCTTAAGAGATCATCTCTCAATGTGAGTGAAGAAGGGGATTATCTAGTGGGAGAGGAAGGAGGAACTGCCACTGATTTAGCATAACAATATATTATTTCTCTCTAATTTATACTCAGAGATTTTAAATGAGGACTTTCACTGAAGCTTCTTTTTGATCTGTAACTGTGAGACTCACTTGTGAGAATCCTTATGCCAAGGATGTATAGTTAAATCTCTAGGGCTTCCACACAGACCAGATAGCATCCCCAGTTGCAGCGTCAAGTGTCTGTCTATGGACCAAGATCTATAGAGAGAATTTTAGACTTGAATGTTGGGAAGCAAAGATAGTAATACTGGCATATTGGTAATATTAGTAATACTTGGCTTGCTGAAGGGAAGGTGGCACAAAGACGCTAGATTGCTACTGACTAGTGACATGACAGGGAAAAAACAAAACCCTCAAAGCAAAACGGGGTTGACTAGGGGAACCATACTAGGAGTGCAGTTCCATACAGGAGTTCCTGTATTTATCACAGCACAAGCTAGTGATAAATAACATAATATTTCCTTTATCTGAGGATTTCAAAGCACCTTACAGACACTAATTATTTGAACCTCGTGATGCCAACAGTACTGAATAGGAAACTAAGTATAATTATTTCAGAAATAGTTAAATTGGAATATAGAGAGGTTAAAGTAAGTTGCTATGTGTTGTGCCAGAGGCAGCAAACCTGAGCCTGAGAGAGAGAGCCAGAATTTACCAATGTACATTGCCAAAGAGCCACACTACTATGTCAGCAGCCCCCCATCAGCTCCTCCAACTCCAACCTGCAGTGCCTCCTGCCCGCCGGAAGCCCCACCGATCCGTGCCTCCCGCTCCCTCCCCACACCTCCTGCCCACCACAATCAGCTGTTACGCAGTGCGCAGGAGGCTCTGGAGGGGAGGGCATGGCAGGCTCGGGGAAGGGGTGGAGTGGGGCAGGGCCTGGGGGCAGAGCAGGGGGTTGAGCTCTGAGCACTCCCTGGCATATTGGAAAGTTAGCATCTATAGCTCCAGCCCTGGAGTCAGTGCCTATGCAAGGAGCCACATTATAACCTATGAAGAGTCGTATGTGGCTCTGGAGCCACAGATTGGCCACCCCTGTGTTATGCTGAAAGTCAGAGGACATGTTAGAAGATGTGTGTCTGAAACCACAACCCTATGCTCTAATTTCTAGGCAGAATCTTTCAAAATCACAGGCACTGGTCCTGATTCTCATCTGATCTATACCAGTAAAATCTACACCAATTTATATCCAATTTAGAGTGGTGTAAATGAGCAGAAAATCATCCCCAATATGTTGAGTGTGAAGTTTTTAAATAACGTTCTGGCAGTTGTACAGGGTAATCATGCAACATTCATCAATCTAATGGCATTATAGCTCAAAGGCCAGATTCTGTCATCCTTATTCCTTGTTGAGTTGCTCTTTACTCCATTAGTGGTGATACTGATCTTTAGTGTCAACCTTCATGGAGTAAGGTACAGTTTTCTGTATGAGAAAAGATAAAATCTGAACGGAGACACCTAACTCATATAGTCCTGATTTACCATAGTAACTGAGCACCTCAACAACTTTAATGTACAGAGGTAGGGAAATGCTATTATCCCCTTTTACAGATGGGGAACTGAGAGAGAGACACAGTGACTTGCCCAAGGTCACACAGGAGGTCTGGTGGAGCAGGGAATTGAAGTCTGTTCCAGTTGCAGGTTAGTACCCTAAGCAGTAGACCATCCCTCTCATTGGAGCCCCACTGAGGATGTAACTTGCCCTGAAAAGCTTAGCAGAGCCCAGCAACATATGTAAGCCGCTCCAAGGGAAAGCCAAGCCTGAGAAGCCCAGCAACACCCAGTACAGCACTCATGATTATGCTTGAGTGGTGTCTCCCTTTGGCAGGTAGTGCTTCAGCTGTGGGCAGGGTTGGAAAGAATTAATATTCCCTTTTCTTCCTTGTAAAACATAAGAGAATGTACCATGAACTGTGTATATAAACCACAATACGCATAAAAACAAAGAGATAAAATGGGGATAAAATCTATAAAGTGAAGGTTTATTGTGTAATAATACATCCTATCATGCTTTGCTAGACATGAAGACCAGCAATAATGGAATTTGCATAGGACACATTTGCCATTTAGATTTGGAAATATTTGCTCCCAAGAGATTTGAAAACAAGTTCCTTTAGCTTTTACCAAAACCAAAAACGTTCATGGTAAATGGTTCCTGGCCATGGAGAGCTCTTGCCAAAGCTTACAACAGTTTAATTTTTTCCCCTTTCATGTTTAATGCATATGTATAGAATCTACAGAGTGAAAACAAAATCATGTTTTGGACCTTTAAGACCTGAGGCAGCTGTTTTTTTGTTTTGAGGTCCCTTGATGCATTTCATTTAATTTATTGGAAGAAGTTAATGTGCAATGATAAAATAATTATTAAAATGGAGCCCCCCAAAAATCAAAGCTACTTGGGTTGACTTTTTTTAGAGGTCTATGATTAAACTGGACCCTGAAGATAGATGCCTCCCCTTCTTTTATTCGAACCCTCTTTATTTACTTTGCGTATTGAGATGAATCTGGTATTTTGGTAATGTTTGTTGTATTTGGAAAAATTAAAAAAAATATAACTAAAATATATTACAGTGGGAATATCAATAAATGCATTAAACAAAAGAAAATAGAGAGCTTCATTACTGAAGTTCATAGAATAATTCCCATTTTTATTACATTAATCCTAAGTGTTACTAGACCAATGATGGGGAAAGTATCTTTTGCTTTTAGGTTATAGGTTATAGAGGAGAAAGAGATGGAAATTTGACCTTGCAGTTCAAATAAAGATCATGTTAGTATTGAGAACTGTTTTTATTTGAATCTTTTGTTGGGGACATTTTGTGAATTTAACAGGGAAATAGTGTGAAATATGTTCTATTAGGATTTGAATTTTTAATAGGTTTTGCTACGTTTGCATGCCTTTTGTGTTTGCTTTCAATGAACATTGAGCCATCAAGCTTCACTGGCACAAATATTCATGGAAAGTGGATTTCAATTGAATTTTAAATTCACCTCTGCAAATATTTGCTCTAGAGTGCTTGCACTTACATGAAGTTGTTTCAGTTTCCTGGTAGGATGAGACTTATCTGACTAGTCACAAATATCCAGTGCAGCATGATTATTGAATCCCTGTAGATATATGTTTGTGATGAATTGATATAGTTTTTTAAAGTTGCTTAATATATTCAAACATTGAATAAACTGGAGAAAATTGCAATCTGCTCATGAATGGCTAAGTTTATCAAATCATTTAATAGAAATAACTTGCTCAGCAGTAACAGTGAGTTGTCACCAGGGGGTGAAAGTGAGCCAGTACGGCTTACCAGTAAGAAGCCGGTACCAGCCCGTACACAGCCTACGTTAAAGCGCTGCTGCGGCAGGGCTTTAACATCCCTGCCCCTTTTGCCTCGGTGGCCCTGTCAGTAGGTTCCGTACCGGCAGGCCCCACGTGGGGGTGGGGGGGGGTGGGCGAAGGGGAAGGGGCAGGGGCAGGGGCAGCAATGTTAAAGCACTGCCGTGGCAAAGGACCCTCCTTAAAGCCTGCCCCTACCCCCTCGCCTTCCCTACCCCCCTCCATCGGTGGCCCTGCCAATATGACCACTGACAGGGGACACAAAAGGGGCAATTATTCTAAAGCAGGGCCGCCGATGGGGGCGGCAAAATGTCAGCTGCCCTGGAGCCGGTGATTTAAAATGGCCTTGGCCTCCCGGCTGCTGCTGCAGCGGCTGGAGTCCTGGTCCCTTTTAAATCACCGCTGGAGCCCTGGGCGGCTTGGGCCAGTCAGCGCGGATGGGCTGGCTGAGGGAGGCTGACTCCCCCAGCCCTGCCCCTTCCTCCTGAGGCCCTTCCGGGGGCCGGAGCTGGCCCATATACCGGTAAGAATTTATTATGACTTTCACCCCTGGCTGTCACTCAAGTATACCCAAAAAGAAAAGGAGTACTTCTGGCACCTTAGAGACTAACCAATTTATTTGAGCATAAGCTTTCATGAGCTACAGATGAAGTGAGCTGTAGCTCACGAAAGTTTATGCTCAAATAAATTGGTTAGTCTCTAAGGTGCCACAAGTACTCCTTTTCTTTTTGCGAATACAGACTAACACGGCTGTTGCTCTGAAACCTGTCAAGTATACACAAAGACTCACCCATGAATGTGAAGATTTGCCCATGCTTACCTTTGTGCAAGGTGAGTATAGTCCAACTGAAGTCACTGGGACTATTCACAGTGCATAAAGCTCAGCATATGTGTAAGGGTATATCTACAGGGAAGTAACAGTGCTATGCAGTGCAGTATGTGTAGACATACCTGAAGTAGCTTACATCTAAGCTAGCTTGAATAACAGTAGCAGTGAAGCTGCAGCTCCATGGGCAGCAACATGGGGCAGCTGCTTGAATACATTCACAGGATCCCAAGTGAGCTTGTATGGCCCATGCTGAGGTCCCTGCTACTGTGGCTTCACTGCTATTGTTGTTTGAGCTAGCTAAATCAAAGCTAGCTTGAGTGGGTCTACAAATGCTGCAATTACACCTTTGAATGCGGTGTAGGCATACCCTATGCCATTACAGGATGAAAATGTAAAATGCCCTCCTTACTTAACCCAAACTACCACTACATCAAACAGAGCTTGACCTGTGGAAGGAGTATAGGATCACGGATATCTGAAATAGCGTTCTATTTAACATTCAAGTGGAGTTTGCATGTTTGGATTGTTTTGATACAAATCCATAGGTTTATACTCAAAAAGGCAGAGCAGCTGAGCAATATACAGTAGGAGCCAGGTTTAGGCAAGCTTCTGCTTGAGTGTGTGTGTGTGTGTGTGTATTCTTAGACATTTTCATTTTTTCTATATAGAGTGGAATTTTCAAAAGGGCCTTTCGGTGGCACTTGTGCTCCTAAGTCACTTTGTCATTTTTGGAAATCCCATCCATAACCGTAAAAGATACTAGGGAGAGTGATCTGTCGGCACATGGATGGGGGAATCACAAAGTTCAAGGAACAGGAAATTACAGGTTTGTATTTCTTTTTGATTAATACTAGACTTTTCCGATATGGATTCTCCAGACTGCCAGTGTAGATGATGCATGGTCTGTCACGAAGCTGGGCCTGCCCTTAGTGGGAATTTTTAATTCTCTTTTAAGAGAAGCTAATTGGCGACAAGTGGTATAACTGTGGGAACGTTTTTAAAGAGATTCTCCTCATTAAAATATTTTGTTATGTGATTTTACTGAGAATGAGTATTTTACTGCTTTCTGCTACTGAAAAATGACCATCACAAGCAGTCACATTTAAGCTAGGGAAACTCCTTAATGCCATCTTACTCCAGATTAAATTCCAATGAAAAATATTAATGTAGCATTAAGTTTGGATGGGATTTTAAATACCAAAAAATTAGCTCAGAAAATTGAAAGATAAATTTTCTTTATGTACTATTTTCTCTCTGTACATGAAATGGTCTCTCACTCTTGCCTTGTTATAAATCCTAAAAATAATATATTAGCATAAGTGCAGGCTTTTTATTTTAAAATACTCCTGAGGGCATTCTGTACCAAAACATTACAAATTCTGTGCCAAAAAATAAAAATTCTGACCAAAATATTTTAAAATTCTGCAACATTTTGCAAATTTTATTTGTCAAATAAGTGCCATGGCTCCAGCATGGCATTGGGGAACACAGCCCACTGTCTGCACAGAGGTGGGAGATCACTGGGCAGCTTTCCCCTGGGACACAGACGGCGCATTGAGGCTGCACCTAACCCTGACACTATGCAGGGACTGGGCCTGCCCCAGAAACACCCCGGGCCCTGCCTCTCCATGCCAGGTGCACCAGGTGTGGGCAGGGAGGCGCAGCAATGCAGGATCCAAGTGTGGAGGAGCTTAGTGTGGGGGAACCAGGTGTGAGTTGAGAGGGTTTGGGTGGGGCAATCTGGGTGCAGACAGATCACTGGTGGATCCGGGTGCGGGGGGGATCTGGATGCACAGGGGCTTGTTGGGGAGATTCTGGGTGCAATGGTAATGGGACTCTGTAGGATGGTCCAGGTGAAGAGAGTTGGGGCTCACCAGGAGGGATGTCTGGGTATGGGGGGGATAGAGCTCGGTAGGGGGATCTGGGGATGTGTGTGGCTCCAGATGCTGGGGCAGTGGGGCTCGGTGCGGGGGAGGGTTCTGGGTGTGGAGTGTGGTTCATTGGTGGGGTCTGGTATGAGGGAGTTTGGATGCACATGGGTTGGGTGGATGGGGAAGCAGCTCCCTGTACAGTGATCCCTCCTCCTGCAGCCAAGGAACGATGAGTGCAGGAAGCATGGGGGAGAGATGGAGGAGTTTGCAGAGCTTCCTACAGCCGTGGAAGAAATCTGGGGTTGGGTCTGACAGAGCCCCAGATGTCGTGCAGGGGAAGAGGACTAGGAGCTGAACCTGGCACAGGGTAGGAGCCACCAGCCAGGTCTTACCCAGTCCTGCCCCCGTGTCCCACAGTGATTTGCCTTTCTGCCGTCTGTTCTGGGCACCTGAAATACACTGCAGGGGAGTGTTGCATGACCTCTATTAGTGGCTTCCTTTTGCTTCCCCGTCAGAAAGTCATTTTTCTGTGGGGGACATAAATTCTGCGCATGCATAATGGCGCACAATTCCCCCAGGAGTATTGAAAAGGAACCAATAAGGTGTGTATTCAACAACAGTATATCATGATATTTTAATGTAACCTTTGTTCCTCCTTGATAATCAATATCCCTGCCCTATTTATCATCCTTGGATGTTTCTTGTGTAATATTGAACTATAGCTTGCGGATTTTACTCATTGCAGTCGGATAACTTCAGTCAGACTATTCAGAGGTCAGTAGTGATTATTCAGCTTGACTAACAGTAGCAAGTTCAGGACAGTACATTATGCGTTTCTCAGGGAAAGAACTTGATATTTATGTATTGCACTAATAAATAATGATATAGGACCGGATAGTGCAATTTTGAATTGGACCTTAGGCAGAACGCTCTTTGGATCTCTCCCTAAGTGAGAACAGAGTCAGGGCAGCAGGATCTGTCCCTTTCCATGTCTTTCAGTGGGTTGAAGTTACTGGGGAATTCACAGTGTACTTAAAAAAATTTTTTTTAAATGTATTGCTGTAGCTAGTAAAGCTTCTGTCTACCTAGTACTGCCACCCATCACTGCAGTATCCAAGTGTAGTAATCCGTAGTATTATTGTAGTAGCTTCACTATTATTAAATTCCATGAATTGAAAGAGGTAAGCATGGAGAATTCTGAGTGACAATTGTGAGTGTGCTAGAAAAATAAATGCAAGTGAAGGAACTGATGTATCCAGGTGGTTGTTACTAGCAGATGTTTGCCTTTTGAAATTGCTTTCAGGGCCCTTGGGAGAGTCTAAAGCTAAATGCTGAAAAACAGGGGCTATCTGTAATCCATACTGGCAAGATCTTTATCCTGCTGCAGCGACTAGACCATTCCATAGAAGCTGAGTCAGCTATTGGCTGCAGTCACTAAGACACCATAGTTGTTTTAGCTCAAGCTACTGAAACTCATGCTTTAGATCCGAAATGTCTGGGATCAAGTCTTCGTAGGTGGCCCATCTAAGGGTGCCATTACAAATGGCAGCCTATGTATTGATTGAACTATTTGAAAAGAATTGAAATTCGCTGAGCTCTGAGTAAAGAATAGGAGAAAAACCTAAGCAGCGCAGTGGTACAGATACATCATAACTCATCCTAATAATACTGTGTCGCTACTCGTAATTTATAGGCTCCCTATTGTACAATAACACCAGATAAAATACCTGTCCCATCACTGTTTGTGTGATTTCGCTCACTAGCCATGCTGCTTTCTGCAGGTCCCTTTATTAGTCTCAAAACTACATGTTTTTTTTTATTATGTTCTTACAATATCAGGATTTGCTATGCATGTCTTATATACCTGTGAATCTCTGAGCCAATTAATCCTTGGTAATGGCTTTAGAGGATTAACTGCAGAAGGAACAATAGTATTACCATAAAGTCAGCACAGAAATAATGGAACAAAAGCAGCAGGATAGATTATCATAGTGGTGTGCCAATAGCCAAATATTTACATTTCTTGCAAAGTGGAACAGTGGACTCCTCGGCATGAAGGTTCATTTTATAACTATTTGAAAACCTGGAGAACCATTGGTAACTGGAAGCCTGATCCTTTTCTATTGACGTGAATTGAATGGTAACTGACCATTGATTTCAAAGGGTGAAAAATCAGACCTATCAGAAAACACCATCTGGTTTGGGGGAGGGAGGGTAACCTGCCACAGTTTGTAAAAAAATCTTTGTTCATTTCTATAGTCAAGCCTGAACAAAACATCCTGAAGATTTTTTAAAAATGTTTAAAAATCTGTTTAACACTTCCATTGTTTTATTTTTGAATACTTCAGCATCTCTGTTTCAAGTCTGGAACCAGAAATGCCAAAATACAGGGAAAGAGAAGCTATTTTCCCTTGACCCAATTAGAAGCAATAATTTTCAGAAGAGTCAGCTTCCATGAGAGACTTATTAGACTGTGTGATGGAGTGGACTGGGCCCAGACGCCCCTTGCTGGGACACCTGTGCCAAGAAAGGAGCCATAGAAGAGTCCTCCAAACAGCCTAGATTGGAAGCAGCCAATCAGAGAGGCTGCAGGGAGCAGCCAACCAGGGCCCAGGAGCACCATATAAAAGGAGCTGCAGAGCCAGAAACAGTTGCTTGCTGGAGCTTAGAGGAGTGTGAATGGTGTTCCTGGTTGGCCAAAGGGAACTGCAGTACCATGGACAGCTCAGTGCTCACAGGCTCTGGGGGAGCGAAAGAGAGCTCCTGTCTGGATGCTGGGCCTGAACTTAGATGAGCCCAGAGGTAAGGTGATCTTTTTTTTTTTCTTTTGGGATCCTCCTGCCCAGGTATCCCTGGAAAAGCATAGGACATATGGTGACACACTTTCTGATAGGGCCAAGCATCAAGGTGGAAGGTGTCGATGCTCCATCTGTCCCACTGCCCCTTGTGTAGTACCATGCCCTGTACCTTCTCTCGTACGGGCATACTACACCTATTCCAATTAGTGTTCCAGATTCCTTCCACCTTGATGCCTGGCCCTATCAGAAAGTGTGTTGCCATATGTCGTATGCTTTTCCAGGGATACCTGGGCTGGAGGATCCCAAAGGAAACAAAAAAGGTAAGGTGATTTCATCAGTGAAACCTGGGGCCGCAGAGAAATGGCCCAGAGAAATGAAGGTAGTTTTGTTAGAGGGACATGGCAATGTGTGGCTATTATTCTTAGGACCTGTGGTCTTGGACCCAGAGTAGTGGATGGGCCTGGGTTCCTCCCTGCCCATAGGCCACTTGGGATCTGGTCTACACTTGGATAGTGAGAACCCCCCCAGAAAGGGAACTGAGCTCCTTAGTGGCCCAGCTGGAGAGCTGGGGCCAGAGTAGACCAAGAGGGTAAAACTATTGCCTCCAGGGAGGAAGCCCTGGGTGTATGGCCCGATATCAAGGCTGGGACTATTTGAAGACTGCAGGCACACCTGACCAGAAGGGGTGCTTGCAAGAGGTGGGTTCCATGCTGTTACAAGGTGCCATCCAAATTTTTGCAGTTTAGACTTTGGATAGTGTCGATGAAATTTATCCAACCTCTGATTACTCACCTCATATTTATCATTCACATTTATTATGGTGATGCTTAAGGGCTAGCCAAGAATGGGGTCCCATTGTGCTAAGCACTGTACAAACGGAGTAATAGATAATCTCTGCCCCAAAGACCTTAAAATTGAAACAGACAAGAGAGAGACAAGTTGAGCTGGGGGAAGATGTGACATACAAGCAGAATGAAAAATGTGGTGGTAGCAAATTTTGTTAGTTCCATGATCATTATTTTGGTGGGCTACTTGGGAGACATATTTTAAATGGGAAGAAAAGGGTAGGAAGGTAGAGGTGAGAGGGACAGGACAGGGGAGCAAAGAATAAGAAGGCAGGTGAGGAATGAAGCTGAGGTGAAGATTTTAAGGGAACGAGAGAAGAGGGAGAAGGTTGGAGCAAATAGCCAATCATCACAGGGCAGGAAGTCCAGTCAAAACTGTAGAAAGTTCTCCGAGTGTCCAGAGATCCCTGCTTTGGCTGCTTCTCAACCCCAAATCCTTGAATTTCCACACCAGTAATAGGATTCTACACTGATATTGAAGCTTTCAGTTAATATTTTTTGAAAAATTATATACGTTGAAGTTGAATACGCACAGGAAAATTTATCCCACTATAATACAGTACAACAAACCAGAAATACAAGCTATAAAAGAAAGATCCAATTAGATTTTTTTTTCTATCAGCTCAAAACAACCCTTTCATTTCTATCCCAATTTCTTCCTCCAATCTTTTGGCTTTGGGGGGGTTGGGTGTATCCTCCAGCTTTTCCCTTTCCTAATTGAGAGCCTGCTTTTGCTTCCATTAAGAACTTAGAGCTTACCAGCTTAGTTTTCTCCAGTCATGTTACTTTTGTTCTCTATTGGTTTGATCCAAAGCATGTTAAATCAAAGAACCCACTAAAGATCAAGGAAAGAAAGATTCAGATTTACTTCAATGGGCTTTGGATTTGGTCTTTTGTAACCTGTGCCATGAGTACATGTTTTCTGAGGTCACCCAGCAACCTGTGGGATCAGGCTGTACGTTAGGTACAAAGTGTGGGGTTTGTGCATTGAGTTATATGTTGGGGAGAGGACAGGTTTGATCCACTTGGCTCAGTTTAGTTTACAAACCTTATTAAGGTTTTTGGGTTGATTTTTCCTTGTGTTTCATAATTATATCTTGTTGTAAAGTACATGAATGGAGCTAATACAAGTAGAGCTAAAAGCACAAATGAAAATTCCAGCGGAAATGCCATAGATCCCACAAGGCAATCAGCACCCTCAGCAAGTAAGAGCATGTGTCACAATTCAGGATGTCAGACGTCTGGCTGATCCCTGAGGAAACCCCACAAATTGGAGGAAAACTCGGCACAGAGCTGGCCCAATATTCTGTTGCCTC
Source organism: Natator depressus (assembly GCF_965152275.1). Lineage (NCBI taxonomy): Eukaryota > Metazoa > Chordata > Testudines > Cheloniidae > Natator > Natator depressus. The sequence goes on along the minus strand of NC_134235.1, from coordinate 168,479,561 downwards.
TATCCTCCACCCCCCACTGCCTCCCCACATAGCTGAAAAAATGCCTGGAGTTGTTGTCATTATGTCTTTGAGAGTAAACATGTTCCTCTTCCTGTCGTAAGTCAATCTGCCTTGTCAAGAAGTGCTGTCTTTACTTTCATTCATTCTGCAATATCCTGCTTTACACGTGCCTGGGACTCTGAACTCGAATCATAGTAATGGACACAGTGTCCTAACATATAAACATTTAGATACACTCAGCAGGAAATGTCTTCTCAGTCCTGAGAATATATAACAGGCTAACGATTTACTGTCAGGTAGCTGTCTTGACCACAGCAGGGTGGTGGCTTGCAGCAGACAGATGGCCTTACATACTTATGTCACCTGTGTTTACTTTGATGAATGTATGTGGGATCCCCAGCCGCTATCATTACAGAGTTGTATGGTTTCCTTTGTATCTGATAGTTCTGATAAAATAAGTGTTACTGTTTTTATCAACAAACAAACCGGCCAAAAGGGCTGCATATAGGAGACATCAGAGTCATTATTTTCAATTATCGTCACAAGTGGCTTGCAACATCTCTTTATGTAACTCTTTGTTGTTGTGAGGTTTGTGGTAGGAGCATTTCATTTCAGAGAATGGTTCTCTCCTGGTTGTTTGGTCATAATGACTTTTATCACTTGAAATTTGTCATTAGCTTTTTTTTTTTTTTTTAGTGAAATAGCATTCCTTGTGTGATACTTTAGGTAATAAGTTTTAAAGATATTGAGGGGAAATGTTTGTTTTTAACAGCTGCATTTCACTATGGTGAAGGGCAAGCTGAGTGTTTCCATTATAATATCTGTTTGCCTGGCATTTACAATTTGTCTGTTTTTTTTTAAATTCAGCAAACAGAGGCTGAAGCTTGGTACCTAAATCAACTCAGATTAAGGATGGGAGAAACCTGGGTGTTGAGTAAAACTTCTGGAACTTTACAAACGAAATAAAATGTGGTGCCTGTTTTTCTTCCACGAAAACCATTGCTTTTTCAAGGGCAATTGTTCATAAAAAATCATCAAAAAACATTGCATAATTATTGCAAAATGGAAGCCTGTGTTACGGTATGCAGAGAAATTTGAATCTGAAAGAATTACTTTCCAAGCACTTAGAAATACTGTGTTTTGTCACAGATTTTTGTCTTAAAATTAGAATTCTCAATCAAAGCCTGATGCCATTGCTTGAAAATAAACTATGCTCAAAGATGCATAGGTGAGTCGCTGGGGAAAACAGTGGGAGTATAACAAACATTTGAAAATTAGTTTTCAGCCCATCTAGGATCTTCCTACCCTCACAACCTGACAGCAGCCTAAGTTTCCTTTTGACTTTCAAGATTGTCCAAATGCACAGAACAAAACAAAAAACACCACTACACCCCCCCCCCCCACACACACAGTATCCTGAAATCCATTAGAAACCTCCATATTTTGCGAGATTTCTCATTACAGCTGTAGCATTTTGCCTGGTTTCAATATACATTGCACTTAAAATGGGTTCAGGATCATTCAATCCAGACACAGAATAGAGTAAAAGTTGGTTGAACCTTGATCAACCTTTTGATTCATTACAAACTGAAGTCAGATTAAATGATGAAAAGGAATTTTCAAATGTTGTGGTTTCCTTCCCCATCAAACATTTCACATGGAACTTAGTTTGCACCGAGGGATACAGATCCTGATTGTTGAAAGTCTTCCTAATTAATTATATTTTAGGTTGATGTTACTCAGAAAGAGAAGCATTGTGATTTTTTCCCCCAGTGGATGCACAGCACTATATAAATAGGAATTTGATTTTATTTAGCATAATAGAGTGCATCTGGGACAAAGCTACAAGTAACTAATGCAAATTTATCCTTTCTAAAATTCATATTAGCTTCATTTGTGGGGAATGATGTTGGGGAGGCATTCTGAATATATAGTGCCTCATGATATTCCAGCATGGGGAAGAGTTTCTCCCTCTCAGAGTGTAAATCTGCCGGGAAGAGAATGAATGGCTCCTGAAACCCTAAAGAAGGTGTGACCACTGCTATCATGGCTGATGCACCAATTGAATTGGTGTGCTAGTAGCTAACAGAATGAGATATAGCAGCTTGAACTGAACAGCTAAATCTCTCCAGCTGTAAAATACTTATCCTCTGTGGACTGGGCACATAAAGGAAAACTGTAACACACACTCCCCAGGGGGTTACAAAAGTACTCTCTGGCTTACTCTTTTGAAAGGGAACTCAGAGTAAGTGGAACCAACTGTGTTGTAGGTTCCCTAACACCTATGACAGATAGGTTGGGAGGACAGAACTCTCCCCAGCTACACCCATTTCAACAAGTGTAATTTACTTTTACAATAAATTAAACCTGTTTTTGACCCTCTTTCTTTCACCCACTGAAGCTGTGCTGAGATTCTAACATCTGCTGGGCTCAAGTAGTTTCCACTCCCTCTCAAACTTCATCAGGAAGGAATAGTTTTTCGGCGTGTATGCACATAGCTGGCTTGATACAAGTTTTCTGTCTCCCACAGAGTTCAGTGACTGAATTTAATTTATTAGTTAAAATAATAGTAAAGTATATCATATAGTTAAAGCAAGGGACTGGAGCAAGTGCTCTGCCACTTACCAAAGTAAGAATCCTTTTTACATGAACTCCTTTTTGTATGGCTAGTAATTTGTTTGCAATTGCATTGCTGGCATGACTTTGCTAATGTCTGTACTTGGCCACTAAACGTGCCCGTTGTGTATTGGATGTTTGCAGAAGCCTGTGTAGGCTCAGTGTGACCTGGACATAAGAAAAATGCTCTGCCTTCTTTTCTGACCAATCTACCTATTGAGGCCCCAAGTCAGAGAAAGTGTCCCTATTCAGGAAAGCACTTAAAGATGTTGTCACAGTTAGAGTTGATTGCACATTGCACCCACTTAAGCTTTCAGGCTTCCAGCAATCACCTTTCTTAGTCGGAGACCCATGTCTCTTGTTCTCCAGACTGGGGGTTTAGGCTTGCAGTACCTCTGTACCTCACTTTGATTTCCCCAGCATCTCTTAATGGGGCCCAGCACCTGTGGTTAACCTTTCTCCAGTGGCTACAACAGTGTGCACCACTTACCAACCAGCCTTCACAAAGCAAAATACTTTGTTTTACCCTAAGAATAAAAGCATTACAGAGAAAATATACTAAAAAAATAAATGTTCCTAAAGGGTTACCAGAGGTCTTCCATCAGTCTTATGGTGTCATAGTAAGCCAAAGTGTCTCCACCTTTCTGCAAGGGTTGGAGTCCCTGTTGGACACAAGGTCCTGTCCATTTGCTGGATCAGAAAGAAGGTCATATATCAGTTTAAACTCAGCCTTTTATGCCAAAAGTCCTTTCTTTGTCTGTTGGTCTCTGAAAAACACAGTATATTCAGATCTTCCAGGGGGTGGTACCTCTCTGGAGGGGTTTACAGCCTGAGTAATTCACCTTAATCACCTTTGCCTGTTATAGTTCCTGGAGGAGCTGTGGAGTTGTATATAATCCCTGACCCACAACGATTCAAAACCTTAATACAATATGGTCCCCAAAGAGACTGGATGGAGTTGGATCCCTCTCACAGACGTGTTTAAAGTTGAGAGAGAGAGAGAGAGAGCGTGTGTGTGTGTGTGTGTGTGTAAGTGCTTTCCTGAACCAGGGCTTAAGTAGTTACTAAATATTAAACAGCTGACTTACTACGTGACACTGGGTAAGCCAGTGAACCTCTGTGCTTCATTTGTCTAATTGTCACACCTTTTCTTCTAAAGATCTCAAGGCACTTTATAAATGCATTATATTATAAAGTGCTTTAAGATCCTCAGATGAATTATATTTATTTAAAACAAGAAAACACTGTTGAAATGTCAGCTTTTCTATTTTCTCTCTCCTGTCACCAAGCAAAATACTGTCGTTTACTGACATGTGACTAAGGCTATGTCTACACTACCACTTATGCTGTATAATTTATGTCACTCAGGGGTGTGAATAAGGCACCCCCCTGAGTGACATAAGTTATATTGACCTAAGTGCTGGTCTGAACAGTGTTATGTTGGCGGGAGAGCTTCTCCTGCTGACTTAGCTACTGCCGTTGATGGTAGGTGGATTAAGTAAATCGACAGGAGAGCCTCTCCCCACATCGGCTTAGAGTGGCTACACTAGAGAGCTTACAGCAGCACAGCTGCATCAGTGTAAGCTCTCTAGTGTAGCCATCGACTAAATTTGTTCCTATTTAGGCACAACAAAAAGATAAAATATATTAAAGCTCAATAGAAATAAGACGGGCAAAGTGATAATGAAGAGCCATAATTTGCTGTCACTGTTTGAGCACAACCCAGCCAAAACTAAGCAAGGAATGTTTCTGTTTAAAAATCATGACAATAAAGCCCTAAAAAATACTGACTTTGAAATTCTTAGATTAATTCTGGGGAAAAGAACTTTAACATATATAGATAATTTTTTCAAATAATTCACAAACGTCAAAGGTTTCTGGAGAAAAAAAGTGAGCTAGAAAAATTTCTGTTCTCTTTCTCAGCACCACCTTCCTCCACCTTTTCCTTCCCCCACCCCCACTTTCCATTTTGCCACAAAGCAAAATAAGAGCCAGGGGGAAAACAAAATCAAAAAGAATTCAGTTTGTTGGTTAGAAAAAAAATGAAATTCAAAAATGATTTTTAATTAAATTTAACTTGTGAGAAAAGGCTATTTTCTGAAAGGAAATAATCATTTGATTTTTTTTTACTAGCTCCTAGCACTATTTCTAACAGCATTTATTGACAGATACCTCCTGCCAAGTCCTTGAGGAACAATTCTTCTTCTTCTTCTTTCTTGAGGAACAAAAGTCCTTCCTTGAGGAACAATTACCCTATTTCCTGTGTACATGGACCTACAAACAGGCAAAGAATGAAAAATTCCCATTTCTGAAATGGAAATTGAGGATATTAACTCCCTTATTAGTAACATTCTAGGGCTGCAGGTTTATATACAGTTTTAAAAAAAAACAACTAGTAGCTAAAAATTATATTTGGTAACTTAGTTATTCTGGGCAGGCCCTTAGGAAGCTGTTTTGTGGAAGCATTGATAGTTTTACAAAAAAAAGTAGGAAATCACACTAGATCATTTCCACTGATTAATAAAAGTAAAATCTATGTAAACGTGTTTCAGGGCTTAGCAAGGTTGCAGACAATGCTATTTATAAAAAAACAGCCAAGGTTCCTGAAAAATGGTGTTCAGTGATTACTCGATGCTTGCAAGAGATCTCTTTATTTGGTGTCTGGTTCCAGCTGGCTATGTGTAAGAAGAGAATCACAATGCCCCACCCAGACTCTCTCACTGGGAAGCTCAGCCCTAATATCAGAATGGTCATCAGACAATATGTCATTTTCTAGACTGAGATGCGGGTGAACCATTAAGTAAAACAGCAATCTCTTTAGAAGAATTACTAGCCTTCAATTGCACAATGTGATCTTACATGTTTGAGGCTCCGTGGAGATTTGACCTAAGCTTGGTGTTTGTAAATTACATCACTTTCTTTTTTCTTCCCTAAGAATTGCTGTAAATGGTCCACTTTGCTTTCCAGAACATTTATGTTGGTAGGAGCATCAGACAAAACTGTCTCTTATCTCCATTACTATTCACTTTAAGGCCTTTGGTGTATTCCTTAATCATGGAACGTTTTTACTGCCATGTTGCCTGACTAAGAAAATGCAAGGTCAGGCTGTATAGGGTTTTTTTGTTGTATCTAAAAGATTCCCCAAAACTCTATATAAATATTGCTAGAGTGAGTTAGGGGTTGTCTCAGTTTTGTGAGTTGCCTCAGTTTTCAGACTACAATATAAAGCTGCTGAAATGTATAAACACTATTTCAAGCTTATATCCTACCACTGATTTGAAGTTCAGTTTGAGTGTATCATCTCTGCATTTTCTTCTGTTATGTTCCCAGGAGGGTGAGGATGAAGAGGAACAAAGAAGTTCACAGTATGCAATGTTCATCATGACAGTGCCCCACTCCCCAACCTGGAGCCCCCTCTTGCATCCCAAATCCCTCATCCCCAGTGCCCCCACCCCCTCCCACACCCCAACTCCTTGCTCCAGCCCAGAGCCCCCTCCCACACCCTGAATCCCTCATTTCTGGCCCCACCCTGGAGCCTGCACCCCAGTTAGAGCCCTCACCCCCTCCCACACCTCTACCCAGCCCTGTGAAAGTGACTGAGGGTGGGGGAGTGCGAGCCGCTAAGGGAGGGGGAATGTAGTGAGTGGGAGGTGGGGCCTCAGGGAAGGGGTAGAGTAGGGGGTGGGGCCTAGGTGAAGGGGCAGGGATAGAGTGTTTGGTTTTGTGCGAATAGAAAGCTGGCGACCCTAGGCATAGGTCATTTCTGTGCACTAAATTTTAACCAGCAGTAATAGCAGCTATAATCTAGCAGTCATTCTTTATGTGATGCATACAGTGTTGAAATGGACAAGTACTGATAAAAACTGAGGATTAAACCTGTTTAAACCTTCTAGTTAATTGTCCTGGCACTTCAGAGTGTCTCACTTAAAACCCATATGAAATTGTATATCCCTTTGTAGAGCTACTTCTGCATAGGATGTTTTGGTGAGAATTTTTTTCCATATTACATTACAATTAGCTGCTGTGCGGAAGAAAAGACAGTCCTTGGTAGAATGAGATGAGTGTCTTGTAAATGTCAGTGGAAGATCTGACTGTGATAGTTGCTGGAGCCTAAAACTCTTATGGGATTGTTATTAGAGAAAGGTGACTGAGGCAGGGACATGTCCCTGTGATGAAAGCTGTTAAGGAACTTGTTTTTTTAGACTGTACCCTCTGGAATCTCAATGCCGGTTTCTATAAAGCAAGTTTTCTGTGTTGTGCCAAATATAATGCTCTCAAAGTCGGAGTTCTGTGCCTCTGGATTGCTAGAAATAAAGAAATTAAGGTAGCACTTTGGTAGCGCTTTTCTTTTAAATCCTCTGAAGTGCAATCAAGTTTAGAGAGCTTTTAACGCAGGCATATTTTAATGGTTTTTTGTTCTAAGATATTTTGTCTGAAACAGACCCTTGAGGAAGCAAACTCAAAGACTCTCCCTGCTTTTCTTAGTTGTCTTTTGTTTGTTTTTCTGACAGGCCACTGGAATGAAATGGACTAAGATTGGGTAGGGTGGATTGCATGTGAATAGCTAGAATGCCTTTTGATCTTTCTTATCACACTGAGTCTTAATGTAGTTTTTCTTCTTTTTTTCACTTGTCATCCTGGCAAGCTTCTGAGCTAGAATCCTTTCTCTCTATCTAGGAAAAAAGAATCCTTTTTTGGGGCCCCAATAACTTTCCAAGCTTTATGTTGCCTCTCAGTAAGTGCTCGCTATTGTTGGTATATTCCCTGCAGTTCTGCTTTTACCTTTCACTTATCCTTTTTAGAGTGCAATTTTTATTCCTTTGGCTTAGTATCTGTGAAGCAATTCCACTGCATTTAGTACTCACTATGTAATCAAGTTATACATATGCTGTAGTCAAGGCAGGCTAAAATGATATTTCTGGTTTTCATAACGCTATGGGGTTAAATAACTTAGAACTTCTAAGGTTATTTGAGAACCCTACCCTAAGCTCATATAATACGTTTGGTTTAATATTAATCTTCTAGATGTTTAATATAATATTTCCTTGTATAACATGCTTCCTTTTGTGAGTTATTACATAGTACCTTATTTTATTTAAATTATATTAATATGATTTATATTAATTTAAATTATTTGAATATATACCTATTAAATTAGATCTGAGAAAACATAGAATGAGGCTGTACATAGATGCAGTGTTCTAGCTTGAAAAGTGACTGGGTAAACCACGGCACATAATTACTCAACAGATCCAGTTTCTCCGTGTGCTCATGGTCATATCTGTGTGCTTTATTGTGTCAAGTCAATTTTCCTGGTTTGTATTAATCGTAAAAGTATAAAGCCAATACATATAGGGGAGAAGGAGCTGGAGTCTCTTCCAGTTCAGATATTGGAATTATTAAGTTCCAACTACAGAGCCAAATGCTTCCTTGGGTGACCTCTGGGCAGTCCTCTTGGAGAAAATGGAGTTGAGTTTAACAAACAAATCTCTGTTGCTAATGATGTTGCACAAGCAGGACAGACCCCAGCCAGAGGAGGCAAGTTGTGTTTGTTGCAGTTTGAACATTGTCTTTGTATTTATACACAGGCAATGTTCAAACTACGACTGCCGCAAACACAACTTCTGGAACTTATTGAAAAGAATAATTATGGAACTTCTCCTGATGCCATTTTTGGGGGGGTCAAATTATAATCACACTTAAAATTCCTTTGATCTTTTCTATAGCTCATGCCCTCTTAAGAGAAGGGCAATTCTCTGAAGGTTCAGAAGTTGCACTGCAGGGAGGCATCCAAATGTATGGATGATTATTCTGACTTATCCAGATAGTGAACTAGAACAATGGCATAAGAACAGGCATTCTCATCAGATATTATTGTACTTCCTGAGTTTATTTAGGTTAGAAATACAGAGAAAAGCCCCTCTCAGAATGCAACATTTTATTTTCAGCCTTGATTGAAAGGAGGAAAGGGAAAATTAATAATGGGGAGGGGGATATGTTGAGTGAATCTTTTCAGATGTTAAGATATTGTTAGATTAGTAACTTTGTTGGGATTTTTCCCTATCCTTCCCACACTTTTGGAGGAAGAAATAAGTGATTCCTTTTCCTTCCTTCCCATAATATAAAGATACATCTTGGGTTTTTATGTGGAGATGGGGAATGGTCCAAACTGGTTCTTTCTTTGACATCCTTGTACGTTATAACTTTTAAAAATGATCTTTGTTGCCTTTATTTGGGTTCATTATAATTTACCAATATCTTATTTATAATGAGACAAAAGCTGCTTGTTGCTTGCAAGCATGCCCATGAAAAGTGATCACCATTGTTCTGGTCTTGTATGTGATGTCTGTACATTGACCCACATAATTTTTTACTTTTTTAATTAAAACAGCATTACGTCATGAAACGTCATGTCCAGTTTCCTCATCTTTCCTGCATTACTACTTTCTAACTAAATGTCTCCCTGTAATTTCCACTTGATATCATGGTTCTTTAAGCTTACTATATTTTATTTATACAGACTGGATCTCATCCAGCTGATTTTTGCCCAGTTCTTTGAACTCCCTAGGCCTTTCTGCAGCTTTTGGGTCTGCTAGGATCATTACAGTTCCTCTTAGCTTGATATTATCTATGAATTTCCTCACTGCACAGTATATTATTTTCTTTGGATCTTATCTGAAGATGGTGACTAACCCCGGATGTTTCCTTGACTAGACATAGCAACTTCTTACTCATCTGATGATGTACTATTCCTAACAACCCTTTGTATGGTCTGAAAGTCAACTTGGTGCCAATCAGGCTTTCATGAGGAGCCATACTACAATCTTTTCTGAAATGTTCATACTGTATCAGATTCCTCCATCATTTTAATTTTATCAAAAGAAGTAATCATAGTTTTCGGCATAGTGATTCTTCATTCAAATGAATGCTACTTATTGTTCTGATTTTACTGTTTCCCTTATTTTTCTTGTTTGCACTGATCATCTTTAATATTCAGCTCTCTAGACTTATTCTGATTTCAGATAATTAACAGTAAAAAAATCTACTGTTAACATCCATTGCAACAAATTCAACCATGAATTTAGAAGTATGATAAATTATTGCCTTTGTTAGCGGTTTCACTTTATAGACAAGTTGCATGAAAAATCCTATCCTTAAAAAAGCTAACAAAATTTGTGATCTGCCAGAGGAGAAATTAATGAACGGGACAATCTCTTTATTCAAAGCCAAGAATTTAAATGTGCAGTGTATTTGCCAATAGTTATAAATGGCAGTGTTTTCTGGGGAGCACTCAGACCAGCACTTCAGTTTTTGGTGGGGATAGCAATGGCATCTGACTTGTACTGGAAAGTTAAAGCATAAATGCACATAAGTTTAAAGCGGATTTTCAGCCTTTGCATAGTGGATAGGTAGGGATATTGAGGCACTGTTAAAGTTGACACTGGAGCCTTAAATTAAAATATCCTGACTTTCAAACATTTTAGGTCTTATCAGTTTTGAAAAGGCATCATATTTTCAGTAATATTTAAATTTTTTGTCTTGGAAAAAAATTTGGGGGGCAGGCATATGTCCTATGTTCCTTCATGCCCCTCACACAGAAGGTTAATACAGGAACAGTTGGTGAAAAGATTTATGGGAATAATTTGTGGTTGAAATAGTATGTTACACCAAAAATAGTGTTAATTCCCCCCAGTGGATTTGCCATTATCATTTCAATACAGAACCCTAAAATACAGTTTATTTGAGCATGAGCTTTCGTGAGCTACAGCTCACTTCATCGGATGCATACTGTGGAAACTGCAGAAGACATTATATACACAGAGACCCTGAAACAGTATTCTGTTTCAGGGTCTCTGTGTATATAATGTCTTCTGCAGTTTCCACAGTATGCATCCGATGAAGTGAGCTGTAGCTCACGAAAGCTCATGCTCAAATAAATTGGTTAGTCTCTAAGGTGACACAAGTACTCATTTTCTTTTTGCGAATACAGACTAACACGGCTGTTACTCTGAAACCTAAAATACAGTATATGAGGAAGCAATGCTCTTTCATGTATCATCCATTTCATAGAGTGGACTGTCAGCAAAGATAAAAGCTTCTGCCAGTTTGCTTTACAGAACAGATGCTACGGGATTATGTGATATACAGTATGGCACTCTGAAAATATATCCATCCGTGAAAACTTCATGTTTGCAAATGCTAACTTTGATTGGGATGTCTTCATCCCTCTACTTTCCTAGAGTGAGGCAGTGTTCCCAGTAATCAAGATTTTAACTAGACTGGGCAAACCCATGGGACAGTTTGCTTGCCGCAGGCATCAAACTGTTAACGGAGCACAGTGAATGTTCAGTCTTTTCCTATGACTAAAGATGGAGGATGTGAGGTAAGAATACAGACTTGTAGAGATCCCTATCCACTTCAAACTGACTTTTCAAAATATAAAATCTGCTTTCAAAGCTGTGTTTTATAAAAGGGAATACCTGACTTTGTCAATAAACCTCTTTAGCTCGTGATTTTTTGATGGCTGACACACATTTTTTCAATGCTGCTAATAGTAACTTGTATATTAAAACATAATTTATTTCTACTGGGCTTCCCATACAGAAACCTATTCTTCATTGCACTAAAACCTGTCTTTTCTCATATTTTACTGTCATCTTAGCATAAGATTAAGGCTTTGTCTCCCCCATGATTTAAAATAATCTGTAGTTGTTTGGGGGAAGATAGAGGGTAACAATATACATGCACATTTCATCCTTCATTGGCCAAACACAGTTTGGTTGACTGAGTTCATGTGGACCTCCTAGAGGGTCAGCTGAGGTTGGTGCTAAAAGCTATTGACTGTTTAGCAATGGCTGGAGATGGTTAGATGACCATTTCTCAGCAAGCCAAATTGTTTCATAATAATATAAAGGGCTGGGATCTGACCCTCTCTATCTTTTATTTCATTCTGTACCCCCTTCCTTTCTCTTCTATCACCTGTATGAGATTGACACATCAGTCTTTACCCTCCCCAACGATTAGATTGCAACAGGAACCAAGTTTCACATTGAGCCTTGATACCTAGTATCTTCAAAATTCTGAAACCCAAATGTTCTACTCACTAGCTTCATTTTATGAAATGATAGAGCAGGATTCTTGCATATAAGTATATTTCCTTCTTGATTACAAGAACAAATCAGAGATGCTGTAAGAGATATGTGCACATAGCTGCAACTCAAAACACAACTAACAAATCTTGTTTTAGGCTTCCCTGTTCTAATGGTGTCTCTTAAGCAGTCTTTGAGATAGATCTTCTGCTGCTGTAACCTGGCATAGCTTCACGGAACTTGATGGAATTATGCTGAATTATACCATCTGAGGGTTTGGCCCAATGTCTTTTAGAATCTTAAATAGAACTCATATAAAAGGTGCAAGAATTTATAAACTGGTAGAGTACTTTTGTGCATCCATGTGAGGTGCTACACAAATGATCTATACCAGTGATCTAGCATAGTGTAGACCAAGCTTCTGTTCTCACTTCTAGCTGCATTTTTATGGATGGTTGCAATCTTTCTAATTTGATTCTGTTCCTCTCCAGTTATCGAGTATCACTGAAAGTAAATGTGACTATTTCACAGTCCTGAGTAGCTTCTGCATACTGACACTATTAAAACACACACTTGCATCCCATGAGTATTGAAGTACTCAGGAGAAGATAGGTTGTACATGGTGCTTCAGCTTCCCCAGGCTTGTGAAAGATGGAGTACAGCATCTGCAAAATCTGAAAATACACATCTAATTAAAACTAGACACCTTTAAATCCTTTGCAGTGTTCAATAGCAAAGGATTAGAGAAGGAAGAGGATTGGGGGGGGGGGGATCTACCTTCACCCTCCAGGGGGGAAAAATAAAACAACAAATCTTTAGTTTCACGGGGATAAATGGTAATGAACTTATCTTTGAACATGCGCACCTGGTGTTAAATTGTAATGCCTCTTGAAATGAGTGCAAGATGACTATAAAACACCTGAATTCCTGAGGAAAGGAAAAGGCACAATGCCAAAATACAAGGTATCGTCATTTTGCTTATTTTCAGTGACAAAAGCAGTTGAGAGACATGCTAGAGGCTGTAATCCAGAAGGGTAAACAAAACACTTACTCAGTATTAATTTTAAAAGCTTCAAAACACAAGGAGTGTTAGACACTTATAAAAGAAACTTTAATTGGATTAACTACTGATCAAATTTCACATTTAGAGGACTTAAAAAAATTGAAATAAATGATCTGGGGCAAAAATTGCGGGTTGGACTATATGACCTCCTGAGGTCCCTTGCCACCCTGATATTCTATGATTCTATAAAATTGCAGTTCATCTACAAGTGGGAGTGATCAGCAAGGTGAAATAAAAGCAAGAATGCCACCTTGTACATCAGGAATAAGGACAAAGTATAAATAAAATGACTGGTTTGTTGGCTTGGCTGGGCCACTGGTAGGTAATGTGCTAAGAAGGCAGATGTCATTCTCTCTGGTTTTCAGAGAAACTTCAGGACTATGTCATGATGCTCCAGACAACGTGGAGTTGTTGCTTTTCAGCTCATTCAATTACCACTTAAAATGACTAAACCTAGAAACAGCAAGTATTTGCTGTGAATGATGGTCATAAAATCACTGAGCTTCAGTCTTTTCAGTAGAAATGGGATCAAACTACAAAATGTGTATTTGGATCCAGGCTTCAAGTAGCCTATGGTCTTGGCATGTTTAGATCTGAGGGTCTGGGTCACACAACTAGCAAGACTGGACCATTTGCAGAACTCAGGCCTAACATGCTTTTGTTCAGTTTTCCAAAACCCAGAAAAAGAAAACACTGTGTTTACATTCTGTGTCTGTTTCAGTAACCTCACTCATATTTTAGTTTCTAATCCAACATCGAGATCCACTCATGCAGATACCCACACCTGGGTAGGAGTGGGATGTGACCACAGTCTTGCATCAATATAGAATATAGGAAATCCACTAAAATTAGTTGAGGAAGAGAGTAAAAGCAACCTTTGCAAAGGTCTGAAGTTAAAAAGATTGCTATATGCACATTTCATTCATGTTTTATATTACAATTGACAATATTTGCACCAAAACAATACATATTTTCCAGAAACAGTAACAATGCCTATGCTGCAATAAAATATTTAGAAAACTGAGATACCATGTTAAAGCACCGTCAGAATATGCTCACAGATTTTGATTAATTTTAAATCAAATCATTTTACATGCAGATCTAATTTAAAAAAATCCTCTCTTCTGTACACAACATCCAAATAGTTTAGTCAACTAGAGATACTTGCAGGACCAGATTATTTGCTCAGTTATGCTATTTAAAACATAGAATGGCATTACTCTGAGATTACATTAGAGTACATGTGATCAGAGTCTGACAGAGGGACCTTCACATCAAAATTATCGTAATCTGAAAGCCTGAAGAACTTGAAGACGGGATACACAAACCCTGAGGAGGCAGAAGTGGCTTCTGACCCTTTTCTAGAGGGAACCATCTGGATGAGCTATGGTAGACATCACACAGATGTGCTAACTCTGTCCAGCTCAGGAAGTTAGAGTACTTGACCTTGGTGGGGGAGGGAATTTTGAGCTCTTCTTTTGAGCGTTAGGGCTGTAAATAATCATTTTCATCTTCAGATTTTTAGAAGATCCCTTTAACATCTGTGTCAAGGTTCCTTCCTTACTCTGAACTCTAGGGTACAGATGTGGGGACCTGCATGAAAAAAACCCTAACCTTATTTTTACTAGCTTAGGTTAAAACTTCCCCAGGGTACAAACTATTTTACTTTTTGTCCCTGGACTTTATTGCTGCCACCACCAAGCATCTAATAAATATAACAGGGAAAGAACCCGCTTGGAAACATCTTTCCCCCCAAAATCCCCCCAAGCCCTACACCCCCTTTCCTGGAGAAGGCTTGATAAAAATCCTCACCAATTTGCGTAGGTGAACACAGACCCAAACCCTTGGATCTTAAGAAAAAGGAAAAAGCAATCAGGTTCTTAAAAGAAGAATTTTAATTGAATAAAAAGTAAAAGAATCACCTCTGTAAAATCAGGATAGTAAATACCTTACAGGGTAATCAGATTCAAAACATAGAGAATCCCTCTAGGCTAAACCTTAAGTTACAAAAAGACACAAAAACTGGAATATGCATTCCATTCAGCACAACTTATTTTATCAGCCATTTCAACAAAACAGAATCTAACACATATCTAACTAGATTGCTTACTAACTCTTTACAGGAGTTCTGACCTGCATTCCTGCTCTGGTCCCGGCAAAAGCATCACACAGACAGAGAGAACCCTTTGTTCCCCCCTCCCCTCCAGCTTTGAAATTATCTTGTCTCCTCATTGGTCATTTTGGTCAGGTGCCAGCGAAGTTGTCTTAGCTTCTTAACCCTTTACAGGAGAAAGGGTTTTTCCTCTGGCCAGGAGGGATTTAAAGGTGTTTACCCTTCCCTTTATATTTTTGACTATCTGTTTTCAAAATTCTAACCTTTTTAGCAATTCAAATGCTGAACATTTTTGTCCTGACTGATTCATCAGTAACATAAGTAGAAAGGGAAAGGACACAGATTTGCACACAGTGCATAGACACTGCACAGGGTGACCAGAAATTAGTCACTGAAATTAGATAATGCACTGTGACATTGTGAGCGAGGCTGTTCTTTTGACAGCTCAGTCTAAAATATGGTGCAGTATGTTGTAAATGCATGTTATTTACTTTTGCTGAATAAAATTGGCACATCTGTGGTCCATGTCATTTCTGAAACAAGACTGCCAAGCTTTGAGTGACAGGTAACAGATTACCTCCTCTTAAAAGTGCTGGTGCAATGTATGACTGAGAATACCCTGAGGGCTAAGGTGGTACAGGAGGTTAATCCACTTGGTAGCCTTTACCTCTGGAGAACTGAGTTTAGGTCACAAAAAGTGGGAATGAGTTTGGTGATTTCATCCTAGTCCTTTATCAGTATAATACAAATAACCACACTGAAGAGGCAAATTGGCAGGCAGTGCTCAAGAGAGGCTCAGCTAGCATAGCAGGCCATGCTGCGGGTCAGAAATGAGGTGTATTAGGAGAGGTGTATGGGGAAGTTTGTCGTCTGGCTCTTGTACTAGGTAACTCTAAATAGCCCTGTTAGCTCATCTCTCTTATGAGCACCACCGTTTAACTTCCTGAAACCACAATATATCTGCTATTATGTACTAAGTGGGGGAAGAACATTTAAAAAAAAAACAATTTGAATATTAACTTTAGATACACGGGTCACCATTTAAATAAAAAGCATTTGCTTATAAGTAATAGATTTTAAGGCTTGAAGGGCCATTGTGATAATCTGTTTTGACTTCCTACATAACACAAATAAAGGAATTTCGCCCAGTAATTTCTATATGGAGCTCATAATTTCTGATTGAGCTAATCACATCTTTCAAAAAGACATCCAATCCTTGATTTAAATACTTAATATGATGGGGAATCCACCACCTCCATGAGTAAGATGTTTAGTGGTTAATTACCCTTTTTCATAAAACTGTGCACATTATTTGTAGTCTGAATTTGCCTAGCTTTAGTTTCTAACCACTAAATCTCATTATGCCTTTTACTGCTAAATGAAAGAAACCTCTGCTATCAGAAATCTCTCCCCATGTAGCTACCTGAAGACTGTGATCAAGTCATGTCTTAACCTTCTTTTGTATAAGCTAAATAGATTAAGCTTCTTCACTTTCTCTCAGATATTTTGTCCAGACCTTGAATCATTCTTGAACATTTTCCAATTTGTCAACATCCTTTTTAAAATGTGGGTACCAGAACTGGACAGAGTATTCTAGTAATGGTTTCATTAGTGCCAGACAGAGAGGTAATACCATCTCTATTCTAATAGATGTTCCCCCAGTCACACAGTCAAGGATTGCATTCGCTCTGTTAACTGCAGCATCACAATGGGAGATCATATTCAGTTGGTTATCCATCATGACTCTAAATCCTCTACAGAGTCACTGCTTTCTGGGATACAGTGTCCGTCTGGTAATTATGACCTATATTCTTTGTTCCTAGATGTAGACCTTGTTTTAGCTGTGTTTGAAATGCATGTTTTTCAAAGCAATCCAGATAGATCTATAGAGCTAGCCTGTCCTTTTCATTATTTATTAACCATTCCATCAATATTTGTTGTCACCTGCAAACTTTATCGGGGTAATGATTTTATATTCTCTTCCAGCTCATTGATATTGAATAGCATTGGGCTGAGAACAGATTTCTGCAGGATCCCCTAGAAACACTCCCTTTGTATGGTGAGTCTCTGTTTCCAATTAAGTTAGCCAGTTTTAATCCATTTAACATATGTTACACTGATTTTTATATCGTGTGGCAGAGCTCCAGCTTTGCCTCGGGGGGTCCTGTGCTTCTAGGCAGTTAGGGCTTGCCTCGCAGGTTTGCTGTGACCCTCAATGTAGCCTCTCTCCCCTACTGGAGGCAAGGGTTACAGCTTACTGAGCCACCTTCGTCATAGGCCAGTCAATGGGTTTGGTGTAAGAGCCCTCTTTAGTCCCTGTCTTCCTACTCAGGGAGCGTTTGTGTAGAGGTGTGGGGAAGGTTGGGGGGAACCCGGACCCCCCCTCTTCTCCAGGTTCCAGCGCAGGGACCCTAATGGCACTGGCAACAGGTAGTTTTCCTGTACTACTTTCCTGGGCTACTTCCCCAAACGGCCCCTCTTAGCACCCTCCTTGGTACCTGACCTCGCTTGCTCTCCCGGCTCTTTCACTGCGCACCTTCTTTCTCCCCGTCTTCCCACAACACACCTTATTACTCCCAGCTCCTACCAGCCGACGTCGCTGAAGGAGCTTCCTTTTAAACTAGTCCCAGCCGGTTCCAAATGGGCTTCAGTTGATCTGATTAGCCTGTTTCCCGTTCTAGTCCGTTCTTAATTGGTTCCAGGTGTCTTATGGAGTTTGTCTGACTTAATTACTTCTAGCACCTTCCTGACTGCTCTGGCCCCTGCCCTGGTCACTCAGGAAACAAAAAACCTATTCATCCAGTGTGTTTTCCTTCTACCAGACTCCTGCACCCAACTGGTCTGGGTCTGTCACAATAGCTACCACTTAGTGATATGACAGTAATTTTCACCCATGTTTAGAATAAGCATCTGTGCAGTATCTATTGGCAAATTGACTTTTTATTAGCAATTACTTTGTGTTTCTTTATATTTAATAAACATAGGTATTGCAAATTATTGCATTCCTCCCCACCCCCCAAGTAAGGACTGAAAGATTAAGTTGTGTGTCTATTAGTCCAAATGTCTATACATTGATATTCCTCCCACCGTGATGGGAGGTGGAATAGTCTAATGGATAGGGCTCTGGAATGTGAGTTGGGCAGAGCTGGATGATAAACTTTTCTCCCCTCCCATGAAAATTTCCAGATATTAAAAAAAACAAAACATTGCTGCATCTGGGCAAAGACCCCCAACATAGCCATTACACTTATGGTTAGGACACTGACCTAGGTTCAACTCCATCACCCAAATTAGACAGAGCAGGTATATGAATTAAGGTTGCCCACAACCCAGGTAAGTGCCCTAACCACTAGGCTATTGGCTCTTCTGGGGTTTGTAAATTTCTATAGATATTTGTCTATATTCCATCCAGCACCTGTAAGAGTTTTCCAGTTAAAGTTTTATCTAAACTGGTACTTTCCCACAAAAAAAGTTTTGACAATCCGGCATTTTCTGACAACAAATATATCTTTTTTGGCAAATAATTCCCAACTACCTCTCATTGTGAGATCGGGATTGTAATCCCAGATCTGCTATTAATCTGTTATGTTACCTTGACCTTAATTGCTCTGTCCCTCTGATTCCTGTCTTGGCCTTTGTTTGTCTTGTCAATTTCTATTGTAAGCTCTTTGGGGTAGGAACTGTCTGTTACTATGTATGTGTACAGTGGCTGTCACAAGGAGGCCTTGATATCTGTTGGCTTCTAGGTGTCTGTGTAATACAGATTAACAACAACAAAAGTAATAGTGTCTGAGGAGATGAAAAGAGCATAAATTAACAAACATTTTGTTGTTATCCTGAGTTTACGAGAGTCCAAAACGAGGATTTGATAACAAACCAGCACACTAACTCAGGAGCAGGATAAACTCAGAGCATATTACTAGTGATTATTACAGTAATACAAATAGTGCCTTGGATCCCTAGTCATGGACCATGATCCCATTGTGCTAGTTGCTGATGAAACACAGAACCAAAAGATGGTGCATGCCCCAAAAAGCTTACAATCAAAGGATAAGATAAAAGATTGATACAGACAGACTGGCAAGGAAACAAGGTTGGTCAGCATGCTAGTCAGTGGTCTCAGAATATCACCACCCAAATCTCTGTCAAGTTTTTGTAGGCATCACAGCAAAAAAGTTTTAAGGAGGGATTTGAAGAGGATCATGAAGTAACTATGCGGATGTTGATGGAGAGTGCCTATTAAGCATGGGGGACAGATTGGGAGAAAGCACACAGGTGCTGGTTTGAAAATTTAACAGGTGAGCAAGGGAGGCTGGTGGTATGGGTTGATCGGGGGCAGAAATTGATACCTTGATAGTGAATGAGAGATGATGGCTAGGGTGGAGATAGATTGTGAAAGGCCTTGAAAGAGAACACAAGTAGTTTGTTTGATATCATAAAGAAGAGGAAGAATACACAGAGATTGATGACATGAACAAAGCAACGGGCTAGGAAAAACGATCTCTGCAGCAGCAATCTGAAAGGATATGAGTGAGGTAAGATTGCATTTGCCAAGGCCAGAAAGGAGGATGATGTGAGACAATGACAGCCTGGACAAGAGTTTTAACTGTGCGGATGGGTAGGAAAGGTGATAAGAGATGGGTCTTGCATGTATCTCATTTGAAGTTACATATGTGTGTGCTATAAAGAATGTTCTTACCTAATGTTTACAAAACTCAGTCTTCAAATGCCCTATTTTTAAAGTCCCTTTGGCTGTCACAACCCATATCTCTTCTGGAGCTTCCTCCTCCTCTCTGTTCTGCATCCTGCTCCTCTAGCGCTCAGTAACCTTTCACATGCTACTAGGAGTCTGCAAATAAAAGGCCTGATGAGACCTCTCCTGATTCAGACCAGCTCTCATGCAGTCTTCCACTCCTCTTACACTTTCAAAGTCTTCTGTGCTCACCTTTTATGTGATTAACCTGATTTCCTTAAAATCCTTGTGGCTCCCACAGCAACAGCGCCGTAATAAGAACCAGGATGGTTATATAGCAAGTTATGCCACTTGGAAGTGAGTTTCTCATCTTTTTTCTCGATGAACTCCACATTTTGTCTGTTTTGCACTAGCTTATCTACAACTGGCGACATCCTATGACATGACACATACAGATCCATGGCTCACTCTGAATGCAGACATCTCCCTTTATCAGTTTTAGAGGAGTGCAACTGGATGAAAATTGGCACACTGTTGCTCAAGGTATTAGCAAAAAAGCAAAATCCAATTTGTTCCTGGAAGGTCTATTTTGTCAGTCTCCTTCCAGTATGGATTTAGCTAAAGCTGGAAAAATCTCTACTGTCAGATGAGATGGATTACTTTCAGTTCACACATTTGTTATTGCATTTAAGGAGCAAAATACACACTCAGGATTAAAATGGTGTTTATTGACTGCAGGAGCAGAATAATAATCTTAGTTTTTCGTTATGCAAACAAATTAATCTGCAGTTAATGTTTGCTTTTTTCCATCCAATATCTTTTAAAATGGTTTATTTAAAAGAACCCCCTTGCTCAGACTTTTCAGACTGTATATGCTAACCAGTGCTGTCACGCCTATTTTTCTCAGACTTGAAGCAATAACATTTCTCACTGTCTTATTGTCAGACAGGGGCACCTGTCTATGTTTGACAACAAAACGTCTGTCATCCCTTCTGTCTGATGCTGCGCGCCACCCTCTTTCAAACTCTTTGCCCAGCTGCAGCTTTCATTCACTTCAGTACTTTTGCACGTCCAAAATCTCGGCTCTACCTCTGCATCAACATAACTTGTTAGGCTTAACGTCGGCATTTCTTTTTCTAAGCCAAAGGCAATCAGAGGCGGCATTCTTAAAAAGGAAATAAAATACAAAATGGTTCACATTTTTAATAAAATGCCGGAAGCACAATGGAGTTTTTCATAATTTTATTTCAGTGGCCACTTTAAGGCACAGGCTTGTGTCTTTACATCTCCAGTGTGCATCCCTCTAACCCCTGGTGGGGCTTTTGTGGAGCCAGAAGCCATGGAGGCACCCTCCAGAATGGGAAGGGAGATCATGGACTGGAACAGCTGAAGCAGTATTCCATGTGCTCCTCTTTCCCCTACCTCCACTTTACCTGTGGCAGGTGGGTGCTGCTGCTAAAGTCCCTGCTTCCTTTTTCCCCTCCCTCTTCCTTGTGCTGCATGGTGTGGTGGGGGAGAGAGTTACATGATGTGTCTCTATCCAGCCTCTGAAGCTTGTCCCACCCACCACTGCTGCTGTTATTGGCCAGTGGAGGTGCTATGGGGCTGGGTGAGTAGCTCCTGTTTAGTGGGGGGGAGGGAGAGAGGGTGATACAGTTTGCTTCATGGGTGGGAGCTATGGCAGGCTTCTTGTTTCAGTTCTTCCCTTCCCACTTTTAATCTAGTTGCTGGATCTCTTAAGATGCTGGAGGGAGAGGCTGATCGACAGTTAAAGGGTCTGTATATGGCTAAAGTGGCAAACTGCTGTGTCGGTTTTTCACCTTCCACTTAGCATCCAGGAGTTCAGTTTCTTGGGGATTTAAGTTACACTTGCTTCAATTTTGGTGGGTCCCAAGGTTGTTCATGGGTTGAAAGAGTTAAAAATAATAGTTAAAAAACTAGTGTGTTGTTTGGGCATTGGCCCTGGGCATGTAAATGGCATGATGAGGTGGTGCATCTCTGTCCGTTGTAGCCTGTGGCTCTTTTGGGACTCCCAAGCCTGAGGGAGTAGAGGGGGCAAGGTTTTAATACTCTGTCACCATTAGGTTTACAGTCTACTGGGGACATTGGTGCAACTGGAACCACATTGCTAGGTAGTTTTATGTGGTTTTCTTCATATCAGCTAAGTATTGATGTTGAAAAAAGTTGCGGCATCTTCATTTTACCAGATTATGGTGTCTGTGTCTCATTGTTTGCATGTCCAAATCAAGATATTCTTTGCTAGTTTGTTCTTTATTAGTGTAAATAAGGGTGGCAATAGTGTGTTTAGTGACAATTCTGCAATCTAACACTTCAAGCCATGTGGAGCTGATTGAAATATTGATTACTAAATTCCTTTGACATATCAAACCATGTGGGTGAGCATATGTGATGTGAGTTAAATGCTTAGTGTTTGCACAATGCCCACAAAACGCCTCTTAAATTAAGGCTTAAGCAGGACTCACATAGTATATTATCAGCCTACAGTTCTGTTAGCTCTCTGCATGGGGGTGAATTTCACGTGTCATGCACTTACCTGCCACAATTCTGTGGGAATGCCAGTAGTTAATTCTGATTTGTTGCTTGCAATCAGGAAAATATTCCTTGGTTCAGAGAATTGTAATCCAAGAGAAATCCTGTACTGAATTAAGTAAGGCCGCTTAAATAGAATCTCTGGAATGACACTACTGGTTTACAAAGAGGACAATGTTTTAAAATAATAAGTCCTATCATTGTTCATTTTCTTGCTATTTATTGGGATGAACTCATTTGGCATTAAATGTGAATTTCATACTCATCAGTACATTAACTGGATAGGATTTCCACTCTAAATCCCATGCTGATTATTGTTCCTTTTATTTTACAGCATACAACACAGAGCAATATGGTAAATATAAACACTAGCATGTGCCTAACCAATGACAAAGTCATAGATTATTAAATGGACATTACTGATTTAATTATAGCCTGGAAGAATGCATACATCTCAAGCAGAAATGATTACCTACAGATGAGATAACATGGTGATTATCATGTCTACACCATCACTTATATTGAATTTATAAACACATTATGGATGATATATTAAAATGTGATAACAGTAAATTGTCATTATAATGTATGTCTAATACATGCTCACAGACATGCCCTTTGGAAGGAAATACTACTGTTACGGCTGTAGTTTTAATGCCCGTTAGTATTCATAGTAATGAGGGGTCTTACATAGCACTTTTCTTATTCAGAACCATTAGGTAATTAATCTGTAACATCTCTGAGGTTGATGAATTCACATGAAAACACATCTTGGGCTTGTATGTGGAGAGAGGACAGAGGGTGGGTGGATAGTGGGGTGGGGGGGGTAGGGTGTGTGAGAAATGGGGGGGGGGGCTGGATAGTGAGGGAGGGTGGAAAGGGAAGAGTTTGTACATGTTGTAGGATAGGATGGGTGCATTAAAAATGAGGTAACCACATGACCTTATTTTTGTAACTTATGTCCTCCAATCCTTGTCTGAATTGTTTTATGAAGCAGTGGCCACACCTTTTGAGCATGGCACAAATAAAGAAATTTAAAAAAACAATTATTTTAAAGATGAGGAAACTGGAACAAGGTGGTTTAATGACTTGCTCCAGTCCCCAGAAGGATTAATTGCCAAAGCTCTGATTAGAACAGATGTTCCTGCTTCTTACACTCAAACTCCTACTCCTTGCACCATGCTTCTAATTCCATATTAGACTGCATTCAGGGGGGGGGGAAATGATAGAGAAATCATATAGGGTTTTTTAACCATCAGTTCTTTTTGGCTTATGGAAAGGAGAAAAGCAAAGGGAGAAAAAATGGTACTGCAATTGTAGCTGACTCTATTTTTTCATAAAATCAAAGATTTAAATCCTATTTCCCATGGCAACAGTGCCTTGAATCTATGATGGAAAACACTGTCTTGCATGAACATGTGATCTGGGTTTCAATGTAACTGATATATATATATTTTAGTAGGAAGGAAATCTCTAATGGGGATGGGAGAATTTCAGAAGGTTGAACATTTCAGGTCAGATAGGGTTCAAAACCGATGGGTTTTTAGCTGAACTTTTTGTGAGCTGCCTGAGCCTTTCCCTGCTGCCTGCCCACTGCCTGAGTCATTCACTTCAGCTCTCAGTAGCAGGGAAAGGCTCTGATGGTGGGGAAATGCAGGAGCCTTTCCCCGGTGCTTTCCCTGGTCTTTCCCTGCCGCAAGGAAAGATTCCAGCTGCAGGAGGCAGCAAGGTATTGCATTGCTTAAAAAAAATACCCACAACAAAAACATTCCCTCCCCCCCCCCCCCCCCCGCAAAAAAAATAGCCACATAGATGTGGGAGGTTGGTTGTGCAAGTAGAGAGCCGTGTAGGGTACATACTCACAGGGTTCAGGCGTGTCATTAACTCTACTCACCTAAGCACTGCCTCACCATCTACCCTGCTAATTATACCCATGCTAGGGGGAAGTAGTATATGTACTCTGCATGCCATTGTAAGGAATGTACAGTGTAGATGTACCCACAAGTGATATGTTGTGTGCAACTGAAAGTAGAACCTCTCAGCTGGTATGTACATTACCACTACATCTGTATGTGTCTGTTTTCTTGATCGCTGTTTCATCATGTGGTGGTAAGTAATTTCTATAAAAACTTTTAGCACTATAATATTGGTAAACTGTTTGGACCCCGTTTAAAATGGTCTCATGCCCACGCTCACTCCTTTACAGGATCAGCACCTTTGTGACTACTGGCTAGAAAACTTCTCAATACAAAGATGTACCCAATGCATTTAGGTAGAGAGGTGTAACTATGGCATAATACATACTCATAGTTACCAGTCTGGACAGTCTGTACTACTTGTCTCCTAATTGTTAAACTACTGATTCCCAAACTTGGAAGGCTGCCTTAAAAACAACTTTTTCACTACTGCTATTTCCAGGAGCAATCTGGGATGTGCAGGTAGCTTTGTTTCATGCTAAATTATGTTGGTGGATCAGCCCAGCAGAGAACATCCCCAGGATCAAGGGAGTGCCAGTGTAGCTAAACACTTTGTACCTTCACCCTTTCACGGCTGCTATACGTTCGTTGGCTGCAACTGAGGTTTTGACCCCTAAATTTCATAGAAATATTTATCTGTAGATGTAGATATGGGTGATGAGCAGCTTATTTGAAAATGAAACCTTTGAAATGACTTTATTTTGTGTCTGATTACTTTAATTGGAGTGAAGTGGCCTTAATTCTGATATCTTCAATTGACATGAGTATGGTACTTGTATTTCTGCATAGCACCATAAACAACAAATTGCACTGTATTCATCACTTTATACACATGTTTGTGTTTGGTTTTTAATCTGCATGTATCTAGGTCTGATTTATATCTTGTTTCTGTGGAATTACCTTGATTCTCACCACTGTGAAATCAGAATCAGTCTCACAGAATTTGTAACACAAAGTGGAGGGTGAATATGGCATAGATAATATATCAGTTGGTCAGTGCTTTTATTATTCCCATAGGTTATCTGAATAAGCACAGAGAATACTTATTTCCATATGACTTCCTGTCAGGGATACTCTATAAAGCGGTCTATAATATTTTAAGTGAAAAATCATATGTTTTAATACTCTAAATTAATATACTGTACCCCAGTTTCTAGAAAATGTCATTCTTGTGCAACCACATGTCTGTTCTGTGGGCCCACAGTATACAATGTGGTAGTATTGTTTTCATCTTTAATATCCCTCTCTCTTATAAAATCATAGAATCAATCATAGAACTGGATGGGACCTCAAGAGGCCATCTAATTCAGTACCCTGCACTCATGGCAGGACTAAGTATTATCTAGACCATGCGTGCGTGCACACAAAATCTGAATGCATTAAAATTATGCTAATTCTTAATAGTATTCCATAATATAATATAAATACAATTCAATAAATGTACACTATTTTCCCAACCATTTCCCATACTTATGACTGCGGTTGCAATTTATGAGCCTACCAGCACTGAGCCATTGATTTAATGGGATAGGTTATTGTCATATAACCTGATGTTCAGTGTCCTCTTCTAGTTGCTGGCCCACAGAGGGCATGAATGTTACAACTACAACCTGGAGTTATTCCTTCACCTCTCGTGATAGAGGCTCATACATTTTTAGTCTGGTATTGTATGATGTCCCAATGAGCCAGTCATGCAACGTTACTCAACCTGTCTTCAATGTTAATAATTTTTAAAGCATATCTGTTTGAGTGCCCATGAGTTCGGCTCCACCTGTGGAAATAACTTATGCATGTGCTTAACTTTAAGCACGTCAGTAGTCCCACTGACTTCAGTATAACTGCCCATGTGTTAAACATTATGTTTGTCTTGAAGTGCTTTTCTGGATCAGTGTCTTAATTCTAAACTGGGCCCTTGTCTGTCACTGTGTCTGTCAGGATCCCTGGATGTTCAATTTTCTGATTCTACTGTCCGTCTCTTTTATCTGAGTATGCAATGCCAGTATTGCAGTCTTAGGCTCCATCTTAGCTTGGAGTTAGGGGTGTGATTCCCAGCTTGCATAGACATACTTGCATGAGCTCTCATTGAGCTAGTGCACTAAAAGTAATAGTGTAGCTGCAGTAGCGTTGAAAACAGACGAGCCACCCTGCGCATGTACCCACAAGATTCACGCGGGTTCGTATTCGGGGAGGCTAGCCTGTGCTGCTGCTTGCCCCTTCCCGCAGCTACGCTGCTGCTTTTAGCACGCTAGCTCAATGAGACCTAGACACAAGTGTGGCTTCTCAAGCTGGGAATCACACCTCCAGCTCCAAGTGTAGACATAGCTTTAATGTTTGTCCTTCAGAGGGGTAGTATCATCTGACTCATTGGTACGACGTACCAAGTTATGTGCATGTAATTTGCTTCTGTTAGAAAACTGTCTCTTCTCCAGAAGTGTGTGATTACACAGATGTTTTGTTGAATTGACATCTAGAAACGTTGAGTACAAATAGTTGCACTATATACATCTGAAACCACTAATTCACACCCTTTCAACACATATTTTGACTTAAAAAATAATACAAGGGTTTTCAGCAGCTATAACAAAACATTGTGCTATGATCCCATTAGATTTCATAAGCAAGGCAGTGTTTGGATCAGGTCAGTACTTGGAGTGGAGACTTCTAGAAAGAAACAGGTTGCTAGGGCATGATGTTGATGATTCAGTAGAGGGAACTCATTCTCCTAAACCAGGACTCAACAACAGCAGCATAGTGTTTAGGGGACATTGAGCAGCTGGAGATGATGTTTTCTGGCTGAAATACGAAACTGAGGCCCTGACCGTTTCTATTTGCGCTAGAGAGTTCCCACTGTACTTTTGTAAAATTAAGATTTTTCAATCCTAATATCCTGTCTAGATTCAGGTTTGGGTATTTATTCTACCTTCTTAATCCTTTTTCATTTCCTGATCTCAACTATTGTCTAATATTGCTCTGTGCTATTGAACAGTAGTTCCATTTCATGCTAGAGATGGCTGCATTTCAGTGGCGATAAGTGATCCCATGATTCAGTTTGCATATAATTTTGTAGTTGAAGTTTGTACACCTCTCTGAGATCCTTTGGAAACAAAGGTGCTATATGAATGTAAACTATTGCTGTTCCCCATGGCAGGAATGTTATACTGGTCACACCATGTATGTCTGATCTGGAGACAGTTTGTCTTCTCTGAAGAAACAGAAGCACTGAATGCCAATTACTTTGGAACATTGGTCCCAAAGACCTTATTCAAGCCTCTCTTCTTCAGATTATATAGATTCACTGTCTGATGGCTTATAATTATCTAATGGATCAGTTGTATGTACCTGAGAGATCACACTGTTGTTATTAAATTCACCGTGAACAATGTGCTTCCATTATATGTTATACATGTCCTTTTGAGCCCCAGAAATTTGTCAGCCAAAACAAATGTGGCAAAATCATGAAGATCTTAGCTTTTCAGGTGGACCAACAGCAAAGCTAGTTCCACTGGATTTATTTTGTAATTGTAGACATAATGCACTTCTACATTGTATCACCCATCTGCTGACTGATTCATTCTTCTAGGCTGACAGAGATTTAAAATGTAAAAGATTCCTGGTCTCTGAGTTGCTCTTCAGAGAGCAGGATCCTGGTACATTTCAGCACCTTTCAGGCTTACAATAACAGTATCAGCCAGCAAAATGTAGGGATAGGATGATATGCATGCATAGGTCTGCAAATTATGACAAAGCTGGTTGATCTGTTTCTGGTTGATAATTTTTTTTATCAAAAAGGGGAAAGGAAAATAAAGTAAAAATCTTAATGAAGCAAAATGTTTTAGTGTGTGCACCTTAAAACACTGAATATATTAACAGAAAAGTGAGACAAACATGCATTGGAAACAAGGAGAGACTTTATGTAGGGGTGTGTCTCCCACATCCCAGGTAAGGAGCCTAACCACCGGGCTCAAAGTTATAAGGGAGGTTCTCCTCCTCCTCCTATGCCCCTTCCCCACCAACTTTTTTGCAAAAAAATGCCTAAGACACCTAATTCCAAGAGAGGGTTTGCTGCTGAGAATCACAAGCAGAAGGCGTTGCCTCCCTGCAGCCCCAGACATAGCTGCTTATCTCCATGAGGGGGCAGGGCTTAGCATACACCCCTGTCATCAGCATCTCCCACTGGCAGTTTTAGGCAACTCCTGGACCTCAGCTAGTGTGCAGGCTTTGTGAATCACATTCTAGGCACCTGTCTCTCCCAGTCTATTGTATAAGGAATTCTAGGTGCCTGACTGAAGCTTTGTGATTCACAGTTTGTTAGGCGCTGAGATGCTCACTGTCACAACGCCTAAGTCCTTTGTGAATCTGGGCCATAATCAATATTACTATGGTGTCAACTGTAGGAATGCTCTTTGTCAAAATATATTTTACAATACAATAAATATTTATGCAGAAATGTGTCACGCTAGTGAACATTTTAAATTCATTTTGAAAATACAGCTTAATCTTTTATTTTCATTTGTCATATTTTCTTCATGGGAAGCAAATGTGACAAGGTTTTGTGTGTCTGGGTATTTCTTCTTGTAACCATAATTACTTTCACATAAACTATTGGCTTCTGTTGTCATTCTCAGATGTGCCGAAGTGTACCAACTATCGAGAAACCTGTGGAGGAGAGTTAATGGGCACTGACTGATTTACTTCTACTTCTACTTTTATCCATCTACTGGTCTCTCTCTCTCTCTTTCCACCCCAGCC
Source organism: Natator depressus (assembly GCF_965152275.1). NCBI lineage: Eukaryota > Metazoa > Chordata > Testudines > Cheloniidae > Natator > Natator depressus. The sequence continues at coordinate 168,450,712 of NC_134235.1, read as the reverse complement.
AACCTCCAATATCCTCTCACACTCAGTCAAGTGGTGGGAAGAGGTGTGGAGCTCATGTAACACATTCACAACTGGGGTGCTGTTCTGTTTTGTGAGTTGCTCTCGAGCAAACATACCAGTCTACTGTACTGCTGCTCCCTGAAGAAGGTCATTGTTCTGTCCCAGGACAGGGAAGGGAAATGGTCCCAGTCTGTGTATATCTTGCCTGTTCTCAGAGAACTACTGCCCAGTGGCAGCTCACATTTCCTTCTAATTTATCACTCCAGCCTTACTCCCCACATACCTTCATATCCTTCTGCTGATTCCCCTATATCCAGTGGCATTCCCCCCATCATCATCTCTCAGGCCAACTCCATCCGATTGCTGATCACTCCCCTCCTCACCATTTCTTTCTGTGCCACACTTGCACAGCCGCGTCAGCTGCAATGGCTACATCTGGCCTAACTCTCTTCGGCGTCCTTTGGTGTAAGGTCTTCAAGCTCATCCAGGGCAGACACTGCAAGTTCCAGTCTTGTCCCTCTGGGAGGCTCAGCAGCAGATCATGGTGTCCTATTTATTCTTTTCTTCTGTAGTGGGAATAGCCTTGCCTTGTTAGGGCATGTTCTCAGGCTCTGCTTATCTTACATGTGGGGAGATGTAGAGAGAGGAGACAGTAGAAAGAACTCTAGATGGTCTTTTCTGGGAGGGTGTTGGCTCCTGAAGTGCTACTTCACATATGGACTGCAGAGCAGAACACCATAGACCTCTAAGCTATTCGTGGCTTATGTTTAGTGATAGACAACTAGTTCAAGTTCTGAATTCCAGACGAAACTCATTCCTTTTTTAAAAATTAGGGAAGCATTTGATTTATTTCTCCCTTCCTGATCCAGAGCTTCTGCCCCCTTGTCCACCCCCTGCAAGATAGGAGAGCAATAGCCCCTGTCATAAATATAAAGGGAAGGCTAACCACCTTTAAATCCCTCCTGGCCAGAGGAAAAACCCTTTCTCCTGTAAAGGGTTAAGAAGCTAAAGATAACCTCGCTGGCACCTGACCAAAATGACCAATGAGGAGACAAGATACTTTCAGAGCTGGAGGGGAGGGAGGCTCTCTCTGTCTGTGTGTTGCTTTCGCCGGGACCAGAGCAGGAATGCAGGTCAGAACTCCTGTAAAGGGTTAATAAGCAATCTAGTTAGATATGTGTTAGATTCTGTTTTGTTTAAATGGCTGATAAAATAAGTTGTGCTGAATGGAATGTAGATTCCTGTTTTTGTGTCTTTTTGTAACTTAAGGTTTTGCCTAGCGGGAGTCTCTATGTTTTGAATCTGATTACCCTGTAAGGTATTTACCATCCTGATTTCACAGAGGTGATTCTTTTACTTTTTCTTCAATTAAAATTCTTCTTTTAAGAACCTGATTGCTTTTTCCTTGTTCTTAAGATCCAAGGGTTTGGGTCTGTGTTCACCTACGCAAATTGGTGAGGATTTTTATCAAGCCTTCTCCAGGAAAGGGGGTGTAGAGCTTGGGGGGTTTTGAGGGGAAAGACGTTTCCAAGCGGGCTCTTTCCCAGTTATATTTGTTAGATGCTTGGTGGTGGCAGCAATAAAGTCCAGGGACAAAAGGAAAAATAGTTTTTAACTTGGGGAAGTTTTAACCGAAGCTGGTAAAAATAAGTTTAGGGGTTTTTTCATGCAGGTCCCCACATCTGTACCCTAGAGTTCACGGTGGGGAGGGAACCTTGACACCTCCCACAATAGAAAATCCAGGACAGTGTCACCTGGCTACTCCCTGAAGACATCTGGTGTTAAGAACTGATGGTAGATCTCCAAACCGTCCTCTAGAATACATTACCATGCAGAGAGGGTCTCACATTCATTTTCTGATAGGGAACACAATAGTTTTGACAAAACTCTCGTGGCTACACCTGGTCTCACTTGGAGTTTACAGATACAAATTAACCAAAATTCAGAGTGAAAAGAGTTGCCAAACCACACAGAGTGTTCAGGTGAGGTATTGAAACACACACTCACCAAACCAGCAGGTTCACTCAGCCCTAGAAAGCTGTGGTGCAGTTGTGCTGAATTCAGTCATGGAGTAAGTAGGCATAAATTCCATTGAACAGCAGGATTGAGGATCAGGTCGGGGGCTGGGCAAGTCGGAGATGAGACTGCAGAAAAGATTTGGACAAGGAGGGAGGCAGAAGGGTAAGATTCAGAGTACAGAAGAAACAAAGGTGACTAAAAAGTTATCAAAAATTTGGGGGATTAGTTAAACTGAATCTTCATCCCTTTTGAGGCTCACCCATCATTGCAGTCTAAATACTAATTCTTTGCTATTTTGGTTGATTTAAGAGTTAACAGGCAGATATTAAATTCATTAGAAAAAATATAAACTATCCACCTCTGATCCCTTTGGTGAAACCAGTCCATTCTCCTCATAGCAAAAATGTAAAACTCTATGTTGTTCTTTAACCAGTTTTAGAACTACAGCTTAGGGCGCACACGGCTATTCATTTCAAAATGAAAAACAATGCACTAATGTTTTCTTTAAAAAAAAATACAAAATTGAATAAACTACAATCAGGGAGATTTTTTCCATAACATATCTTAATTAGTTTGGCACCTTACCATTGCTGAGTAAGTCAAAAGGACCTGTTATTCTTTTGCAAATTGTAAGCTCTTTGTGGTTACATGAGTGGGAAGTAAAGACAGAAGATGTATCTGTAGTCAAAGCTACTCTGGCCAAATTGTGCAGTAACACTTTTTGTCAATGGATGAGAGCTTAGCTAGTGCTATCGGTTTATGCCACACTTGCAGATCAGTATCCTAAACTGAGATAAACCACATAAACTCATCCCATTGTAATGAAACAAAATAGCAGTTTCTATGGCGTTGGAGCATAATGTCTGCTCATTATCAGGTCACCAGCAGAGAAGCTGATTATTCACAGAGGTGACTATGGCTGGAAGAAGATGAGACGACGGCTCGGAATCTGTGTATTGCTTCAAACTAATTCTGTTATTGGTCATAATTGTATTACAGTAAATGCCTCAACTGGGCGTGGTCCCATTGTGTTTGTACGGTGCCTAACACAGTAAATGACAGTCCCTGATGTGATGAGCTTAGTATTAAGATGAACAGCTACCCAGACAAATTAAAAGTTCTACGTAAGTGTATTTTTAAAAAAATTGTGTACATTCCGCTTTTAAGGGCAGAGTGTGCCCCCCACCCCAGCCACTGAGGGACCCTGTATGCAGCCAAACTGGTGTGGTTCCGCTGTGCCTAAGGAAGCGGAATGATTTCATGCCTGCATTTCCAGCTTGGAAAGAGAGTGTAACCCGAGCAAAGGCTACTGCAGACTTTATGAGACAGTCACAGCCCCGGAGCAATTCCATTGCTGCTCTGCAGCCTGAAGGCAATTACTGCCAACAACAAACTTTGAAAGAAACAGAAACATGTCTATTTGTTCTAATGCTTTCATGGAATATTCTGATTTTTTTTGGTCAAAATTTAAATTTTCACTTTTATTCAAATTGAAATGGAACATTTTAATTTTTGACAGGTTTCAGAGTAGCAGCCGCGTTAGTCTGTATTCGCAAAAGAAAAGGAGGACTTGTGGCACCTTAGAGACGAACAAATTTATTTGAGCATAAGCATCCGATGAAGTGAACTGTAGCTCATGAAAGCTTATGCTCAAATAAATTTGTTCGTCTCTAAGGTGCCACAAGTCCTCCTTTTCTTTTAATTTTTGAGGGGTTTGTACTCACCCTTTCCTTTACTTCTCCATCCCTCTTTTTTTTTCCCCTGCAAAGGAAGAGGGATGGAAAGAAGAAAAAAACTGACTCCTTTTTTATTGGAATCATATGGAATCTAAAATTATTTTTTAAAATAAAAATAGACAATTTTGGACAACACAAACTTTTTGTGAAAATATTTGCATCATTCAAAAAAACCTACTTTTTCACTGGAAAATATTTTAAAGGGGAAAAAAAATCAACCAGCTCTACTAAAATGATATACATGGACATCTTCTGTAAGAGTTTTTGCAGCTCTCACTGTCTGTATTAGAGTTGAGAACAGACTGTTTCTAACTACACTGAACTAAATTGGGAAAAGTTGCCTCCCCCCACGAAAGGGTGAATTTACAATTAACCCTTAGGAAAGGTAATGTAACTAAGCAGTTACATTTACTAATGTAACTAATGTAAATGAAGCCTCATTAAATGAAGTAGACATATGAAGTGTAGGTACAGTGGTTACCCGCTGGCCCATGCCAAGGGCAGGTACTGTAATATGAAGTGGCACGTTGGATTGTGCATGCATGCATTGGTAGCTATGATTTATGGCACCTGTTCGCATCTGTTGCATGATTGATGGGTTTGTGAGTCAAAAATAGAGCTGCAGTTTTCACACCTGAGATCTTTCTCTGTTACTTTATCCATAGGAGTGATGGGTTTGTAAAAGAACCGAGACGTTGTACCGGTTACAAATCAAAATATCTAGACTACCTAATTAGGAAGGGGTTACAAGAAATTGCTTACAAGCCGAATAATACTAAATAAAAATATGTTAGTGTTTGGGAGGTTGTTTTCATTTAGCTCATCCCGTTTTCTCAATCTGTCATTCCTTGTTTCTTTTTATATCCTTGAACACAATTAAGTGCATGTAACAAGTATCAGACAGGATTTATTTTTCTCTGTTCAGTTGATTGTAAATTTCTTGCAAACCAGTTTCATTATAGGCTTTCAGAATTCTCTTCAAATAAAGTGCTGTGGTAATGGACTGACATTATACACTATGAACTCAAGTCTGAGTTATGAGCTATGTTGTAACGTACAATTTTTCTTAAAAATAACTTTTTAATATTTCAGCACCATGTGTCATTTAGCATTAAGGTTATTGTTGATATAATGGTGGTACTCTGTGTTAACAAATAGATAAAAGGTTGTGTAGTTTTGTGTTGTATACCCTTGAGCAGTTCAAACCTATTGATGCTAATCAGAACTATATATTGGAAATTTCCAGTTGAGCTCAAGGAAGAAGCAGAAACTTCTATATTTCATTTGTATCCCATTGTTGCTCATATATTACTGCATATCATGGTAACAATGGCAAATGATATTTTTACATTTAAAAAAGCCATGGGTTGAAATCCTGGACCAACTGAAGTTAATAGCAAAAATGTAATTGACTTCAGTGGGGCCAGGATTTCACCCATGGTGCTGCATATGTATGGAACAGCCCTAAATAATGGATATTTTATTGTTCCCATCATATAATTCTAAATTAAATTTTAAATCTGGGAATAATACGGTCACATCTCATACTCTATGGACATGCATTTTCATTAAATGTTCCAGTTTCAGTGCAGTCCTCCTCTTCCTCGCGCTCTCATTGATGTGTACATACCTGTATTCTTATGAACCTGACTGTGATCAATGAATTATAAGTACTGTCTTATAGTTACAACTCAGGACTCGGAATTAGATGACCTTGGATTCATTACATAAGAACGGCCATATTGGGTCAGACCAAAGATCCATCTAGCTCAGTATCCTGTCTTCCAACAGTGGCCAATGCCAGGTGCCCCAGAGGGAAAGAACAGAACAGGTAATCATCAAGTGATCCATCCTCTGTCGCCTATTCCCAGCTTCTGGCAGAGGCTAGGGACACCATCCCTGTCAATCTTGGCTAATAGCTGTTGATGGACCTATCCTTCATTTCTGTCCCTCCCACAGAATTCTTGTGACCTTGAAAAAAATCAGGTACCCTCTCAATTTTGTGATTTTTCTCATCTGTAAAAATACAGATAATTGTACTTCACACAAATGTTGTGAAGCTTCCTTCTTTTCTTCATGAATATATAAGATATTGATGCTACATAAAAGTTACATTTAGGTGAGCTCTTTAATTTTAGAGTTTATAATTTGGTGTTTTCTAGATTATTTTTAAAGTATTACAGTATAAATTTTCTTGCACACATTCACTGTCTTTCTTTGGTAAGGAGCTGAGCAGGGGCTAGAGATATGGGATGTTTTGTTTAGGTTTGCCCAGAAATCCAAAATGTATTAACATTTTTAAAGCACTTCAAGGTTCTAGAATCGTGTGTGTGTAAATAAGTAATATAGCCAGACTAGCATTTGGCGGAAATTAATACATAGCACTGGCTTTCTTTCTGTAATTATCTCACCCTTTAAATTAAAAAGGTTTAACTGATGGGGGAGTGGCTTTAAAATTCATGCTAGTTTTGTGAACTCAAAAACTAGTTCAAAAGGCTTTCAAAACCTGAACCCCATGAGGTTTCTCCACCTCTGATTGAGACTTACCATGCCTAAAAGTAATGACAGCCTCCAACAGAACTGAATAAGGAGGGGACGCGGGGAAGCATTAAATTCACATCAAACACAGTATAAAAACTAAAGCCAATGAAAGTGGAGAGAGGAAATCTATATGGAAGGCAAACAGTTGTCTCTTCAGAGACAGCTGCAGTTATTAATTAGGGTTCTATCATTTGTACTAAATGGTCAATCAATAGCCTTACTGCTTTGACATTTCATTTACTTTGTAGCTTGCTTATTAATTTGATGTGATTCAGCTCGGCTTGTGATGTCGTCCTACGTGTCAGTCTGCCTGTGAAGTCTGGGCTGCAGGATGGGTTGTTAAGGCAGTGCTTAACAGGATACAGCAGGCAGAAAAAAAATCTCTTTAGTTTCTTAATTCACATGGCATTAACAATATAATATATATATATAATATATATATATATATATATATATATATGGCATATTAATGTTGAACAGCAGGCACAGCAGCAAAAGCAGCATCTGCCAAAGGTACCAGAGCAGAGTTAATTCCTTAATTAATATTGATGCATCATGGCATTAATATATTTCAGTATTACAGTGTTTAATTAAAGCTATCTAAAGCTCTTCAAAGTAAGCACGAAGCATCGCAAATGTGAGCTCAGCAGAACAATCTTATTCAGGAGGAACTTAAATAGTTGGGCTGAAGAAAACTATGCATAACTTGGGGAGCAGTATCACGTTATATACTGTACTATTCTGTCATCATCATTCCATTGTATGAACCCATTTTAGGAAAACTGTATTAGGAGTATACAGATAAAGCAGCCTCAAGACTGGACTTTTGGCCCATTTAAATGCAGTATAACAGAAATTGACTTAGTGATGGTTACATCATTGCAGAGTGGAGAGGTGGTTATCTTTTTGTTTTGTTTTATTTTTTTCTTAATTTTCATGTTTGTGAGATCAATAAGAACTCATGCACAATCATATAGAAAACTGAAGAAAACATTTGGAATATAAAATACCAGTGTCAGTGAAGAGTTCCTGTTCCCCCACCAAATAATATTATGGATTTTAAGGCCAAAAAGGATTGTTGTGATCTAGTTTAACCACCGTTGATTTCATCCAGTTATTACTGCACCCAGCCTATATCCTGTGGATGATTTAGAACATATTTTTTAAAAGACATCCAACTTGATTTAAATCCTCTTAATTTGAGGTTAGATTTCACTTGGATTAAAATGTTTTGCTTAAATAAACCACAAAATAATGTAAGACAAGTTAGCAATGGAAAATATATTTTAGATCATTTTACCAGTCCCCCTGTAAAAGTATCTAGGAGTTCAAGGCTAGACTCTGCTCTGGCACTGGCCCACACCAGTATGAAAGTGATTACCACTATAATTAGGGATTTGCCAGATTTGTCAGTACCGGTCATTGGAACTCTCCACACACTGGTACAGGCTGAAACCTACACCTTCCCAGAGAATATCTTTACCCTATCGTCTCTACAATATCTTCTCTTCTTTTGGGTCTGACCCTACTCAGAGACATCACAACTCCAGATGAAGAAACCACCGTGAGGAGATGGGAATACTCCCCTATTCCATTCAGCATTTGTCAGTTGTTACCAACAGCTCCACTGGCTGAAATGGAACCTACCTTCTCATCTGGTGAATCAGAGGCGTCAGAAGGAACATCACCTCCACATGGAGAGGTGAGCCCAGACAGAGGCTTCCAAAGGTCTGGAGTCTGTCCTCCACCCAAATATGACTATCTAGGGAAACAGTGATACCCAATGTCATGGTACTCCACTGGTTGATCCTTCTTACTGGCATTAGTAGGGTCCATGGGATTCCTATGCTAGACACTCAAATCTGGGCATGAATCTTACCTACCTTCTCCTAACCAACACCAACAAGTTCTATCAGAGTATGAGGGAGAAGAAGTTGAGTTTGTCTACCAGTTCTGAAGGGTGTCTCCTTCTCTTTGCTCCATTTTTACCATCTCCAACTGGGGACCTCTCACGGTATTAAGAGCACCTGCAGAGAGTGGCGACTGAGCTCCAGATTCATCCTGAGGAGGTAGAGGTTACTCAGCATAGTATCTGGGATATTCTGCAGCCCTCTAGTCCTAGCTGGATGGCCCTTCCAGTGAACAGTTATCGAACCAGCTAGGGTAGTTTGGCTTTCTCTGGCCCCCACCCCCCAAAAAAGCTGAGAGGTATTATTTTTCTACTAGCCAGGGGAGAAGAGTTCCTGTTTGCACACCTAGTGCCAATGTAGTGGTGGTCAAACAGTCACTGAGAGGTCTAGACTACAGCATCCCAAAGCAACACTCACTGACAAAACCTTGACGTCTTAGGGATGAAAGTATTTTTCTCCTACCAGCTTTCAGTTTCAAATTGATAACTACCAGGCTTTGTTAACAAAGTATGATTTCTCCAACTACTCCAAACTATTGGACTTTAAGGACCAGGAGGACAAGGCCCAATTCGAAGCTCTAATTGATGCAGGTAAATTGGTAGCTAAAACATCTCTTCAGGATATAGAGGATGCTGCTGACACCATTTTGAGAGGAATAGCTACAGCAATAGTCATGAAGTACAAGTCTTGGCTCCACTCCTCGGGATTCAACAGGGAGGTACAAAATACTATTGAGGATCTACCCTTTGATGAAGCAAATGTATTCAGTCAAAAAAAAAAAACCCCAAAAACTGACAAGTCCCTTTATTCTCTGACTCCAAAACAACCCTCTACTCCCTGGGCATTTATACGCCAGCTCCAGAGAAGAAACACCACAAATAGGTAGATGGGCCAAGACTGACTCCTTAACTGTTCTGTCACCAATGCCCTTATGAACCACGATGCAAATGCCACAGGGTACATAGACCAGGAACGTTGCTTTTTCCACATCTACTGGTACTGTTCAACCTCACCCAGCATGTAGGAGGTTCTTTTTATTGGACTTTCAAGAACTGTGTTCTCTACTGCTGCCGTCCTTTGCAGCCCCCCAGTTTTTTGGTGGCTGCCTCATCCACTTCATTCATATACGGAAGTCAATGACAATGGGCAAGTGGGTGTTAGAAACCATTGGCTCTGCTACCTAATTGAGTTTGTTATCTCCCCACCACAAAGCCCTTTTTGTGGATCTCATGAGGAGATCGTCTCTCAGAAGGCATACTCTCCTCTTCAGTGAGGAGTGGTAGATCATGTGCCATCTCAGCATGAAGGGAAAGGATTCTAGTCTGCAGGGGTTTCTTAGTGCCCAAGAAAAAAATGGAGAATGGAGACCAATTCTTGACCTATACCAATGGAAAGTTTTTATTCAAAGATACAAAATGCTGCATCATCAGATGGGTATTGATAATCCCGTCCCTGGAGAAGTGCACATTCATTTGTAGCTCTCGACATGAAAGATGCTTACCTTCATGTGGACATTCACCCATCCCACAGAAGGTTCCTCATATTCCAGGGCGCACACAGTGCAAAATCTAAGTGCTCTCCTTCAGACTAGTTACAGCATCCAGGCTTTTCTCGATGGTAACACCCTGGACGATACAAAACTGCTACATCATCTTTTTGTATCTGGACAATTGGCTCCTGATGGGCAGATTCAGCAAGTTGGTAACCCTATTCCTACTCTGTCTTCTTTCTTCCTTGGGAAGAAAAGTCCAGTTTGACTTCCCCAAAGACCATAGACTTTATAGAAGTGACTCTAGACTTGACACAGCAAGGACCCTCTCATCAGTGTTCAATCTTTCCCAGATTTATTGATGCAAGAGAACAGCAGAAACAGACATCATCTGTGGCCTGGTATTTGGATGGGTATGTGACATAGAGTACTCGTGGTTGGAGGCCATTCATTCCTGTCTTAATCAAAGCAGAAAGAACTTCACCAGAAAATGCTATCTGGCCAAATGGAGACATTTCTCTACCTGGATGCAACAGAACCAATTATCCCTGGAATCAATGAGAATATTAGGCCACCTACTCCCGTTGAAGACTTTGGACCATCTATTGGCTCACTGTGGGTCCACCTTGCAACAATCAGCACCTTCCATCCTCCAGGTGAAGGTGAGGAAAGTGGTCAGTGGAAGCATGTGACTAAAAGAACCAGGCAGAGGAAAAGACAGGCTAGTGAAGGAGAAATAGAGCTTAAGAATAGGTATGCAGAGTTGGAAAATGAAGAAGGGGCTCAGCAGGTAGTCACTGAAGGTGGAAGGGCAAGGAAGAAGAGAAGAGCAGCTAGTCCTATAGGAAAAGGGGAAGAGTTAATGGAGATTACACCAAATATGAGCCCCAGGAGGATACAGGATGGGTTAAAGAGGATTACAAGGGAGAATAGGAATGGAAAGAACTTGCAGCCAGAGGGAACAGGGGATAGACTGGAGAATAGCACCATCACTAGGAAAAGACAGGTCTATGTGATTGGGGACTCTTTACTGGGAAGAATAGATAGGTCTGTAACCAGAGCTGATCCAGAGAATAGGAGGGTGTGCTGTCTTCCAGGTGCTAAGATATGGGATGTAGACCTGAGGTTGAAAAGGATCCTAAAGGGAGTGGGAAATAATCCCCTAATTATCCTTCATGTGGGAACAAATGATACCGGTAGATTCTCACTGGAACGTATTAAGGGAGACTATGCTAGGCTGGGGAAGACGCTTAAGGAAATTGAGGCTCAGGTGATCTTTAGTGGGATTCTGCCTGTTCCTAGAGAAGGGCAACAAAGGCGTGACAAGATTATGACTATCAACAGATGGCTTAGGCAGTGGTGCTATAAGGAGGGCTTTGGGATGTATGGCCACTGGGAGGCATTCATGGATAGAGGACAGTTCTCTTGGGATGGACTTCATCTGAGTAGGGAAGGAAATAGACTTCTAGGATGGAGGCTGGCACAACTGATTAAGAGAGCTTTAAACTAGGAATTAGGGGGAGATGGTTGAGAGATGTCCAGGTAATCTCCACTCCAGAATTTAGCATTGAGAGGAAAGAAAATGAAGTAAGAGTGGATACAGCCGTGGGTGGGAGGAAGGGCAGTGTAGACACAAGTCTAATAGGTTATACTGGTAGTAAAATGACTGTGCCTAATAGGGTACAGAATGTGAGTGAGGCCAAACAGCAAAAATTAAGATGTTTGTACACTAATGCGAGGAGCCTAGGTAACAAAATGGAGGAACTAGAGCTACTGGTGCAGGAAGTGAAACTAGATATTATAGGGATAACAGAAACATGGTGGAATAGTAGTCATGACTGGACTACAGGTATTGAAGGGTATGTGCTGTTTAGGAAAGACCGAAATAAAGGTAAAGGTGGTGGAGTAGCACTGTATATCAATGATGAGATAGAATGTAAAGAAATAAGAAGCAGTGAAATGGATATGACTGAGTCCATCTGGGCAAAAATTAAATTGGGGAAGAAAACTATTAGAGCCTCCCCTGGGATAGTGCTTGGGGTGTGCTATAGACCGCCAGGATCTAATTTGGATATGGATAGAGCCCTTTTTAATGTTTTTAATAAAGTAAATACTAATGGAAACTGTGTGATCATGGGAGACTTTAACTTCCCAGATATAGACTGGAGGACGAGTGCTAGTAATAATAATAGGGCTCAGATTTTCCTAGATGCGATAGCTGATAGATTCCTTCATCAAGTAGTTGCTGAACCGACTAGAGGGGATGCCATTTTAGATTTGGTTTTGGTGAGTAGTGAGGACCTCATAGAAGAAATGGTTGTAGGGGATAATCTTGGCTCAAGTGATCATGAGCTAATTCAGTTCAAACTGAATGGAAGGATTAATAAAAATAAATCTGCAGCTAGGGTTTTTTATTTCAAAAGGGCTGACTTTCAAAAATTAAGGAAATTAGTTAGGGAAGTGGATTGGACTGAAGAATTTAGGGATCTAAAGGTAGAGGAGGCCTGTGATTACTTTAAATCAAAGTTGCAGAAGCTATCGGAAGCCTGCATCCCAAGTAAGGGGAAAAAATTCATAGGCAGGAGTTGTAGACCAAGTTGGATGAGCAAGCATCTCAGAGAGGTGATTAAGAAAAAGCAGAAAGCATATAGGGAGTGGAAGAAGGGAGGAGTCAGCAAGGAAAGCTACCTTATTGAGGTCAGAACATGTAGGGATAAAGTGAGACAGGCTAAAAGTCAAGTAGAGTTGGACCTTGCAAAGGGAATTAAAACCAATAGTAAAGGGTTCTATAGCCCTATAAATAAGAAGAAAACAAAGAAAGAAGAAGTGGGACTGCTAAACACTGGGGATGGAGTGGAGGTCAAGGATAATCTAGGCATGGCCCAATACCTAAACAAATACTTTGCCTCAGTCTTTAATAAGACTAAAGAGGATCTTAGGGATAATGGTAGCATGACAAATGGGAATGAGGATATGGAGGTAGACATTACCATATTTGAGGTAGAAGCGAAACTCAAACAGCTTAATGGGACTAAATCTGGGGGCCCAGATAATCTTCATCCAAGAATATTAAAGGAATTGGCACAGGAAATTGCAAGCCCATTAGCAAGAATTTTTAATGAATCTGTAAACTCAGGGGTTGTACCGTATGACTGGAGAATTGCTAACATAGTTCCTATTTTTAAGAAAGGGAAAAAAGTGATCCGGGTAATTATAGGCCTGTTAGTTTGACATCTGTAGTATGCAAGGTCTTGGAAAAAATTTTGAAGGAGAAGGTAGTTAAGGACATTGAAGTCAATGGTAAATGGGACAAAATACAACATGGTTTTACAAAAGTTGGATCGTGCCAAACCAACCTGATCTCCTTTTTTGAGAAAGTAACAGATTTTTTAGACAAAGAAAACGCAGTGGATCTAATTTACCTAGATTTTAGTAAGGCATTTGATACCGTGCCACATGGGGAATTATTAGTTAAATTGGATAAGATGGGGATCAATAGGAAAATTGAAAGGTGGATAAGGAATTGGTTAAAGGGGAGACTACAACGGGTCCTACTGAAAGGTGAACTGTCAGGCCGGAGGGAGGTTATGAGTGGAGTTCCTCAAGGATCGGTTTTGGGACCAATCTTATTTAATCTTTTTATTACTGAGCTTGGCACAAAAAGTGGGAGTGTGCTAATAAAGTTTGCGGATGATACGAAGCTGGGAGGTATTGTCAATTTAGAGAAGGACAGGGATACCCTACAGGAGAATCTGGATGATCTTGTAAACTGGAGTAATAGTAATAGGATGAAATTTAATAGTGAGAAGTGTAAGGTCATGCACTTAGGGATTAATAACAAGAATTTTAGTTATAAGCTAGGGACACATCAATTAGAAGTAACGGAGGAGGAAAAGGACCTTGGAGTATTGGTTGATCATAGGATGACTATGAGCCGCCAATGTGATATGGCTGTGAAAAAAGCTAATGCGGTCTTGGGATGCATCAGGAGAGGTATTTCCAGTAGGGATAAGGTGGTTTTAGTACCGTTATGCAAGGCACTGGTGAGACCTCACCTGGAATACTGTGTGCAGTTCTGGTCTCCCATGTTTAAGAAGGATGAATTCACACTGGAACAGGTACAGAGAAGGGCTACTAGGATGATCTGAGGAATGGAAAACCTGTCTCTTATGAAAGGAGACTCAAGGAGCTTGGCTTGTTTAGCCTAACTAAAAGAAGGTTGAGGGGAGATATGATTGCTCTCTATAAATATATCAGAGGGATAAATAGCGGAGAGGGAGAGGAATTATTTAAGCTCAGTACCAATGTGGACACAAGAACAAATGGATATAAACTGGCCACTAGGAAATTTAGACTAGAAATTAAACAAAGGTTTTTAACCATCAGAGGAGTGAAGTTTTGGAATAGCCTTCCGAGGGAAGCAGTGGGGGCAAAAGATCTATCTGGCTTTAAGATTAAACTCGATAAGTTTATGGAGGAGATGGTATGATGGGATAACGTGGTTTTGGTAATTAAATATTCATGGTAAATAGGCCCAATGGCCTGTGATGGGCTATTAGATGGGGTGAGATCCGAGTTACCCAGGAAAGAATTTTCTGTAGTATCTGGCTGATGAAACTTGCCCATATGCTCAGGGTTTAGCTGATCGCCATATTTGGGGTCAGGAAGGAATTTTCCTCCAGGGCAGATTGGAAGAGGCCCTGGAGGTTTTTCGCCTTCCTCTGTAGCATGGGGCACGGGTCACTTGCTGGAGGATTCTCTGCTCCTTGAAGTCTTTAAACTATGATTTGAGGACTTCAATAGCACAGATATAGGTGTGAGGGGTTTTTTTTTGTAGGAGTGGTGGGTGAAATTCTGTGGCCTGCGTTGTGCAGGAGGTCAGACTAGACGATCATTATGGTCCCTTCTGACCTAAATATCTATGAATCTATGAAGGCTATGCTGTTTTTACTCATCCAACAACAGTCACATTGCTGAAGGGCCTCCTTGGAACTTTGCCACCGGTTGGTGTTGAAAACAACATTGTAATGGAATCTTAGTCTTGTTTTTCAATACATAACAGACCGCCCTTTGAATCCATATCCTACTTCTCCATGGAGGTCACCTTTCTAGTCACCATCAGATGAGTCAGAAGGTCAAGTAAACTGGGAGCATTTATGGCAATTCACCATATATCACATTTGATATAGAGGTTTCCTTTTGCCCCCATGCAAAAGTCACCTTTAAGGTGATTCATGTGAAACTCGGATATTAATCTATTCACTTATCAGCATTCTTTTCAAAACCTCATGCTGCTGGCAAGGAGAGGAGACTAGTTTCTCTCAATATTCAGTGGGCTTTGATGTTTTATCAGCAGAAAACAAAATCAATTAGGAAAATGCCTAGGCTATTTATGGTTTTAGCAAAGTGATCAAAGGGACAAGCATTATCTCTTCCGAGATTGTTTCTACATGGATCTTCAGCTGCATCATTCTTTGTTGTCAATTGGCACATATGTAATCACATGCATTTTCTTAAAAAGGAAAAAAATAAATCAATGTGTTTGTGATGCTGAGCTGATTATTGGTCTGCCATACCAAGGCCCTGGGCCTCACTGAACAGTTACAAATGCAGAGCTGGAAACAAGGCTTGCTTACCCATGTATTAGCATTATCCAAATAAATATAAGATGTTAAGTTGATGATGTTTTGAGTGTTGTATAAAATGTTTGTAGGATGCTGTATGTATTGTTCTCACTCAGCTATACCCCTGTTATAAATTGATGGCAAACAATTGCAGTGTAAACCTCTGTGACTATGTAACTCATTGAACAGGGGAAAAAGCCTTGTGTGATGGAAATGATGGTCTCTAACAAGATGATATTAAATCATGTTCATTAAAGGCAAATGAGCCATTGTGCCAGATCAAGGATCAAAGATTTGAAGTGCATTCTCCCCCCACCTACCCCTACCTTCTGTGAAGAAGGGACCTGCATGTCAGTTTGATTTCTGGGGAAAGAAGATATAAAAAGGCCTTACAAGGAAAAACGATCATCTGTTTGCTATTTGTACTCTCACAGAGCCAGAGTCTATCAACTGAAATGAGAGATCTTCCAGGATTATCCCTGGGTTTGCCCTGAAAGACATTTTGAATTGACAGATCCCTACAATTTTGTCACTTGTAGGAGTTAGCTGCAACTTATTTGTGTTATGTGCTTGGTTACTTTAACCTGTAAAAAGAAAAGGAGTACTTGTGGCACCTTAGAGACTAACAAATTTATTTGCGCATAAGCTTTCGTGAGTCAGCATCCAATGAAGTGAGTTGTAGCTCACGAAAGCTTATGCTCAGATAAATTTGTTAGTCTTTGAGGTGCCACAAGTACTCCTTTTCTTTTTGCTAATACAGACTAACACGGCTGCTACTCTGAAACCTGCCTTTAACCTGTAAATAACTCTTATTTCTTTATTCTTAGTTAATAAATCTTTAGTTAGTTTATTATAGAATTGGCTACAGTTGTTGTCTTTTGGTGTAAGATCTAGGGTATTGATTGATCTGGGGTAAGTGACTGGTCTCTTGGGACTGGTAGCAACTGAATATTATTTAGTGATTTTTGGTGTCTGTGACCATTTATCACTAGGTTCAGCTTGCCTGGGTGGCAAGATAGACTGTAGGCCCTAAGGGGTCTGTCTGTGATTCCATGGTAACTGGTATAGTGATTCAGAAGTACATTTGTTAGTGGGTTGGTGAAATCTAATTATAAAAATACCACCAGTTTGGGGTATCTGCCCTGTTTGTACGGTCTGCCCTGTGGTAGGTACTCATGGCCGTGAGCCACTCCAGACAGCATGACAGCATTCATTTAGAATTGCTTGGTATATCTGTGCATCACTGGGTGTCTTGTTTAGTCTTAATTTACTGTGCCAAATCAAATGGGACCAGTAACATCAGCATTTCTGCTTACATGAGTGATGAATGATGCAGACTTGCTATTCTCTTTAGATGGGATTATTTTCATGCCCTTCAGTCAAAAGATACGATGTTTGAGTAGAGAAAATTGAAAAAAAAATGGTCTGATATATGGTCTCAATATTTTTCAGCATTGGCCTTTGGGGCTTGAAAGGCAGGTGACCCATTTGCACCCACCCAAACACTAAGATTTTGGGGCTGTAGAAGTGTCATGGCTCATCTCAATGTTCGTTTTTTAAAGAGCAAGCTGCTAGCACTTCTCACTGGGAAATTGGCTTGGAAAATATAACCTAACACAGATGGTAGAATTTTTTCCTATGAAAACATTTGTCTAAAGTTAATATTTCAATGTTTATTTTATTTTTATAAGGTATGCTGGGGATGAGGTAGATATAGGAACGAAAAGGAACATTCTCAATCTCCTCCGTCCCTTCCCCCCCCCTCAATTTTTTGATCAACTTTATAAACCAAGTTAACGGATGTCTAAAATTTCTTGAAATTTGTAACTGTATTTCCTGGAGATAACTCCTGGTCCCTCACCACCACAACAGATGCATACCTTACAGCTTCCCAGGCCCTTGAAGCCCATCGTCATGGATCTCAATTTTTTTTAAGAACCCAAAATAATTTGTAGCCAAGTGGGGCATGGCCCAGACTGCTGTTGATAAAACTAGGGCTTAATTTAGAGGAGAGACTTGGAAATTGTTAGGGGCACAGGAGGAGGGAGATCATTCCAGGCCACTATATATACCCACCCACAAGTAAAAATCCATGTAATAAATGAAAAGTCATGAATACATTAAACAAATAGAAATTGCAGAATCAATTACTTTTGTAACAGCTGAGCAAAAATGCAGCATTTCGTGCTCAGCTCCTCTCAGCCACCAGATCCTCCTGCTGCCATTGAAGTTGGAGTCTGAATCCCCATTGACTTAAATGGGAAGAATATCTGGCCTTTAGTTATTCGTCAACTTTCTAATTGTCATTACTTTGCTGGGAATAAAGATTTCAAAATTTCTCTCTTCTCTGTGTTTAATTTATTGTTTAATTATTTACCTACTAATGTGTCACTAATGGGACTATAAAAACTATATAAAAGTGAATAAATAATAGGAGATGCCTGAACAGAAATCTGCTTTCCTTTTGTTTTATTGCTTTGCCAGTTTGTCATTTAAGAGGTTATTTTCTTGTGGCAATGTGCATGATACTGAAAAGAGTTGCATTTATTCCACTTCTCACAAATACAGTTCACTTTGTTTTGCTTCTTGATAAGAAGGGAGACTGCATTCTTCCTCTCCGCCCTCCAGTATTAATCCTATTCATCAAAGGAATGAGCCTTTGTATGTGTATCTTTGTCAAGTGCAGGGAAAGTTTATTCATTTACTATTTGTGTATGTCATTGTATTACAAATAGAGTTGTGGCTTGATTTCGAGTCTTTGAATTATTACAGTTTTGAGCATGACTTTGGTAATTTCAGGCAGTTTGCTTTCCTGAGAAGTCAAAGCATTTGACTTCCTGTTCCCTCTCCTCCTCTCACCCCTCCCTCCCCCACTGGTTTTAAGCATCTGCTTCCTTTGGATCCTTTAACCCAAAATGCATCAAAGCTGCTGATGCAAGGAAGAAAAGTAACACCTTTATTGGCTTTTCCTGACAATTTAACATAAAAGGGAAAAGCTGAGCTGGATCTTTCACTACAGCTTGCAACTGCTGATCAGAGATCATGCAACTTTAGCAAGTTATAATTTATATCCTACTTTGCGGGGGGGGGAAACGGGAGGTGAGGTAATGGGAGAGGTCTGCTGCACTGTGAGCTGCTTGTCTGCTTCCTTTTGTATATTTTATCTTCATGTTCTGATTTCCATGCAAGGTGCAGTTAATACCAGTTTGTCTTAAATGCAAAAATTCAGTTTAATAGCAGTTCAGCTCAACACTTAGTAGTTTTTTTCCCTTTACATTTACCGAGTGCCGGACACCAAACTTACTGCTGTTCTAATAGAGACCCTGGAGACTGAGTTAAACCTTCTGAAACTTTTTTTTCTCTTTAAAAGGTTTAAGTGAATTTACTACTGGGGAGAGGAGGTCCATTGACAGTTTTATAGCAACAGTGTAAGTTTCCTTGGATTACCGTCCTACTTAGTCCTCTTAATCCTTAGTCCTCTAGGGCCAAGAGGGTAGCTCAGACTCCATTCCCAGCTAGAACTTTACATGTCTGCTAAGACTTCCAGCATCGGGTGATAATTAGTGCCAACTGTGATGGGTTTTATGGTGGACCCTCGTCCAACAGGTTCTTTCAAATAATCACGAAGTCCTCCAAATTTCAGTCAATAATGTCCTGGTCCTCTTTCAGGTAATGAAATGGAGTAGAAAAGCTTAGATCCTTCCCAGTTTTTTCCAGGAAAAAAAAGTACTATGAGTTCTCTTTCCTTCAGTCATTTTATTCAAGATTGGATCTGAACTTGCAGTCAAACTACAGAGGCTTCTTGTTTTATAATACACTAACGAGCATGATTTATCTTGCCAGTTTTGTGCATATAACACTCATTGAATTCAGTGGTAGTTGAAAGAGTGCAGCTAACTGGATAATCAGGTCTGAAAGCTTTTCTCTGTCTAAGAGAGAAGCCCAGATGGGGAGTGTTTGGTGCATCTCAGCAGAGGGCAGCAAAAGAGACTGTCATCCACTTTTGCACTCTCTCCACGCTGGAGCCATTCTACATCAGGCTGAGCTAGCTGTGCAAATTAGAGCAGCATCCAGTCTATTCTCATTTGTGCCAGCTGTCAATGTGTTCGAGAGAGTGCTACAGCTGTCAGGGATCACAGTTGCATAAGTATTCCTTGACTACAGACCCTTTTCCCTTGCTACTTCCCTTGGACAGGGAGGGTAGGGGACAGCTCAAATGTTGCTACTAGAACTGAGCGAAAATGTTTGGACCAATAGCTTATTCAGTGGGAAAATGTTACACATCTTGTCATCCAGATGGTGAGTAAATTGGTAGATCCATTCTGCGTACAACAGTTGCAGTGAGAGTACATTGTTAGACATCAATATGATAGGCCCCTTAGAAATATCTAAGATATTGGTAGTGTCCCTCTTCGAAAGCGAAACAATATTTTTAGCATGTAAATTGTAATATTTCCTAACGACTCTGTGGCTGTGAAACTTTCCAGCATTCCCTATGAGTAGAGCATTAAAATGACCAACTTGTTCTGAAAAATATGCATGGTGGTTTCTTTTTGGAGCCAAGCAGGGAGTTAGATCTTAGCAAGTATTCTTTCATGAGATCCACTGTACTGAAGAAGTGCTGAGAAAGATGGTTCTTTATGAAAAGGTGTGACAGCACCAGAAGAATTATCTTTGTAAATACCCCTTCTAGAGGACAATTCGGGTGAACAGATAGAAAGTGTGAAATATTGAGATGGGGGTGGGGGATAATAGGCTCAATAGGTGCCTATATAAGAAAAAGGCCCAAATATCAAGACTGTCCCTATAAAATCAAGACATCTGGTCATCCTAAGGACAATGGGCATAATAGTCTACTTCTATTTGAGTAGATGATTTCACAGGTAGAAAAATGTTCACCAGATCTACCCATCTATCAAGTATCTGTTTAGAAACCAATTTAGGATAAGGATAGACAAGATACTTAGAATAAGTGTCTTTTGTTTTGACTTCCATCAGAATAGGCGTCAGTATTTAGAAAGGTAGGGGAAATTAAAAATAGCAAGTGTTCTTGTCTCACTTTCATGTGTCAATAGCTTATGACAGATGTGCTGAAATCAAAATGGGATGTCCATAGGAATCGCCTGGCTCGTGCCATTGCAGTCAGAAAAGCAATAACTTTCTAATGACGTTTACAATTTAAAAGATGAAAAGATACATTATGCACAAACATTTTTGTTATCTCCAGGATCAAAGCACCAGTAACTGAACTGTGGGTGGTGTTTCTTGAATACAAAGGAACATACTAATTGAGCTGATTTGATCTTCTTTAAACTATAATGTAAGTCAATAATGAAAAGAAAAAGTGCTTTTTGAAAAGAACAGTGCTTTCATTAGAAGCAGCATACTACAGAAGAGAATATCCCACAGTAATATCTCTTCTGTCACTGATGATACACCCCTAGTCAGTGAACTGCTGTATTCAAATCTAAAGAGCCTGTTTTGTGTCCTCAGTCTTTTCACCAGACTCTAGTGTGTGTATTTTAAAAAGCGGAACAAAATCCTACCAACACCTCTCTAACCCTGCACCTTCTATTTTCTTTTGGGGAGTGGATGAGAGTCACTCTATGTTGCAATCAGCAGGTGCAATTGCAGAATATGTAGACATACCTAAGTTAGCTTTGATCTACCTCAGGTATGTCAACACATGCTGCAATCACACCTCCTGATTGCAGCGTAGATATGCTCTGAGGGAGAGAATGAACCAAACATGATGGATATTAGTCATGTCATTTAATGCTCTAATGAAAGGTGCTTGGATACTTTGGTGATGAGGCCAGTATAAGAACCTATATAGAACAGACTAGAACTGCTGTCCCTTAAGTTGGGGCAGAATAAGGGAAAACAAATTTTTGTCTAAGGCTTTCCCTGTTTCCAATCTCTCTCTCTCTTTTTTTTTGTTTACCTTCTAAAGGTTTTTATTTTATACAGTATCTAAAAATTCTCATGTTTTGTGTTGTGTAATAGATAATCAAAGTGTTGTACTGTAGATGACAGACAGCTTATGGAGAAAAGAAATAAAAGTGATTTGTGAATTAGTAGCACATTTTTGTCAAGGTGCTTGTTTATTTTCTTGCATTCACTGGCTTTTATTAATTTGGTTTAGATTTATACCACTACAACCATGCAAAGTCAACTGGTGCTCTTACAAGGTCTCAAAAGCTAAAAAAGGTTGGACCAGATCAGATCGTTAATGGCAGATTTGAAAGGGAAAATCACCTTTGCTGAAGGAATTTGCGTTGGTGCTTGTCTTTCTAAGCTGCCAGAGGAGCAACGCCCTATACCTGGAATTGTGCTTCGGGAGGTATGAACAGAGGATCTTGACCCTTGTGTCTACAGCACTTTTTATTTTATTTACATACTGCCTGCCTAAAATTCCCCCCAGTTCAAAGAGTTGCCATTAGAGCTGTGTGAATGCTGAATTTTTTGGTTCACTGGCCGTTCTGATTTTTATTTATTTATTTATTTTAAATCAGTTGGGCCAAAACCAAAGTTTTTTTGAAAATTTTGGTGAATCAAGAAGTCCCAAAAAATGTTTTGGGTAAAAATAAATAAATAAATAAAAATTGTTTGACCCAAAACAATATGTTTCTTTTAGATTTCAAGCAGTTTGTGATTTTGCAATTTTTTAAAAATAAAATTGAAGGAATTTTGAAATAAAAAGTTATTTTGACCTGAACAATCTCACTGGAAAAACTAGTACAAATTCACAAAATATTTTGGTGTCACTGAATTGATATTTTTCATTGAGAAGAGGTTTGGCCAAAAAAAGTCAGAGCTTTAGCTATCACAGTAACTATGAGATAATTCTCACAGTGTCTAGGGATATGTCTACAGTGCATCTGGGAGTGAGCCTCCCAGCCCAGGTCCACAGACTTGTGCTGGAAAGGCTCTCATTAGTGCTCTAAAAATAGTGGTGTTCCAGCTCGGACTTTCAAGCCTGGGTGGCAGGGGCTTGAGAGTCCAAGCTCCAGCCCAAATCACAACATCAAAACAATGTCTACACAGCTATTTTTAGCTCACCAGTAGTGCAAGTATGTGGATCCAGGCTGGGAGGCTCGCTACCAGATGCAGTGTAGACATACCCTGTATGTAGGGTTGTCAACTGTCTAATGGCGCAAACACTGTTGTCTTGCCCCCTTCTCTGAGGCCCCACCCCCTGCTCACTCCAGCCCCCCTCCCTCTGTTGCTCACTCTCCTCCACCCTCACTCACTTTCACAGGGCTGGGGCAATGGGTTGGGGTATGGGAGGCGGTGTGGGCTCTGGGCTGAGCGGTGGGGCCGAGGAGTTCAGAGTGTGGGAGGGGGCTCCAGGCTGAGCCTGGGGCAGGGGATTGAGGTGGAGGAGGAGTTCGGGGGTGGGGGGGGTTGCGGGCTCTGGAAAGAAGTTTGGATGTAGGAGGGGGCTCAGGGATGGGGCAGGTGGTTGGGGTGCAGGAGAGGGTTTGGGGTGCAGACTCTGGGAGGGAGTTTGGGTGCAGGAGGGGGCTGGAGCAGGGGGTTGTGGTGCAGGAGGCAGTTTGGGATGCAGGCTCTGGCTGGGTGGCGCTTACCTAGGTCAGCTTCTGGAAGCGGTAGCGTGTCCGTCAGCAGCTCCTTGTCTCAGGGGCGGCCAGGCGGCTCTGCATGCTGCCGCTGCCCCTGCCCCTGCTTGCAGGCACCGCCCCTGCAGCTCCCATTGGTCGCAGTTTCCCATTCCCAGCCAATAGGACCTGCAGAGTTGGGGCTCGGTACAGGGGCAGCGTGCGGAGACCCCCCGGCCATGTCTCTGCCTAGGAGTCACTGCCAGACATGCCAGCCACTTCTGGGAGTGGTGTGGAGCCGGGGCAGGTTGAAAGCCTGGACTCTTAGCAGCCTAAAATCTCCCAGATTGGTGTTAGTAGCTGCTGGGAGATGAAGCCTGATTCCGGGAGACTCCCAGACAGACTGGGAGGGTTGGCAACCCTACCTGTATGCCTTAGATCTTCTTGACGTAGGCCATGGTATAGACTGGAAACTGTTGTTTTATGTTGGTGGATAATGTGGCAATAGACAATGTCCAGGCTGATGATATTGGGTATATTGACTGCTTTAAATATTATTGATCACAGAGTGTTGTTGACTCACCAGTGGACCCTAGCTGTAGCATACAGGGCTTCTATTGAGTGGCTCCATTCATTTCTGTCTGTAAGGTTCCAGAGAGTAGTTTTGTTCTACTTTTGGGATCTTCCTGTGAGGCATCTTGTCTACCTTCTTGTTGAATGAGTTTATTGGACTGGTAGGAGGGTTAATGGGGAAGCTTGGGCCGTGCTGACTGCAGTATGTTACAATATTGCCAATCCCATATTCTCAAAAATCATGAGTCAGACCCCAAAGTATCATGGATTGATTTGAAAAAGAGGAATTTTGTTTGCTTAAATTATATTGTAGGTTATTTTCATGTGCTTTGTTTTTTTTTAAACTTGAAGGGTGCTCTTAGGTCACATTGTCTAGCTTTTCTCTGCAACCACAAGGGTTAGAAACTGAAAAAACTTAATGTTTTGCTTGTTAAAGAGGGGAGAGACACCAAAGAAGCCCACAACAGTAACATTTAATTTCAGAAAAGGGAACTAGTTAAACATAAATTAAAAGGTACAGTCCCCAAAATGAAATGCCTGCAAGCTGCATGGAATCTTTTAAAAAACACCATAATAGAAGCTCAAACTAAACGTATACCCCAAATAAAAAACGTACTAAGAGGACCAAAAAAAAAAAATGCCACCATGCTTAAACAACAAAGTAAAGATGTGGTTAAAGGCAAAAAAATCCTTTAAAAATTGGAAATTAAATTATATTGAGGAAAATAGAAAGGAGCATAAACTGGCAAATCAAGTGTAAAAGTATAATTAGGCAGGCCAAAATAGAATTTGAAGAGCAATTAGGAAAAGACACAAACTAACAGCAAAAATGTTTTTAAGTACAATAGAATCAGGAAGCCTGCCAAACAATCAGTGGGGCCAGTCAAGGAAAATAAGCCCATTGTGGAGAAATTAAATGAATTCTTTGTATCAGTCTTCACTGCAGAGGATGTAGGGAAGATTCCCTCACCTGAGCCATTCTTTTTAGGTGACAAATCTGAGGAACTGTCCCAGCTTGAGGTGTCATTATAGGAAGTTTTGGAACAAATTGATAAATGAAAGAGTAATAAGTCACCAGGACCAGATGATAATCACCCAAGAGTTCTGAAGGAACACAAATATGAAATTGAAGAACTACTATTGTTTAAATCAGCTTCTGTACCAGAGGACTGGAGGATCCTAATGTGACACCATTTTTTTAAAAAAGGCGTCAGAGGCAATCCTGGCAATTACAGGCCAGTAAGCCTAACTTCAATACCAGACAAATTGGTTGAAACTATATTAAAGAACAGAATTATCAAAGACATTGATTCTTTTTCCCAATAAGTTGTTTTTATCTAGGTTGCTTTTGTAAAGGGCAATCATGCCTCACCAATCTATTAGAATTCTTCGAGGGGGTCACGAAACATGGGGATAAGGGTGATCCAGTGAATATAGTGTACTTAGACTTTCAGAAAGCCTTTGATGGGGTCCTTCAGCAAAAGCTCTAAGCAAAGTAAGCAGTCATAGGAGAAGAGGGAAGGTCCTTTCATGGATCAGTAACTGGTTAAAAGATGGGAAACAAAGGGGAGGAATAAATGATCAGTTTTCAGAATGGAGAGAGGTAAGTAGTGGTGTCCCCCAGGGGTCTGTACTGGGACCAGTGGTGTTAAACATATTCATAAATGATCTGTATAAAGGGGTGCAAAATTTGCAGCTGACACAACATTACTCAAGAGAGTTAAGTCAGAATCAGTCTGCGAAGAGTTACAAAGGGATTTCACAAAATTGAGTGACTTGGCAACAAAATGCAGATGGAATTCAATGTTGATAAATGCAAAGTAATGCAAATTGGAAAACAAAATGATGGGGTCTAAATTAGCTGTTGCCATTTAAGAAAGAGATTGTGGAATCATTGTGGCTAATTCTCTGAAAACGTTCACTCAGTGTGCAGTGGTAGTGTAAAAAAAAATAAAAAAAAAGGCTAACAGAACGTTAGGTACCATTAGTAAAGGGATAGGTAATAAGACAGAAAATATCATATCATCTCTATATAAATTCACAGTACGCCCACATCTTGAATACTGTATGCAGATCTGGTTGCCGCATCTCTAAAAACATATATTGGAATGGGAAAAGGTACAGAGAAGGGCAACAAAAATGATTAGGGATATGGAATAGCTTTCATATGAGACATGGACTTTTCAGCTTGAAAAAGAGATGACTATCGGGGGAAATGATAGAGGTCTATACAATTGTGAATAAGGAAATGTTATTTCCTCCTTTACATAACACAAGAACCAGGGGTCACCCAATTAAATTAATAGGCAGCAGGTTTAAAACAAACAAAAGGACGTATTTCTTCACAAAATGCAGTCAGCCTCTGGAACTCTTTGCCAGAGGATGTTGTGAAGGCTACAGCTATAATAGGGTTCAAGAAAATACTAGATAAGTTCCTGGAGGACCGGTTCATCAATGGCTATTTACCTGGAAGGGGCAGGGATGTGACACCATGCTCTGAGTGTCCCTAGCCTCGTTTGCCAGAAACTGGGAGTGGACGACAGGGGATGGGTCAGCTGATGGTTGCCTGTTCATTCCCTCTGAAGCACTTGGCATTGGCCATTGTTGGAAGACAGGATACTGGGCTAGATGGACCACTGGTCTGACCGATTATGGCCATTCTTATGTTCTTAAACAAAAGCATACCTTGTGATTACAAAAAGAAAAGGAGTACTTGTGGCACCTTAGAGACTAACCAATTTATTTGAGCATGAGCTTTCGTGAGCTACAGCTTATGCTCAGATAAATTGGTTAGTCTCTAAGGTGCCACAAGTACTCCTTTTCTTTTTGCGAATACAGACTAACATGGCTGTTACTCTGAAACTTCGTGAGCTACAGCTCATGCTCAAATAAATTGGTTAGTCTCTAAGGTGCCACAAGTACTCCTTTTCTTTTTACTCTGAAACTTGTGATTACAATTACTGTTAAAGTAAGGAATGACAGACATGTAGAAAAAGATAGTGATCAATTACCTTCTATTGGGGCATAAGTGGGTCATGATTGATTTCTCCTACTGTACTCCAACTACCCCTTACATTCTACCACATTTTATACACATCCAAATTACATATTCATTAGTTGTCTTCCAATCACAACTAAGTATTATGAATGTTATGCATCTTATGCAACTCCTACAATATGTATGCATAAACGTCAATTGTCATGACTTTGCTCTCCATGCTATTTTACTTTACCCTTTACTCTCTATAGGGGTTTCCTATTTCTCTATAATTGTCTTTTGACAGCACATTTGTGTATCTGTTGTCTTTCCATTCAAACACATCCTTTGGTCAAAACATCACCCTTATCGCACCCAGCAACTTAAATATCATTTAAACAAGCTTCTATTAAAAAAAAAATCCACCCAACACCCAGGCCAAACAAAGGATGGGACAAAAGCCAGCCACGTCAGCATAAGCATCATCTGTCCAAACCTATGCATCAGACATCAGACATGACCCTTGTAGGAATTCTCAAAAAGTTCAGGCATCAAATGTTCTCATTCTCCTCTATGAACAGGATTCTCTGGCTGGATTACACCTCCCATGATGCAGCACAGTCTCTCCTCTTGCTAAGCTGTGCTGATTCATCATGGGGAGACCCTGGCTTTGGTGCATGATGGGAGATGTAGTCCAGCTGTGAACCTTGGCCAATCGAGCAAAATGAGAGCATGAGGAAACATAACTACAACCCCAATGAGACACAACTGCAGCATTTCTAAAACCCAGTTTTCCACTGAAAAACAGTTTTGACAGAACCTTTTCTACCAGTCTGAATAAAGCAATTTTCATGGGGCTACCCTTAAATACATTCAGAACCTGAGGCTGTTACAGAATATAGTAGCCCACTGGTTAAAAAATTGATATACTGTTGCAAGTGCATGACACCAGTGCTTTGAACTGATTGACTAACTATATATGGTGGTATTTTGACATATAAAGCCCTAAATGGCTTAAATGAACTATAATTACCTGGGACCTGCTTATCTGAGGATAGCCCCTCTCTCTCCATTCAGCCAAGATGGAACAAATAAGTGGCTGAGATGTTTGAAAAGAAGCCCCTTCGTTGTTAAAAAAGTGGGAGCTGTTCGCAACTGTGTTCTCAGTGAATAATAAGGGGTTAAAAAGTAATTTTTTTATTTGTTATTTATTTTGCTGTGTGGCAGGGATAAGCTGCTGAATTAATTCATGTAATTTGTACATTTTTGTAAATACCACATAGAGTGTGTGTTTGATAGGCATATTTTTCATTAGTGATTTATGAATCAAAATAAACAGATATAATAGCATTCCTCCTCCATCCCTCCCCTAACCTGCAGTCGTAGTGTGCTCTGGTAAACAATGTCAGCATCTCACTCCAGAAGTGGCTGCTCTTCAGTGATGGGTAAAATGCTGGCTACATATAAAAAAAAAACAAACCTTGCATGATCATTTAGTAAAGTTTAAGTCTGCATTTAGTAAAGTTTAAGTTTAAATGCAGGCTTGTGATCAATAGACAACACACTTTAAACAGTAATGGTGTGCCAAATCAGAATATAGTTGTAATTAAATAAACTCTGCTGAAGAATTTTAATAGACTTGAATTCAACATTTAAAATGTGGCTCTATAAGTCTCTGGTAGGTTTTTTATAAATAGTGAATGAAGTGTTTCTCAAGCACCTCCAAGTTTGGAAAACATCTGGAATTAGGTCATGCAATAATTATAGTTGCTTTCTCTTTATTTTTCTCCACTCAAGTAAGGTTGTACTCTGAAAAGCGACTGTGGAAATGGGTTGATCTATGTTGATTGTCTCTGTGACTTCCATATCAAATTTAGCACATTTTACAAGTAAAAGATAGTTTTGACTTCCTGTGTTCTGAAAATCAAGCCGGGTGCTTACTAACTCGCACATTAAAACCAACAAAAAGGCTTCTGCAATCAGAAGAGCCTGATTCAGCAAAATACTTTACTGCATATCTAGTTTTAAGTATGTTGTCAGTCCCATTGACTTAAGTGGGACTGTTCACATGCCTAAACATAGGCACATGCTAAGTACCTTGTTGAATCAGGGGCCCAGAGGTCCTGTTCAAGACACTAAGTACATACTCGGGCAGCTAGTCCCTCACACTGCTCTCACTGCCATGGCTGCACTTCTATTTTTAGTGTACTAGCATGATTGGAGCTAGCATTGAGCTAGAAATTACGCCTCCAGCTTGAAGTGAAGGCATACCATTAGTTGAAACTTCTGATGATGATTCATAAACAAGAAATGAATCCAGTTCGCTTCCTTGTTGTTCTGTTGGCTTTGCGATGCTAACTGGAGTCAGTCATTTTTGTCACTAAAGTAAGGACCTAAATATCAGAATATACAAAAATCAGAACTATTTAGTAAGATGGTGCCATTTATACACCTGTGTGACCATAGCTGTAGTTTAAATTCAGCTAGGATTGATTCTGTAAGTGGGATAGTGCTCCTTTAATCTCTTTGCTCACCAGTTTGTATGTAGTACGTTTCAGTTCAGCTCTCAGTGTTTCCCTTCCATTACCAGAAAATGTGTTTACAATACAAAACCAGAATTAGCTGATTCTTCTGTGACTTCAGTGATTGAAATAATGCATATCATCATGGGCTTGATAGCACTTGAAGTGAATGAATTAGAATTGGCTGTTTTGCACTGGGAGTTTCTGGTTTTAATTAGGGAGTCTGGATTCCATCTAGTGTTAATGGCAGCCTGCACATTGTGGTTTGAAATAAATGTAGGTACTTGGAAGGGACATCAGCATTTTTAATAAGCAGAATCCTGAGGGGTTTTGCCCCAAAGGTCACTTCACTCACTTGCATTTGCAACTGTTTACATTTAAAAGCTCTTCAAGCTCTGTGAAAATAACCTATTTGCTTACATAAAACCTCTTATTAAGAGGCGCCTCCTGATCAACTTTCACCTTTTTTCGTTCTATTTAACAGTCCGAGTGAGTATGGCATTTACCTCCCCAATTAAATCAGCACTGTTCATTTGTCCCCTGCTGTCATCCATTAGGTCTGATGTGCACCACAAAGAAATAGCCTATGTCAGCAGCATGAAAGCACATTTCCTTATATACGGATGAAACTTCTGGCCCCAGTGAGAGGAATGCACAATGTAAATTCCAGATATTTTGCCTAGCTCATGATGCAGATGTTAAATTACAACTGGAAACAAAGGCTATTGGGAGTCCTTATGTTCAGAGTTGGCATAGAAAGAGCATTTGGGGCAAATTCTACATTCTCACAACTTATATATTAACAGGAGAGACATCACTATTATAACCAGTGTTCTTTTGGGAGGGAAAAAATATCAGTCAATAAGGATTTCCCAAGGGGTTAAAGAAGGCACCAAAATAAACTTTTTACAAATATAAGTGCTTCAAATCATTGGGCAGTTCCACATAGTGACAACTGGAAATGGTTTGTCCTTGACTAGACTTGTACCAATTCCTGTCATCCATTCTCCCCAATCGTTAATTTTTTCTAGTGCAGCCCAAACTCAGTTTGTCCTCCAAATTATAACCAGAGACACCATGT
This sequence comes from Natator depressus, assembly GCF_965152275.1. NCBI lineage: Eukaryota > Metazoa > Chordata > Testudines > Cheloniidae > Natator > Natator depressus. Next base: position 168,420,678 of record NC_134235.1, on the reverse strand, counting down.
CCAGATACAGGCCAGATATATATTTTTCAGTGATAACTGCAAATATGTCCAGATGCATTGTACTAAACCATTACAAGCTTCTGGTGTACATGCCTGATAATGTAAGAATACTGTCTAATTCAGTTTATAATAGTTGGCAGGTTTTGCAGATCTCATTTATATCACTCAAAAGAAAAAACACACTCAGGAGTACCCATCAGTAATATATATTCATTTACAAATAACTAGGAGACAGGAAATTGTACCCAACCATATATAACCATTGGCAGTATACACTTAAAGAGCTGTTTGTTGAAAATGTTATATTTTACCTTTTAAAAAAAATTAATGCAATTTTCATTGACATTTGAAAAAAAAAAACAGCTCTTTTGGTAACCAGCTAGCTAGAGATTTCCCACAAAATTAAAATTTGTTTTTTGACCGTAGGAAGGTGTTGGATTTTTATTTAAAGTTCAACCTGAATGGCACCCGACAGAAAAGAAACTGAACAACAGCAAAACAGTTTGCAACTGCATTATAATGGAAGAGGCTGCAAAGAACAGGGGTTCTCTAGCTTTATAACAGCACTCCAGCCTGAAGCAGGAGAGGTATTGCGGCATAGGATTGGGTGTAGGTTATCATGGGTTTTAATGACCTTCATTACTCCTTACTTCCAATAAGTCATTGATTTGGAGGTGCTCCACAGTGCTTCATGGAACCTGTAGTTTGGTTACTTCATGGGTCCATTTTCCTCAATGGGATGGTTTCCCTGGCTGGACTGCATCTACTGTGATGCATCACCTCTCCTCTCCAAGTTAGTGGTGTTATGTGTAGAAAAGACCTAATTCAGACAGATATGTTACACATGATACTCGTTTACATGCAGGAAGGCATAAAGACATCATTGGTGAAGAGATCACTGTTTGAGGTCTTCCCTAAAGAAACAAGCCACAATTTTCAAATCATGGTGCATAAAGGCAGGCTTCTAGATCCATATTTAAACACCTCTGATATCCAGAGGTGCTGTGTCATCTCCATTTGTATGGAAATAAGTGATTCTATCCCCCTGAAATACCACTGACTTCACATGAGTAAAATTAAGTGTTTGTGTTTGAAGAATTACTCTCCAACCAATTCCAATAGTGGAATTTTGTAAATGTCTGCCTTCATTTCAGTGGCTTTGTGATGGCAAGATAAGTGACACTAAGCAAGAGTCCAAGTGTTTGCAGGCTTGGAGCTTTAGTTACTTTAGGTACTTTTTGATTAATCGTTTGCTTTGTTCTTGGCCTGTCACTTCCTCTCACTTTCAGAGAGCCCCTGACCTATAATTGATTCCACCAATTTAAAATAAACACAGACTTTTCATAGTCTTTCTGTTGCTGGACTGCAAACATGGATGATCTTACGAATAGGATCTCAGTGTGGTGATGCAGTAAACAATTTGTCGATCTGGCTCATCCTCTTTCCCATTCACACACCCCCAACCATACCTACCCTAAGCCTTTTTCTCTATAGATGGAAATCTATTTTCATCACCATGAGTCATTTTAGTCTTAGAGATTTCTTGCAGTGTAACTGGCAAAACATTGACAAAGAAAATGTTTTCAGTTCCCTCACAAGTTAAAGTTTCCGTAGAGCTGTAGTTTTAATAACGTTAGTCCTTTGTGGGGGGAAAACAGAAATAATAACCTTCAACTTGTATAGAAACTCTTAAGAGAAATGTGTAGCCTGTTATCAAATATATATATTGGTTGTATCAAAACTTCCAGAATAACATACTGTGATCATTTTCAACTTTCATTGGCTTGGTTAACTAGGACCAGTAGAGGGAGCTTGCAGCCATGTGTTTGCATTGCTATTGAGAGCAAGGAGCGAGAAAACTACTCTCCTTTTATAAGTGATTGGATAAGGGAACAGTAATAATGTTTACAGTTGCCTATAATGAATCATAAATGCACATTATACATATATTATGAAAGCATAACATCTTTTTTAAATTCGCTTTTTTTTTGATTTATGGAAACCAATGAGCTGAAAAAGCTTTGTCCTGGTTTTCAAACAGTATCATAAACTCTGTATTACTGAATTACTCTGTTGTAGAGAGCAATAATAATAAAGAACTCTAGTTAATTTTCCTCCCCTCCTTCAACATCCTTTTAATCTACTGCCACTGGCAGCTCTCCAGTATATCACTAAGTGGGATTTTTTTATCCATCTGCCTCTATTTCTATGGATTACTGATTGCACAGTTTGCAGTGTACTTTTGTTTTGTTGTTGGTGGTACTTTTTAAAAAGTTTTACAGTTAAACTACGTAGCAATCTCTAAACCCAGCCAGGATCAGTGCAGAAAGACCCCTAAACGCTTCCTAACATTGGTCGGTCATGCAATCTCAAAACTCAGTTCTGTAGTCCTTACTCAAGTAAAACTCCTATTGAAGACTGATTTCCAGCACAGAAAAGATATGGCACTGCAAATGGCTGTGCAAGCGTTACCTATTGGTAAGTGGGTATTACAAGTTTCCAGTCTACAGGAGATATGAGTCCGTTATAGCCCCCGCTAAAGCATCTGGCTATTTAGCTCAAGTTGTAGCTCAGGAGGTCCCTGGTTCAATCTCTGCTGTTTTGGCCATGATGCTGTCTCACACGCAAGCTTTCCCATACTGCCCTGCCATTGTGGTTCCACCCTGATATGGAGGGATCATGTCTAGCAGTAGAAGGATAATTTATTCTTCAAATCCTATTCAGAGCTTGGGCTTTCTGAGACTGCTTGCAAGGTTGCCAGCTGTGATGGGACGGAAAGAACAAGTTGCTTTCACGTAATCACAAAGTGAAAACTGTCAATTCAACCAAAATGGATTTCGTTCTTGAGCGACCCACTCCCTCTGTTCAAATTAAAAGTGCTTTTCCAATTTAATTTGCTTTACATTTGTATTTCTTTTTATGCTTGTAAAATATCTTTGTTTCACTAGTTGTAAGTCACTTTTGCTGCACATACTGATAAATACAGCAAATGGTAAGAGTTAAGACTGAACAAAACAAAATAATGCAGTGTGTGTGTTGGAATAGTTTTAGTGTGCAGATTAGCAGTTGGTATGAGCTAGCTACTAAGTAATCACTATTTACACCTAAAATCCCTACTTTGGGCCAAATTCTGCTCTTGTTAAACTGTTACGGATCCCCATAAAGTCAAAGATGTTGAATTGGTCTAACTAAAGCAGAATTTGGCCCTCTATTCTGTCAGTAGTTCCGACGGTGTCACTGTATAAGCACTACTTTTATGAATGTGTAAAATGTCCACCCATAAGGTAGTCAAGAAGCTGATGACAAGAATAAAGCAGGATTGTCTGAGAAGTAAAAAGTACCTTTAAATGTCTTCCCTAAATAGTCACCAGGCAGAAACAGTGTCCTGGTGTAAAGCACATGTTAAAAGTGTGCCTTGGATCCTTATCAACTCTGCTAGTAGTTACTCGCTCTCTCATATCATTTTATAATGCAACCTGAATCTTGATGTGAAAACCAGCATTAAAGCTGTCTCTCAGTCAATATGCTATCACATTCTGACATCACATTCTGACAGGGAAATTGATTAGTGAAGAATGATCCACCTGAATTGGAATTGAAATCTCGGCCTCTAGTTAGTGTGGGTAAAACAGTGTGTAGCCAGGCTAATGTAGTGACACAAATGAAGATTGGGAAGGGTAATTAGAGTCAATTTGCACTGCATGTTTTATATTGGTAGTTATGTCATCCAGGAGGTGTGTTTTAATGGCTTGACTCACCCCCATGTGTGGGGGAGTGCACTTTACACCCACATTCCCAGAGGTTTAAAAAGAGCTATTCCTTGCCTGAGTATCACAAAGATCTGATATCACAAAGATCGGAAAATTTTGGATTAGAGAACCACGAAGTGTGCTGAAAACCATGCTGCTGGAGAGGGTAGTGGACCTTAGCAAATTTTTCCACAACTATGATCTGAACTTCAAGTTTGTAACAAAACCTGAAGAGATGAACTGGCTGCAGAATGCTCTTTAACTGCTGATGCAGTAAATTAGGACTGAACTCACTGTTTTTGTGTATTCTGCCTACATCTTTTGAGATGTTGTCAGCCGCTATTATTTCATACAGTTGTACTCTCAACAGCTATTGGATGCATTCATCATTTGGTCACTGTCACTATCAGCTTTGTCTGGTTTTGAATGAGTGACCTAGCTGTGAAAGGGAATCATTCCTTTTTATAATGCACTCCTGACTCTCTACACATTTTCCAAGATTATATCAGTGCTTTGGGGCTCTTTTGTAGATACTGCATATTTTTTCTATTAAAGCCACTTTTTGTAAGTGGTGTCCAATTGTGAATGTCTCATTTTTTTGGTATCCGTGTTGAGACACTTTTTGGGTCTGTTGTTCAAATGTGTTGAACAGTGTTGACTGATTTCTTTGCATGGTGTTGTAGGTTCTGAGCATTTCTGAAAGCCAGACCACATGAAGGTGCCTCAAATAGAGGCACCTACGATCATGTCACTTTTCAGAATTTTGACCCCAAAATGTCAAGTTTACTTATTCTTAGAGTCGCATAAGAAAACAGAGCTGAGAGCAATTGTGGGGAATTTATAACATAGCTATTACCAGATTCATGATAACACAAAAACAGACTTTGCTTTTGGAAGTGCATTTGGGTTCCTATTAAAATTGCCGGTGTTAAGGACATTATGGCCAACTTAAAAGATTAACCATGTAACCATGGGCCCACAGGCTTCAATGAAAGTTTTGCCTAAATAAGGTGTGACAAAGTTTCTGCTCTACCTTGGTGGGTCTTGCGCTTATTGGCAGATTTGCTCACCTTAGAGCTTCACGGCAGCCCTCAGCTTGGCCGTTTTTCTGAATTCACAGAAATTAGCCTGGGGCTAATATATCTGCCTTCTATTACTCTCCTATCGCCATTTGGCCTGACCCTGTCACAAAGGGCAATGAGCTTAGGTCCAAAAATGGAGAAAAATATGCATCTACTGTTGTTGCTCATACTGATGAACATCAGAATTGTACTGTACCATTTGCTGCCTTTTTTCAGTAATGATTTATTGATGTAACTACGAAAGGGAAGCCAGTAACATACCATATGTATGTGTGTGTGCAATGTATGTCATCAACTGAGTTGAAGAAATATGCATGAATCCTGAAAGAGCCTCATTAATCAAACAGATGTAGTTTCAGTAATTATGAAATCTCCTCATTAAGCAGCAGCGGCAAGTCATTAAAATACCTTCTCCGGCCTTTTGGCTAAGATCAAGTGTGGAATATCTTCTCATTAGGATAATGGAGTTCAGTAAAATGATATTCCATCATTCTCCATAAGGGAGCAAAGTGGAACTTTTTGGTTAACTGCAATCACTTTATGATTCATTTTATCTTCCTCAGATCTTGTTCATTCATTTATAAGACAAGATTAATTCTTCACGCATCCAGGCTACTATCCTGAAAAAAATGCACTGGTCATAAAAGTTAACTTTGTAAAAGAAATTAAGTGTGGTTTAATGAAATTAATGTTGGAAATATAATTAATAGAAATGAAAGTAAGTTTTTTCCCTTTCTTTTTTAATACATGAAACCATACTGGAACCTCATATGTCCTGATCATTTAATATTGATTTTCAAAATCTTTTGACTTAAGTTTTCTGGAGACAAATGTTCTTGCTACAATGGGGAGTCCCCTGCTAGATCAGACTATTGTTCATTAAAAAGACATGATGATCATCCTCTAGCCATAAAAAAGGAAATTAGGATCACAAGGAGTCAAGTTAGAGGGAGCATGCTCTAGGATATGAGTTCTCAATCTGGGGGAATGTGACCAAGCTCCAAGGGGTTACAACAACAGTCTCTTCTTTATAGATAGATCAAAGAGCGTTCCTGACTCTGCTGAAATGTGGTCAGAGTATGGGGTGGCCAGGATTTGAAGGGATTCTATTCCTGACTGAACAACACTGCGGGATCTTGAGTACATCATTTGTGAACTGGTGACTTGAAATGTAAGACATGCATGATTTTAGGACAGTTGTCATACCAATACAATTCTGGCACTACATAATAATAATACTATTAGATGGTGACTAAAGGCTTATTGTCCTTTATGTAGCCTGCTATTCAGACACACTGTGAACCAGGGCTAGACTGACCCATTGGCTTCAATCAAGGGTAAGGGGTAGTTCTTAGTTTTGCTACCCCAGGAAGAGCTTTGGAAAATAATTGTGACTTGGAGACTGCTACTGTGTGGAGGAATAAGATACTTCACCCCTTTTTGAAGTGCTGCTCCCTGCTTTCCCCTACCACCTATGCACTTAATGAGCTACTGTAACTCACAGGTAGGGTACTACAGCAACAGTGCTCCTAATTTTCATCCACTTGCTTACAGCAACTCCTGCTGTCCCCACCTCCAGCCCCCTTAGTAAAAATACCAACTGAGCAGCCATAATCATAAAAATAAGAAAATACAGGGGGTTGCTTGCATAGTTGAATAAGGGCCAGGGCAATCTAGTCCATAAATAGTAATCATGATTTAAAACCATAGCACTGTATCATAGCAGAGCAATATGAACAGTGCTTTTAGATATCTAGTATAAATTGAAAGACAGAAGTAGGATCCCTGTTCTGGGTATTAGTACCATGCCTGGGATGATGATACAAAGCATGAGGTTGAAAGCCAAGTGATTTTCAACTGCTGAGAAATCGCTGTTTCCTTGAAATGAATCTCTGTTTTGCTGTTGCTGTTACAAAATGGATATATACATGTGATGGAATGCCCCCTGTATTCACAACATATGTGCCTTTGTAATAATCTGGCACAAAGTATGACTTGTAAGGTATCATCTGAAAATTCATAATTCACTCATCAATAATATCATGTTGAAAATGGGTGTGGCATCATTGTGTAAAGTTATGAATTTCCCCCTGAATGATGTTGGTGGGGTATATTCAAACTCAGGTAGCAACAATTGGACAAAAGAGGACAACCGGGTCTTAAACAATGTGTGTTCCTTCAAATTTACATGTAAACTGTAAACAGAGTCCCCAGATAATGAAAGGGGGAAGGCAAGGGTCAAAGGAGATCTACATTTCAGCAAATAGAGGCAAGGAAAAAACAGCATGGGACTTTTCACCAGGAGACTTCATGCTTTCTAGTTCTCAGCTGAAAATATTTTTTTACTAGAAATCACTCTTGGGCTTGCATTTTGAAAGGGAAAATTAACTATAAAAGTGAGGGCAAACACCCCAAGATACTCCTTTCTCTCCCGTCTATTTTTTGCACCTAAGACAACAAAAGAAAGAGCCATTGGAGTTTAGGGGAGGGGTCCTGATCAAAGAGATTGGTCAGTAATGCTGATAGGAGCATGAGAAAGTGTTTTATCTTTATTTTTTTCCCATTCAACCCATTTCTAACTGTAATGCCAAAACTTGAATTCATTTAAAATCTTCTCTTCTTTTGTTTTATTGTTTAATCAAATCCAGTGTGTTTAACTGTTGAGTAACTGCATTTAAAGGTGCTAAGTTGTTGTGTGTTGTACCCTTCGAGGAAAAATGGACCTAATATATCAGAGCTGTCCAGGAGAGGGCTGGACAGGGCAGAATACAGGTTTAGGAGGGAAATCAGGTACTGGAAGTATGTTGTGGGTCACCCTGCAAATAGTGACCAAGGCTGGTGGGAGCCAGGGTGTGGCTGGGGTTTGCTGATAGGCTGCTGGGATCAGAGGTTCTGGGTTAGGGCTGCAGCTGCACACAGACCCTCAGGGAGTGAATTACATGCTGGTGGTCTGCTTGTGAGCAACTCCAGGGAGAGCTACAGCAGCAAGGCACTGCAGGTTGCAGGCAGTGACACGGTGTCTCCCTGTTCTGGATTGCACCCCAGAAGGTCACAGTACATAGTAATAAAATAGTTGAAATTTGCATTTAGTGAATAGTTGACATTGACATTGCTGACAATTAGCATGGGTGCCTGTAACTTCACAGTCAATTGGAAATTATCAGCTGTGTCGAGTTTTAAAGATGACCTGATATATTATCAACATATATTATTCATTTAAAGCACAATGCAAATTCTAGATGCACATGAATGAGTTAGAGTATGTTTGTTAGAACTTTATGTTTACTTATTATAGCCATTCCCTCTAATTTTCATCAGATAAGTCACCTTTGTTTGTCAGATATGCTAATCTATCAATGCTGTTTTCCTTGGTCAACATGTTTAACGTGTACTAATGATAAGGTTTTACCAAGCGTCATTACACAGCACACTTGACCTCTGTCAAGGTTCCTTCCCCACTCTGAACTCTAGGGTACAGATGTGGGGACCTGCATGAAAAACCCCCTAAACTTATTTTTACCAGCTTCGGTTAAAACTTCCCCAAGGTACAAACTATTTTACCTTTTGCCCCTGGACTTTGTTGCTGCCACCACCAAGCGTCTAACAAATATATGACAAGGAAAGAGCTCGCTTGGAACGTCTTCCCCCCAAAATCCTCCCCAAACCCTATACCCCCTTTCCTGGGGAAGGCTTGATAAAAATCCTCACCAATTTCCAAACGTGTACTAATGATAAGGTTTTACCAAGCGTCATTACACAGCACACTTGACCTCTGTCAAGGTTCCTTCCCCACTCTGAACTCTAGGGTACAGATGTGGGGACCTGCATGAAAAACCCCCTAAACTTATTTTTACCAGCTTCGGTTAAAACTTCCCCAAGGTACAAACTATTTTACCTTTTGCCCCTGGACTTTATTGCTGCCACCACCAAGCGTCTAACAAATATATGACAGGGAAAGAGCTCGCTTGGAACGTCTTTTCCCCCAAAATCCTCCCCAAACCCTATACCCCCTTTCCTGGGGAAGGCTTGATAAAAATCCTCACCAATTTGCATAGGTGAACACAGATCCAAACCCTTGGATCTTAAGAACAAGGAAAAAGCAATCAGGTTCTTAAAAGAAGAATTTTAATTGAAGAAAAAGTAAAAGAATCACCTCTGTAAAATCAGGATGGTAAATACCTTACAGGGTAATCAGATTCAAAACACAGAGAATCCCTCTGGGCAAAACATTAATTACAAAAAAGACACAAAAACAGGAATATCCATTCCATTCAGCACAACGTATTTTATCAGCCATTTCAACAAAACAGAATCTAACGCATATCTAACTAGATTGCTTATTAGCCCTTTACAGGAGTTCTGACCTGCATTCCTGCTCTGGTCCCGGCAAAAACAACAAACAGACAGAGAGAACCCTTTGTTTCTCCCCCCTGCCCCCTCCAGCTTTGAAAGTATCTTGTCTCTTCATTGGTCATTTTGGTCAGGTGCCAGTGAGGTTATCTTTAGCTTCTTAACCCTTTCCAGGTGAAAGGGCTTTTCCTCTGGCCAGGAGGGATTTAAAGGTGGTTAGCCTTCCCTTTATATTTATGACAGCCTCAAAAATGCCTTTTTAGAAAATGTGCATGCTAATGAGGGTACAATAATAGACAGTGCTGTTTTCAAACCAGTTGTGTTTGATAAATTGTACTTTAGATGAGAAAAAATATGTGCTCATCAGTGATACATTAATAGCAGCATAATCTGTGTGGTTAAAGCTGTTGCATGAAACATTGTATTGGATCCCAATAGTGCACTGAAAGTAAATAGGCAGTATATTTTCTCCAAAGGTCAACATTTGTGTTCATGTTACAACACAATGTTCATGTCGTTCTTAAAGAAATCAGATGAGCCCTTCCATCCAACCTTTAGACAAGGCACCACATTATTACCATATTTACTACCATGAATTTCCATCTAGATGTGATAGAGATATGAAGAATTCAACAACAGTATAACAACATTAGCTACATTTGTTCAACATTACTTAAATCCATCACTTGGGAAAATCTGAAGTTACATAGAGTTGCCATAACTAATCTTTCAAACGATCTTATAACAGGAAAATGCCTACATTCTGCTCTCTGGTTTTACAAAGCCCCTTTAAAAATAATTCAGAGGATGTAACTTCCATTCAGTTCAGAATTGAATTCACTGACTGGCCTTTTTAAAATAAAGCATCCTTTCTCCCCATCGTAACCGTCAGTGCATCTTTTCAGCAAGCATGCATGCATGCATGAACTGTGCAAAGTCTTTCTTCCTACTGATCACATAGCTTTGATTTGTTCCTGGATGCTCAGTTAACGCCACTATTTCCACAACAAACACCTGGCTGAATGTTTCCATATTGTGTTTGGAAGGGATTGAACCGGGTAAATTTTTCAAGGGAAACAATAAGATGTAGTAAGAATTTCTTTTATAAACATCATTGTGTCATCTTTTCTTTAAAAAACAAGCAAACAAACAAAAAAAAAACTGTCCTGGCTTCATGACTGAGGGTATGTCAACACTCTGGTTGGGAGGTCTGTTTGCAGCAGATGTAGGCACACCCAAACCAGCTTTGATCAGGCTAGCTTGCTAAACGTAGCAATGAAGCTGCAGAAGCTCAGGCAACACTACGGGTTGGCTACCTAAATACAATCCTGCCCATGACCGTGGGTAAGTGCTCGCAAGGCTAGTCTGTGCCATGCCTATGCTGCAGTGGCTTTATGGATAACCTAGCACAGGAATGTCTACATGTGCTGTAATCACACCACTCTAATTGCAGCGTTGACATTCCTTGAAAGTAACAAACCCTGAATGTAATGAGGAGACTTGAGATCCAGATCAGTGATATTGAACTCCCATGGAGTTTGAATGTCTTATGGTTAGGTCCGGTCAAAACTGTTTTAAAAGAAAATTGGGTTTTCAATTATACAAACATTTTTGTAAAAAAATTCTTGCTTTCTACAGTAAAATTCTACATTTCATCACTTGTTGAAGGGAGCTTGAGAGCTTCAACTAATTCATCTCTGTTCCTGGCTCTCACAGGTGCCAATTCAGGAAAGAAGCTCTATTCAGCAGAACACTTCAGTACATGCCTTAGCTGTACTGAGGTCTATAGAACTTAACCACATGCTTAGAATTTAGCTCTTAAGTGCTCTGCTGAATTGGGATGAATTTGGGCATGTCTGTATGTGCTTTCCTTAATTGGGGGCTAAGGCATTAAAAAGTAAGCGGAAAAAAATAAACATGAATACAAATATATAACTATTTGAAACATAAAAATACTAGACCCCTATCAGTAAGCCAGCCACTTCCAGAAATTTGTGTGCTCCGAAACAGGGAAAAAAGCTTGTGATCTATCGGCAGATTAAGTCTTTAGTTATCTTGAGTGCAACTGTACTGTAATAAAAAGTGATGAAGAGCCACTAAAAGTTTCAATGTATGGTTCAAATAAGCATCCAGGTATCTGGCCCACAATTCAACCAGGTACTTCAGAGTGCATGTAACTTTAAACACATGAAAAGTCTTGGTGGAGTCAGTGGGACTTACATTTCCACACATGCTTAAGTGCCTTGCTGATCCAGGCCCTTGATTGGGGAAAACACCCCAAGGCAGGATTCCTTGTGAGACATTGAGTGCTTCTTCATAGTCACTGAACAAAAACACTTCAGGAATGTCCTGTCTTTGGATACTTCTCTTACCAGTCGTAGTTTAAACCAGGATTTGCAGAGGTGTAGACAGGGGGAAGCTGGATTGCTAAGGGGACAGTTACTAGGATATAGTGCCCTTTGCATCTTGGCTGCTAGTTAAAATGCAGACCAGGGGCTAGATTCTGAGACCTTTATCTCATGTTGAATGCTACTGGAATCTACAAAGAGCCACACGGATTTCAGTGAAAGTATTTGTGGAGCAAGCTACTATTCAGCATGAGAGACGGTGTCAGAATTCAACCCCAGGTCAGTAATGGCTGAAAATTGCTATTATCTGATGGCCACTGTTAAATAAACTGATTATCTCCGTCTACTTCCTAGTGAACATACATTCACATTACAGAAAACACCATAATAATAATGATAAGCAATGTTGGTTTTTGGTTAGTATTCTCACCAGGTCAGATAAAGATGGGTTTGAACTAAATTATCTTCTTACTCCCTAGACAGGTGCTCTTGTTTCCCTCCCCCGTCTCACTTCCCCACCCATGCACAACATATAAAATGATATACATACAATACATATACATACATACCTGTGTTAGGTCACTTTTTCTTCCTTAATAAAAGGACAAACAGGCTCTATGAGAACAAGAACACATGGTAACTCACTTTGTAACATTCTGCCTCCAGGTGATTCTCAAATGCCAGCTGCCATTTTGGCAGGCAGGAAGATTCTCTTACATTTAAGGGTGCAGTACACAGAAGACAGAATGAGCCTTTCAATCATATATCTGTATATAGACTTAGAATCTGTTTCAGGATTGCACAGAATGAGGAAACTTGTGCTGATGATGTTCCTGATCAGTCAGTAGTAAATAGAGGGCTTTGGTTTTCAGGGCTGTTTAATCAGAATTTTCAGTAGCACAAAATGAACTCAGCATTTAAAAAATTATTTTAAGGAGGAAGGGATAATGACGCTCACTATTAATACTTCAATTCATACCAACTCAAACAATACATTATCATTAACAATAAATTAACCCAAACTTTCATGTTCAGAATTGAAACTAATCCTAGCAAAACAAGATTTAACAAAATGTGGTTAAATAATTTTTAGCTGATCAAGTTCACCCATCCCTAGTTATTAACCACACTATTAATACTCCAAGTCACTTCAATTTCATTTGTTACATATAATTTATTAATAACAATTTTGGCCAGAAATATTTGTGTAGTGTGTAGTAAGAACACTAACAAAAGGATTTCACATTTTGGCGTGCATTGTACTTATGCAGTGATTAATTGCATAGTCAAACCCATCATCAAAGCATCATGTGAACGCTGCTGAAAAACTCAGACAAGGCATTGGATGAAATTCCCTGTTTTAAAATTGTATTTTATTTGGTTTTGTTTTTTTAAGGTTTGTTTTTGTAAGAGGGGAGAAATGAAATTGTAAGTTTTTTGTTTTTGGAACAAAACACGTTTACTCAAGTGTTCACACTTTCATGGCCACATATCTTCTCTAGAATTAATTGGATATTGTATCAGGATCTCAAGATAAAATATGCATTAAACGCACATGCTAATACACCTTATTTCTTCAATAACAATATGCCATGGTTCAGAAAAGCTATTTTGAGGGTGACTTATTCTGATGTCATGGAAAATAATATTTTTGCCCTCAGACAAATTATTTGAGTCATAGTGTATTGTAAATACATAACTTTGAAAAAGTCATATACGAGGATAAACTATTATATTACAGTAGCTCCTAACAACTTCAATAGAGATTGGGACACCATTGTGCTCTACAGACATAGGAAGAGAGTCCCACAGAAGCGGAGTTGGGCAAAGACATACAACATGTAATTAATTATTTGCCTTTCTTTCTTTCTTTCTTTCTTTCTTTCTTTCTTTCTTTCTTTCTTTTTCTATTTCAAAGGGAGTATTTTGTGAGGAAAGTCTGAGTAAGAATTCCAAGATTTCACCCAGAATGGATATAATTGTCAAATCTCTTGGCATTGACCTTAATCTGTTCACACTAACATAAAGTTTTACTATTGACTTCAATGGAGGCAGAATTACACCGATGCTTGAATGTTTTTGAAAGTCCCACCCAATATTTTAAAAATACCATTATAGATGTATATTTCTATTCAAGTAAATAAAAGGGATGAGTTAATTGTTTCAAAAGCATTTTAGGGTCAGATTATTAAAGGTATTTAGGTATCCGAACGCACAAATAGCTGCTAGTAGGATTTTCTAAAGCACTTAAGCAAGTTAAGTGCCTCAGTTGGGAGTTAGACAACTTGTATCTTTAGATGCCTGAACACCTTTGAAAATCTGGCTCAAAGGCATTTCTGAACATTTTACCTCATACCTTTTATTTATTTGTAAAGCAATAAAACAGCAATAAAAGCTGTAAAACTATAGTTGTATTTTCAAATTATTGGATATGATTTTCAAAAGCACTTAAGCATTTGCCTAAGCCCATTTTCAAAAGTGGCATTCCCACTAACTTGGATTACTAAGTGTTTCATAGGTTCTTAATTGCATAAATCACTTTTAAAAATGGAACCTAAGCTGCTCAATCACTTAGACGCTTTTGAAAATTTTATCCATGGTCCTTCCTATGAGTGGCTTACAGTGCTTTTCATCATACAACCCTTGCATTAAATCTCCAACAATATTTGCATTGACTGAAAGTAATGATAGCCTGCTAATAGTTTGGTGGCCTGTGTGAAATGAGTTTGGTGAGCTGTGTCTCATTCCTAGTGGGCTGGTGTCTGTATCACAAAAACATCATCACAGTTGGCACCAATCGACAATGTGACCAGTAATAGTAGTAGTCGAAGACTGAACAGACCCAGAACCTGAGCTAGCGTCTCACCCTAAAGGTAGTTGTTCCAGGTCAGGATCGAGGTCTCTGAGTGGGAAAGTCTGTGATGCTGTTACTTGTGCGGTACTTGTTCTTTGGCTGAGCAGAGGCTATCATCCACATTTCTTTCATTAGCACTTTAACCCATTTAAAAAGAAAAGATCTCCATGTGTTCACCAAAACTTTTAAATCAGTGTCTCCTGTAGCAGCAAGAAAAAACATTAGAGCAGTCCCATCTTAGTAGCAAGTAATTTTAACCCAAAGAACAAATATGTCTTTAATATAAAAGTTAGGGCCAAAATGCTCAAATTTAGGTGTTTAAACTTAGGCTGATAAATACATAGATGTTTGACTAGCTAAAAGTGGTCAGGTTTCCCATTGACTTTCATGAGAGTGGTGGGTGCTCAGCACCCCAAAAATGAGACTACTTGCAATTTTTATTGAGGTGCCTAACTTTAGTCATCCAAGTGGGAACATTTTGATCTATCTTTTTCCATGTGGATATTTAAACATCTGTCAGATATAGGGTTGCCAACCCTCCCAGTTTGGCCAGGAGTCTCCTGGAATCAGGCTCGATCTCCCACAGGCTACTGAAGCCAATCCGAGAGCTTTTAGGCCAGTAATAGTCCGGTGGTGCAGCGGGGCTAAGGCAGGCTCCTTACCTGCCCTGGCTCCATAGCGCTCCCGGAAGTGGCCAGCATGTCCGGCAGCAAATCCTAGGTGGAGGCACAGCCAGGGGGGTCTCTGCGTGCTGCCGCCGCTCCGAGGGCTGACTCTGCAGCTCCCATTAGCTGGGAATGGGGAACTGCGGCCAATGGGAGCTGCGGGGGCAGTGCCTGCAGGCAGGGGTGGCCCACACAGCCCCCTGGCTGCCCCTGAGCCTAGGAGCCTCTGGCGGACATGTCGTCCGCTTCCAGGAGGCACCTGAGGTAAGCGCCGCCCGGCTGGAGCCTGGACCCTGCATCCCCTCCTGCATCCCAACCCCCTGCCCTATCGTTGAGCCCCCTCATACTCCCAAACTCCCTCCCTCACCCCAACCCCCTGCCCCAGCCTGGCGAAAGTGGAGTGAGGGTGGGAAAGAGCAAGCAATGGAGGGAGGGGGGCTGTAGTGAGCCAGGGCATGGCCTCAGAGAAGGGGCGGGGCAGGGTACGGCCTTGAAAGGGGCAGGGTAGGGGTGGGGCAGGGTAGGGGAGTGTTTGGGTTTGTGCGAGTAGACAGTTGGCAAATCTTGTCAGATTCTTCCTTCTTTTTCTAACAAGATACACGGATTTACTCTACGAATTTCTCTTTCCTTTAGTAAACTGAAAAAAATAAAATCCAAACAGACAGATCAGCTGCTGGCTTGCGGTGCTAGGTGCTCTGGCATCAGGGGAACATGAGGTGCCCTCTAAATGCCTTTTCTAGTTGCTAGTCAGACATTCTTATCTGCCCTGTTTGCAAGATTGTCATGAAGAAAAATGTTCTACTGTACTTAGGATATGTAAATTTATACACAGCAAGGTCTGGTCTCACCACCGACGCATACAGCTTCCCTTAATACTATACTTGTGTCTGGAGAAATTAATAGACCTCAGCGATGTGATATTACAGAAATTAATGATTAAATATTTAAAATACTTAGGGTTCCATTTTCAGACAGTGGTGAATATGATTATTTCCACACACACATGCAAAAATGTTGTGCAAGGTGGATGAACCCATTTTGAGATGCTGAGAGCCTCAAGTGCCAGTGACTTTAACAAGTTGTGAGAGCAGTCAGCACCTTCCAGATTCAAGCTCCTTGTTGCGCATGCAAATGCTCATTTGTGTGCTCTTATTTTCCATGCATAAGGGGAATACCTACACTTTTGTAGATTTTGGCATAAGAAATTTAGGGCCTTAGTGTCTCAAAATTTCTGATCATTTTAGGTAACTAGTTTGAACTTTGTGGCACATAAAAGGCACCTACAATCTTTTGACACCTCAAGTATTTTATAAATGCCTATCTATGTCCAACAGTCACTTGGTCAGAGCACAATTTACAGAGTGAAGTATGATCCATACTAAGGGCTAGTTTCCGCTTGGTCATTGAAGAGAGGGAAATGTACTCTTCAGCCCAACTCTACGCCCTGCACATGCATGCACGCAGGAGGACGAGTGGCATTCACAGTCTTTCAGCTTCCCTGATTGTAGGCAGTACTCCCTCCTAGCACCTTGAGTGGCAGGGCGGAAATGAAGGGGAGGCATCACTGCCTCCCACACAGAACCAGTCCCTTCAAGGCGCACACTGATCCTAAATTGGGGAGTGTTTTAATGCAAGCTTGGCTATTAGGACAGACAAACAAGTTCAGATAAAATCTGAACTTTTTTGAAATCTCCTCCCCTCTCTAAGTGCCCCCTCCAGTCAAGAAAAAAAGTGAACCTTCTGAGGCTAGAAAATAAAAAATAAATAACTCCACCATCTCCAATCCAGGGAAGGGATGTAGCCTTCCCATGTCCCCTTAAAGATAAATACAAGAACCTGGTTCTAGAGGATCAAAAAGAGGGAACTAATTGCTCAGCTAAAGGCTTTCCTCCTGTCTCCAGGATCTCATAGCAAGAGATTCTTAGCAAGAACACTAGGAATGTATGCAATGTATTCCCTGTGGTAGATGCCAGGGGTGGGGAGACGGGTTAATCATTTTTTGTCAGTCTTCTGCGATAAAGCATCTGTGCTGGAACACTTTATTGATATTTCCTTGAAATCAATGTGTCTTTAGGACATAAAGTGTCTGGTGCAATTGACACCACTTCTTGCAAGAAGTTAACACGGTAGAGAGAAATTTCTTTTACAAAACAGTGTGAAGAAATATACTGCACTATTTCTCTCTTGATTCAGATGTGGGGATTGGGAAGATGTGTGGTCCAAATGATGCTCTTAGAGTTTTGTAGATTTATAGTTAAAAAGAAAGCCTAAAGTAAAAGATGAACGGAAAAGAAGTAAACATATTTTGTCTTTTCCTCCAAAGAAAAAGCTATCGGTATAGTATTGTATGATTTATCTGTTATACACCTATTGTTTTTTGGTTTTATCAGCACTAGTAACAGCAGGCAACTGATAAGTAGCCAGCCAGCTAGTTAGCTTCTGTTATGAGTATAGAAACTGTGGATTTTCTCCTTGAGGTGATAAAAATGAAGGCAGTATACCAATACAGAGCTAGTAAGAACATAAGAATGGCCATACTAGGTCAGATGAATGGTCCATCTAGCCCAGTATCCTTGTCTTCTGACAGTGGCTGGTGCCAGATGCTTCAGAGGGAGTGAACAGAAAAGGCAACTATCAAATGATCCAGTCCCAGCTTCTAGCAGTCAGAGGTTTAGGTACACCCAGAGCGTGGGGTTGCATTCCTGACCATATTGGCTAATAGCTGTTGAAGGACCTATCCTCCAGGAATTTATCTAATTATTTTTAACCCAGTTTTGGCCTTCACAACATCCCCCTGGCGACGAGTTCCATGGGTTGACTGTGCATTTTATAAAGAGGCACTCCTTATGTTTGTTTTAAACCTGGTGCCTATTCATTTCCTTGGGTAACCACTGGTTCATGAGATATGTGAAGGGTAAATAACACTTTTTCTCCACGTCATTCATAATTGGATAGGCCTCTATCGTATCCCCCCTCCAGTCATCTCTCTTCTAAGATGAACAGTCCCAGTCATGTTAATCTCTCTTCATATGGAAGCTGTTCCATACCCCCTTAATAATTTTTCTTGCCCTTCTCTGTACTTTTTCCAATTCTAATCTATCTTTTTTGAGATGGGGCGACCAGAACTTCACACAGAATTCCAGGGGTGGGCGTACCATAGATTTATATAGTGGCATTCGCATATTTTCTGTCTCTTTATCTGTCTCTTTCCTAATGGTACCTAACATTGTTAGTTTTTTGACTGCCGCTGCACATTGAGCAGATGTTTTCAGAGAATTATTCACGACGACTCCAAGATCTTTCTTGAGTAGTAACAGCTAATTTAGACTCCATCATTTTGTGTATATAGTTGGCATTATGTTTTCCAATGTGCATTACTTTACATTTATCAACACTGAATTTCATCTGCCATTTTGTTGCCCAGTCACCCAGTTTTGTGAGATCCCTTTGTAATTGTGTGTATGTGTGTGTAAGATAACTAGAAATGAGGCTTAGTTTCTGTTCTTTTGTACAGTTTCTACACCTGTAATGAAATCTATTACATTCCGTGTACTCTGTTAATCAGTGTTTTTATTACTTAACCATTTATGGATTATGCTTTACATTTATCAGCATATTAAATAATTTAACCATCAGAGAAAAATATGGTTTTCTCCTCAAAGATGACAGAGGAAGAAGAGTTTTGTGGCTAGCATACAGTGCTAGGAATCAGGAGATCAAATACCTGTCAGTTTTTAAGACCCATAAAGTCTGATTCTGAACTCACTTAGAATAAGATGAATTGGGAATATCTCCACTGAAGTCAATGGGTTTATGTTGGTATAAAACTTGTATCAGAAAGGAGGGAATCAGGCTGGTTGTATTTTCAGATTGCTGTGTAACGGTGTGATTTGGAGGCTTTAATTCATCCAGTAGGCTTGTATCTCATACTCCTGTCCAGTAACCTGCCAAATTGACTGACGTGGTCAACATGGCTCTTTGAGGAGTCTTGCAATTGCCTGTTATGCAGCCATAGCCTAATGTGAAGGGTAAATAACACTTTTTCTCCACACCATTCATAATTGTTTATAGCAAAATGACATTGCTATATAACACCAGCCAAATAACTGGCTAGTATATTTAATTTAATTAAATGAAACTTGAAAAGATAATGTGGCATTGTAAAGACTTTAGTTAAGGGGTGATGCAATTTTTTAATGCCTGACTTATACTACTGTTACCTTCATGTTGATTTTGAATTACCATGCATTTTTGTACATGTTCCTTCCCCTTCTCTGACCCAGTAATAGTCCCCCTCAGACTGGCTCTTCTGTCCTCTCAACCTTCTAATATGTCCTGACTCCAACCTTACAATATTCAGCTCCAATAGGTCTCCCTGCTTATGAGAGAGAACACATGAACACCTGACCTAAATATGAAAGTCTCCTTATACAGTTCTTCCAGATGCACAGTTTACATTTTTAGTATGAAGATGTGTTGATAAAAAGATACAGTAGCATGATCGTGGAAAAATTCCTTTTTTCTTTGTTTTACTTCGCTCCCTCTTTCTTTTCCACCTTAAAAAATTGCAAAACATTAAAAAGTGAGAGACATTGGAGGAAGACACTTTTTTCACATTATTTTTTTTCCCAGTGGAAAAGTGTGAAAAAATGACAGAAAAAAAAGTGTGATTGTGTTAATTTTTCTCCCAATGGAAAATGACGAAATGTTTTTAAACTTTAAAAAATGATAAATTTTGCATTGTTTTAAGAAAAAACTGTTTTTATCCTAACAGAAAAAAAAACATGAAACCAGTTAAATGAAATTAAAACTCCTTCTGATTTTTTTATAGAAAACCTCCCCATTGTCTTGACTAGCTCTAAAAATAATTTGTTTGACAATAAAGCAAAATAATTCAGTTTTTAAAATTATAAGATTCTTTGTCAGTTAACAGGAATAAGATATTTCACCACAAAATGTCTCCAGTTAAGTTCTAGACAATAGTAATTATTTACTGTAAATCTTTGGTAATTTTCAATAGTTAAAAGCTCTACTTTATAAAAATATTATGGAGCATATTTGGTAAGATGCAGTTCAGTCAGAAATGTCATAAGACTTGTAGCTGTATCCATTTAAAATAACACATTTGCACTTTTATAGTACTCTTATGCCATCATTTGCCTTTGTTTCACCAAAGCAGATCAATGTTGTTCCTAATACTTCAAAACATTTTGTGGGATAAGTAGCATTCTAGCCATTTGACTGATCAGCAATCTGGATCATGGATTGGTGAAGAGCCTCAAATAAGTGTGTTAGTCTCTAAAGTGCCACAAGTACTCCTTTTCTTTTTGCGAATACAGACTAACACGGCTGCTACTCTGAAACCTGATTTTTAGCAGTGGCTGTAAAATATTCTGTTTTGTGAAAATTTTGAGGTTTTGACATTTGTTTTCGTTCTGCATGGGAGTGAAACTGAGACCTTTTGAGAAGGGGAAGCAGGGCAGAGAAAGAGACACGCTCACACACCTGTGTGGGTTGTGTGAGACTTGGGTTCAAGTCCCTGTCAGTGAGTCAGTTGCTACTCCTGGAGCTATTTCACTTTTTCTAAATAATGAAATATTAATTGGGCAAGGGAGAGGCTGACTGTATTGCCCTGTGGTTAGAACACTCACCTGGGACGTGGTAGATCAAGGTTAATCTCTCTGCTCCAAATCAGGCAGTGCAGGGACTTGTACCTGGGTCTCCCACATCACAGGTGAAACCCTGGGAGCAAGAAATGGAAATTAGGCACCTAGATGTTTTTGAAAATCCTACTAGATGCCTGACTTCATCTTTAGGCACCTAGATACCTTTTAAAATTGGGGCCTAAATGACTTGCCCAAAGTGACAACACAAATACTGCTTGAAACCAGAAGTAAAACACTATGGGCCTGATTAATAGTTTCCTACTCTGAACAAAAGCAACGCCTTAATACCACTACCTTAGTCTTGCTGATTTCATTACAGACAGAGATCTAGAGAACTTACCCTATTTTTGTTCTTGTTGTTTGTAGGAAAAAAACCTCAGAACAAGTAACTTTGAGAACTAAAGATTGTCCAGAGACCACTAAATTAATTTAGTTTGTCACTTCACCTTGCAGGAAGAAAAAGAGCAGCTACAGTTTCCCCGTTCCTAGTTACAGCAGCCACCGCCACCCTTTTGAGCAGCTACGTATTATCTCTATTGACAGTATGCAAGTTGGGTGAAATAAGAAGCATTCCAGGGGATCAATATGAGATGCTCTAATCTTCAGATTACAGATGAGTTCTAGAGATATTCACAGAAAAGATTCAGCTATGGTTGGGCTCATATTCTCATGCAGCTGTGAACTTGCCTCCCTAGCAAGACTGTTGTGTGAGATGTCAATCATGGGAGAATGGTCTGTAGTCTCCCCCTGCCCACCGTGAAATAAGGAAAGGGCACTGTAATTCACATGAGCACAGTTAGAAACAGCAGATAAAAGCAAATAGATGCTGGCAGAAACAGCAGATAAAAGTAAACAAAGGCTGGATATGACTTACTTTGACTGTGTGATAGTCAAACTGTGAAGGTAGCTAGTAAATTATCTGACTTGTATGCACAGTAGCTGTTAACAAGGTTCTGGCAGAGTGAAGCCTCCTAGAATGAATCCTAGAAGAATTCTATAATGATTGTTATGTGAAACATATGTGAGTCTTGAAACACGTACCATCACTAAAAGGGGATGTCTTTTAGTGAACAAGGACTGCTCTTGACTACCACCCATAATGTTGCCAACAAAAAGGGGATAGAAACACGTTGAGGCTATGCTTCCCAGTTTCTCCCCTACCAACCAGTGGAACTGGCCAGCTGACAATGAAGGGATGGATGGATATTGACTTGTCATGCAACACATCGGAAAAAAAAAAAAAAAGACTAGCAGAACTGGCTGGCTAACCATGAAAGTGGTGATGGTGGCTTGTGATTCAACATACTAAAAAAAAAAAACCAAAACAAAACCCTACAGTGTTGGCCAGTCATAACCCTTTCTCAGGGGGTACTTGATAGACCAGGCATTGAACAAAGGTTAACAAAACCATCCAAAATCTATCAAAAACTGATTGCCAGCCTCATTTGCAAATATTTCTCTTTCCCTTCCTTTGCATTTTTTTATTCATTGAAATCTCCTTACATATTTGATGCTACAGTTAATGCTATAGTGCAGGGGTCGGCAACCTTTCAGAAGTGGTGTGCCAAGTCTTCATTTATTCATTGTAATTTAAGGTTTCACTTGCCAGTAATACATTTTAACATTTTTAGAAAGTCTCTCTCTAAATCTATATTATACAACTAAACTATTGTTATATGTAAAGTAAATAAGGTTTTTAAAATGTTTAATAAGCTTCATTTAAAATTAAATAAAAATGCAGATCTTATCAGTTTAGTGCGATCCTTGCCCTTGCTTATCCTTGCTGAGTTTTCCAGTGTCCCCAGGCAGGCAGCGGGCTGAGTAGGGCCAGCAGCCGGGACTCCGGCTGGCAAGGGGCCAGTGGCCGGAACCCCAGACCAGAAGTGAGCTGAGCTGGGCCGGGAGCTGGTATACCAGGCCAGCAGCAGGCTGAGCGGGGCCGGTGGCCAGAACCCTAGACCAGCAGCAGGCTGAGCGGGGCTGGTGGCCAGAACCCCAGACCGACAGCGGGCTGAGCAGGGCCGGCGGACGGAACCCCGGACCGGCAGAGGGCTGAGCGGGGCTGGCAGCTGGGACGCCAGCTGGCATGGGTATGGCAGACAGAACCCCAGGCCGGCAGCAGAGTGCCATTGAAAATCAGTTTGTGTGCAGTCTTTGGCGCGCGTGCCATAGCTTGCTGACCCCTGCTATAGTGCCTACTAGGTTGGCAGGGTAGCTTAATGGCATGTGGAGACAGGTGTACCTAGCTTGGCCTTTGTCAACCATCATCATCTATAGTCATTATTTGCATCAACAGCTTTTTTTAGAACACTATGGAAAAGGCTACGTGTTTCTCTTCTACAATGATTAAGTGTTTGGCTAGAGCTTTATTATCTTCAGCCTGGGACTGTGGCAGTTGTCCAAGACTGTCTTCCCTTTTATAGCCACAGTTAAACCTGCTGGGGCTGTCCTCCTCAATAACATTGTCGAGAAATTCTTTCTTAGATTGGCTGCCACTGACCACATTCTACTTTGTGGTGTCCCATCCTTAGATTAGCCTCACTTAAAGAATAAAGCCGAAACAACTCATAAAACATTCCAGTAAATTGTGCTTATTTATTCTTTCTCTTTGACATGGATGCACTCCTGTGACTAAGACATGCATTCACTTTAGATTATAAAATCTTCTTATGCACCATGGCAAGGATGGATGTCTCAACAAACCAAGGTGTCTGCAATCCAAAAAGAGTCATATTAATATGCATATTGGTTCTGAGAATGAGATAAGCCAACTCCCATGTATCTTTATCCTAATTCCAGAGTGACCTTGGCAATCTTATGATTTCTTGCTTCTGGCAACTGCTTGATGGCCTAGTCTTTTTGAGCATGCTGCAGACATGCCTCTCTGAATGTTCAAAGGGAACAAAATGGTCTTTAGTTAAACAGAGACAAGGTGGGTGAGGTAATATCTTTTAGTGGACTAACTTCTGTTATAGAGATAAGGCTTCAAGCTTACACAGAGCTTTTCTTCAGGTGAACTTCAGTTTAATTAGCATTTATCACACTATACAACATTAACACTTGCTGATATGCCTTTCTTCCCACCCTCCACCCCACATTTGCATTATGATTCAGATTTTAAAACAGGCTATTTTGTGTTTTAATAATGTCTTAAAAATTTGCTTTACAGTTTTCTTGTATTCTGCTGTTCTCTGTGTAATTAGCAAGTAATATTTAAAATTTCTGCTTATGCGGTGCAGTGCTGGTGCTTATGCCTGCTCTTTACACAGGGAGAATCAGAAGATTAAAAGCACCTTTTTTTGGTCAGAAAGTCGTGACTTTCTATATTTCTTGGCTGAGATGTTGTATTTTAACAGTTCACTTCAAATAGACTTATCTGTTTTGCCTTCTGTTACAAATGGCTTGCATCAATTTTAAACCCAGGAAACATTCAGTTGCAAGTACTGCAGTAACTTACCCTTGAACTAGACAGCCTCTCCAGTTTACATATCACTCCTGATCTTCCCTAAACAACTCAGAGTACACGTTTTATTATCCAAATCCAGTGCTGACAGTAATGGTTTTTTACTTAAAACCGGTGACCAGTAGCAACATTATGATAGCATCAGTGATATGCTGGCTATGATTCAGAAGGGTCTCTATTACAGTGTGAACAGATCCTTTGAGAGGAGCTGGGCTCAGCCTCACCTGTGCTAGGTATAACCCACTTCCCAGCTAATGGGAATGAGTTTAGTGATCAGGTGGCAGTCACATGAGCAGATATGGTATTCAAGGGAAGTGAGAGACTTAACAGAAGAGGGAGGAAGAATGGCTGGGGGGAGATACTTCGCAGTAGTTCCTCAGGGGAGCCGAGACTTGGAAGTGAGCTCTTTTCCTAAGAACTGGGGAAAGGAAAACAATGACCCAGAGGCACCAATCAAACAAATTTAGGTTAAGCTGTGCTTTGTTGGAAGTGTGTTTACCTTGTTCCTGAAAATGATATTGTGGGTAACATGGTATTTAACTTGTATAATTTATAGGGAGGGATGAGTATGATGACCTTATGCAAGGCCTATTTGAATATTTTTGAAAACATGTACACTTTGGTGCAATCTGGACCATTCAAAAGGGAAACCATTTGCTCTTCAGAAGTACTTTTAAGAGCCCGAGGGATAAGTAATCATTAACAATTACTAGAGAATTTTTTCTCCAGTGGATGGCTGGAAATCATCCCCATCTTCCCTTCAAAATTTTGAAAGGACTCCTGGCACCACACCAGGTGCCCTTCCAGCACATCCCTGAAAAGCACCAAGGAAATGCCTACTGCTCCTGCTTCTTCAAAAGTCAGGACAGACATATCCTCATGCCATTTCTAACCCACCTATGCCATGACTATTTGAACATAAAGAAAATGTTCTTATGGAGAAAGTCACTTTATATCTTATGGAGAAAGTCTCTTTATATCTACTGTGACAGACCCCGACCAGTGGGGTACAGGAGTCTGGTAGAAGGCAAATATACTGGCCACTGGATGAATAGTTTTCTGTTACTGAGTGACCAGAGCAGGGGCTGCCCTAGAGCAATCAGGAACCTGCTAGAACCAATTAAGACAGGCAAGCTAATTAAGACACCTGGAGTCAATTAAGAACATACTAGAGTCAGTTATGGCAGGCAGACTAATCAAGACACCTGGTTTAAAAAGGACCTCCCAGCAGTTAGTGGAGGGTGTGCAAGGAGGGAAAAGGCATGCTGCTGGAAGACTGAGGAGTACAAGCATGATCAGGGTTCAGGAGGAAGATCCTGCAGTGAGGATAAAGAAGTTCCTGGGGGAGGCCATGGGGAAGTAGCCCTGGGAGTTGTAGCTGTCATGCAGTTGATACAGGAGACGTAGACAGCTACTATCCACGGGTCCCTGGGCTGGAACCCAGTGTAGAAGGTGGGCCTGGGTTCCTCTCATCCCCCCACCAACTCCTGATTGGACACAGGAGGAGTTGACCTGGTCTGTGAGCAACACGAGAAGGGAAGGTCTAATTTGGAAAGGGATCTGGCCTGTCCCCGACCCACTAGGTGGGACAACAGAGACTGCAGAGATTGTTCTCCATTTCCCCCATGCTGGCCAGTGATGAGGTTAGCTGAGTGAACGACAAGTTTGAGCCTCTAGCCGAAGCGGCCAAACTGAGGGCTGCCGTGAACCTCTGAGGTGAGTAAATCCGCCAAGAAATGCAGGACCCAGCAAGGCAGAGGAGGAACTTTGTCACACTACCCAAAAAAGACCACTTTAATGGGAAAAGTTAACATTGTTAGAGACATCATATTCCACTATTAGGACACTAAGCACTTGAGCAGCCTGCTGCAAACAAACTAAAAACAGGATTTCCCCCCGCCCCATGTTTCTCGTATCACCAAAAGCCAGTGAAGTTAATTGTACAGTTCGTATGCATAAATGTTTACAGAATTAAGTTCTTAGTTTTCAGATGCATCTTTTTATATGACAATACACATTATGAATAATACATAGTAATCCTTACTTTTCTATTTAGTAATAATCAGCTTTTCTTTTATCTGCATATTTTCTTGCAAAATCCAAACTCTCTCTGTCAGTGTGCACTATTCATCCTGCATGTTACTTTTTAATATACTGACTATAGTCACTCAGTCTGCTCTAGCTTCTGCCGGTGCACGCTATGGTGGAGGTCACTGAGGGGCAGAAAGTCAGCCCAGAGAGGGCTTATAGTGGTAATTAATACCATCAGCTTGAGGAGTCTGCTGGAAGAAGAGATGTGGCTAAGGGACATGAAGATTTAATAAAGCCCTTAGACAGTGAAGATTAATATATGATGGCCTTACCAGTGGTTGTCGGGCAGGAGGACGCCAAAGGAGGGGCGTGTGCATCTGTTGTAACAGGAGGTCTCTCATAGATGGTCCTAGTCCCTGCCTCAGACTCTTGGGTGAGGTGGTTGGGGCATTGAACATTTGATAATAGAAAGCAAAGCAGATGAGGGCCTTCTCCTGTTCTGCCCTCCGCCATAAATCTCACCCATTCGCTCTCTAAGTTTGTGGGTTTGGTGGAGGGTATTAATGAATTTCTGGTTTGATTTAGTTTCCTAGGTAATTTCCAGTGAAGTGCACAGTTTTCAAAGCTATTGCAAGAAGGGATGATTTGCACCTTGGCCAATCAGATAGCAAGTGTGAAAAATTGGGACAGGGGTTGGGGGGTAATAGGAGCCTATATAAGAAAAAAACCCAAATATTGGGACATTTGGTCACGCTATTTGCACCTTCCTGTACCAGTAAGAGTGAATCTAGCCCTACAATTTTAACATCATTTTGAGAGACTCATTCCGGATGCCTTTGTTATGTGAACCGCCAAGTTTATTAAGTATAAAAGTTTGAGATGACAGGAGAAAATGCATAGAGAAAGTGCTGACTTTGCTTCAAATGTTTCTTTGGAATTTTCTGAATGATTGATGCTGTAATGTGACTCATTTTTGCTATTTTTTAAAAGCATATATTATCTCTTGCTCATTGCTTCAGTTTGCCAGGCTTTAAAAATGCACTGAAACAATGAATCATGTCAAAAATTGGAGACATTTTAAAAAAATGCATTAAATTAAAAATATCAAGGGAGGGGTAGTGAGTCATTTACATTGGAAATTTACTTCAGCAGACTTCCATTCAGTTATCAGCTTGTGTCACAAGAATCTGGTCATTGCAAAAGAGCTATTTGAACCTTTCTAAAATTAGTTTAAAGTGTCTGGCAGGTCTTTATGTATGGTTTGCATGGATTCTCGCAATCCTTGAAGTTCAAAAAAGTTTGGGTTCAAATGAACCATGTTGGAATCTAATTGTTAACAGAAGGCAAAAAATTGCATTGAGCACAGTCTTGGACATTTTCAAGTGGAAGTGTGAGCAGTGGCCATATTGGAAAAATTCTGTGTAACTCAGTTGTTTCACAGTCCTAGAATTTGCCACAGAAAGAACCCCTATTACATTTATTTGCAGTCAACACAGAATTTCCATTTTGCAGCACCAGAGTGCTGAAGGTTACAGGTCTCTTGCATAATTTAGAACAGTGCTTGCTTTGTAATCTCTCCCATCCTTTGAGTTCAAAGTTAAAATCCACAAGAGAACAGCAACTTCAAAATGTTTACAGATATGCAGGAATTACAATAAAATTCATGTCCTGCTCTGATCAATGTTCCTAGCCTTACCAAATGAATTCAGAGTGTGTCAGGTTCAAGTCCAGTGCAGATGTGGTCACTCCAAAGCACTTGAAGACTGGTGGTTTTGGTATCTTTAGTTAAACAAAATTACAGGTTCAGTCAGTGTTTCAGGTGGAACTCCAAACCCAATGAAATTTCAGAGGTCTTGATTAAAATCCTATTCCCACTGAAGTTGATGACAGTTTTATCAATGACTTCAGTGGTGACAGGATTTTCACTCCTTAAGTGGTACACAGGACTTGTGTTTGTTCTGTGCATGGGGGCAGTGATGAGCTGCCAAAATCTTAACAACCAGTTTCCTCCTCACCCTACGAGGGGGTCGTTGCCCACCCCCATCCCCACCCCCTTGGACTCCTGCCACATCCGCCCCCCTCCCCTGTCCCCTGACTGCCCCCAGAACCGGGCAGGAGGGTCTCGTGGGCCACCGTAGTGGGTGCCCACCCCACCCCTAAGAGCCAGAGGGACCTGCCGGGGGGCGAGGTGGGGAGTCCCGGCAGTGCTTACCTGGGGCAGCTCCCAGGAAGCATCTGGCAGGTCCCTCTGGCCTCCTAGGGGCCGGGTAGCGTAGCTGCGGGGGGAGTGGCCACTCCCCCCACTGATCACATCAAAAGTGGTGCCTTAGGTGCCGACACCGTGGGTGCTCCGGGGCTGGAGCACCCACAGGGAAAATTTGGTGTATGCAGAGCACCCACCGGCAGCTCCCCACCCCGGCCCCAGCTCACCTCCGCTCCAGCTCACCTCCGCTCCACCTCCTCCCCTGAACATGCTGCCGCGCTCTGCTTCTCCGCCCCCCCTCCAGCTTCCCATGAATCAGCTGTTTGTGCCGGAAGCCTGGGAGGGCTGAGAAGCAAGCGGCGGCTTCACGCTCAGGCCCAAGGTGGTGGAGGTGAGCTGGGGAGCGGTTCCTCTGCGTGCCCCCAGGTTACCTGCTGCGGTGCGGGCGGCCCTCCTCGCGCCCCCTGCCCCAGCTCACCTCCTCCTCCTTGGGCCTGAGCGCGAAGCTACCGCTTGCTTCTCAGTCCACCCTGGCTTCCCGCACGAACAGCTGTATCGCGGGAAGCCTGCAGGGGGCGGAGAAGCAGAGCGGGGCGGAGCGTTCAGGGGAGGAGGCAGAGTGGAGGTGAGCTGGGGCCGGGGGCGGGGCGGGGAGCTGCTGATGGGTGCTCTGCACCCACCAAATTTTCCCCTTGAGTGCTCCAGCCCTGGAGCACCCATGGAGTCGGCGCCTAAGGCGCCACTTTTGGCCGGTTAATTTTAGAAGCCCTTTTAGAACCGGTTGTCCCTCGCAGAACAACCGGTTCTAAAAGGGCTTCTAAATTTAACAGCCGGTTCCAGCGAACCGGTGCAAACCGGCTCCAGCTCACCACAGCATGGGGGTGAATTTCACCTATAGTAAACAACAGAACATAAACATAAATTTTTCTGCCTTTGCCTGCCCTTATAAAGGAGCCCTTTTGGTGTATTTGGAAAAAAACACTCTCTCTCTCTCTCCTCAGAACTGGAATGTAAGTGCGTTTGAAGTTGCATTATACCTATAATGGTGGCAGAAGCTCTTGTTGCCAAGGCTATTGGGACAAAATGGAGGAGAGAAGAAGAGTGCTCTTGCTTCATAATGTTAACATTTAAACAGTCCCAAGCTGCCTTTGGCATTAACACATCTCTGATACAAATGGTGTGGGGTAGAATTTATTCCTTTGTTGCTGCTATTTCTGGCTGGAGGCAGTGTTCTGTAATTGATTAACAGGGCACAGTACATTGACTTATATGGGGAAGACTACTGTATATCTGTATCAGAAAGGATTATGATTCTGTTTTTAATCAGTGAAAGATTGGATTCTGCAGAAAACAGTAAAAACTGAAAACTAAAGTCCCTTGATTTGTCCCCGCTGTGGCATCACACCGTTTCTGGCTATGAAGTTAGGCTAAATGATCCAATAAGTATATATATATCATGGAAATCTCATACAGGTTTAGAAATGTTAGCTTGCCCTACATAAGCAATCTTTTAATTTTAATTCTTTTGGGCTATATACTATCATAAGTTATTAATACAATTTTAATAGCATTTAGCAGTCTATTCATTTTAAATAGAACCCTTCCTTTTAACTCACAAATTCACTCAGGGGAGCTTTTTAACATAGAGAGATTTTTAAATGAGAGTGATTTTTTGTCCACATGAAAGTGAGATCTTTTGTGGTTTCTTGTCCTGCTTATTAGATGCTTCCCCAAGATAAGTATTAAAAATTGATATAGTTGAAAGTGCATGTTGGAGAGCATACAACACCACCACAGGAAATCTACATCATTTACTTGACTTGTTCCCAACCCTGGCCATTTCAAGCCAGTGCAAAAGCCAAGCTGTAGCCTCAAAAGTATATGAAATGCATATGCATCACAGGTGGCATGTTGGTGAAAAGCTAGTGATTAAAATAGCCGTTACATTCACAAGATGGATATCTAAATTATTGACCTACAGGCATGCAAAGGGAGTTAAACAGTTCCCTTGGAAGAGGGCCTAGGCCCATAAAGGGCCCTGGATTATTTATTTTTCTTTTGTTTTTGCAAGGAGAAGAAGTTTATTTCTCACTTTTTTTTTCTGCATAGGGCCCTAACAATATCCATGTAGTGCCCCAAGTGTGACCTGAATGGTATGTCGGGGCCCTGTTTCATGTTTTATAGATTTTGTTGCTGTTCAAGCCAAAACAGGACAGGATATTATGGATGCTATTTTAGAGAAGCTGAAAAAGGAATGTTTAGGTATGGCTGATTTGCAAGGGACACATCTATGACAGTGGAGCTAATATGGCTGCAGTATATAAAGGTGTTCAAAATGGAATTCAGCAGGTAAATCAGTACACATCTTTTCTCCCATGTGTTGCACTGACTGAGTCATTAGGATGTGCTGAAAAAGGACATTAGTGTTACAGTAAAACACCATATCACAATGAGATGATCAGCAAGGGTGGAGGCAATCCATCCACTATGAAATCAGATTCAGGGGTGTTCTTGGTGTTTCACTGAGATTAAAGCTTCGCACAATCTTATGCCAGAATTTAAACTGGGAGCTGATAGATTGCTAGAGAACATTTCATTGTTTTTGTTTGTGTGGTTTTGGCCAAGATATTTTTTACTGTCTTATCAAAAATTAACTTTGTGAGCAAAAAATTGCTGAGTCCAGATATTGACGTTCAAATGATTTGTGGTTTACTTTGTGGCCTTTGAGATGCTTTATCAGAATTATGGTCTTCTGGGTTCACTGGATGTAAGGAAGCTGCTGCTTCACAGGCTGAAACATTAGTAATATCCACAAAGTTCAAAGAGAGAAGATTTCAATGATGAAAGCAATTCCATATGAAAGGTCATCAGATCCCAAACAAGTTCTTGAATGTGAGGTTTTCATCCCCCCACTTAGCCACACTGTAACACAAGTGGGCAATAGGATGCATCATTAGGATGAAGTTGGAGAAAAGTTTGTTTTTTTTTTTGATGGGAGAGAAACTGAAAAATCTCAGCAGCGAAGACCTTAGGGTACATTTATGCAGTAAGGAGCAACCCGCATCAGCGAGTCTCAAAGCCCAGGTCTACACACTTGGGCTTGTGCTACAGTTCTAAAAACAGCTGGGGACATGTTTGGGATTGGGCTGGAGCTCAGGCTCTGAAACCTAGGAAGGGGAGGTAGGCTTAAGCCCAAACATCCACACAGCTATTTTTAGCAGCATATCATAAGCCTGAGTTTATATACCCTGGCTCTAATACTTGCTGCTGTGGGCTCCTGCTCCCTGTGTAGGCTTCTCCAAAGAGGCAGGCTTGAAACCTAGCAAGCAGCTACTCTGAGCCTTTTAAGAGCAAAGCTGCTTTCTTTGCCAGTTTTTTGCACGTGTGTTTTTAAGGATGACTTGGAAGTGAAGGAGCCAGTTGAGCTCCTGAGTTTTGTTCAGAAAAGTTCTTTATATGCGAGTTTCCCTCACACAGACCCAGCACTGCCTATTTTTTTTGCTGTCTTTCAGTGTCTGTGTCTGCTAATGAAAGGAGTTTTTCAGAAAACTAAAATTAACCCAGACCTATCTAAGAAAGTCCATAGGGCAGGAAAAGCCATGTGATCTGGTCTGTTTGTCGTTGTGTTTGTGGGGTTATTATTTTGTTTGTTTTTTGTTTTGTTTTTTTCTTTTTTGAGGGAGAGAGCGAGAGAGAACTGGAAAGCAAGGTTGATAGCACTGGGTTCAGCTGATTAATGAGTGCTTCAGAGAAGGCTCCCTTTGTACAAGTACTTAGCAGGGACTGCACATTTGTTGTTTTTTTGTTTTTCACAGTGGAGAGCAGATTTGAGTCTTCAAACCAGGCCTGGAATATATTGCCATGGCACTGCTTACAGGGGCCCTAATTTTATTTTCAGCTGTTTTAGGCTTCCTTATTTCATTCCTTTGCTCTTTTGGGAGAGAGTATGCGAGTTGCCCTCATGGACAACACATACAAGGGACAGTGATTTCAATACTAGCACCATTTCTGATCATGTTTATATATTTTTCTTTTGATTTATTTAAAGTGCAGTAGCAGTAATGGATATTTCCAAATGGGAAGAGAAGCCCTTATATGTTATGATCTTCTCATTGGCTACCAGAATTGGTGAGAGAACAGAGCTTCTGATAAGCACCTGCTCTGTGGAGCCATCTCTTTCATCTGTAGAGTGCTGTCTCTGAACAGCTTGCCTAAAATCCAGTTTTAGGTTTCCCATACAGACCATTATTGGAAAGAAGGACTTGGTCAAAATGTCCCACTTTACCTTTTTTCATATTTTTCAGTGTGCCATCAAGATAAATTCTTTATTCCACAAATATTCTTAAGAATCTATCCTTTGCTTCCCATTGTGTTCAATGATCTCTATCTAGTTCTGACACTAGAGAGATCTATTGT
This sequence comes from Natator depressus, assembly GCF_965152275.1. Taxonomy (NCBI): domain Eukaryota; kingdom Metazoa; phylum Chordata; order Testudines; family Cheloniidae; genus Natator; species Natator depressus. The sequence continues at coordinate 168,387,851 of NC_134235.1, read as the reverse complement.
ATTTTGTTAATGTACTTTATAAATAGATTTTCTCATTCCTACTTCTTCTTTTTTTCTATCAAGATGCAGGCATTTTTTCCTCAGAGGAAATATTGCATAAAAGGGTTTATGGTCCAGAAAATGTGGAGATACAGAGACAAGGCACATAATGTTAAGAATTTGATGATAAAAAGATATTAAAAAACACATATTCTTCAATATAAGCTTTGTCTATAGGAGGCCTGAATGTGCAAAGAATGAAGCATCCTCATCATAATAAAGCTTTTCTTCTGTGCTTACATCAGTTGATTTTTCAGTCCTAGTGTACATGAGATAAAGTAGGAACTGCAACTTTCTGGGAGGTTTGTAAAATAGGTGTGTTGATTCCTAAGCAAATGTATATGGTATTTATCCAAAAGGAACACTGACAAGATAAAAACAAGTCTCTCTCTCTCACTCACACACACACACACACACACACACACCCCCCCTTATTAGGAACACCTACACTAAACTGATAGTTTAAACACACACACACACACACACACACACACACGGCTTTATTTATTTATTTATTTATTTATGTCATCCATTGTAACTGATGGCCAATTTAACTTTTGGTTTGTAATTAGTTTCTAGAAGAGTTGGTCAAGTAGTTTAAGATAAGAAACTAATTTGAAAACAGAGCCCCTGATGCATGAAACATTTTGTGAATTAAAGTCACAAGATCAACTCACAGTGTAATCATATTATTCATTAATAGTGAGTATTCAATATTCAAAGACTTTTGATCTTGTTTATTATTGATTATTAGCCAAAAACTTGTCCTGGAAGTTTCTTTCTTAGTTGCAGTTTGTCATTAAATATTCTTCTGAAAATGTTTCAACCATCCAACCAGGGAACAGAGATAATGTCATATGACTTAGATGGCTGGCCACATAGCACTTAAATGAACTGTGGAAATAAACAGTTTTGCAAACAAGCTATAGGCCAAAAATTCCTTATACAAACTACTTGACAAATACTTACAATTACCAAATACATTAGAAAATGTCCTGTTTATGAATAGGTCACTAGGGGAAAAAGTCTAAGTTTTTGAAAATATTTATAATGAGCAGTTGAACCAGTGCTCATTCCAGTTCTCATGTGCTGTTGTGATGCCACTGTTCAGGATTCAGTGAGATCAGCATGTAAGCCAAGATTTTTTTAAAAAAATAGGACTTGCAAGTTAGACTCCTACATACACATTTAAGCATGCACGTGGCCTGATTTTCAAAAGTACTGAGCCACCAGAAGTTTCTACGCAGGCCGATATATTCTTAAAAGCCAGTGTCAGCAAATGAGTGTTCAGCACTTTTTAAATCAAGCCATTTCTTACAGCATCTAAATATAGACTTAGCCTAAGTCTATGCACCTGTTTATGAAAAAAAGCATGTCTAATTTTTGGGTTCTACATTTTAATTAAATTTTCAACAACAACAAAATATTTTTCAATAAATAGATTTGGGGCCTAAACTGTACTTTTCATGTGAACAATGCCCATTATGGTGATTGTTCAAGTAACTTGAGTTCCACACACAAATCAACTCAGTTAATTAATGTCTGTATTAGTGCCTGAGGCCCTGGTCTTGAAATGAGATGTGTGCTGGACATACCTCTGTGTCTGCCTGGAACTTCACTCTGAAACAATGCGGAGATCTGTCTGTCTGCATTCGGTTGTGTAATTAGGGGCTAAAACAACAACAAAAATCAAAAGTTTTGTTTTGTAAAATGAACAAATAGAATTTAAAATAAATCTCCCCCTCTTTCTATTTGGCTAAACTCAATTATGTCATTAAAGATAGAAATTATGTGCTTTATAGTCATTAGAACAACTAACAGGTGTCCTTTTATCTAGTGTTTGCCTATATTTCTATGCTAGTACCCACCCTTTCTTAACTAGCGATAGCTAATTTGTGAGGACATCTAAATTAGACTGTTAAATGTCAGAATATTGATTAGTTTTAATCAGAATCCCCTTTTGTTTCATTGTTCTGTTTCAGAGTTGTGGAACTGTTTACATTTTTTCATTATATAGAGATATACGTTTGGCTTATTCAGGAAGAGAAAGGGAGAAATTATTTGTGACTGGAAATATTAGTTGACCAGGATCATTATAAATGACTTACCTCACTCATGATCTCTATTTGACCCATACTAAACACCCTCTCTTGAGGTTACAGTTAATTCATTCTACATGCAAGAACCATTTTTAGCCTCTCCCCTGATCATGGTCTTCTAATTGGACCAAAATGAAGTGCTGTGCTTTTGTGGTAGAGATGCTGCCCATCTGGGATTGAGCTAACTTTCTGTATTCATGTAAATGGGAGATGTTTTACTTTTATAGCAGAGCCTCTGCTGGGGTGTATGCATTAAAACATTTATCTGAATTGTTTGGAATAGTTATTTTTAATTTCTCTGCAGTGAGATTGTACTTAAGATGTAGGAGAGTATTAAAACTCATATATTTCACACTTGCACAGAAATATTAGAGAAACTAGAATAAAGGTCTGCATATTAATTGTTCTAAGCAGCTGAGATATCTAAAGCTAATCATTTCCGCCTTTACTTACATAATTTGATCCAACAATAGGATTTTGTTTTAAACTCTTTGTTATACAAAGCAGAAATTCTGGGTTTTTTTTCCTCCATCTTGGACAATAACACCCAAGTTAACCTTCTTTATTTTATGCAAAATAGATGGATAGTGCTTTAAAGGATTAGAAAGATTACTTAAAAAAAAGACATATTCTATCCCTTATCTTTCCATTTTTTCTCACTGCATCTGCAATCTGTAGTTATATAGAGATCACAATTTAATTATTTTCTTTGATAAATTATGAATAAAATTGTCAGTCAGGTTATTAACACCTTCACCAAGCATTGAAAGTGCACATATTGTCTTCTGTTAATCTGATAGTTACTCTAATTATGTTTACTATCTTTATTTTATCTTGCCAAAAGATATTTCAAATGTGGGAGGTATTTTTTTTAATCTATGCATTCTTAAGAAGAGGAAGTACACCCAAGTGGCTAGGGCACTATCCCTCGTCGACTGCCTGTGCCTCAGTTCGTCCTCTGCAAAATGGGGATGATAGTACTTCCCGAGCACTCCGGAGTCTAGAATGCGATGGTGATGCTCTCAGATACTCTTATAATGAGGGGCACACAAGTAACTAGGAAAGATATCCAAGGTATAGATTCTCTCTAGTGTGTCTGACCCATTAAACAGCAATGTGGAAATAAATGTATTTATTTTCTTTGTCTTTCAGAAAAATGTGATGAACCACTGCTCTCAGCATTATCCCACTCCTCCTTCAGCAGTTCATCATCTATGGCTAGTAGCTATGCACCAGGGTATGCAAAGCTAAACAAAAGAGGAGGTAAGAGATCTCTCCTTCCCAACATTCATATACCTGCAGCAAACACTATCTATTTCATGTAAAATAAATGTTAATTATTTATTTTAAACCAAATCTCAACTTTGATGCACAGCAATACTGTATTGGTGTTGACCCTAATGATTGTTTAGTAGTCTGGTGAAATGTTTTCTGTAAAATGTCGTACTAAAATGTTGTGGGTACTTGGGAAAGAGATTGGAAAATTAATATCAAAACTGTTCCCTCCAAAAGAAATTGTGGAAGGAGTATAGTGAGGTTGACCTTGGGGAGTTCACAACTAAAAGGGGATTTGAGGTTGAGAGGGGGAAAGGATTCCGACCTCTCAAATCTGTGGATCCTGAGAATCTGCAAGGATGGGATCCCCAGTCCAGTAGAAGGTTTGGCCTCTGCACTGCTCTTCTGGTTCCCCTCTCCCTATGGGAAACATATGTCTTTTCCTAGATAGCCCAATCAGCAGGGGTCTCATTTGCTAGCTGGGAAAGTGGGCAGTTGCCACCTCTCCCCCCACCGCGGACATTTCATCAGTCTCTGTGCTCCATTATATCTTCTGCTCCTCCCCCATCGACTTTGGAAGATATAATATCACATATAACGTTCTCTATGCAGATACAACTTCCCCTCCTCTTGAATTATTCTGAAATGATGCTGTCATAAATATAAAGGGAAGGGTAAACACCTTTAAATCCCTCCTGGCCAGAGGAAAAATCCTTTCACCTGTAAAGGATTAAGAAGCTAGGATAACCTCGCTGGCACCAGACCAAAATGACCAATGAGGAGACAAGATACTTTCAAAGCTGGGGGAGGGGGGGAAACAAAGGTTCTCTCTGTCTGTGTGATGCTTTTGCCGGGAACAGAAAAGGAATGGAGTCTTAGAATTTAGTAATCTAGCTAGATATGCGTTAGATTATAATTTCTTTAAATGGCTGATAAAATAAGCTGTGCTGAATGGAATGTATATTCCTGTTTTTGTGTCTTTTTGGAACTTAAAGTTTTGCCTTGAGGGATTCTCTGTTTTGAATCTGATTACCCTGTAAGGTATTTACCATCCTGATTTTACAGAGGTGATTCTTTTTCTTTTTTTTTCTTCAATTAAAATTCTTCTTTTAAGAACCTGATTGCTTTTTCCTTGTTCTTAAGATCCAAGGGTTTGGGTCTGTGTTCACCTATGGAAATTGGTGAGGATTTTTATCAAGCCTTCCCCAGGAAAGGGGGTGCAGGGTTTGGGGGGAAAGACGTTCCAAGCGGGCTCTTTCCCGGTTATATATCTGTAAGACGCTTGGTGGTGGCAGCGATAAAGTCCAAGGGCAAAAGGTAAAATAGTTTGTACCTTGGGGAAGTTTTAACCTAAGCTGGTAAAAATAAGCTTAGGGGGTTTTCCTGCAGGTCCCCACATCTGTACCCTAGAATTCAGAGTGGGGAAGGAACCTTGAAAGACGCCCTTGCGAATCAGCATTTTAAAAAAACCCAAATACTCCCAACACCCTCTCAGTGGAGATTGCAGGCATAAAACCTGAAGTAAATTAATGCTGTTTCAGGTAGAATGATCTCACATGCCTTCAAAAGAGAGAATTCTATGTACAGAAGATCCTTCCCCTTCTTGGCCTCAACTCTGGTCCCTGGAGGTCCACTGAGTCTTATCCTTGTGCAGCAATTATAGAGGGATTTCACCCAGACTAAAAGAAGGGAGAGTCAAAATCAGAGGGACAGACCTCCCCTCACCTTTCAGTCCCCCAAGCCAGGATCTCCCTGATCATGGAACAACCAGATCATTACCTCAGCTTACCCTGCTGTGACATTTTGGGAATCACCCCATCCAATAAGGAATTCTGTCACTATCTGCCTTGAAACTTTGCATTCCTTAATGCTATGCTACCATGGCTCAGAACTCTGATACCAGCAGCCAACCGACAAGCATAAGGCCTCACCCTGGCTTCCACGAGCCTAGTTACTCCTTAAAAGGTGACCTCAGCAACCCCTTCTGGTCCTGAGTCTCCCCAAATCCATCTCCCCGAGTTCTTAACTAACAGACACTCAGACTTTTCCCCGCTGATTCATCACCCCTCAAGTGTGAAATCCACTCTCAATTATCAGTTCACTTTGGGACACACTTAGTTTGCACACTAGAGACCCGCTTGGAGTAAAAATAAACAAAATGTTTAATTAATAGAAAACTCATGAAATGGTAAGGAAAAGTAAATGCATACAAGTTACACAGACAATAAACATAAAGAAGCAACCTCAGGTTTTACATGTCTCTATTAGCTTTTCTAATACAAGTTCTAATACAATATTGCCTCTGAACAGTTTCGAGAGATGTACTAGTCTAAGACTACCCCGTTTGCAACTTCAGTTTGTACATATCCAGTACCTAATTCTATTCTCCTTTTCATGGGTGGTATTGAAACAATTCCTGATTTACACGAGTGTCAATGACAGGAGGACTAGCTCTCTTTCTGTTTCTATTTCTATAGCTAAGGGAAAATAGCTCAGTTGTTATGTTGAATTATTTTATAACATCATTGAAGTAGGGATATCACTAATCAAATTAACTGTAAAGAAATATAGATATTTGTTACTTCATAGTACCATTACTGAGAAATGGGGCTCCCCAGGTGACTGCACTATCTAGAAGAAGAAATCTTCTCTTGCTGAGTCATTACATCGAAAGAGACAAAAACAAAAAAATGCTTTAAAATAAGGAAACATGCACTTGAAAATGTTAAACTCCAGCCCCATAAAAGTTGAACTCAACCTACTTTGTAGGGCTGAATTTTCAGTATTAAGGTGACTACTATCTTCAAAATATCTGAGCCAATGTGAAGTTTTCACCAGACAGCATGCAACTCTGTTTAATAGTGTGCCTTAAAATGTGCTGTAGTTCAGGCAAGTGGAATTAAGTCTGCCATTCACTCTAATAGCATCAGATTGAACCCTAAGATAACTAGATGTATGCTTAGGAACTTTTTTTTTCTTAATACTCAGGGAAGTTTCATGCATAAGTGTTAGGGCTCTGCAAGGCTTGGTTCAGGAAGGGATTTGTGAACTGGTGCTTGCAGTTTTCTTCAGAGGAGATGTAATTAAACCCATCCCTCTAAATTTAGTTGGACATTTGAATCTGAAAACTCAAACCTCCAAGACATGGCCCTTCTCTACACCTTTCAGGGTCTCCTAGAACCCAGCACACTCTAATATTATACCCTTCCCCCATTACTTATGTCAAGGTTCCTCCCCCACTCTGAACTCTAGGGTACAGATGTGGGGACCTGCATGAAAAACCTCCTAAGCTTATCTTTACCAGCTTAGGTCAAAACTTCCCCAAGGTACAAAATATTCCACCCTTTTGTCCTTGGATTGGCCGCTACCACCACCAAACAAATACTGGTTACTGGGGAAGAGCTGTTTGGACACGTCTTTCCCCCCAAAATACTTCCCAAAAACCTTGCACCCTACTTCCTGGACAAGGTTTGGTAAAAAGCTTCACCAATTTGCCTAGGTGACTACAGACCCAGACCCTTGGATCTTAAGAACAATGAACAATCCTCCCAACACTTGCACCCTCCCTTTCCTGGGAAATGTTGGATAAAAAGCCTCACCAATTTGCATGGGTGACCACAGACCCAAACCCCTGGATCTGAGAACAATGAAAAAGCATTCAGTTTTCTTACAAGAAGACTTTTAATAAAAATAGAATTAGAAATAAGAAATCCCCCCTGTAAAATCAGGATGGTAAATACCTTACAGGGTAATTAGATTCAAAACATAGAGAACCCCTCTAGGCAAAAACCTTAAGTTACAAAAAAGATACACAGACAGAAATAGTTATTCTATTCAGCACAATTCTTTTCTCAGCCATTTAAAGAAATCATAATCTAACACATACCTAGCTAGATTACTTACTAAAAGTTCTAAGGCTTCATTCCTGGTCTATCTCCGGCAAAGACAAAATGTAGACAGACACACAAACCCTTTGTTTCTCTCCCTCCTCCCAGCTTTTGAAAGTATCTTGTCTCCTCATTGGTCATTTTGGTCAGGTGCCAGCGAGGTTACCTTTAGCTTCTTAACCCTTTACAGGTGAGAGGAGATTTCCTCTGGCCAGGAGGGATTTTAAAGGGGTTTACCCTTCCCTTTCTATTTACGACAACTTACATTATCTGTCTTTAGAAGAGGTAGGTAGAAGAAATTTGGGAATTGTTGAGGAGGACAGCTATTTTTGGAGGCAGGAAAGAATGTCAATTGGGAAATAAATGTTTAACAATTTCCTAGCTGTACAAATAGTGCTCAGTAAATAGTGGATGTTTCAGTTTGGTAGCAATTCTAAAAAATCATGGGGTGGCGGGATTATTTCAGGCTGAAGTGGACATGAAATTTTTGAACGTTTTAAGTGAATCAAAAAGTTAAAGAAAAGTCTTGGGTCTTGTGAAAAGTTTTGTTCAAGCTGAAATGAAATTTTCATTTCAATTTTGTGTATTGTTTGTTTTTATTTTTATATAATTAAAGGAAATTTCAAAACTAAGAGTAATTGTGAATTTAAAAAATGAAATTTTCAAAATGGGATTTATTTATGTGTTTCTTTATTTGTTAGGATTTTCTGATCACAACAATTTGGTGAAATCGACACACACTGATGAAATGTTTAGGTGTTCCTGACACTTCATATTTTTGCTGAAAAAAGTTTTTGTTTAAAATTTTGCACAGTTTTGTGTACAGAGGAATTGACTACTAGTCTTACGCAAACACAGCCTGAGTGTCATGAGCATAATGAAACTTTGGCCCCAGGCTCTTTTTGAGTAGGTCTGAGGTTTTGATGTGAAAAATTTGCACAACCTGCTGTATTAATTTAAATAGAATAAATGTACCCAAACAGTTAAAGGTGTTAACATCACCCTGTCATTGTCCAACATTAAAGAATTTTAAACAAGATTTGGAGTTTGCTATACGGCAGTGGTCTCCAACCTTTTTACACACAAGATCATTTTTTGAATTTTTAAAAGCAACCCAGAATCTACCCTGCCCCTTCCCTGAGGCCCTGCCCCTTCTCCTGCTCACTCCACCCCCCCCCATCGCTTGCTCTCCCCCACCCTCACTCACTTTTACCGGGATGGGGTAGGGGGTTGGGGCTCGGAAGAGGGTGCGGGCTCTAGGCTGGAGCCGAGGGGTTTGGAGTGTGGGAGGGGGCTTCAGGCTGAGCCTGGGTCGGGGGTTCGGGGGCAGGAGAGGGCTTCTGGCTGGGGCAGAGTCTTGGGGTGCAGGAGGGGGTACAGGGTGCTAGCTCCGGGAAGGGAGTCAGGTGTGGGGCAGGGGGTTGCAGTGTGGGTGGGGATTCGTGTGCCGGAGGGGGTATGGGATGCAGGCTCCAGGAGGGGGTTCAGGGCTTGGGGTTGGGATACGGGCTCCCGCTGGGCGGCACTTACCTCGAGCGTCTCCTGTTAGGTGGCACAGCAAGGCTAAGGCAGGCTCCCTGCCTGCCCTGGCCCTGGTCCTGGCCCTGTGCAGCTCCCAGAAGCAGCCAGCATGTCCCTGCAGCCCCTGGGGGGGGCACGTGGCTCCGTGCACTGCTCATGCCTTGATGCACCATCCCCACAGCTCCCATTGGCCGCAGTTCCCCGTTCCTGGCTGCTTGGAAGAAAAAAGACATGCATAAAATGGGAGAGAAAAGAACAGCAAAGGGAGAAAATGTAACTTCTGTCTCTGGTGTTGATTCTTATTTGTGGCCTCACTGCACGATAAACACAGGTATAGCACATGGTCTTATTAACCACTCCAAGACCTGGCAAATTCATACCAGCAATACGCTATTTGGGGCATTGCTTTTAAAGACCTCTTTAGTCACAGGCTCAGTGTAGCAAAACATGGCCAGCTAAGTCAGACTTTTGTTAGACAGAAGGAAAAAGTAGAGGGATAGGAAAGAGAAGAAATAAGGTGGGAAGGAAAAGGGGATACACAGGTGGGGATGGGGGATACAAAGTCTCCTATCCCAGGCAGTGACTGGGATTCAGCCAGAGCCAATGGCGTTGGCAAGGCCAAAAGGGACCACTGTGATCACCCAGTCTGTCCTCCTGTATAACATAGACCATAGGTCTTCCCCCACAGAATTGCTAGAGCCGATCTTTCAGGAAAACATCCAGTCTTGATTTGAAAATCCAGTGAGATGGAGAATCCATCAAGACCTTTGGTAAGTTGTTCCAATGGTTAATTACTCTCACCATGAAACATGTATGCATTATTTCCAGTCTGAGTTTGTCTAGCTTCAATTTCCGGCCGTTGGATCATTAGATTTCTCTGCTAGATTGACCAGCCCATTGTTAGACCAGATCAAACTTTTGTAAATCTAGAACCTGTGCCCACAAAACTGGGGCTTTCAAGTTACAAAAAATCAAATTATACAGCACTTTCAATCACTTGGCTCTGCAAAATGGTATCATTGGTGATGTAGTTATGAATGAGAAGACAGAAGTAAATCACATTTATGAACAATTGTAAATCCACCAGAAATAGATTCACTACTTGATATGCTCTACTAATGCCCTCTAAATAGATTTCCATCTTAAAGCTAGTCTTTTGAAAGAGATGATGACATGAGATAAAGATACTTCCACATGACCTCCCTGTTTTCTTTGGACCTAATATACAAAACTAAGTGTGTTTTCTTGTGCCCTTTTGTGCTAGAATTTACCACTACCCTTCAATATGAAAGTGTTATTTAAAGAGAGACATTTTGCCATTCCCTTTCATTTGTATGTGTCACTACCTTTTGCCCCCAAAATACAGCCATTTACATTTATGCCATGTAATGTGCGGTTTGTATTTGTGACTACTTTTCTTTCATATTCTGTTAAACACTTTATATACCCTTTGTGATGCCGTTCACAGCTGGCATATGTGTCTGTAACTTTACTAGCTCTACATGGAGTTGCACCTGCCTATATTAGCATGAATTTGGTACCTGTAGAGGACATAATCTGTCAAATTATCACTTTGAAAGTGAGTCATATTATGTGACTAAACTACTGGGCGGTGTCTATTTATGTTACAGCATTATCCATAATCCAATATTTATATACTGTAGTTTTATTAACAAAGGAGAATTTTCAGTAAGGGAAAAGATTCTTGAGTGCTTTTTTTTTAACTTGGCAATTGAAGAAGATTATGAATACAGGCCATTCAATGTTTGCAAGGACACAGTTTCTTAAAATATAAACCTAAATTGTTAATTCCAGAGATAAAAGGACCATGGAGAGAAAAACATGATTCTTGGGTTTTTTGGTTGGTTGTTTAATTATCAAATTAAATCCTAGCCATTACAATATAAATTACAATATTACTGATCCTGGAAGCCTTTAGTTTTATATATTTTGTTCTCTGTCAGTAATCTGCTGTGTACTATACCTGTACAAATGTGCACTTCTCAGTATCTTTTAAAAATATATGTGTATACATATGTGTCTATTGTGTAGTGTAACACATGATTATATGTCATAAAAATTTAATTGTTAGTCAACTAGTGATTGGCATAGATGTCAACTATGCCATCACGGTGACGATAAAACTTTTGCACTGCACCATCACGTATTTTGACACCAATTTTGCTGGGGGTGGGGGAGGGGAGGATAAGAAAGCTTTCAGAGTTCTTAAAAAATGTATTGATACCATTTTCTCATATTCTTTCTCCTGTAAAAATAGTGTGTCTTAATAACAATCTAAGTAGGAGGCATCAAGGGAAAGAAAAATGTTAACTAATTCATTTTAGAACACTCAAAAAATTATCTACAATACCTTTCATATAGACAGTGTCAAGGTTATAAAGTCTGATAACTCATGACCTGCTATGAAAAGAAATCAATGGGCTGCATCCCATTGTAAAGAAGATTCACAGAATACCACTGGCATAAGGCATATTATCTGTGACAGTTCCCAAGCTTTTAGACCTTAAATTTGTCACTGGCACAAGAATTAATGCTGCACATCTTGTACCTAAAAGTATTTTAATTGAGAGAAGAAAGTCCACTTTTCAGGCAAAGAAAGAAACCTCCTTTGTGGCTTGTTTTAACTAATGTAACATAATTGGCAACTCTCAGAAGCTGCTTGAAGGGTTGGAACATTGGACATAATCACAGTAGACTGTGTAAACGAGGAGGTCAGAGGTGCACTTTTGGATCAGTGTGCGGATTATCTTCTCTGAGCAGCAGCAGAAGGAAGGAGGTATCTTTTGGCCACTGTAGCTAGTTTGAGTATCCAGCATCAGTGAGGAATCCAGAAGCTCTCCACAGCTGTGAGCCAAACTGATGATCTGTGGGAAGACTCCTTTGATAAAGGGGTGAGCTTGTGGTGTTTGTGGTTAACTCTGCAAACACTTACCACCAACACATCACTGTTGCCTGGGTTCTTGTAGTGACTTCTGACTTTTATCCAGGCACTGGGACAGCTGCATGATAGAGTTCTTGTCACTGAATAAATGAAATGTAGAGCTGGCTTTAATTAAGAAGCTTCTGGCATATGTATTCATGTGTCACAACTTCCCCCTGATGCTTCATACAGATGACAAATAGCGTGAGGGAAATAAGAGGCTGATGGAACTCCACAAGTGAGTGTCCTGATGGCGGAGAAGTTCTGCCCATTACTGAATGGCCTGAAAAGCCTGGAGTAATCAGTTGCGGGGGCGGGGGGGTGGTTATTGACTCTTGCTCTATGACAATCCTATATAATAAATATATCAAATAGTATAGATAGAACCAATAAAAGGAGTATGAAATAAAATGAGATGAATGTTTTCTTCCCCCCCATGGACAGAGGAAGATATCCATTAGTGCAATCAGCACTGTTTCTGTTCTATGTCCTGGTTTAAAGCTCAACAGAGCGGATTTTGGCCATGGACAGATGTAATCATAGGTCACTTTCATATTTATTTTCAATTACCTTTCTAAAAATGGGATGTTCTATACTAGGGAATATTTGGCAAGGTTCACTGGATCAGGTTATGGTTTTTTGAGTACTTGGCACACTGCGGCATGATTTTAGGGTGGTGGATAGAATTCCCTTTTAATTCCCTTTTCAAAGATGATTCCAACAGCCTCTTTAAATAGTGATCTAATGTGTTCCCAAATGTTTTCATGGATCTGAGGTATATGTGGTGACTGACTTCTCTCAGTGTGTTGTGTATGTCTTGTTGTGTAAAAGGGGAGAGCTGTATTTTCAATTCCATGTATGTTGTGTAGGTGCTAGTGTCAGCCATGTGTCTCATTAGCGCAGGTGATATACTTTAAGAAGTAGATTGGCAGCTTCTGATGTTTAGGTGCCAGTTGTGGTGATGGCTTTGGCCAGTTTAAGGTCATAATGTTTAACTTATTTTTCCACTCACTGACTTGTTGTCTGGATGAGGATTACTCTGAGAATGTTCAGGAATTTTGCTATGCCCACAAGAAAGGGACCAGAAAGTTTGCTAGGTTTAAGGGGTGGACCTAAACTGTACCTGGAAAGAGGTAATGGTCTGTCCATGACTGCGGTGTGATTCTTGTGTTCTCTAAGTCTATTTCTTTAAGTCTAATTAGAGCCAGGCTGTGACCAGTGCTGTTATGTGTGTACAGAAATTACTTGTGAAACTCTCTTGTTGGAAGGGATTTGCGGCCATAGTGTCAGAGGCTTTGTCAGTGTGGAATTTGTAGTCTCCTAAGGTGATGAGCAATACTGGATAGCATTTTTATCTGTTCTTTTTTGTTAACCTTACCTGGCTGCAGATCTGTGAATTAACGTGATGTCTATATTGGCTTTCTCTGACAAAACGGGTACAGTCAGAGGATTTTGTTTTTCCAAAGAAGCCTTTTCCAAGATTGAATGGAAGAAGGATGGCTGCACCACCATCAGTATTGTGCCCTATGAGAATGTGGTGGAGTAGCTTAATGTTAGCCATCAGAAAGCTTTTGCTGGAATATAAGTAGGATTTGGTTATATTGGGTCAGGGTGGGTGTCTCATTATCTATGAAGTCATAAATGGTAAAAATGTTGAAGTCTTCAAATCACAACCAGGTACCTTTCTGGAAGATATGCTTCAGTCAAACCAAAGTTATTGGGCTCAGTACAGGGGTAACTAGGTCAAATTTATGGCCTCTGATATACAGGAGGTCAGAATAGATGATCTAAAGGTCCCTTATGTCCTTACATTCTATTAATCTACTAAATTATTATTTTTCCAATGAAAAAATCAGAAATAGCCATATTATTCATGAGTGGAAAATCCGTTAGTGAATTATACAGGCCATCCCAAATTAATGCTGATAAAACCTTTGCACCACACAGTGTCATCCTGTGTATGCCACATGCATTATAGACAAAAACTCTTAAGAGTGTTTTAGGGAGTTGTTTTTTTTTTAAAAGTAATGCTTTTGTTTTATCTGCTTGAAAAGCTTGGCTCCATTAATACCCTGAATGAGTCCAAATGAAAACACTTTGGCACTCGTGAATAATACAGCCCCATACTAATACCAATAAAAGCTTCATACAATAGCAACTTGCATTCTCTGTGGTGGTCGTTTTTTGAATGCAAAACCACTTCAGGCTCAGTTCATCATTCACAAGTTGTTTTGAGTTGCAGAGAAAAAACCTGTAGTGAGGGCTTTCGTCCCCCTCATTGCTATTCTTGGTGGTGGTCAAATATTATTCTTTGCTTCTTATCTCTGTCTCACTTTTGTCTGCTCCACATCCTGCTGCATACTGCTCTCTGCCTATGCCTCACCTTTCGAGTCAATAACAAGGCATGTCTGCTTTTTTTTATGCAGTCCATTTTAGCTCTGTGAGCATTTGCATTCCTTTTTGTTTTGGATGGAGTTGTGATTGCCACTCAGTTGACCTCAGTGCTTGTTTTCTGTGCTTCAACAATCTGGTTCTAATGAAAAACTTGTCATAAAAATGCATATTTTTAAAAAGTGATGCTAAAAAGCACAAGTAAAACATTCACACTAACCACTTGTCTAAAACCACAGGCCCTTTCAAATGCTGATGAAATAATGAGGCAGTAGGAAAAGCTATTGTGTGAATAAGCTGCAGTAAGAACATAGCAATGATCCCCCAAACTGTCTCTGTGAACGGAGAAAAGAGCTGCAAAAAAGGAAAAACTACCAATGTGCAGCAGTGATATGCCAATCCTGGAAGTCGTAACTTTGAGAGAGAGGAAAAAATGGTACTCTTATTATTCAAAACACAGAGAAACAGAAAAAGTCAGTTTAAAGTGGGGTTGGAGGAACAGACTAAGAATGAAGCATCACCAAACCATATCTATTCACTAAGACCCAGTGAATGTATTAGCGATGTGATAATATTCCCATTTGTAACTCACTTGTATACAAAACTATTCAATTGCATAATTGGCTTATTTTATATATCAAATTAAAATAAACATTCAACTTTTAAAACATTTAGATCTTAAAATAACTAATAACTACTTCACTGATTTCCAAGGAACTCTATGTATGTGCAAGGATCCAATTGCAATGTTGAGTATTAGACTGTGAATCCCTAATAGATTTAATTATCTTACTCTTTCCATTCTCTTATTGTTTCACATGCCCTATTATGCCCGGCACTGTAGATGGGGGAAAAACACCCATTGGCAATATTGACAAAATGAAGCAGAGTTTTAAGGCTTGGTCTTCCTCTCATTTAAGTTAGTTTTGTCATAGACCGGGGTGGCCAACCTGCGGCTCCGGAGCCACATGCGACTCTTCAGAAGTTAATAGGCGTCTCCTTGTATAGCACCGACTCTGGGGCTGGAGCTACAGGCGCCAAATTTCCAATGTGCCGGGGGGTGCTCACTGCTCAACCCCCGGCTCTGCCACAGGCTCAGCCCCCACTCCACCTCTTCCTGCCCCCTCCCCTGAGCCTGCAGTTCCCTCGCTCCTCCCCCCTCCCTCCCAGAGCCTTCTGTATGCCACAAAACAGCTGATCGGGAAGTGGGGGGAGGGAGGGGGTAGGTGCTGATTGGCGGGGCTACCGGTGGGTGGGAGGTGCTGGGAGCAGGGTGTGGGAACTGAATGGGGGCTGCTGACATATTACTATGGCTCTTTGGCAATGTACATTAGTAAATTCCGGCTCCTTCTCAGGCTCAGGTTGGCCACCCCTGTCATAGACTCAACAGGGACAGGACCAAGATAGCCATTTGCAAAGGGAAAATATTTCACATAGTTGGAGACCGTACTGAAAAGCAAGAATCATCAAGCTGTCCATTAAGAAGGCATTATGAATGTCAAAGGGGAACTAAAATGCAGTGGAACTAAAATGCAGTGCTTCATTTTAATCATGGAAGAACAAAGATGTTTATGTGGTTTTTTTTTAATTGGAGAATTTGGGGGTTTTTTATCATGGAAAACTATGATCCCTGATCATAAGTTATAGACCAGTCTGCTGCTTCAAATTGCACATGCAGATGAGTTGAATGCTTTCATTGCGTCAAACACTCTCACCTACACTTCCCTCCATGCTTCATTAAAATGTATTAATTATTGATTTTATTGGATACAGATTTCCAAAATGGGTTTTATGAACGTAAACTCTATCATCTGCTTGTGTGGATGTTGGATTTGGTCAAAAGACATGCAAATGTTAATGCTGGAAAAGTGCTCCTGCAAGTGTTTGCATGTTCAGTGATACAAATGAACGAAAGGAGGCCAAGTTACATCATCTTTGCAAATCAGGTGCTAAAATTCAAATGAGACATTTTGGAAGAGTAAAGTGCACCTTACTTAAAAAGGGGCAGCATGCACTAACGTCATTCCTTAATGCCAAAAGCAACATATGCACAGAAAGGTTGCGGGCCAACCTCCAAAATGCACTTTTCCAGCAAAGTTACGTAAGTGCTCTTTTAGCCACTCATGAGCTACATACAGGCTAACATCCGCAAGTTCTTGGCCCCAGCCTTGCACCCCAGAAATGTGCATCTTACAGTGTCCAGAACACTACTGCACAGAGCAAGCTCATTAATAGTTTGTCATTTTATCAAAGAAAATGATTATGCCCCAGCATAACCTGAGTAGAGATTCCCCAAACATTTCAGTCAAAACAAAAGGTTTAGATTAAAAAATAAAACAAGTGTATTGACTAAAGAATGATAGATTTTTAAGAGATTATAAGTGTTAAGGCATAAAAGTCATCATTGATTACCAAAGAAATAAAAGATAAAATCACAATCTAATTCCTAAATTTTACGAAGCTAAATAAGAGTAAAAAGCAAAAAGGTATGTCTCACCCAAAAACTTTCAGCAGACCATGCTAACTGGAAAGTCCACTGAATGCATCCGATGAAGTGAGCTGTAGCTCACGAAAGCTTATGCTCAAATAAATTTGTTAGTCTCTAAGGTGCCACAAGTCCTCCTTTTCTTTTTGCGAATACAGACTAACACGGCTGCTACTCTGAAACCAGTTAGGATTAGTCCCTCCAATTCAATGATGGTTCTGTGTCTTTCAAACGATCTTGCTCCTGTGAGTAGAGATTGGGAAGAAGAGGTAGCCAGAGGCCTTTTTTTCCCCTTCTTATTTCCTTACCCTTTTCACTGAAAAACTCCTTGCTAGGTCATGGGTCATGCAGTTCCATGGTGTACCTGCTCTCCAAATGGTCCTTCATATGAATTGTAAATTCTTTTGTCTGTATCTTCCCCCTTTCCCTTGGATGTCCGATTAAACAGATAATGGCTCTCACACTTTGCTGGGGAGCCAGTATGCCTTTGTTTCTGAGTAATTGGCTTGTGGGTGTTACTGAAATATTTTGTAATTCTGCATAACAATCATATATGTAAAATCTTAGAACTCCATGTACCATTTAATCATGGATGAACAAAGATTTTTATGTGTGTGGTTTTTTTTGTTTGTTTTTTTAATTGGAGAATTTGGGGGGGAGGCATTTATTGTGGAAAACTAGGATCCCTGATCATAAGTTATACACCAGTCTGCTGCTTCAAATTGCACATGCAGATGAGTTGAATGGTTTCATTGCATCAAACACTCTCACCTACACTTCCCTCCATGCTTCATTAAAATGTATTAATTATTGATTTTATTGGATACAATAATATACAATGATGTTGAGCAGATTGAGTTTTCAAATGATACCTCACTAGGCATATGTTGTACAAACTATAAAATAATGATATAAAAGTGGTGAATATGGGGTACAAGGGGTTACATGGGGTACAGTATGTCACAACCTTTATATAGTTGATCTCATGAAACACATGAGAAATAATGTAAATATAGAACACATGCATCTTTTTATTCATATATGTGGAATGAGGTAGTATTTGTGGTAATTAGGACTCTTGTCCCCTCTGGTGTAGCTGGAGCACTGTCCTTTACAAATGAGTCATGGATAGGCATATATAGTGGTAAAATAGAAAGCTATTTGGCTACCATTATAACCTCTTAGTACTGTAAAAATGCTGAAACGGGAAAGAAATAATATGATGAGGGTCTCTTCTGCAGAATGGAAGTGTGAGGCTATTATTCATGTTTCAGCCTTTGCAATTTGTCTTTGATTATTCACAAGCAACGTTGAATTACTCAGTGTGTGAGAGAACATTAATAAGAGTCCTTTCTTTTCTGAGCAATCCTGTAAGCCACAAAATTAATCTCTATAGCTGAAAAAGGCTGACTGAAATCCATGCATGTAGAGAAATTGAAAGACAGTGCCTTAACTTCAATGCTCTTTTACTTCTGTCTTGTAAGGCACAGAAAAGTCTATTCTTTCCCAATGTGTGTGCAGAACTCACTGTAGTGTTAAGGGAAAATCACATGCACACACTGAAAGGAGAAAGTACAGTAATCCAGGCTGTGTAAGATCACGGATCTCACACAATCATGCAAGTTACAATGGAGGGTGAAGGGCTAGGGAGTTGTAAAGATTCCATTCAGGGCTTGCTAAGGAAGAGAAAATCCTTCCCGGGAGTGATGGATAGATATGTTTTCCCTTGTTACACTATCATGCTAGCTGCCATGATTGGAGGGAAGTTCATGAAGAAGGTCTAATGAATAGAGCCTAAGAAGGTTAGAATCTGTTGGGGTTAATTAAGAAGCAATGTTCTAATTAAACTGACCCAGATATAAAGAGGTTTTTTCCCTTGGGTCTTTCCGATATGTCAATTTGTTGTTCAGAGAGAGATTTGAGAGCTAAGCAACCCTGAAAATAGGAACTAGCAAGCTTAATAACTTTGTCGGGGGGTGGTGGGGGGGATGGCAGGCTGATAGTTCAAGTTCAATAACACATTTCTAAATTACACCCTTGGTATTCTGCTGTCATCTCTTTAGTACTGTAAGCCTGGCTGACCCATCTTTAAGGTGTGCTCCAAGCTCTCAGGTGGAGTGACAGTTTGCTCTAAGGGTTCAAAAATACTCAGTCTTAGCCTAATTGTTCCCATTGAAGTCAGTAGGAGTGTTACCACAGACTTCAAGGGGAGCAGTGTTAGGCCAGTGCTGGACACATTTGAAACTCCCAGTCTAAATATCTTTGCTTTTCAATATTAATGTCAGATTATTACTTTCAGCTATAGAGTTTGCTAGGGTTTAAACCAGAGTTTACTCCTGTCCTGGCTATTGAAGGTAGCAATGCTGTTCTCCACAGATAACAAAGGCAGATAAACCTAGGTATTTTACCATCCTGATCAGCTACGTAGTGTCTAGAATTTAGAAATGACTAGACATGCACTTATCTACCTACTTCATTCCCCTGGCACGCAAGTACTTGCTTCCAGTGCCCACTTTGTAGTTTGCTGCTAGTACAGACTTGTAACCTAGGAGTTGCCATACTGCATCAGACTTGTGGGTTGTCTAGTCCAGTCTCCTGTTTCTTAGAGTGGCCAGCACCAGATGCTGCAGAGGAACATGCAAGAACCCCACAGTACACATAGGTGGGAAAATCTGCTTCCCGTGAAAGTCTCATCCTAATCCCTTCTGATTACAGACTGATTTGAATCATGGAGGTTTTTATTAAGTCAGGTTCCATTCCAATTCAGTACTTGGCCTCTCTGACTAGACTGCCGTCTAGTGCTGTCTACCTGGGGCGGGGTTAGGTCAGTATAACTCTGTTGCTCAGGGGTGTAGATTTTCCCTCACCCCTAAGTGATGTAGTTATACTGACATAAATTCGTAGTGTAAACCAAGCCTAAATCTTGTTGGAATAACATACACTTGGATAAACTACAAATACAAAGGGGAAGGTAGTTTAAAGGCGCTAGCGATGTTACCTGCAAATAAGAAATGGGATAGAAAAGGGCCCCAAACTTACCTTGGAGAGACATGTTGACAAAGATCCAGGGTTTGTTGAAAAATAGTGTTGGGACTAAGGCGAAAGCAAACTCTGTGAATCAGAAAACCAACTCTTAGGTTAATAGAGTTAAGGAAACAGAATAAGCAAAACCTTGGCTCTGAAGGAAGTAGCTGAGCTAGTAGTACAAGAAAACCATCTCCTTTTCAGTCACCTGAAAACTGCTTGTTTTTCTGTGAATCGGTTCATTTTGCTGCCTTTATTCACTGGTAAAGTTTCCTACATCAAGTGCACAGTGCTTAATAACTAAATATTAAGGCTAAACAGGCTAAATAACTGCAACAGGCTAAATAACTGCAAGGGCTCCGTATTAAGTGTACAAGTATCTGATTCTTCAAGACAAACTGGGATGTGCTTAGCACATATTGAAGAGCAGAGTTGAGTCTGGAATATGCAACACAGAACTCCAGCCACCCCGCACACCCCACCAAAAAACCCCATTACAAAATGTATTTTGAGAAATGGTATCTAATAGTGACTAGTGAAATACACAATTAAGGGCCTTCCTCTAGGAACACATGCTCCTGATGATTTCAGAAAACTACTATACTTCACTATGCAGGCAAGGAAATATCTTGTGAATATACCCCCCAAAAAGTTACAGTCTAAAGCAGGGGTGGGCAAACTTTTTGGCTCAAGGGCCACATCGGGGGGAGGGGGGGAATTTCATGAAGGGCCATGAATGTAGGGCTGGGGCAGGGGATTGTGGTGCGGGAGGGAGTGCAGGGTGTGGGAGGAGGTGTGGTAGCTACCAGTGTGGTGCTCCGCTATTGTTCGATGATGATAACAGTCGGCTGCATGCATGTTCCATCTGTGTGCTGCCCCAGCTCTGCGCAGATAGCTAACACAGCAGACCCCGAGAGAACCCCCAAAAACCACAGACTCTGGTAAGGTACCAAGGAATCTGAGCCAGGTTTATTGTCAAATGAAGCACTATAATAGTTCCCTATAGACTCTACAGGGCAAACTACGAATTTGTGTTCCCTGGCAATGGATACAGCTCAGTCAGTGGCGGGACACTCCACTGCCCCCTAGGCTGGACAAAGATGTGCGCTCCCGGACCTGCTTTTATACTGTTGCAGGACAGATTACTCATCGTAGTTCAAACACATCATGTTGTCCTTTTGACGCTGTCTTTAGATGCACTTGCCTGTTCCTTGTTATGTCTGTGGAGTGTCTTGCCGCCGTCTTGGCACAAGTTCCTCTCATTAGCACTTATGTGTGTGTGTGCAGTGCTTCTAACAACCTTTTCTTGCCAACTTCTGTGAGTGGGACCTGTCTCTGGCTCACAGTCCAGCTTTGCTTATCACTGCCTGGAAGTACTTTGGTTCAGGCTTTACTTTGGTTCAGGCTTCAGGCCTCAGACTGGGCCTCTGATACAAGAATTTATCTTTCAGGGCCTCCTCTTACTATGGTGTGCAGGAAGGGGCTCAGGGCAAGGGGCTGGGGGGCAGGAGGGGCTGTGGAGTGCGGGAGGGGGCTCATGGCAGGGGTTGGGGTGTGGGGTGCAGGAGGGGTTTGGGGTGCGGGCTCTGGCCCAGCACCACTTACCTTGAGCGGCTCCGGGGTGGCAGCAGTGCAAAGTGGGGCTAAGACAGGCTCTCTGCCTGCCCTGGCCCCGCGCCGCTCCTGGAAGAGGGCGGCACCACTTCCCTGCGGTCCCTGGGGGAGGGGGGAGCAGTGGGTTCTGTGCGCTGCCCTTGCCTGCGGGTACCTCCCTCGAAGCTCCCATTGGCTGCAGTTCACCGTTCCCGGCCAATGGGAGCTGTGGGGGGCGGTGCCTTGGTGGCACAGGGGTGGCTATCCTGCAGGCCGGATCCAAAGATATGGCCCACGGGCCGTAGTTTGCCCACCCCGGTCTAAAGATAAGAGCCAAAGACCACAGTGCCACTGCTAGGTATAATGAGCCACGTTCTGAATCTTCTCCTTCCTCTATATAAAGAAGTGCTGGAATCCATTACAGAAAGTAATTTAATGATGTATTTTATTATGAGTAATACATATAAATTGCCTCTTTTATTTTAACTGATTCAATTAAAATTAGGTATTATTTATCCATAATACTGTAAGGTCATCTTTAAAGGTGTTCTAATATTGTGCAGAAGCAGGTAATTTACCTAATAGTTATAGAACTATTAACATTATTTTGTGGATGTTATAATCTTGTAATGTGCAGTATTTCATAAACTGTTTTTATCTGCCTGTCGACAAATGGCAGAAAGGGTTGTGACTTGGATAACTGTGTTGCAACAGGAGCAGGTATCTTTTATGTAAAATATAATAATACCAATACAAGAAATTACCTAATGACTGAATATTAATGTGGGCTATTATCATTTATAATGATGTAGTGCCTAGAGGTCACCACCATGTCACGGAGCTTTTGTGTTGGGTACTGTACAAACATAGAGTAAATAACAGTCCCTTCTGTGGCAGTTCAATGACAAGACGGACCACAGCTTTTTGCAAGCAAGCGAGCTGGTCTGCTGACGGGCTGCCGCCTGTCAGCTTTCCACCTTCCCTTTTATTCTCTCTCTCCCCCCGCGCATTACATTCTCCAACAGATAAAAGGAATACACTGGCTTTGTTTAACATTCTTATTTACCAATTTCTATCTACCGCATTCCTTGCTCTCGGGCCTTGAGCCCAGTCCTGAGAGGCTTCCCACGGTTCATGTCATCTTGGCGAGATTCCAAGGTTGATGCCCTTGGATGGAGCAGTGTGTGCACTGCTCCTACACAACACTCCGGGTGTGCCCTGAATGTTGCCAAGCGCATAAACCTTTATGAATCCTACATCCCCTCCTTTTTTGTTTATTTGTGCTCGGCCATCTCATGGTAGCCATCAATTTGCATTTGCAAGCCAATTAACTCCTGGACAGACAAGGTCATAACTCGTGGAGCCTGCCAGGACGGGTCTCGACAAAGCCTTAACAAAGAGGGAATACACTGTACACAGCAGCAGCAAAAAATAAGCTTAAGAAGGTAAAGTGTAATTGGCCGGGCCCCAATTAGCCATGCTAGAGTACTGGGAAGAGAGGCTCGCGTAAGCAGCGAGCATCATCTCATTCCCAGTTTCCTCAGGGTGATGACATACTGGAATAAGGCACATACCTAACAGTTCTCCGGCTGCTACAAAATCAAATAAACAAAAGTGGGTAACATTTGCTATTGAAGCCAATCTTTCCCATAGGTTATATGTCATTCAGGCCCGTAACGGAGAAAGCACTCCCGAATCAACCCCTCCAGGAAATAGCAGGCACAAAAGGCATACAATCAGTACAGAATTAGCAGTAATTTGGGCGAGAATTGCCACAAACAAAGTCTCAGGAGTCTCTGGCTGTTGGTTTGCTGCCAGTCTTTGTTGAGCCGCGGCGACCAATGCTTTTACTGCTCCCCATGTCACGGGCTGGCTTGGGATGCTACGTCTCCTCCATCTCCGTCCCGTCGTTGTCGACCTGGGAGGCACCGCGTTCTCCTCCAAGGTCAGCTGAAACTCCGGTATGGGGTTCGACAGCCCCTGGTGCCACGCCATGCTGTTTCAGTGCCGGTCACACACACCGGGCCGGAACCCACAACGGTCCTGCAGGGAGAAACACAGCAGCATATCCCCGACCCCAAGTGATTAAAGGTACTGGGCCCAACCATTGCGGATCGGGCAGCTGACGGTAATAGACACGCGGTCTTTCCAGTACCTCGGATTTGCGAAAATGCCGATCCGCGGGGGTCTGCTGATCTGCGTTCAGCGTTAAATTATTTAGAGTAAACAAAAGGATATGCAATTGTTGCTGAATGTCTCCTAAGGTTCGGAGACGCAGCTCCCCTTGTTTTAATTGTTTATCGAGCAGGGTTTTTAGCGTGCGATTTGCACGTTCAACAATAGCTTGGCCTGTGGAATTATAAGGGATCCCGTATTTGAGACGGACGTCCCATTGGGCACAAAAGGTGAAGAGTGCTGTGGAGCAATAGGCTGGGGCATTATCCGTTTTTATCTGGCTCGGGTGACCCATAACAGCAAAACAGGCTAGCAAATGGTGAATAACTTTGGGAGTGGCTTCCCCACGCTGTGGGGTCGCCCAGAGGAATCCCGAATAGGGGCGGAATTGTGGCACGTGAGTGACATCCATTTGCCACAGCTGATTCGCCGTGGTACCTCTGGGGTTAATGGCATAAGAAAAGGTAGGGGCAGCAGCGGCGCAATGGGGGCAGGAATGAACAATAGAACGGGCATGATCAGCAGGAATGTGAAACTGTCGGGCCAAAACGGAGGCAGACTGATGAAAAAAGGCATGGCTTTCAATGGGGTCAGAAAAAAGGGAGTTTACCTGACCACGTAACGCGCGATCGGCGCGCGCATTGCCCTCAGTGAGTGGCCCAGGCAGAGGGGTATGACTGCGAATATGAGCAACAAAATAAGGGAAATTACGAGTGGCAATGAGATACTGCAAAGACAAAAACAGGCGAAGGAGTTCCGCATCGACCTGAGGGGTAATGAGGGCTAGGGGTAAGTGATCAATTACCTGATAAACATAATGGGTGTCCACAATCAAATTAAAGGGACAATCAGCAAAAAGTTGAAAGGCCAAAATAACAGCAGCTAGTTCTGAGCGCTGCGCGGAACGCTGAGGCAGCGTAAAATGAGAATGCCAACGAGGGGGGTCACCTAATTGATAGGTGACAACACCTCGACGTGGAGAGCCATCAGTAAAAAGAGTGACAGCTGAAACAAGGGGTTGAGAGCGGCTAAGACGATGGACAACTAGGGGCACCTTTTGGGTAATTACCAACCGAGGATCTTTCGGGGGATTATAAGAAATCTCTCCTACATAATCACAAAGAGCAACCTGCCAGGCCAAGGAGGTGTGGCACAAAGAATCAAATTCACTACAGGACAAGGGGAACACAATGGCAACTAAATCAGTGCCAGTGAGTTGCACTGCACGGTGGCGGGCTTTACGAACAAGATTGGACAGGGCATCTAAATAAGGATAAATGTTCCGAGGAGGAGTGGATGACAAATATATCCACTCTATGATAGAGACGGCTGTGTCCGTACGAGGTACAAACAGAGCCGCAGTGGGCGTATGAGGGGTGGCAAGAAGAACCAACCGCAGGGGACGGACCTCAGGGAGTCTGTCCACAAACTGCTGACTCAATACTGCATTGATCTGTCGAATGCAGGCAATGTGCTCCTCAGTGATGGCAATAATTGCGCCCGGTGCCCGAGCTCCACGGAGGAGCTCGAACAACGGCTGCAGCATTGAGGTGGGGAGACGAAAGTAGGGTCGAATCCAATTTAAATGACCCAAAATCTGTTATAATTTAACAAGGGTTAGGGGTTGAGGTAGAATTCATTCCGGGCGAACCGGAGCGGCATAGGTTTGTAAAACCTTATGCCCGAGGTAGTGGTAGGGATAAGAGGGTTGAATTTTTTCTGGTGCCACTAACAGGCCATTTTGGCCGAGAATCTGGGACAAAGATTCAAGCTGTTGTGCCGTGACCTGGGGACCACTAAGCAAAATGTTATCCATATAATGGAAGACCTTTAGCGTGGGGTATCGGGCACGAAAAGGGGCGAGGGCCCGATCCACAAAAAGCTGACACAAGGTTGGACTATTTTGCATTCCCTGGGGCAAGACCTTCCACTGATACCTTTGAGAGGGTTGCTGATTATTATATTGTGGCACCGTAAATGCGAATTTTTCGCGATCTTGTGGGCAAAGGGGGATGGTGAAAAAACAATCTTTTAAATCTAACACACAAAGCTGATCGGTTTGAGGAATTAAATTTGGGTTTGGTAAGCCAAACTGTAAGGGGCCCGTGGGTTGTATGCGTTTATTTATTTCCCTTAAATCATGTAACAGCCGCCATGCACCAGATTTTTTCTTAATAACGAACACCGGGGTGTTCCAGGGACTAGTGGAGCTTTCCAAGCGCTGTGCCTGCAAATGCTGCTGCACAAGCGAATGAAGCGCTTTCAGCTTTTCTAGAGGGAGGGGCCACTGGTCAATCCATACGGGCTCTAAGGATTGCCATACCAAGGGTAATGCGGAGGGCAAGGTGGGTGAGGGAGGGTTTTGGGCCATTATATATTAATATCGAGGGTGGTGTCCAGCTTTGTAAGTAAATCACGGCCCCAAATATTGAGGTGGACAGGGAGTACAAAAGGGCGGATTGTAGCAAGGGCACGGCCTCCTGGTGTAGAGACCGTGACCCAAGACAAACTTTGGCGCCTGGGTTTGCTACCCCCGATCCCCCACAACTCTTTAGAAGGAACTGTTGGCCAACCGACCGGCCACTCCGGATCACGAATCACCGTAACGTCAGCTCCAGTGTCCACCAGTCCTGTAAAAGGAACATTATTTAAGAGAAGTGTTAACTGAGGTTTCGAGGGGCGGACTGACATTGTCAAAGCAACAAGTGGAGAGGACGTGTTGTGAGACGGCAACTGAGACAGCGTCGATCCAAAGCCGCCTCCGCCACGGGCTCGATCCTCTGCGGCTGGCACCTGATAGGGAACCAAAATCAATTGCGCAATTGACCGTCCACGCGGGAGCAACTGTGGAAGATGGGTCCATACCTGAACCTTAATAACGCCAGTGTAATCGGCGTCAATGACCTCTGGGATGACAAAAAAACCCTGTTTCCCAGCGTGTGAGCGAGGGAGAACCAGACCCACAAATCCGGCAGGGAGAGGCCCCATCACCTGCGTAGGTATGGCGCAAACCTCCCCCGGCAACCGAAAATCAGTGTCCTCCTGCATGATCAAATCAAGCCCTGCACTTCAAGCAGTCGCCGCCCTCATAGAGTCTACGGACTTTAAGGCAGAGGAACAATTGTCTGAGTGGGAAACACCCCCGTTTGGCCCTGGGTTCGGGGGAGACCCGTCGTGCGGTTTCCCGACCCGCTACGACACTGATTAGCCCAGTGATAGCCCTTCCGACACTTGGGGCACTTCTTTGAGGGGCGAGTGGGTGCCGTCGATGAGCGGCATTCCCGCTGAAAGTGACCCTCCTTACCACAGCGGTAACAACGCTTCCCCTCCTTTCCGGTTTTTTGCAGGGTGGCAGCCAGAACTCCAGCCTTATGGGCTTGTGTTCCGATGTTTTGGCACGCCCGCAGCATGTCCGACAGCTCTAAAATTCCAGAGGCTTGTGCCGCCTGGAGAGCATGGCGGCAATCCTCATTCGCATTTTCAACCGCCATTTTTAACAGGATCTCCTGAGCTGCCGCAGGGTTATCCACCTGTCGGAGGATAGCCTCCTGCAATCTGTTGGTAAAATCCATAAAGGACTCTGATGCACCCTGACGGATGCTGGCAAAGCTTTTAGTAGGCCTGCCCGAATCCGGGACCTTCCGGAAGGCATGCTGGGCGCAGGTGGAAATAATGGGGAAGACGGCTGGAGGGAGTTGAGACTGCAGCTGCACGGTAGCAAACTGTCCCTCCCCTGCCAAGTGCTCATAAATGATACCTTGCTCTCTATAAACCTGGGCCTGGCGTTCCGCCATCTGCCGATACTCACTAAGCCAAATAACATACTGACTGGGAGTCAGCATCATGCGCAACAGCGCCTTCCAATCTTCAGGGATCAGGGAGTACCCAGAACCTAGCCCTTCAATGAGACCACGCACATATGTGCTAGTCAGGCCGAACTCGCGAATTACTTTCTTTACCTCTCTGATCACCGAGTAAGGCAAACTGACCCAGTTTGCAACCTGGTTGCCCTGGCCATCATCCTGCCAGGTCACCGGACAAACTGAGACCAGATCAGCCAGCTCCTCTGCTGTAAGATCTGAGCGAGTCCTCGCTGTGTGAACCATTTGTTGCACCAGCGAAAGCCCCTGAGCAGACGCAGACGACCCCCCCGGGGGCCCCGGAGCATGGGGCCCCGTGGGGGGAGGGTGATCACACACCGGCTCCGGTGGGGAAGGTCAGGGAGGCGGTGGTAATAGAGGCACTGGGGGCGAAGCAGGGGGAGGGATGGTTGCAGGAGCGGACGGGGGTGGCGGGATCGGCAGCCCCTCTGTTGGCGCGGGAGAGGGCCTTTCAGAGGCGACACACTGTGTCGCATCGCTAGGAGGGGGGATGGCTGCAGGAGCAGACGGGCGTGGCGAGATCACCAGCCTCGCGAGGGAGGGCCTGTCCGAGGCGACACGCTGTATCGCGTCGCGGCAGAGGTTCCAGGCATGTAAAGCCTGCACGGGCGCCCGAGGCTCTTCGTGCAATGTCTGGCCCAACCGCTCCCAGTCCGCTAGCTTAAGGATTCCTGCTTCAGGGTACCACGGGCACTGGGCACGTACCTCCTGTAGCAGGAGAGTGAGTGCTCGAGCGGGGCAGTCATGCTGAGCCTTACACAGCAAATACTGTAGCTCATTGTGGTGTTGCACTTGCAAAGCAGAGAGAGAGCTTCCCATACTTACCACAACGAAAAATACTCACCGGGATCCACGAAGCGGATGAGTGACGCGTCTGAAACCCTTGCCGGGCGAGGTGAGTGCTGAGGGCCCCACGTTTGGGCGCCAGTTGTGGCGGTTCAATGACAAGACGGAACACAGCTTTTTGCAAGCAAGCGAGCTGGTCTGCTGACGGGCTGCCGCCTGTCAGCTTTCCATCTTCCCTTTTATTCTCTCTCTCCCCCCGCGCATTACATTCTCCAACAGATAAAAGGAATACACTGGCTTTGTTTAACATTCTTATTTACCAATTTCTATCTACTGCATTCCTTGCTCTCGGGCCTTGAGCCCAGTCCTGAGAGGCTTCCCACGGTTCATGTCATCTTGGCGAGATTCCAAGGTTGATGCCCTTGGATGGAGCAGTGTGTGCACTGCTCCTACACAACACTCCGGGTGTGCCCTGAATGTTGCCAAGCGCATAAACCTTTATGAATCCTACACCCTTCCCCTGTGAACTTAGTCTTAAATAGCCTTAGTGTTATGTGACAAGAAGCAATGGGCTTAAATTGCATCAAGGGAGCCGGGCTGTCCTTAGGCATACGCAGCATATGCAGCTGCATAGGGTACCTGAAAATATGGTGCACCACCGGGACCATAGGCACCGATTTCTCATCTTGCCTGGGGGTGCTCGACTCTCCCTCTCCACTCCAGCCCTGGAGCACCCACCCATGGAATCTGCGCCTATAACTAGGACAGCAGATAAGAGCAGGTCGGCTCCCGCACAGCCAGTGCGTGCTGCAGTCTCCTTACTAGGCAAAAGGCAGGGGCCATATTCACAGAGCCGAGTGTGCTGGCACGGCTCATTCTGCATGAGGGAGAGGGTATGGGGGTCTGGTCTCTGCGGGGAACTGTAACTCTCCGCCGGGCGGCTCGGTATCCTCTTTGCTGTGAGCCCGGGCTTCCGCTCGGTGTGTGTCAGCACTGCTGGGGTGGGGGGGTTCTTCTGGGGGTCCATGGGCGGGGGTGGTGGCTGTGCCCCAAATCGGGCACAGAGGCACCAGTTTTATAATTCTGCGTAGGTCCCCATAAATCCTAAGGACAGCCCTGCAAGGGAGGTTTAAGTTGGACATTAGGAAAAGCTTCCTAATTGTCTGGGTGGTTAAACACTGGAATAAATTGCCTGGGGAGGTTGCGGAATCTCTGTCATTAAATATTTTTTAAGAGCAGGTTAGACAAACACCTGTCAGGGATGGTCTAGATAATTCTTAGTCCTGCCATGAGTGCAGGGGACTGGGCCAGATGACCTCTTGAGGTCCTACAATTCTATGATCCAGAGGTAATGAGTGTGGAAGATAATGCCTAAGGTCCATTTTAATATTGATTAATAAAGTGAGTATTTGTTACTGAGTACTTTCAACATTTTTTATAAGGACTAGTCAGCATGTGTAACTTGCTTACTTTGGCCAGTTAGATCTTAGGCATGCTTCTTCCTACAAGACATCCAAAATTTTCACAAATTAGCCAGTGGCATAGTACTAATTTGGACTAATTTTAAAGAAGCGAGGCAAACCATAAAACACAACATGAATGTGGCAACAGGAAAAAAATGTCCTAAGGAGGAAATTTTCAAAGGCAAAGAGGGGTGTTAGGAGTGCAAATTCCATTGATTTTTTTTTCATGGAAATTGGGCAGCTAATTACTCTTGTGCCTTTGAAAATCTGCTGTTTAAAGTTTAAGCAATCTCTCTGTTTAACATTTACCCTGAAGATACAGGGGAAGGAATGTCAGTAGGCCAGATTTGCAACCCTGGAGTTTTGCTGATTTATACTGGCTGAGGAACCTCTGTGAATGTGTTTAACAAATAGTGAACATCTTTTAAATGGAAGGTGTCATTTGAATACCTTTTTGCTGGTTAAAATTGAAGTGATATGCTGGACATGCTCATGCAGGTAATGGTGTCTGGATAGTACTAGTCACGGAAGATTATGTCTAAAGAGAACCCCGGTCTAGTTGTGTATAGTCCATATGAGACCTTGTTGCCAGAAGGTTCATAAACATGTTCACTTTTGGTAGGCTAATAAGTGTGGCCTCAAATAACTTAAAATGGAAGATAATGCGCATGCAGGTAATGGTGTCTGGATCGTACTAGTCAAGGAAGATTAATAATAATAATTAACTGGAGTTAAACAAATTTGTGTTGAAACTCAGCAGGCTGACTGAAAAATGTGTAATAAACATTGCTGCATGTTTGAGACACATGAATGAACATGGATATATGTAGGCTCTTGATTCTTAATGCCTATCACTTTGAAACCTTAGCTTTTATGTTGGAGAAATTTGTCACTGTAGAGCTGGCATGATGGAATATAACACAATTTGTTTTGACTGGCACATAATTTTTCAGTTGACAACTGGTCCACACAGCTCCAGAGATATAAATATGATACCAGCCATCTCATTTTTGATCACTTGCCATGCTTCATAGACTGATACATATGCAGCATTTTGGACCATAAATTTGTTAGGCAAAAGGCACAAATGTTGAAAAAAACAATGGTGATCAGGATTATTGCAATGACCTTGCTATTTTTAGGGTTTTACCCTTTAAGAGATCTGATCATGTGCAAGACATACCATTAGGCTCTGACTGTAGCATATATTTTGCTAGGCTGAATTCCCAAGAGAACTATGAATTAAGTGTATGAATAAAGATAAGTGGAAAACTGAATGTTTTTTTCAGGATATTTTTTATCAGAAATTTTTTATTGGAAAATGTTTTTAAATACAATTTTTTCCTGAGCTCTTTGAACCTGCCAGGTGCTGAGCTTTCTGGCTCAGTTCTATAAAGTGCTTGGCCATTTGATTAGAATTCAACATGCAATAGTCTCGCTTAAGTCAATAGTCCTATACAGATACTGAATTTTAAGGACATGGTTAGTAATTTTCAGGATCATGTTCCCACTGTCCTTCTGTCCAAACACTGGAAAAAGATAGTGAAATGGTGACTCCACTGATATGAAAGTTGAAAATCAGGTAAACTTAATGAGCTCCGTACCTCTGCTTTTTGCTACCACAGTGTTCTTTCAACTATGCAGGTGAATGAATATTGGATATGGATGAAATTTTCCCTTTCTTCATCCTCCAAATCTAACAGAATCTATTGATATATCTTCTGTGGTTAATTTTCCTTTTCGCCTTCATTCATTTTCATATCAATCCAAATTTCAAGCAAACATCCTCAATAGTTTTAATGGAAAATTCTGCTTTCAAACCTATGATGCAATATGGCCCTGAGCTGCTATTATAGCTTTTCCCCTGACTTTATATGATATTTTCTATTTTTTTTTACTTTGCAAAAAGTTGCATGAGATAGAGAC
Source organism: Natator depressus (assembly GCF_965152275.1). Lineage (NCBI taxonomy): Eukaryota > Metazoa > Chordata > Testudines > Cheloniidae > Natator > Natator depressus. The sequence continues at coordinate 168,356,365 of NC_134235.1, read as the reverse complement.
ACTTCTTATGTCTCATCATTTTAGTACCTCTTTTGCTTTTCCTGCCATTATTGGATTTTATTTGTTAAATTCAGTTTCACTTTTGAGGGAAGGGCTAGTACAGTCAAGATCTGAATCTATGTCTTGAGTCCTCAAAATGTAGTAGAGAGCTCACTAGAAAGAGACTGACAGCATGTAGAGCTGTTAATACCTCATTGAGAACAATATGGAAAACTCTGGTAAGGATGAATAAGTAGCATTGTCATGGGATCTCTTTATCCCATAATGTTCATTATAACACAGTTGTGCCATGTTTAAATCCAACTCATAAGAATAAAGTTGTTGCATAAAATATATTTTAAGAATACTTGCTGATATAGATATCATTTAAAATAAATAGGATAAAATTAAGTGAGTCAATCTCAGAAGTTTACTTGCTTTCTATTTTTATTTTTAAATAGGAAATTAAATATTGAATGTGTATTACCATAATTATACTTGCTGTCTCACACATCAACCGGTCCTAATTTCTTAATACTTGGTAAGTGATTTGATAGGACCAGCTTATCCATTAGGGAGATTCATTTTAAACTGAAGAAGCCTGTCTGAACTCATATTTTAAACCTGTGTACAAAACTGCTGGTCTTGCTGCAGAGTGATAATTCACTGCTAGTAATAATGAAGTAAGGAATTTAATATCTGAAGGAGTTTATGATGGCAGGAAAAATATCAGTCAGCTTTTTTAACTGATTTTCATTTTAAAGAAGCCAAAAATATTACTGACTCAGAGTCTAGAGTTTTGATGTGAAAGTTCTATAAACCTACAATTAACCAAATTATTTTTTCATCCTTTATTCTCTCTCTCTCAAAACAAAATAAACAAATAACCCCAATCAGATATTTAAAGCTATAGACTGATTATAATGTATAGTGTGAAAGTTATCAGTCTTTTTATAATTCATCATCTTGGACCCTCTGTCTTTTCCCTATTAAAGCCACTCATAGTGGAATAATCAAATGGTCTGAATTTTGTAGAGGTATTTAAATGTTGTTTTTTTTAAGTTTTGTCTTACAACATAAAAACAAAATTTACACATTATATACTGGGCCCAATTCTGTCCTCTGTGACATGTGCTACTCCCAGTGATTCAGCCACTGATTTCAGTGACAGTAACATCCATGTAGCTAAGGGCAGAGAAAAACCAGCTCTTTGTAAAATGTAGGTGTGAGACTATTTAGTATTGGTTCAAACCTTGCCCATCCAGTGCTCAGCAGGAGCACAGCACCCAAAATGCAGAATAACCAGGCAGTGTATTTTGCATAGGGGGTAGGCTAAGGAGAACCCATGTAGGGATGGTCTCTGTGCATACCATGGAGCTTTCCTGAACAGCAGCTCCATCTGTTATATCACAAAGGTGAATTTTGTGGGCATTAACCATAGTTAGTATGTAGCTGCATGGATATCTCCACCAAATGTCTCCCAGGGGCTGTGGTAGTAACTTTACATTGATTCCACTGGTGCTCAGTAAAGGGAGAATGGCTTGCAGTCTGGGGTGTAAATATTTCATTACCCCAGCCTCTAATGAAAACCATGGGAAAAGAAGGTGTGTATGATAAAGATATATTAGTTCCTTACAGTCAAATATTGCTGTGTGCAAAGTACACATATATATGCATTTGTGTGTGCATGCCAGTGTGTCAGAGTAGAAAGAACTAGCAATAATTATTTGCAATTCCATAGTACTTTTTGTATAATCTCAAAATAATTTTTTAAATATTGATTATCCCTCACACCTGGATGAGGAGGGATTTTCATTGGGTAAACTAGAGCCCAGAGCTACTTCCATCCTCACCAGGGCCAGCTCCAGGCACCAGCTTTCCAAGCAGCATTCTTGGGGCGGCATTCAGAATGGGGCGTCAGTCCGTGTCCCGCTGCGGCAATGCGGCGGCAGCTCCACCGCTCTTCTGGGCACGGCAGCAATTCGGCAACAACTGCGTGTGGCGGCAAAATTGGTTGAGCCGCCCCTGATCCTCACCCAGCTCTCTGCAGTCAGACATGTTTTATAATTTCCTCAGGCTAAGCTGCTCTTCTCCTGAAACTACTATATGTGGCTGTGGCTGTTTCTCTTTGCCCCAGCCACTGCTCCTTGCAGGTAATGGCTCTTTAGCTCTGCTGCGGATCAGCCCTTTCCTCTTCCAGTGGGAATAGGCTCAAGTTAGTTTAGACACTCAAATATAATGTGAGGTCCCTCCCTTCCCCCACACTATTTTTTTCAGCCTTCATTACAGAATAAATCCATTTAAAGTAGATGACCCAATATTTAAGTCTGTGGCGTGAACAACTTAATTGGGCACGTTTGTTAAAAATTAAAGAGCCAAGGTCATACTGGGCACATAACGGGTTTGGTTGGTTGGTTAGTTGGTTGGTTGGTTTTTGGAGTAAATACATAAGACTCTATTCCAAGGCTCAATGAGCTTAATGAACTGTGAAACAGTTCAATGAGGTCAAAACAAAATATTTCAGAATATTCTGTTTCATGAAAAATTCAGAGATTTTGACTTTTGTTCCTGATTTGGGACAAAACCAAATTTTGAAATCTCTGAATTTCTCTCAAGATGGAAATTCCATTTTTCAGCCAATTCTAAATTACACTTAGACTCTGAACCTTTAGAGGATTGGCCATTCCAATTTAGGAGGGGAATCCAGTGGTAGGATTAGCATAGAATCCTAGAATATCAGGTTGGAAGGGACCTCAAGAGGTCATCTAGTCCAACCCCCTGCTCAAAGCAGGGCCAATCCCCAATCTTTGCCCCAGATCCGTAAATGGCCCCCTCAAGGATTGAACTCTCAACCCTGGGTTTAGTGGTGGGAGACACCCCAGGGAAAGCCTGCAAGCAGAGGGAACCCTTGAATCTGTTTTTTTCTTCCAACCCCTAAGAGAAAGGAAATAAAGAAAAGCAAAATAAAAGATGACAAAAAGCTAAAGAGGATAAAGTATGAGAGACATGAAAAAGAAACCACATTTAGGTTCTGTAGAAATCAAAGAGCTCAGCTCTAGGTGGCACTACCAATATAAATAGGGTAGCAGATGAAGATTGAATCTTTAGTGCGGTCATCAAGGGAGCTTGACTTCAAAGCTATATTTAACAGCAGGAGCTATGTTACTTCATCTCCTTTTGAACTTACTGGGAACTGGTCCCTAGAGGGACTGAATGTGTCATAGGGAGAACAGATCAAGAGAGAGGGCACTGACATGACAGGGGTTGCTGGGGCAAAGGCACAAACCAGGAGAATTAGATTTTGGGAGGATCCGGTACTAATCAGACAAGTGCAGCAGAAGCAGCCCTGTCATGTATTGTTAGTCCTTCATTTTATATAAACATTGGAATACAATACAACATACAGTGGCCAAAAAACCCCAATGACTTTAATGGAATCCGGATTTTACCCCTGGTCTCTACAAAACAATAAGAACTAGATTCTGATACCCCTTATCACTGGGGACAACTCACAGTCTAAGGTGAGTAAGGATGGCAGAACAATAGTGTAAATCCCTGTTAATAAGATTAGATTGTGATATGCTTACTCATGTCACTCCATATGTAGTTTTATGTATTTCAGTGGGACTTCCTAGGGGCAAAGGTTCTGAGCAGTGTGATTAAGGATACCATATTCTCTCCCATAGAACATTCCTCTTTGCCTCGGAAAATAAAAATCCCTTTGAGACAGATTGTGCACCCCACTCTTGAGTAGTCTCACTAATGGCAGGTAGCTAAGTGTTCACCTGTATGAGCACAATCTGGTCCTAAAGATCAAATCCTGCTCTGATCATTTCAGTGATGAGCTACAGAGAGCAGCCTTGCAGCCAAACCCTCAACTGGTGCACACTAGCATACCTCCATTGGCATCAATACAATTTAACTGCTTTACACCAGCTGAGGATCTGGTCCTTGATGTAATCTCTGCCCATGTATTCCACTAACGAGGGTAAGATTTCTTAGTTGGGGAAGGGAGGGAGGGGGATGAAGGAGAAGATGCACAAGAGAGAAAATTCCTGTTACCTGCCAGCTAGTCCTTTAGGATAAGGTACATAAACTGAGTTGTTAGCCAGGCCCCAGATGCAGTGTATTAACATGTTCTGCTTGCTTTCTTGCTCAGACTATGTAGGGAAGGGAAGATCACTATACTTTTTTTCTTGCCTCTTGTACACCAGTGCAGCATAGCATAGGATTGAGTCCTAGTGCCTGGATGCTGGATTCCCCACCTCCCCTCAACTTGCTATCTGAAGCACAGATGCATGGTGACCTGAATAAAGATGATTCACGCCATATATTTAAAGCCCTTCCAGTATGTGTTTAACTTTCCATTCGGATGCAGATGTGAATGAGTTTCTCTTTGCATGTTTGCATATGTAATTAGAAAGCAGACCATATGGGGAACGTATAGTTTCAAGTGATGTTTTTTAAACTAACCAATGCTGATAAGTGTTTTTTTCCCAGTGGAGGCTCCTCAGAGTATGGACTGACTCCTCTGTTTTGAGTCTGATAACTCTTGAGATCTGTACATCAGCTCAGAGAGCACTTTTTGTACCACTTTTACCTTTTAAATGTCACCATGTTCATTAGAGCAGATTGATCCCTCTCTACAGATGCCCTCTACAGAGTTTGAGCTCCATTAAGATATACTGGAAGGTATTTGGCATTAATAAATATGCACCATATCAGTGGATTCATTCTAATTAAGTTCACTGTTGGAGGGATCACCTGGGATATTTTTAATAATACAATGATTTTAATCTTTTTTCTTTAAAAAAAATCTCATGGACTATACCCAAGTAACTAACATCCCCTGAGTTAGCTCAGCTGCTCACAACTGCACTTAACTTTCAATTTTTAAATTAAAATGAAACTAATTTTTTAAAAATCTAAGTTAGCCTTTTTATTTCCCTCATCTAGTTTCTTGTGGGGTTTGGGAGGAACGAGGGGTAGTTAGCTAAAATTAGAACACCAGTGTCTGAGACTCTATTAGAATTAGACAAATTACATACTCTATTAGAAGAACACAAATGAAAGTTGAATCAGAGTTATTGCTGTGCTTAAAAGAAATCCAAACTGGATAATCAGAATGGGTTTTGTACTTCTTAATAAAAATGAAAAGGAGATGCTCATGGGTGACAATAAACCATGTCACTAGGAGGGCCTGATTTAAGACTACTGAAGTCAATGGAGAGCCTGCCAGTGACTTCAGTGGGCTTTGGATCAGGCCCATATAGCATTCAAAAGTCCACACTAACACTGGAATTGATCCTGAATTTCTTTGCATACTTAACCCTCCCAGTTACTTTAATGGAAGATTTGTGTTTGAAAAGAATCCAGGATCTGGCCCATTATCTAGTTACTCTTCTAATAGGTAATATATTTTATTAGCAACATTTTACAGAAGGGAAAAAAATGAAACACTGAGAACTTAATCTCACATTGCTACCTCGGGCCAAACTCTTGTTTTGCCTGTGGAAAATCATTAACCTACTAGGGATTAACACAAAGTGCTAGCCTCCTAATTTGGAGCTGGCGGGGAATTTTTGCAAAATATTTTTGAAGATCCAGTGACACCAAATTGTTTGATTTTAAAAAAAACCCTCTAAAAACAAAAATTCTGAAATTTTTATTTCAAAAATTCCTTTATTTTTTTTAAAATCAAAAACACTTTTTAAAATCATCAAACTCTAAACAAATGTGTTCATTTGATCCCAAACCATTTGTACAATCTTTTGACTTACCAAACCTTGAGGCTAATTTCATTTTTAGTTTAACTTTTTTGTTTGTTTTCAATTTTTGGAATTGCCAGCAAACCCCCAAAACACTGCTGTTCGTTCCGTTCTACTTCTAATGTCACCATGCTTCATGTTTGGTGAATTTCTAGCAACAGTGAATTCTAAAAGGGGGAAATTGGAATTTGTCTCTCTCCCCATCCAACCATTTGGGATGGATACAATGTAATGCTGTTTCTCCCAGCATGCTCTCCTTCTTTCAGCAGTTAATCATTTGTTGCATATGAAAGATCTGACGGATATTAGTATTAACGGACTAGCTGAATGGCTATTATTGTAAATTAAATGGAGTTGGCCTCTCTTTGCAGACTTCAGTCCTCTCCCTTCAACTGAGTGCAGGGCTGGCACCTTTTGGTCTCTTCTTGCGTTTAGAGACTACCTGCTGCTCTCTGGCCCAGGATGAGAAGGGAAGACTTCTGTAGAAAGACAGCAAACTCTCTGTTTAGCTCAGAAATAGAATAATTCCAGCACTATATTACACAGCACAGCAGCAGTTTTATAAAAAATGTTCTGTAGCTTGTTTTGATAGTGGCACGATGGAAACTGGGAAGAATTTAGTAACAACTCTATGTGTGGCATAGAGGAATTCTGACTGGATTATCGGTGAAAGTTAATGCTCAACAAATCCACACTAACTACTACCAGTCAGCCTGTGCATTTCAGATCCGGAATATTACAGCATTTCCAAACATCCAGCCATTAAGATAACTGGCTTCTCCATTGCCTCCTAGTGCAGAGATGGAAGCGTTCAACATCCTCACGCATAGAGTTATAGTTTTATTAATTTTGTGATTTGGCTGCATTGCAAAGAATGCTATGCGAAGGTCTTGAGATATAATGCAAGGTCTTCACTTGACTTGAGTGATCTGTGATCCATTGTTATACACTTGTAACCCTTCTGCAGGTGAAGCCAGCAACATCCTGGGCCAGGTTCAATATCTAGGGGTTCCTTTCCATTGATACAACACAGAACTGGCTCAAGCCAGCAACCTTGGAAAATTACCCACCACCCCTGGGCGCCTCTGAGAGGCAATACTTCCCCACTTGCAAGCACAGCATCTGAGTGTAGAAAAGAAACCTGTAATAAAAGGAGGGAAGTAACTCAACATTAATTTGGGAAAACACTGCAAACAGGGTTCATAAACATAAGCCATAAACAATCCCCGCCCCACACACAACTAATTTGGGCAGTGTTCTTTTCCCCCTCAGGTTCTTAAGTCCATCAATCCAAAAGTCCCTTTAGCATGCCCATACCTTCTCTGCACCCCACTCACAGTTGCTGTCCTTGGTCAGTACAGACCCAGAGTTCAGAGGTGCATCTGCAAAGTTCACCTCCCACCCTGGGTGAGGTAAGGAGGCACCTTACTCACTCCACTGCTCGGGCACTTGCCTGCTGCCTCTCTTCGCCAGCCACCCTGCTGGCCGCTCATTGCACCTTTCCAGCCACTTGTTCAACCAGCTGACTGTCAGTCACCTTCTGCTGCCACCTGCCTCTCTGCTGTGACCTTTACACATCAGTCTCTTAGTGGTCTTTAGCTCTTAGCAGTCTGGGTCGAAACACAGTCCCACCACAATTGATTTCAGCTCTGATCGAGCATTTAAAATAATAAAAGAGGCTCCTAATGAAGCTTATTTAGCTCTCTCTTTGAGCAATTTGGAAGAACAGGTTAAACCAGTCTGGGGACTCCTAGGGAGAGTCCACATACCTCCTGTCTGGGACACCTGTCCCTACCCCTCTTTCTTTAACAGGGTTCTGACATTCAAGGCCCTGGCTTAATGAGGTGCTTTCAGCTGAAGGTGACCCTCTTATTTGGGACAAGTTAAGCACTATCCTGCTTCCCTGTATTCCTACAATAATTAGAACATTTTGGTAACAGCATTTCACTACCCCTACATTCAGTACTAAAGTGATTTGTAACCTAAAACCAGCCAAAGTTGATTACTTTGAGCAAAACACCTCTCTATTTGCTGGATATCTAAGCAGAGCAGGAGCAAACTGTATTTACATAAACACACCCAAAGTCTCTACCCCTCCCAGCTAGCTGTCAGAGAAGAAATCGTTCCCTGTTTACACACTGTAAACCTGTTCAGGTTGTATACTTGCATTTTTCATGTTCGTCATTCACACACCACACCACACATCCACCATCTCTCCTCTTGTTCACTTCCTCTTTCTTACTCTTTTCCTGTTGCCAGTTGTTTCCTTCTTTCTGAGTTACAGCTCCGCTTTGGATTGATTGTAGAAATGTATATTTACCAGAATTTTTTTTAAAAAGAAAAAGGTCAGCACCCACTGAGGGGAAAAAACAGTTCCATTTACTGAATGGAAGGGCTGAAATATTGCTGGGGAGATATTAAAAAAACTGTTTGAAAATTCCTTTCTTGACATAAACTATCCAGTATGACTTTAAGTTTCTAAACTGGGCAGAGAGAAGTGCATATGCAATTGCATATTGAATTACACATGCACATATTGTTCTTGCAAAATATTAGCTTTAATATTGTACTACTGCAGTACAAGTAGGATTGTGGTAAGTGCTGCTCCAACACATAATTAAAAAGTCATTGCCCCGAGGAGTTAACAATCTAAATATAAGTTAAAACAACAGATAGTTACAACAAACAGACAGGGAGCACAAGCTAATGATGAGACAAACCTGGTCAGCAAAGAACTATAACACTGACTTCTTATCAGAGATTTTTAAAATGTTCTTAGAGTACACAAAACTGAACCCCAGAGTCAAGGCCACAATTAATTTCAAATAATAACGCTGTTGGTCTTTCTAATTTGTTTCTGATGTTAGTTCTGATTAAGGGCCTTCTCCTGTTCCTATTCAAATCAGTGACAAAGATCCAATGACCTGAATGAGAACAGAAGAAAGCCCTCACTCAGAATGATCATCAGATCTTACTGAAAGGTCAGTACAATTTTCTATTGTATTTAAACTAGTGAGGGACAAACCAGTTCTAATAACACATGAGTTGATTCTTCTAGTGCAAATTTCATTTTCCTGGTTCCAATTATGAATTAAGGTGAATATGTCAAAACACTATGAGAGAGCTGTTTCTGTGGAATTTCCAGCATGAGCAGAAGGAGTATGCACCTGAAAACACATGAAAACCTCTTCTTGCAAGTTCAGTTTTGCAAGCTAAATGGCATGTGATAGTTCAGTTAAGAATCTTAACTTCTCTGGGTGCCTACACAAACATGAACTCAAATATTTACTGGATTTGCCCATCACTATTTCACAGGCAGCTAATTTCATTGCATTGCTTAAGGATTCTTCAGAAACTCCCCAAAGTATTGATTTTTCATGGATTTCATGACATGTCCAAGGATCAAGCAATAGACCTGGGAGTCTGGTTCTGTTTCCCATTCTGCTGTTGATTTACCTTGTCACCCTGGTTTTTTTGTTCAAATTCTAAGTGCCTCAGTTTTCCAGTGGTCAAGTAACTAGAAAAATTCCTTCCACACAATGGTGATGTGAGGCTAAGGCCTTGTCTACACTACAAAGTTTTGTCAACAAAAGAGTAAATGCATACACACTACAATGCAACTTTTAGTGGCAAAAATGTTGTTTTGGCAACAAAATAAAACCACACCAATGAGAGACATAAGGCTTTTTGTGCAAAATATTTGTCAGCAAAGTGCCAGTGTAGACACAATGCTTGATTTCTGACATTTTAATTGGACTCCAGGAGATGTCCCATAGTGCCCATTGTGACCACTCTGGTCAGCAGTTTGAACTCCATTGCCCTGAAGCCAGGTAAACTACCATCCGCCCCTCCCACTTTAGAATTTTTGAAATTCCGTTTCCTGTTTGCTCAGCGTGGAGAGGTCTCATCACATCTTCCTAGGTGACCATGGCAGGTTATCACAGCAAATGCTCTACCACTTGGACCAGTGCGGAGCTTCTGGATCTGCTCAGTATATAGGGAGAAGAGGCTGTGCAGTCCCAGCTAAGCTTGAGCTGTAGGAATTTTGATACCTATGGGCAGATTTCTTGAGGCTTGTGCAAAAAGAGCTATGATCAGTACATGCTACAGTGCAGAGTGAAGATAAAAGTGCTGAGGTAGGCATACCATAAGGCGAGGGAGGCAAACCGTCGCTCTGGTGCTTCAGCTAAGACCTGTCAGTTTGATAAGGAACTGAATGCTATCCTCGGTGTTGACTCCACCTCCACCTCGAAGAGCCCCATGGATACCTAAGCCAGAGGACAAAGTCATTGATGAAGAGGTGGAGTTAGACGACATTGTGGAGCTTCCAGCTGGGTTGCCTGGTGGAGCAGGCAGCCAGGAACAGTTCACCACTCCGGAGGTGTCTAGCCAGTCTCAGCAGTTGCTCTTCAGCGAGCAAAAAGCAGGAGAGGAGATGCCTGGTAAGTGGCTGTGGTTTGTATAGTGCGGAGGTGGGTTCAGGGTATAGAAATGTACAAGGCTGGCTGTGTTTCTGTGTGCTGGACATTTCCCTGTGTGGCTAATCAGTACAGCGGAATAGGGTGTTGATGCACGCCCAGATCTCACTGGAATCCTGGAGGTACTTGGGAATCCGCTGCTGAAGGTTCCTTGGCAGAGCTGCTTTGTTCCTTCCCCTATTGTAGGAAACTTTCCTATGCCATTTAGCATCACTTGTGCAGGGATCAAAGCAGCACACAGGCAAGCAGTATAGGGACCAGGGCGGAAGCCACAAGCCTGTAGTAGATGTACCCTCACTTCCCAGCTTACCCTCAGCAGTGAGATATCTGCTACAATAACCCCTGCCTGTGGAAAAGTGTGGGAGAATTTTAGCATTTTCCCCCTAATCGGCTGCACTACAATCCTTGCAGAGTGCTCTTTTCCCTGTGTAGAGCCCCCACACACACATACTCACCATGCTTTGGGTGTTCGCAGAGATGTGTGCTTGCCAAGGGTCAATGAGAAAGTGATTGTTATGTTACAATAGGTGTATTTTACTGAAATGTTTCAATGCTGTGCGTGAATTTAACAATCATGCTTCTGTGCATTGTTCCTTCTGCTTCAGCAGATGTGGCCTTCAGGAACACCCCACACAAACCGGCTGAGCGTCTCTGCCAGATAAGAAGGCACCCCAGACAGAGCAAAGAAGATGTGTTCCAAGAGTTACTGACCTTCTCCAATGCAGAGAAAAGGAAACACAAGGAGTGCAGGGATGCCGAAAGGCAGGACAGAAAAGAAAATCAGGAGTTTAAGGACACTACTGAACAGATGATTAAAGTGATTAAAGGAGCAGCAAATGCAGATGCTGAAGTTCTTAATAATGCTGCAGACTGAGCGGATGAGTGCCTGCCCTCCCCTGCAACACGTTCAGAACTCTTTTCCAGGCCCCCCAATCTCTGTCCGCATAGTCCTTTCTGTTTCCCCTTCACTCCACCCCCTCAGACAACTTTCAAAACTGTAGCTGGACCTACACACAGCTCTGAAGGTCTGCCCCTCCCTAGCACCTCTGTTTCCACCAAGCATCTTTATATGTGTGTGTGTGTGTGTGTGTGTGTGTGTGTTGTTTCTTGTGCAATAAAAGCAAAGTTTTTGAAGGGTAACTCATCTTTATTTGTTTCCTACAGATTGAGGCAGCAGGCACTACCAGTACATACACAGGCAGTTTAATCATTTGCTTACTGGAATGTAAGGCCCGAAATGTCACCATTGCTTCCTAGGAAAACTACACGTAATGTAACATTGCGGCACCAATCACAGAGATACACATTACTGGTTCTCCTTTTTGAAGTGTTGCCTCAAAGCCTCCCTTTTTCGAATTGCCACCCTGTGGGCTCCTCTGATAGCTCTGGTATCTGGCTGCTCAAGATCAAGTGGTCTGCTTCAACACTGCACCCCTGAGCAAACCTTTCACCCTTCGCTGCACAAAGATTATGCAATGTACAACACGCAGCTATGACCATGGGAATATTATCCTCATTGGTGTCTAATACGCCATAAAGGCATTGCCAGCACAGCTTTAATCTGCCAAAGGCACGTTCCACTGTCATCCAGCACCTAGTCAGCCCGTGGTTGAGAACCGCTCCTTACTGCTGTCCAGGTTTCCCATGTAAGGTTTCATGAGCCAAGGCTGTAACGTGTATGCCAGGTCTCCCAGGATCACTATGGGCATTTCAATATCCTCCACGGTAATCTTCTGGTCTGGAAAGAAAGTCCCCGCTTGTAGCTTTCTATACAGAGCGGTGTTCCTGAAGATGAGTGTGTCATGCACCTTCCTGAACCACCCTGTGTTGATGTCAATGAAATGCCCACTGTGATCCACAAGCACCTGCAACACCATGGAGAATTACCGCTTCCTACTGATGTACTCTGTCTCAAGGTAGTCTGGTGCCAAAATTGGAATATGTGTGCCGTCTATTGCTCCTCCACAGTTAGGGAAACCCATTACTGCAAAGCCATCTGCTATTTCATGCACATTTCCTAGAGTCACAGTCCTTCGTAGCAGGTTGCAATTAATTGCATTAATGCAGCCTGAACAATCAACTTCCCAACTTCAAATTGATTTGCGACTGAACGGTAACAGTCTGGAGTCGCCATCTCCCACACAGCGATTGCCACACACTTCTCTACCAATATGGTAGCTCTCGTTTTGGTGTCCTTGCACCGCAGTGCTGGGGCGAACTCCTCACACAGTTCCAGGAAGGTGTCTTTCCGCATCCAAAAGTTCTGTAGCCACGGCTCGTCATCCCACACCTGCATGACGATACGATCCTCCCATTCAGTGCTTGTTTCCTGAGCCAAAAAGTGATGGTCCATCCTCTGCAGCTGTTCTGGAAATGCCAAAAGCAATCTAAAGTTGCTCCTATCCATATCACACAACATGTCATGAAACTGGGAGTTTTCTTCAGTTAGGAACTTCTTGATTAACTGCACTGCCATCGGCAATGTCTTCATGATAGTTATCAGAGTATAGGAGAGCAGTGCAGGATCCATCCCTTCTCACAAGGATGCTGGGGTGCACAGCAAAGAAGGGCCATTGAAAAATGCTGTGAAAGAAAGCCGGAAGCCCATGGAATGCTGGGACAGAAAGCAATGCATCACGGGACATAGAGCCCAGTCCCAAGATGTGCTGTGATCCGCTCCGCCTTCTCGCAACACCTAGCAGCAGAATGTGTCGAGCTGGACTGTGGGATAGGTACCCACAGTGCATTGCTCACACTGTTGATGATAGCGCCCCAACTGTGGACATGCTCTGCCAACTGAGGAGCGAGTGTGAACATGAAATACTGATTTTTATTATAGTGATTTTTGAGTGTTGACATAAGTTTTGTCGACAAAACTCTGTAGTTTAGACAAGTCCTTACTTTATTAATGTTTATGAAGTTCTTGGAGCTCTTTGGGGAGTGCTATTGAAATGCAAAGTGTTCTTATTTTAATGGAAAGCATTTAGGCATCCAGGAGTGTATCTTGAGAAACACTGGAATGCAGGTGTCCATTATCAGCAAAGTGTCTTAAAAAGGCTGTTTTTGATCCTCTGAATTTCTTGGGAATTGGGGGGGGGGTAATTTCCTTCATTTTATCTATGAAGTGACAAGTACGGGGATGTGGATTTACTTTGGTATTTACTTTGATGTTGGGAAACAAGGAAAACAGCTCATAACATTTCTGTTGACACGTCAAGAATAAATAGTGGAACCATGAACAACTTGGTGTCTGTGTCAACAGCAGGGGAAATTATAATATGTCAGCTGTGTACTTAGCAGTGGACTTCAACTTGATGTGTGAGAGTTATCTGAATGAGGAGAGAAATTGAGATAATTGTTCCAAAAATATATTGACTGTTTTTCTATAATAGTCTCTCCTCTTCCTCTTGTGCACTGTATAACGCTGATTTTATTTCTGTTGCTATATCATTGTTCAGTACTACAAACCTATATTGGATACCTATTAACAAGATTGAAGGCATGAACTTCACCTGCTGTAAATGTGGTTTGGTGTGTTTAAATGGTTGGTGCAGTTACATATGTGTATATTTAACCTACGCTAACATAGTGTGGCTCTTTGTTCACATAGATTCCAAAGCCCGAAGTGTCCAGTGTGATCATCTAGTCTGCCCTTCTGCATAATATGGGCCATAGAACATCCCCGAAAATATTTCCTAGAGCAGAACTTTTAGGGAAAAAAATCCAATCTTCATTTTAAAATTGTTGATTTAAATGTTTTCCAATGGTTAATTTACTCTCAGCATTAAACAATTATACCTTCTTTCCAGTCTGAATTTGTCTAGCTTCAGCTGTCAGCCATTGGATCATGTTATTCCTTTCTTGGCTAGAGTGAAGAGTCCATTATTAAATATTTGTTCCCCATGTAGATACTTATAGACTGTAATCAAGTCACTCCTTAACCTTCTCATTATTAAACTAAACTGAGGCTCATGCTTTCAAATTCACAAGTCCCAGGCAGTTCCGACAGCCACCACCCCATCCAGGAGCTCTGCATTACTAAATGGTGGTACACATGAGGATGTAAGCTGTGACAGACCTCTGAAGCTCAGGATGACATTCCTCAAGGCAAAGTATAACCTATGCAAATATGGTGTGGAGCTTTGTTCCCCTTTAGTGTCTAAAACACATACAGGGTTTTATGAGTCTGCTCCAGCCTCTGAGCTAAGAAACCTGTTTTTTCAATTCAGGCAGTAGTGTCTCATGCTGTCAGATCCGGAGGACTTGATTTCAGTCCCTGCCACTGCTGCGCCCAGGGACATCATGGTATATACAGTTAATATATCCTTTCCCAAGTGGGAACGCTTGATGTTGGGTTAAAATTACTGCGAGTCTCAGCATTAAAAGTGCATGGGAGTTTCTGTATCTGTAGCAATTCAACCTTTCTTACTATAATCTTCTTGGCAGTAATGTATCAAATGAAAGTATATTCAACCCATGTTAACACCGCATGACTCTTTCTTTACATCTAGTGCACAAAAAGCCTGTTTGAGATAATTTCAGAGCTTGAATTTTGTCTGCATAACCAAAATAGGACTTTAACCCCAACTGACTTCAAACAGAATCCCAACTTGAGTTTATTTGGGAGATCCTTCTTCCCATCCTTGGAATAATGTATTGCATAATGTATAAGGATGTGCTATTTTTTTAATTGTCCCCCTCCCAAGTAAGTAATCACATGGAAAAATCCAATGAAAGGAGATAATAAAAACACTCCAAAAACAGTCTAAGATGTTACCTGCATGAAATCATTTGTGATTTTATCCATAATTTGAAAAATGGTAAACTGAAAACATTTAAAATCACAGACTTTCATACAGCCTTATAGTGACACTGAAAAGTGTCCATTTTTATCAATGTGGCCCCATTTAAGTGAAAAATTTCATGAAGAGACCAGTTTTGCATTTGAAATGTACATATTGTGAAAATGCTTACAATCTCAGCATTTTGAATGTTCTGAATATTTTGTACTTAATTTATATATATTTTTCAATGATAAAACCCTTTTATTGTATGTCAGTCTGGAGAAGGAAGAGAACAAACTTTCTGTATCCTGTTTTGAAAATAAGGCATTGCATAGCAATGCATAGGTAGTCCCTTTTTGCACTAATCACGGTAATAACTGAACACCCATAAAGTGATGGTTGGGTTTTTCGAACGTCTCATGTTGCAATATATGCTGACGAAAAGTTGCAGCCTTTGGAATGACAATGTCACCTCTTTGCATCCCAGTATAATCACAGAAAACAATGGTTATGGTGAGACCACTGCCTGTCATGCTGACCATCATCATTTCGTTGTTTCTTTCACTCCCCCGTCTCTCTGTCTGTAGCAACCTGTCATCTCTTGTCTTATATTTAGATCATAAGCTGCTTGGGATGGGAGGTCATATTTTTGTTCTGTGTTTGTACAGCCCTTAGGACAATGGCGTCCTGGTCCATAACTAGGGTTTCTAAGTGCCACCGTAATAATACTAATGAGAAAAAATGTATATGCTGAATTTCAGCTTTGTGAACATTAACTTACTCTGCATTTTGAGTGTTTTGTTTTGTTTAATCAGAAGTATATCTGCATCTTTTTGTTTCTCTCCACTTTTACCACCCGCCCCAAACCTATTGCACTTAAAATGTATTCATAAATGAACTTGTGAACTGGCGCTCACCCTTATTATAGTTTGAATTTGTAGAGGAAAAATATAATTTCCCTTTTATAACTACATCTCTTTACATGGGATGTAGTTACAATAGGAATCCATCCTAGTTTCTCTCACTGATTGAAAGACCTGTGCATGTTTCTTTGTAATATTATTTGCTTGTTCAGTGTCTTAATGGAACAAATTGTCAGTTCTGTAACTCTGATGGCACTTGAAAAAAAGTTGTTAATGTCATTGCTGAGATTGAGGAAAACAATTTAATAATTAAAAAAAGAAAATGTATAGGCATATTCTTCATCTCTTTCGAGAGAATTGTGAAATAGATTCCCTCTCCCCCACGTATTTGATATAAACATAGTGAGCAAACACGGCTAATGTGTGGTGTTCTTGAACTACCCTAAACTTTCACAATTCTGGGGGTTGGTTGATGCTTTTCTGTGCAATTCTGCGTTGCTCACATTTCCCCTCTTTTATCTGTTCAGTACCCCTGACTTGGGGAGAGTTGAAAACAATGAGGAGTCAGAAGGATCCTAGCAACTGCCTCAGTGGCTGGGATGTAAACTTGTGTGCTTGCTTCTGTTAAGTATCAGTTTGCTTCATTGCAGTGGAGACTGCTCACACTAATTATGGGACGACATTTGTGGCTGCCTTTATGTGGGTCAGGCAGTTGGTAGGAGGGAGGCTTCCTGTGCGCGCACACTCTTTGTGCACTCATAAGGGCCCGCTGTGTTCAGCTCTCAGTGCTGGCATTCCTACTGCTAAACTAATGGTTCTCTTTTATTTGTTATCAGAGGGCCAGATTCTGACATTGTGACTCTAGCTGAAATTAATGAGGACTGCTTGTGATGTAAATTACTAGCCAGCATGAGTTAGGGTAGGAGAATCTGGCCCAAGTTATTAATTAATCTGTTAGTCAGTGCCACTACCTCTTGGTGAGTAGGACAATGTGTATCATCACATTTTATTCTGGAATATCATAAAAAAAATTGGGAAACAAGATATTGTCTGTGATTTTATGGATTACAATTCAGACACACATACACACACAAATCTGCCCATTGTCTCTTTAATGAAGTGAGCCCATTTTACCTTTTTACCATTTACTTTCTATTAATTGCTATGTAGTTTTAATGTCTTCTAACTGTGTGTAACTCACTTGCATTGCTTTCATAGTCTATGAAGCAATATCTGACATTTTGCATTATATCTGCTATATAAAATAAATATTAATTGCCTACCATCAAAAATATAGTTGATGGCTGGTTTCCACCATATTTTTTAAAAAATGCAAAGAATGCATGAATAAAATGCAGGATATAAACAATAACTAAAAAATTAAACAGTTTATAAAGTGCTAAGAACACCATGAACAGCATTAATAAAATAGTTGATTTCACCATCAGTTTCAATACAAACTAATTTTTACTGATAACTTCCAATATCCTAGCCACATCAGTTTTTCACAAAGGGTACTTCACCATACTCTCCTGCATCTATATCAGATTCAAAAACACACAGAATTCCAACATAAGAATAATGCAGACATCGATTTTGTATTCAAAGTTTTCCACCACTCTAGGAAGGGAGAAATGTTGTAAGATATTTCTGCATGTTAACAACCCCTCCTTCTGCCTCTGCAATATCAGACTATTCCTCCAGGCCCCAATGCAGCAAACAATTCCTGTCCAGCAACCGTGTAAGCACATGTTGAACACTAAGCACATGCATAAATCACATGAACTTTAATACAATTTACACACATGCTTAAAGTTAAGCAGATTCTTTGGTGCTTTGCTGAATGAGCATGGACTTCAGCATGTGCTTTGATTTGTTGAATTGAGGCCCCAGTGAGGCTCACATGGGCCGGGGGTGGGGTAGGGGGCGGGTCGACTTTAATCCAACTTTCTCACAACTTATTCCAGAGTGAGTACTTGGTAAAAAAAGAAGAATCTTTCTTAATCCTTGGATCAATAGAGGTTACACATTTCACAAGTCAAATGAACAAAGTAATCAACTCCTCCAAATTACACTGCTTGATAGATCAAATAGTAACAGGAGACTTTTCATTGATCGTCACAGTGTGTTTCTGGTGAAGGTCTAACACCTGCCTTCTCTTTGGGGCTGCTCACCATTCCCTTCACATGCTGCTCTGCTAAGCAGCATATGTAGCAATATAAAATATGTTCATCCCTTTGCCCAGTGACTTTCACTTCCCTTTCCAACTGAAACAACTTCCATTCTCTCTTTATTGTTTGAGGAGAAAGAGGAGGGCACATCCTAAAACAATAGTGTGCTGCAAAATTGGGACTTAAACTTTTGCTGGCATGTAGAACATTGTTGACTACAAATCCTTTATTGCCTCTACCTTGTTAGAAATGAGTTGAGTAGGTCAAGTTACAGGTTCTTGTTTGCAACACCCTTCCCCTCTAGGTCATCAGCTCACATTGGACCCAGTCTGGTATTGGTAATTGAGTTGTTAACATGTGATAGCAATTTTGGCAGGTGTGTATGAAGTGAGCTGGTGGTGTCATCTCAGATTAAAGATGGGAAAATCAAGTGTCGTTCAAAATTTTCCAAATCTTTTCAATTGCTTTTTTGGGTGAAAAGATTCCAAAAGCTAGCTACAGTTTGCAGGTCACCAAAAGGTATCTTAGCTGCATCAGGCCAAATTCTGATCTCAGTAATACTAATGTAACTGTGATTAAAACTTTGTCCCACTGTAGTTAGAACATAATTAGACTAGTTAGGTTTCCTTCTGATATATGTACTTACCATAAGATCATCTTCTTTAACTACACTACAGTTACAGTAAACACGTGTGTATGAAAAGTAACTTCAGTTACATTACAGTATATGAGACATTGTACATACCAAACAATTATGTTGTTGGAAGGACATCAGTTTTACAGATTTATGTCAGTAATTTGCTTCATAGTAGCTTTTATATACTGGTACTTTTTATATAAAAACTGCAAAAGTTAAGGTAATATGTGCAACACGAACTTTCATCTTTGAGTGTTTAATCACATACTGTTCCTTAAATTATAGAATATCTATCTATATATTTTTTTAAATGTTAAAAAAATATTAAGTTTGCTAAATCAAAAGTTAAGAAATGCCAAAATTAAGGTTGTCAGGGAAACCTTAATTCTGTCCCCTGGAGTATGTGCATTATGATGTAGTCTTTTACTACAAGATCATATATTAATTTTTCAATGGAACCCATCTGTTATATAGCTATTGAGTAGCTATTCAATATTTGGCTTTATCCTCTTAGTTCAGTGGGTGGCCTTATTTACAGCACATTATTCAACTCCTGTACTGAATACAGAATTATTAATTTCCTCATAGGATTCATCACTACAGGAAGTGTGTGCTTCACAAATATTAATGTATATTTGCAACACCCATGTGAGATGACAGGGCGGTATTATCCTCTTTTTACAGATGCAGAACTGAGTCACAAAAAGATAGAGGTCAAAAGTTTCCAATAACTTTGGGTGTCTGATTTAAGAATCCTAGGACCTGATTTTATGGAGTACTTAGTATTATTTAATATATTACTTAAATTTATCCTGCCTCTTCCCCACCTCGACTCTTTGTCCCAGAATCATTCTCCTTGACTACTCAGTCTGATATGTCTCCACTATGACCTAGGGTGTGACTTCCAGCTCATGTAGACATACTTGTGCTACCTGTCATCTGTGCTGGCATGCTAAAAACTGTAGTGTAGCCATGACAACACAGGGTAGGAGCAGCCAGCACAGTGTGATTTTGGTGTGCTAGCTCAGATAAGAGCTAGCACAAGCATGTCTAAGTGAGCGGGAATCACACCCCTAGCCTGTAGTGTAGACGTTGCCTTAGTTTCCACTCCTGAAGCCTCTCATCTCGGTCCGTCTCCTTACCCAGCCAGTCCCACTCCATCCCACCCTAACTCCTATTCACAATTTTTCTTTCTCCGTCTCACTCCTGTTGGTTTCACCAAGTTCCTTGTGCTAATCTACTCCATGTCCTGCTCCCAGATCTGGCTCTTGTCCCCTTTACATTCAATTCAGGCATCCTCCTCCTCCATGCTGTCTGGACATCAGCAGAAGGGTCATTGAGATCGCAGGAGGGGCAGGCTTCCCGCTCTCATTTCTAGTGCCTGGCCCCTCCCTGCCCTCGAGCAGCAATTACAAGGAAGGTCCCGCTTCACCTCTGTATACCCGGCATAGTGAATGCTCACTTGCTCAGTTTGGATGGCACATGAACACTCTGGTCAGCACTAGGATCTGAGGGGATGGCATGTGAGCCGTGAGGATGGAATCTTCAGATATTTTAGCTGCTTCGCTAAGAATCCTCTCATAAGCATGTGCACACTTAATTTTTTCAAAGGCTTATAACTTGCTCAAATGTGGGCTGATTTTCATGGGAACATCAAAAGGCACATCCCTGATAGAAAAAGCCGCTCTCTGCCAAATTTTAAGTTCTTGTTCCAAAACAGGGGGATGCTATAGATTCTGAAAGAAAAGATCATCAGAGGTTTTTTTTTTTAAGATTGCAAAAGAATACCCCCCCCCGCCTTGTTCTCAGAAATGGCTCCACTGTTGAAGCTGAAACTTTCCTAGAAAAAATCAGCCTGAGTCAGATACCTGCCATGGAAAAATTAAGCCTGACTAGCTGAAGTCTGGCAAAGTTATAAGCAACTGAAACAAGAGTCTTGTAAAAATGGGAAGTGTCAAGCTACTCTAGCCTATAGATAAAGGATCGGTATAAGTTAAAACAGTAATGCAATGAGCCTTCAAACCTCAAGACCTGTAAGAGAGTAGCTTAGCGAAAAGAATCAAGGCAGAAGGCCCCAAAAGCATTAGCAGTTAACTAAGAGTAACCCCAGATTATAAAATATCACAAGATAGAATGCTGTAATGACTAAACTGCTGACCGGTAACCACAGAAAGCTAGTGTCACGCTGTCTGGAGTAGTTCATGGCTGCGAGTGCCAGCCTCAGGGCAGACTGTCAAGAAGCAGGGCAGAGACTCCAAACTGGTTCTGTGTTTTATAACTAGATTCTATCAACCCAGTTACAAGCGTGAACTCCTAAAACAGTCTTACCATGGAGTCACAGACAGTCTCCTGGACATTCCAGTCTATCCTGCCACCCAAGCAAGCTGGGCTTAGTGATATTTGGTTGCTATACACCCAAGATCACAAAAGATTCAGGTTGCTTCTAGTTCCAAGAGACCAGTTACTTACCTCAGGTCAATTTGTACCTTAGATCTCTGACCAAAGATAATGTGTGTAGCCAATCCTGTAATAAACTAACTAAAGATTTGTTAACTAAGAAGGAAATGAGAGTTATTACAAGGTTAAAGCAGGCAAGGACCCACAAATGAGTTACACTGTATAGTTTTAAAGGGGACAGAGTTGTAGTAATGTGTCAGCTCTGAATGTCTTTTAGGGTTAACCCCGGTCGATCCTGGGGATCTCTGCTTTTGTTTCATAGCTCCAGCCCTGTGACAGTCCAAACAGCAAAAAAGGAAGACAAATTTTCTTCTCAGCTATTTTTATTTTCTTCTTTCAGAATTCAGGCTGATGGGATGAGCCCTTTTTGCATGTAGTCTCTCCATTTAGTTTGGATAGTCTTCTTGATGAGCAGGAAGCAATCCCTCCTGACAGATTCACAGTTTCAGAGGAAACATTTTTTACATTTATAAAGCAAAAACTTTATTATTACCTTATAGCATGTGATAAAGATATTGTAAGTGATATTAATGCATGCAGCAACTTAAAAGCATTTCATAAATTCTGAACACTAAACACATTGTTATACGTTCAACACCCATCTTAACCATACTAACACATAGGTGAACCAGACAGGTGTTTAGCAATGAATTTGTCAGTACCCAGCTTAGGCCTAAAGCCTTGGCAAGAGCTGGCACCTGGTTTGCCAACATCACAGCTAGTTTATTCCAGTTTTGGGTATTTTAAAGGTAGGAACATCAGCAGATGTCTGTCCACAAGAATACCATTGTAACTGATTGTAACTAATTAAAAGGTACAGTGACTAGAGTGAAATCCCTGCAAGCTGCATGGACAGTTTCCAAAGACACCGTAATAGAGGCTCAACTTAAATGTATACCCCAAATTAAAAAACACAGTAAAAGAACTAAAAAAGAGCCACCATGGCTTAACAACCATGTAAAAGAAGCAGTGAGAGATAAAAAGGCATCTTTTAAAAAGTGGAAGTCAAATCCTAGTGAGGTAAATAGAAAGGAGCATAAACACTGCCAAATTAAATGTAAAAATGTAATTAAGAAAAGCCAAAAAGAAGTTTGAAGAACAGATAGCCAAAAACTCGAAAGGTAATAACAAATGTTTTTTAAGTACATCAGAAGCAGGAAGCCTGTTAAACAACCAGTGGGGCCCCTGGACGATCAAGATACAAAAGGAGCACTTAAAGACAATAGAGTCATCGTGGAGAAACTAAATGAATTCTTTGCTTCAGTCTTCACGGCTGAGGATGTTAGGGAGATTCCCAAACCTGAGCTGTCTTTTGTAGGTGACAAATTTGAGGAATTGTCACAGATTGAAGTGTCACTAAAGGAGGTTTTGGAATTAATTGAGAAACTTAACAGGAACACGTCACGGGGACCAGATGGCATTCATCCAAGAGTTCTGAAGGAACTCAAATGTGAAATTGCGGAACTATTAACTATAGTTTGTACCTGTCCTTTAAATCAGCGACTGTACCCAATGACTGGAAGATAGCTAAGGTAACACCAATATTTAAGAAGGGCTCCAGAGGTGATCCTGGCAATTACAGACTGGTAAGTCTAACGTCAGTTCCGGTCAAATTAGTTGAAACAATAGTAAAGAATAAAATTGTCAGACACGTAGGGTCTGAGGGGGTCAACAAACATGTGGACCAGGGGGATCCAGTGGACATAGTGTACTTAGATTTCCAGAAAGTCTTTGACAAGGTCCCTCACCAAAGGCTCTTATGTAAATTAAGTTGTCATGGGATAAGAGGGAAGATCCTTTCATGGACTGAGAACTGGTTAAAAGACAGGGAACGAAGGGTAGGAATAAATGGTAAATTTTCAGAATGGAGAGGGGTGACTAGTGGTGTTCCCCAAGGGTCAGTCCTAGGACCAATCCTATTCAACTTATTCATAAATGATCTGGAGAAAGGGGTAAACAGTGAGGTGGCAAAGTTTGCAGATGATACTAAACTGCTCAAGATAGTTAAGACCAAAGCAGACTGTGAAGAACTTCAAAAAGATGTCACAAAACTAAGTGATTGGGCAACAAAATGGCAAATGAAATTTAATATGGATAAGTGTAAAGTAATGCACATTGGAAAAAATAACCCCAACTATACATACAATATGATGGGGGGCTAATTTAGCTAGAACTAATCAGGAGAAAGATCTTGGAGTCATCGTGGATAGTTCTCCGAAGACATCCACGCAGTGTTCAGCGGCAGTCCAAAAAGCAAATGGGATGTTAGGAATCATTAAAAAAGGGATAGAGAATAAGATAGAGAATATCTTATTGCCCTTATCTAAATCCATGGTACGCCCACATCTTGAATACTGCTTACAGATGTGGTCCCCTCATCTCAAAAAAGATATACTGGCATTAGAAAAGGTTCAGAAAAGGGCAACTAAAATGATTAGGGGTTTGGAACGTTTGGAAAGGAATCTCCCATATGAGGAGAGATTAAAGAGGCTAGGACTTTCAGCTTGGAAAAGAGGAGACTAAGGGGGGATATGATAGAGGTATATAAAATCAGAGTGGTGTGGAGAAAGTGAATAAGGAAAAGTTATTTACTTGTTCCCATAATATAAGAACTAGGGGCCTCCAAATGAAATTAATGGGCAGCAGGTTTAAAACAAATAAAAGGAAGTTCTTCTTCACTCAGCGCACAGTCAACCACTGGGACTCCTTGCCTGAGGAGGTTGTGAAGGCTAGGACTTTAACAGGGTTTAAAAGAGAACTGGATAAATTCATGGAGGTTAAGTCCATTAATGGCTATTAGCCAGGATGGGTAAGGAATGGTGTCCCTAGCCTCTGTTTGTCAAAGGGATGAGATGGATGGCAGGAGAGAGATCACTAGATCATTACGTGTTAGGTTCACTCCCTCTAGGGCACCTGGCATTGGCCACTCTTGGTAGACAGGATACTGGGCTGGATGGACCTTTGGTCTGACGCAGTATGACCCATTTTTATGTGTTATATATGCTAATAAGCTTGATGTACGTGGATGAGTAACCTATGGGAAAAGGGTACCCCAATATGAAGAAATAAAAATAAAGAAAAGGGGATGAAACCCCGACTTAATATGCATTAGGCATAATGGTGTCAGTATAACACATTATAAAAACTGAATCCCAGGCTGGGTGCCTTGGTTGATGTACCTATTGGGAAACATCCGGATGATGGCCACTGGCGATGGTGATGAGGAAGATGATGATGACAAAGAAGATTATGACTAATGTTTCAAGTTGTTGTGCAAGGGATGGTGTGAGTATATGAATGCGTAGATGCACATTCTGTAATATCTCTAACTACCTTGGTGGGTTGCAGTGTTTGTAACTTTGCTAACTGTATTATTACAAATACCAATTTTTTTTCTTAAGTGTGAGTGTTTGCAATCGTGTTGATCAGGGTTCGTAGTTGAACAGTAATTTTAGTAATACTGTGTCTGATCTTGCGACAAGAACCTATCAAACCTCAGAGTGTTAACTGAGAATTCTTAAATAATCAATATAATTAATAGACAACCCATAGATCAACTAGGTGGCGCTATTACCCTAACTTATATATATATATATATATATATATATATAGGGGTAATATATATATAATCAAAATATATATTTACAATCTAAATAATGTGTAATACCTTGTAGTACCTTGTGCTATTGTGCACTTCAGAAATAATTCATTGTAGGGATATTATGGGGAAAATCTAATTGTTGTTCCTCTCTATATTATACTCCTCTATGGATAAAATGATTGTTTCTCCAGAGAGTTCAATCCTAAACATTAGATATATGCTAAATACAATTTAAAAAATTAAAAAGGAAAAGAAATAATAGAAACCAATCAGATTTCATTTGCTGTGAAACCTCTGTATACTTTTACACTCTGTGATTTAAAGACTGCAACTGGTTTAAAAGGCATCTATTTAGTACTGTTTATGCCCCTCACACCCTGTCTACAGTGGGTCAGGAAGCTAGTGGTCAGAGTACCTTCACATGGACACCTTTTTATCATTGTGTGCCATCAGCTTCAGATGTACCAACCTGGAAAGTGATATTGGCATTGATTGACTGGAGGGGCTAATCTACTAGATCCACAAATAAATGTACCTAGTCACTCAAAACCAGTGCAAAGGGGAAATAAAGGGGGTATATTCTGTTTTGTCCTGCCTTATTCATTTTTCTGTGAAAAGTCTAGTAAATCTGATTGTGTGTGTGAGTATGAATAAATATTACCATAGATGCTTTTAATAATTACTTTAAATTCCATGTTATACTATGCATGTAAATGAGCACTAAACTAACCCCCTGGTCATGATGGTATTTATCTATAACACCCTTTGAAAATTTCAAGCCATTGTGATGCTTTTAGGTTTCAACCCAGATCTGGAAGGGGTCGTGTCAACACCTACCCTTTAACTCTAGGTGCAAGTTCCTTTTTGCAAGGTGACCCCAGCAGTCCCCCAGTCCCGAATTTCCCCCAAACCATTTGTCCTATAGTGTCCAGCCCTCTCACTGAACACTTACAGAAATTAAGTTCCCTCAAAGAGACAGTACCCAGTAGTTTATTACCTTAAGTGGGGTTAACAAACACTATATTTTAAACAAGCTCTGCAGTGGTTTGTGGTAAAAGTAAAACAAGTTTATTAAACAAAAATTCATAGGATTAAGTGATACCAAGGTTAAGGAATAAAGATAGAAAGGATCACAAGCAAATAAAAGTAAAAAAGTATGCTTCTAAAAAGACAAAAATTTTATTTCAGCAAGTTACAGTCTTTTCATAAGCAGGTTTTTCACCTATACTCAGAGAACCCCCTTGGTTGAAGGATCCATTTTTCTGTGATTTCATGAGCTCTGGACCCTTTAGTACCTCAAAGTGATAGAAGCCAAAATGGCTCTTTTTCTTTGCTTATTTCTTCCTGAAGTTCTTTGACCTGCTTCAAGAGAAAGGAAGGCTTTCTGGGCATGCAGTTGTCTTTCCCCACTTGCTTTCCTTTGTCTTTGATTACACCTTGCTTAATTTACATCAGACACACACTCAAGCAGGCAGAATCACATTCTTTGTCAGGCATGGCTTAGACACTGCTTGCCAAGTACATTTTAAGAACATATTCCCAGTACATATAAAGTCCTTTATGGGTTTACCATACCTATATCAAGCAAGAATATTAATGATCAGTGAGTTATTAGTTTTCTGATGGTATATCACATGCCACCTTTTCAGTATTATGACAACAGCGTGCCTGCCACTGTTCCCTCTAAGCTGTGTGCGTGTGCACGCGCACGCAGATCCTAAACCCCACGCACATGGCGAAACACCACACACACAAACATTTGCACAGAAACACAACAATTTGCACAGAAGAATTTTTTTGTGCACACAGCCTGTCAAAAATTAGAGGGAACATTGGTGCTGGTGCTGCGGTGCTCTTATGATCACAGCCATGTACACACAGTTCACTATATCACTACAATACTAGATAACTACAGCTAATATAGTATCAACAGGCACCCATAGCTTGTGTGCAATGAAGGAATCATCACCTCAACAATTTAGATACAGAAAGTGAAGCATGTGCTGAAAAAGGCCAAGTCTTTGTGACTTTGACTTCCACCACTGGTTGGTCTCAGTGGCTTTTCAACTGCCTCCTTTCTCCAAACTAAAGGCTCTCTCTGGTAGTTGCTCTGTGGTACTGCTGATGAAAGTTCTGGCTTTGATTCCCATGGAAAACCATCTTGCCTATATGTGCATGTGACCATAGTTCTTTGTGGTTGTGTTGGTGGGGTTTGTTTGCTTTATTTAATAAAGCTAGCTGATTGATCAGAAGGTAACCTAGGGGCTGCCAAGAAGGACTGAGGTGTAAATTTAATCCTACCAATGGAAAGAAGTAATAGAAGTTATCACATGATAAACTAAATGGTTTTGCACTATCACATAGTACCTGCCAGATCCTGGCAATGTGTTTGGACCAAATCCTTGGAGTCATTTTAAATCTTTGCAGATTTTTTCTGCATAGTAATCTGACATTTGAGTATAAATATAATTATTCTCTGCTTTTTTCCAATGTAATACTTACAATTATTGATATAATTTTGCAAAAACCCCATTACTTTCTCAGTGTAGCACATTACGCCACAATCTCAATGTCTTTTATAACCCTGTGTGTAACTAACTGCTATTTTCCCCTCTAATATTTTGTGCTTTAGTAGAGTAAGAACTTGCCTTAATGCCTTGACACTCGCTTTTATCTATGCACCATTGTCCTTGTTTATTAAGAACAGTTCAACACAGTCTAGTGACTGAAAAGAATATTGCTAATAATATTACTATCAAGTTAATTCATAGCCCCATAAAGAGCGATAATACATTTTTCAAGCATCAGTTAATGTACTCTATGACATCCTGTACACCCAGCAAATCTAAATCAGAGCCATTTCTGCAATACCTTTCCTTTTTAACTACTGCTGATGGATATTCTTTGAGGTCTGCGCATTTCAGTGAAATGCTGGACTGGCAAGGAAGGAAATTAGAGATGCATGCTATTATTCCCTCCCAATTAATTTGTATCATCTTTTTTCATTTGAAATAGCATTTAAAGGGTATAAGGAATCAACAGATTGTCACTGATTTGCATCAACTGACTCTGACAAAGGACGTCATGGAAAACTGGTCAACCCTAAACAATTAAAGTTTGACACATACTAATAAGTTCTAATTAAGGAATTATAAAGATAGTCTCATTTGTAGGGTATCTCTTTACATCATATAACTACATCATAAAAAGGTTATAGTATCAATGTGAAACAGCTTGAAAGAAATTGAGTTTCCCTGTGGCATATATAAAAGAGGTGACAGGTTTTTTTTTAGGTCTCATAATATTTCTTTTGTATTTGTTTTAATTGTGTTAGTGTTATGTTGTTCTCTGCTTATATGCAGCAACTAGCATCTTTTCAATGTCTTCACTTCAAAAGCAGTCTGGATTAAGATGTCTGATTGGCTCTCTTGTTTCAACTCAACAGGGGCT
Organism: Natator depressus; assembly: GCF_965152275.1. Taxonomy (NCBI): domain Eukaryota; kingdom Metazoa; phylum Chordata; order Testudines; family Cheloniidae; genus Natator; species Natator depressus. The sequence goes on along the minus strand of NC_134235.1, from coordinate 168,328,177 downwards.
GGAGGCTGGTCTCCATCAGATAGTGACCATTATCAGTGGCTGCAGGTGGATTTTGGGAGCAGGAAACAAATCAGCGCTATTGCAACGCAAGGCAGATACAGCAGCTCCGATTGGGTGACTCAATACCGGATGCTCTATAGTGATACAGGGAGAAACTGGAAGCCATATCACCAGGATGGAAACATTTGGGTAAGTCACTGGCCTAAAACTCAAGCACTAGGTCATGCAGTGCACTCCTTTGAATAGACTGACTCGTCCTTGGAAAATATATATCCTCTATTGTGTATATATGAAAAGAGCATACAATTTTATCCAAAATATAATAGTCTAGCATTAGGATTGTTGACTGTTAGGAATTCCATTCCTAGATCAAGAAAATCAATGTAGACTTATGGCAACTCTCAGAAGCCAATGAGCAATAATGTACAACTAGTGTTCAATACTGATAATTTTTTCCCTGCTCTTTCCATTCTCCTCTATTTTATTCCCTGTATGTGGGACTCACAAATGGACACACTAAGAATCTCTTCTCCCCACTGCACTGATTTTCATTAAAATTGTCAAGAGGTTTTTTGGGCATGGGATCTCAACCTGGGGGGTCATGATCTCTAGAACCAGGACTCAGAGAGATCACAACAATGCTCTCTTTCTTTGTGGCAAGATGGAAGGGGGAATAAAGATGGGTGGGGGGTGATTCCCAAATCTGTGTGTGTGTTGCAACATGAATTCACAGTATGGAAAAGGTTGAGAACTATTGTTCTAGAAGAAGTACGTTTGCCCTCCTGAAAAACATAAAATAAAAATCTTTCCCAGATATCTTACACGCTTAGATAACAACATTTTTATAGTTACTTTGATGTTTGTAATTCTCATCCTTCAGTATATTTATTGTATTAAATACCTGGGGAAATATTGGCTATATATTTGGCTATATAACGCAACTGGAAAATCACTGAAGATGGCGATAGCAATTCAGGTTTTGTACCTCTGCATTAAATGGATCCTATTCTTATCTTCACCCAACACATGAATTTTGGAGAATAAGTCAGATTTTTTTTTTATTAAGCCGTTGGGCAGACACATGTGGCCAGATCCCCAGCTGATGTAAATTAATGAACCTGCACTGAAGACAACGGAGCTATGCAGATTCATGCCAGCTATGGACATGTCCCACTGTGAGTGGAAGGTCAGGAGTCGTACAGGTTTCAGTTGTTGAGGTGGCAACAGGGCCCACAAAATGGAGTGTTGCCATATTCCTAGATTTTGGAATAGTTGATTAATTTTCTCCTGGAACTGGAAGCTGATTCCTAGACATTCTCAGGAAATCCTGGATCAGTGTCAGCCTCAGGTGAGAACAGAGTCTATTGTATTGAATGTAATGGGTTAGAAATTAGGATGTGAAAAATAGTGGCATTCACAGTTTCTCTGCGGGAGAACACAAAACCTTAGAGTTACGAACTGACTACTGTAAGAACAGAAAAAGAATGTATTGCCTTAGACCTTTTGTATTCCATGTCAGTACAGCAGGGTTTGTTACTGCAGGCAGTAATGGAACTTCTGTTTTGGCCTTTCACCTGTCACACAGCAGCAATTAATTTACTCCTTCTTCTGAAAAGTTTAATCCAGTGTTTTACCTGCAAAAAAACAAAGCTATTGCTTATCCTCCTCTTCCTAAAGGTAGCCATAGGAGAGGCTTCTTCCTTTTAAAATATATATGTGGAAGGCACAATGAAGAATTGGGAATCCAAATTAATTAATAGGTATTGTGTCTAGCAAAAGAGGTACTGGCCTTTGTTATAGGCAAGAAGATTTAATATTGTGCTATTTTATGATAAAGTTCAGAATAAAAGCGTTCTTTTACTGAAGTCATTTTAAATTTTTTTTATTGAAAATGAACTTCATCAAATATACAGAGTAAGAGGAAGGATTTAAAAGGAATTCATTTCACATGTATGTTACATAAAGGTTGTCATATGTGTACCATATTGATGTATTGAAAAACCTAAGATATAATATGAAGTGGAAAAAAATTAAAAAGGAAGGGAAAAAAAGTTAGGAAAGAAGAGAAAGTGCCATGTGTGAATGCTAGACTTCGCCATGTGCTCTTTAAGGAATAAGGTGCTTCTTGCAAACACTTATGAATGTAACTTGCCATGTGGGAGCAGTCTCACTGAACTCAACAGGACTGTTCATATATGGAAAGTCACTTAAAAGTAGCAGTGTTTGCAGGGTTGAGACCTAAGAGAGTATTTCAAAGACGGAGTTTGAACCCCAAGAAATTCCCCTCAGGAGCACAAGGAAAGGGGGCAGAGCAGTTGCAGCTATTTGACTGAAGGGTATATAAAACAGAACAGTTTCATTGATGGCTGACATGCTGCTTGAAGAAGGAAAAACTGCTCTCCATACCTTGAAGGGGAAAGCTTCAAACCTTTAGCTGGTTTATTTTAAGCTTTAAATGTTTGTTTGCCCAAGTTGCTGAGGGTTTTGGGGAAGGTCCTTTACTTGCATTAAATACCAATTCTCTGCCTGAAAGATTCCCCCCCCCCCTTTCCTTTGTTACAAACAAGACTGCTCTGTGATTTTGTGGGGAGGATTGTGGATCTCTTAACGTCCATGTTCACCTTGGCTATCACCTGCAAAAATTTAGAATCATAGATGTGACTTATTCACCACACAATGCCTAATTAACAAAAATGGATTCCTATCTTCTTGAGGTGGAAACCACAAGAGCAGTTCAACAACTCAGACCTTCTAGACAGAACATTTTATCTTTATATCCATTTATCTAGTTGGTTTCCCCAATATATAGTATAACCAATCCCTTGGGAACACTGATGGCCTGCATTTTCTTTCTTTTCCCTGGACAAAGGCATTAGAGAAAAAACAAAACAAGGAATCCTTTCTCTCTCCCTTTCTTTTGAAGAACACATCAGAACAACTAGCATTGAGGCTTAGAATCCAATCTGGGATTTTGGCTATTATAATCGCTTTCATGTAATAGAAGTTTCCATATCTGGAAAGGACAAGCCCTTTCTTTTATCCATTCTTGAGGACGCTGTCCCTGCCCTATTTCTGATTCAAAAAACAAAAACAAAACAGCTTTGGGGGATATAAACAGAAACCACTGTAAGTCCCAACATGTGAGCCCTCTTTGAATAGTTTAAATGGCTAATTTTGAGTTGTCTCTGCCACACAACGTGCTGACTTTATTTTTAATTGGAAATTCACTCAGTATTTACTGCTGCAGTATCTCTCCTTCTTCACTCTATAGACCATTAAGAAGGAGTAGAGGACAGGTGCAAGGGGTCAGACAGTGGCAGTGGGTTCTTAGGGAGCCATGTTGCCAGGGAGGAGTGGGAGTCAGTATAGGGAGCATCATGAAGACAGGGACTCTGTATGATGGCGCACCAGATTCTTAATCATGTAAATTGATTTTTACCAGCTGAGGATCTGGCTTTGAAAGTTTAAACTCACAGGGTCAAATTCTAGTCAATTACATGCTTGCAGCTCCATCTGAAATCCCTTTAAGAAGAATTTAGAACCCAGAGAGCTTTCCACTGGGTTTTCACTGTCCAATGCTTTTATTCACCTGAGAGTGGCAGCATATGACCTTTAGTTAAGACCCAACTTCCTTTCACGTACACCTAAATGATGATGTTCTTTGACAACAGTAAATCTGAAAATAAAGGAAAAAACAGGGGGACTGTCACATTCTGGGGTTTAATTCAGACCAGCCAGAGGTCATGCCACCACTTGTATTATAACCCTGAATGCCCCCAAAATGCTTCTGCTACTTGTGGCTTCCTGCCTGGGGGAGGGGACACAGCCAGCAGCCAGCATGCACTTCATGTTCTGTATAAGGTACAGTTCTGATTCAGTCACTTTGTATCCAACAGCGTGCCAGCAATGATTACAGACACACTCTTGTCTTTACCAGACTTGGTTAACGTTAGCAGATGATCTCAATGCATCCACAGTCCCAAACCCTGTGCTCTGCAACATCCATCTCTCTCCTGCAATATTTAGAGGAATAATAAGGTAAGTTTTCTCCTTTAAAGAGACAAAACCCAGCAGCTGGAGTTAACATTCACTTTAAATTAAACTCAGTGTTCAGTTAGATTAAAAAAGTTAAATAAATTTATTAAGAAAGGAAGATAAAGTTTAAGTATATGAGATAAAGTTAGAAATAGTTACGAGCAAATAGAGTGAAAACATGCATCCAAAAGTCTAAAACGTAATCTAGCAAGATACATGCTTTGTTCAAGATTTTTTTTCTCACCAGTCTTCCTTCTTTCCAGCCATGGCTGACTTCCTCTCTGTCTAGACCTTCCACAGAAGTACAAGGTGCTGGCTTCCCTTGTCTTTGCCTAAGTAGGTTTCTTACCTGTGTTCAGTTCCCAGAGACTTCAACCCCCATTGGTTGAAGGACCCACCTTTCTCAGCTTGCAAGAGCTCTGACCCCTTGTGTCTGTCTGGTGATAGATGCCAAAGATGGCTTATATCTTCCAACATCCAACTACCTTGTTTCAAGAAGCAGGATGACTTTATCTATTCTTCCCTTCCGACGGACTACCAATCCCTCTGATGATTTCTATGTAAGTGGGACTTCCATTGGTTTTAGTCACACCTTACCTAATTTCTTTGGAGACAAGTAGATAGCTGTCTTCCTTCCTACCTGGATAAAACCTGTTCCTCCCTTTGTTTGGTCACAGACTGTAAATTATAATATCAATGAGTATCCTTAATTCCTTATATAGTTTAATACCTACAGTTCACAATGATATTAGTCACCAGTGTCTCATAGGCTTTCATAAAACACTTGACTTGTACTTTTATAAAACAGTAATATTGTTACAATCTGTTGATTCAATTGCTTATCATTTGAGGTTCAGACCCCCTGTCTTTATAGTCCTGATAAAGTTTCTCCTCATTCGCTGCTTGATAGCTTTGTTTACCTAATATGTACATTGACCTTCATTGTTTTTGCCTGTCAACCAGGCTGGTCAAAGAAGCAAACACATTCCTTTGTCTAGGGCAGACCTTTTTACCAATTTCCCCATACATGCCTACTTTAAACACACCTTAGCCATGATTCCAGCATATGTCCATAACTCTTAATATAAACCACGTATGCACATCATGCAAGAATGTTAATGGTTAGTGAGTTATTAATTGTCCAATTATATATTACAAAATGTCTTTTACTTAGATACAGATTATAGCAATGGTGTGTTAGGTGTGTTAGCAATGGTGTGTTAGGAGTATGTCAGGCCTGACAAAAGTTGCTGACACAGAGGAGTGAACCACAAATGGGCCTCTGTGTCATAGGGACAAAGGAAAATTGAAATGTAGAGTTCAGCAATATTCAACAATATAAAGCAATTATAATATCAAATGATACAGCCAGGGGACAAAATATGGGGGATAAAAGGAAATAAAAAAGAAAAGCTGGTTAGGGGAGATAGAGTAAAAAGGAAATAATTCCAACAAAGACCTCGGTAAGAACAAACCACAATAATCTGCATAAAATGTTGAAATGATCCCCTTTTGTATGCATTAGTCAGGGGAAAAAGAAGTTCTATAATTACCTGCTAGGTAAGAGACAAATCAAAAGTCTCTCACTAAGACTGTGATGAGGAAACTGCTTTCAAGGTGAATTTAGAGTAAGTTTCCCATTTCTGCTAAATAGATTTTCTGACCCAACCCCTCTCGGGCTTTGGGATATTTTCAATTCCCATGAATTTTAATAAGATGAGTGAATGTGCCTTTTTTCCATAAAAATACCTAGCACCGAGTGAATTCTGATCACCTTTCCTAACTACACTCTTGTATTTTGAGTTTCTAATTTTAAGAATTCAGGAGGTTTCCCCACATACGTCAATCTGTTGGGGCATTTCATATTAGTATAATGTATAGGTATCAATATAAATGTATATCTATATAAACTATATCCAGCTATCTGTCTGCAAAATACATATCAGATGTGTTTCTGTGTTTGATATTGTTCCTCTCCCCTAACCCCAATATAGATGTTATAAGTGGGTCATATTCATCTTGCTGAATATAATGCAAACATGGCCTACACTGTATAGTGCTGGGGTAAAAGAGAATGCTCAGAACTTTTGAATATGCTCCAGTGCAGAACTTATAAATATACTGCAGTGCAGTGGAGTGGGAATAGAAGATGTCTAGATTCAGGCCCATCCTAGAGAAAATTGGAAGAATCTAGCTATTTTTATTCCATGCATTTGGAGGGTGCTTATATTTAATTAGTCATTATGATTGTTGTTGTTTTTAATTTGACTATGCTAGCATAAGTCCTGATCAGCTGTCGTCTTCTCGTTTTCTTATTCTTGAGGATCATGAGTACAAGGAAGTAGCTTCTGAAATAAGTTTGAGTTACAGGTTGTTAGGAAAGTTAGAGTTGAGGCATCTGATACACAAGCTGAGAGTCATATTCTGTTCAATCCTGACATCTGTATGACTCCATTGATATTCAGAGAAAGCAGATTTTGGTCCCTTAGAGTGAATAAAGCCCTGGACTAAGTGATTGTTACATCCAGAGAATGGATGTTGATTCTGTTTATGCCAGAGCTAAATTTGACACATTATGTCCAAAGGTTTTTACCAGTGTTTACTCCCTACTAATGATATAGCATAAGACTTGGGAATCTCACCCGCTGATGGAAAGAAAAGGGATGTTTTCATCCAAGATATAATATGTTTTAATTGAGCACAAAAGTTATACACAACATTTCTATTTTGGGCTTTCTAATTCACTCCTTATTCCCTTTCCAAAACCATTCATCTCAGTGAAGACTCTAGTTTCTCCAATTTCTTCCTGATTTAAAAAAAAATACATTTCTCCTTTGCTGCTTGTTATGTCAAAATTACTACTTAAAAATGCAACCAAACCTCTGAGAAAATATGGGCAACAGGTTGATATGCACTTGTGTGCTGCAGGAGAGTCTGATCCTGCTTAGTATTGGAATAGTACAATCTCTGTATTGAGCAACTCTATCACAGAATGCTCTTGTAGAGACAAAGCAGCCATACTGACACCCAGCCATAGTCAGTGCTGATCTGAAACAGTGAAGATAGCTTTGGTAGGAAAAAGAGCTTCTGGTACTGTATCCTCTTGCAGTATTTGCTATGTCTGAGATGGTCAAGTTAAGCGCTCATTTCCTATTGAAAGTTCATGGGATTTGGGTGTGTCACTCCCTTGGGCTCCTTTGAAAATCCCAGCCTACGTAAATGTCCTTAGGGGTTTTATAAAACTTACAGTAAATGATAAAGGAGAGCAAAATGCTCATCCCTCAACTATTGAGTAATACATTTAAAAGGTCCTATATGTCTCAGCAGTCAGACTACCCTAGTTTGCATATTTATTAACAAGTATATTCAGGCCCCCAACTCAGCTTTTACAGGGTACATGTGTTGTTGGCTTCACAATGAAGCTTTGCTCCTCTTTCATTTGACATTTGATGTCAGTTGGTGTGGAAGAAGTAGAAGCACCTGTGATTTAGGTCCTTTGAGCCCTAGATAACAGCTGTCTGAACACAGGTAACTTTATCTCTAATGGGAACAAGGTAGAGATCAGCTTGGAGTTCTACCCCGCCCTGGTGAAAATGGATGGGTGTCACCTGTCTTATTGACATCATCCCACCGTTCCTGGGCCAGAGTTCAGCTCCCCCTCAGCACTTTTCTTGCCCCACATCACAAGGGCTGCTCTAGACCTTGCTCCCTTCTTTTCTTAGGGTCCCTATTGCCCCAATCTCCCCTTCCCATTATGACCTTTTACTTTAGATAGGATGTTCTCTATTCAGTTCCCATAGTGAACCACCCCTTTGGGTCTAAAACTTGAAAAGGGCTGAGCACCTATAACTTCCACTGAAGTCACTGTGGCTTAGCATCTTCTGCATGTTGCCAACCTACAGGTTGAGACCCCATGACAAGAAGAATATGGACACAGGAAAGGAATATTGCTTTTGCTCTAGTGAAACCAAACAATAATGTGGATATGATGTAACTGTCACTACCATTATGTCTTTACAAAATAGATAGTGTATTGACAGGACACTTTTATACTTCAAGCACTTGCCGCCTATGCATCTTTAAAACCCCCAAGAAGAAGAGCTGTGCTGAGAAGCAACAGTTTTGTGTTGTAAAGAAGAGAGATAGCATGCTCATTTTTGTGCAAGGGGGGAAGAAAAGGTTTTATGTAAATAAATTGAGTGAATGTTTAAAAGATATCCAGAAAAATACCAGCCAGGGGACATCTTAAATTAAATGGCAAAATGTATTTAAGCCAAATGCTTCTAGAGTGTTTCCTGTTCATCACAGCAATATTTTGTTTTGGAGCAAAATAACAAAAGTTGCAATGGGTGCTTAAGAAGATTAAAAGGAACACTCAAGCTGTTAGATCAGATCAGAACAATGGTCCTGCTAGTTCAGTAAACCTAGCTAATAATGCAATGTATAGGTATAAGATTCATCATCTCATGCAAGCAACTACTGAGTGTGCTGACACAGGGTATTGTAATTAGTCTTTCAGTCTAGAAACCTTAAAATTCCATTTTTTTCTTCCCCAAAAGGGGGAATCTTTAGAGTCCCTGTTTAAAATAAATATAAGACTATTTAATAATACTTGCCTCTATAGAACAAGTGGAATTTTAAGGGCCTAGTAATATATATAATTGTGTTAAGTTGCATAAGAGATATACATTTACATTCTGGGAATGGGGCTGGTCTTTGTATGGGATGCTGATTATGGGACATTATGTTTCTGCTGCATAGTCTTCCTCTGCCTAACTATGAGAGCCAGGTAAATAACACTAGTGTGATATCCTAGAGCAAATGATAAAGGATATGAATCTAGCACACACACAGAGAAACACCTCTGTGCTGAGGGCCAACGCCAAGCCTATGCATCACTTATGTTCCATACAAATCTTGAAAATAGGATTAAGTGTAAGTGAAGTGGTATACAGGCCTTGTGCATAGGCCTCTGCAAAGGGGCTAATTAGCCCATTGGGGCAGCGGAGGGAGATTTCAGCCAGAGCACATAAGAATGCATTGTTGTTCAGGCATTCCTTTCTTAGGGGTTCCTTTCAGACACTTGGTTCTTATCCTGAGGAATATGTGTCTGTCTGTATAAAACTGCCAAAATTTTAAACGTAGGTGCCTAAAGTTAGGCTCCTAAATCCATATTTAGGCATTCAATCAGCTTAATTTTCAAAGGACTTGGGCATGTAAAACATCTAGATCAGTTGTGGGAGCTGTGCCCAGCTTCTCCAGAAATTAGGCCACTTGTCCAGATGCATTAAATGTGAATATATTTCCCCAGCTTTGAAACTATATGTTGCTCAATATATATATATGCACACTCCGAATTCACACATTGTATCTCTCTCCATATATCCAGTTTGGCACTGGCTAACATTTAACAAAATAGCCTCTGGCAGTTGTACATGGTAAAAGCACCTTTCCCTACTCCCTTATATCCTGTCATAAATATAAAGGGAAGGGTTACCACCTTTCTGTATACAGTGCTATAAAATCCCTCCTGGCCAGAGGAAAAACCCTTTCACTTGTAAAGGGTTAAGAAGCTAAGATAACCTCGCTGGCACCTGACCAAAATGACCAATGAGGAGACAAGATACTTTCAAAGCTGGAGAGGGGGTGGGAAACAAAGAGTCTGTCTGTCTGCATGATGCTTTTGCCGGGAACAGATCAGGAATGCAGCTCAGAACTCCTGTAAAAAGTTAGTAAGTAATCTAGCTAGAAATGCATTAGATTTCCTTTTGTTTAATGGCTGGTAAAATAGGCTGTGCTGAATGGAATGTATATTTCTGTTTTTGTGTCTTTTTGTAACTTAAGGTTTTGCCTAGAGGGATTCTCTATGTTTTGAATCTGTTTACCCTGTAAGGTATTTACCATCCTGATTCTTTTCTTTAATTAAAATTCTTCTTTTAAGAACCTGATTGATTTTTCATTGTTCTTAAGATCCAAGGGTTTGGGTCTGTGTTCACCTGTACAAATTGGTGAGGATTTTTATCAAGCCTTCCCCAGGAAAGGGGGTGTAGGGCTTGGGGGGAATATTTTGGGGGAAGACGTCTTCAAGAGGGCTCTTTCCCTGTTCTTTGTTTAACACGCTTGGTGGTGGCAGCGTATGGTTCAAGGACAAGGCAAAGTTTGTACCTTGGGAAAGTTTTTAACCTAAGCTGGTAAGAATAAGCTTAGGGGGTCTTTCATGCAGGTCCCCACATCTGTACCCTAGAGTTCAGAGTGGGGAAGGAACCTTGACATACCCCTAGGACTACTTCATGAAAAGCAAACCCTTTTCCCAGATTACAGTATCTACATATATTGTGCGATTAGATTTACACATGACTTTCATTTTAGCAAAAGGTCAGCATATGATAAAAAATCTGCTATCTGACACCCTTGATCTTTTAGTGTTGAGAGATATTGATATTTTGCTGCTGTTACCAGGTGAATAAAACATACTCTGGCACATGCTAACATACTGTATCAAATATTTCATTTGAGAAAAATAAAGGTAAAGGAGTTCTGATGATTAGAAATGTTAATGGCCTCCACTGTTAACGAATACCTTTGTCGTAATTAATTTTGCTATCTCTTAAGTAATTGTCCTCTTTCCATTAAATTAGGAAATATGCAATTATGGGATGTATTTTTAATTTAGTACTTCAGGTTATGTTGTGTTAAAATATTTCTGCAATATTATGACTGGCCAAGGTTTCTACACATGGTTCTCTGTAAGGGGAATTCAAATGTTGGAACTCCAAAGGCTTCTCAGGCAATTTGCATGGCCCTAGTTTGCATATGAACATACACATATATTATTCGATAGATCAATATATGTGTATGACATTACAGTATCAAGGAATGGAACAACACTTCATAAACTATTCACACTTTACACTGTATTTGACCTCAAAGGTACACTGACTAATTGTTGCCAGATGTGGTCCGGCTCTTCCTCCCAGCAGCCCACCAGACTGCTGGAAGGGGAATTCAGCCTCTGGTGTTCTAAGCCTCCGGAATCCGAACAGAGCCTGGGTACTTTCAGAATCATGGAGTCCCTAGGGATGCTCTTGGAGTGCAGACGTCTATTTAATGCTCTGTCCTGTTAAACCTGTACTGACTCCTCATATTCCCATTGTAGCTATACACACTCTCTTCTAGTGTCCCACCAAAGGTGGGAGCCTTCTGGTTTAACTCTCAGCCTAACAGTTTAACTCTCTCAGGGGGTATGTGATAGGTGTGACATATAACACACAGACACACTTTGCATAGGCATTTAACCCACCATTGCTCTTTACTTAATCTCACAAGAAGTACACAGATGGATAGATATATAAACCCTACACACATTTCCTCTCACTCTAGTTCACCCTCCCCTTGGGAGTCCCTGGGGAACTATCTGTGTTCAGATAGGCAGGGTCTTCCCCAACCCCGAACCTTCCCTCATTTTAAAATGGCTAAAGCTAGCCTGAGAGAGAGAGAGGAGCTTCAGCCCTTTTATAAAATTCCAGTCCCTCAGTCACTTGCCTCACTGGTCAGTCTCAACAGGCAAGGACAGAGTCCTACCAAGTAACCTTATTGCTAGGCAACCTCTCCCATGCTAAGTCAATTCCTTTGGCTACGGACCAGTCTTTTGTCTAGAGTCATAATATGTCAGTAGGTGGGCACTTAAGTCAATGACCCTCTTTTGTTAGCCCTATACTACCCAGTCCAACATGGAGACAAATGGAGAATAGAAAACACACAGTGCTGAACATGAAAAATGGAGTTTACAGCTTGGTAAAGATACATACAGAGAGTTTACAGACCCACACAGTATTCATAAAACAAAGAGACAGATTTCCCCAAATGACCACAGTAATATATACATTTTTGATTTCTGTATTGGCAGGCTTTCAATCAAGCTTTCACTCATAGGCCCGTGTGTGTTTCTGTGTAATAGACTACAGAGCTTTACACTTCCAGGTCTCTAGTTCAAATCCAGCCCCAAGTGACAGTGACTAGGTTAGTGCCACCTAACAGGGTTTAATAACCTTTATACATGCATCACAAAAACCAGCAGCACTCAGAACCCTTGTTGGCAGTCTCACCTAAAGATGGTTTCTCCAGGACAGACATAATATTGGGATGGGAAAGATTATGCAATTATGAGAGGGACCTTTTTAAATGTGCAATTTTTTGTGAACCATTCCTCATGTGCAAATCCTAATGCACACAAATAAGTAATGGTTTGCTTCCAGAAACATTGACTTGCCAGGACACATGAGGGCTTGTGTGTGTGAAATATTGTACCATTAAAAATCTGACCCTTTGTGAAGATTGGTATTCTATTTTATCTGTGGCGAGCCAATAGTGTGCTTATAATATATATATATATATAAAAGAGAAGAAAAGGCCCGCTTATAATATATATATATATATATATATATATATATATATATAAAAGAGAAGAAAAGGCCCCTGCCTTGAGATGATCACAGTGTAACATCCCACTCCTGCAAATTCTCATATGCTGGTGCTTAATTTTTAAATCAATGGGACTGCTCGCATCGGTGAAGCTAAACATATACATAAGTGTTTGCGGAATCAGGGCCCAAATAGAAACATGAGACATAAAGCATTGTGAGACCAGACTTTGGGTGAAGCAATATCTCGTTTATTTTCTGGAACTAAATACCTAAAATAAATACAAAAAACAGCACTTCTTTGGGTGGTGGATTAACTCCGACAGGCTTCACAGAAGTGTGTTCTGAGGGGAAATTTAACAAGACTACTGCTGGCCTGGTACCTGTCTGGGGCTATAAAGATAACTTCAGCCTCCAAACCTCTTAATCCAATGCCTTTCACAAGCACTAAATTCTCATTGTAAAATTTAAACAGGTCAGGCTTAGGCCAGGAAAACACCAGTGCAGTATTTGTTGAATTATTTTTAAGTTGTCTCATTACTCAGGAATTTCTTAAATAAACCACCACAGTTTCACAATAGCCCTGGGTCTCTTTATAGGACCATGGGCAATATAGAATGTTGCCAATTAATATAAATCCCTATTCAGGAAGGTACTTAAGCATGTGCTTAATTCCCAATGACTTCAATATTATAATTAACCTGCAGATTATATGAACATATAGGGCCAGATTCTGATCTGTTACACCAGTGTAAACCCAGTGTAACTCTGTTCAAGTTAAGAGAGTTACTCTGGATATATACTAGTATAACTCAGTTCAAATTGTGGCTGATAGCAGCAGAATACTTTGATTTATTTTTCCAACTCTAAAATATGCCTATCACATATGTAAATATGCATAAGTTATTGATGTTATGTAAACTCTCATAACTTCACTGGGCTAGTATGAGAGTACAAATTCTTCCATATTAATCTTTCAGGCCTGACTGTGGAATCTTTTCTTATGTTAGTAATTCTTATTGTGAGAGAATGGGTGGTCTAACATGACGTTAAACGCTCAGTATAGACCCAAAACTCTCTCTTTGTGTGAACTTGTTATAGCTATCCATAGTGTCTACCTATTAACCTTGATGAGCCGACACTTTAGGGTTTGTCAAATGAGCTGACCTAATGTTAAACATGGGTGATTGTGCTGAATTGTGTTTTTACCATTGTGTTAGTAAATATGTGGACCCACTTAATTTACTAACACACCCTAGGTGAGCACTGTCTCATAAGTAGCTCCAATAATTCCAGTGACTGTCCTTTTGAGCAGGTGTTTCCCATCTTGAGAAAGGGTCACACAGCTGAGCCCATAGAAAAATAAATGCATCATGTCAAATTACAATTGCATCATAAACTCCTACTTTATATTAAGAAATCATGTTTATACCCCATCTCCAACCAGCAAAGCAAGAAACTCCCAATACAATGCCAGGTGAGCTGCAGTAATATTTCTTAACAGCATAATACTCCATAGTACGGAAACATGTGATACTAAATGCAAGTTGACCCAGTAAAGTGTTATGGTCCTGACGGGTCATTATTTTTAAATGTCTCTTTATACATGTGTTCATTACTGAGTTATAATCCATGTGTCACAGTTTCAGGGTAACTGCACCTTTATCTCCCTTCTGTGGTCCCTCAAGGACACCCACTCAAAGGCACCTCTCCTGGGTGGAAACCTGTCTCATTTCCTTCTGACCAGAGGTTTTAAGGCTGCATTGGACCCTGCCTTTTTGGCAATATCCCCAGCAAGCCAGTCTACCTGTAAGATCATTTGCTTGTGCATTGCTTTCACTACAAGGGCTATGAACAGTATATTTCCATCAGTGACAAGTTACCAGGCAGCTTCTTCTAAGAAAGCACTTTTATTCTTAAGATAAAAGCATTACAGAGAAAGCATATAAAACCAATAGAAGAACCTACATGCAAGCTGAAAGCTTATCAGAGGCCATCCCTATTTCCAATATGAGTCTCCCAGTTTGACAGCAAACCACTGATAAGTACACTTTGAATACAGGTTTCAGAGTAGCAGCCGTGTTAGTCTGTATTAGCAAAAAGAAAAGGAGGACTCGTGGCACCTTAGAGACTAACAAATTTATTTGAGCATAAGCTTTCGTGAGCTACAGCTCACTTCATCGGATGCATTCAGTGGAAAATACAGTGGGGAGATTTATATACATAGAGAACATGAAACAATGGGTGTTACCTTACACACTGTAACGAGAGTGATCACTTAAGGTGAGCTATTACCAGCAGGAGAGCGGGGGGAAAAACCTTTTGTAGTGATAATCAAGGTGGGCCATTTCCAGCAGTTGACAAGAACGTCTGAGGAACAGTGGGGGGTGAATACAGTCTTTCAAACAGTTGTGCACCTATCTGATTGTTATTTCTTCTAGACCACATTGCCCTAGTTTGCTTATGAGAATGTCATGTGGGACAGTCTCAAAAGCCTTACTAAAATCAAGATATATCACATCTACTGCTTCTCCCCATCCACTAGGCCAGTAGCCCTGTCAAAGATAATTATGTTGATTTGGCATCATTTGATCTTGACAAATCCATCTTGGATATTCTTTATACCCTATTATCCTCTAGGTGTTTACAAATTGATTGTTTAATAATTTGCTCCAGTTTCTTTTCAGGGATCAAAGTTAGACTGGCAGGTCTTATAAGTCCCCAGATCCTCTTTGTTCCCCATTCTAAAGATAAGGTACTATGTTTACTCTTCTCTAGTCCTCTGGGGACTTCCCCCACCCTCCATGAGTTCTCTAAGAACCTGAGTGATTTGCCTTGCTCATCCATTACTGTTTTCACTTCCTGGAGGAGCTATGGTTCCCCTCCCTGCTGTGGAGTGCATACAATCCCTGGCCCACAATGAGGCATAAACAATACATAAACTTAATACAATATGGTCTCCCAAAGCTATTTCGGGAAGTTGCCCTGTCTATCACATCATGCTTCATATGTTTTACAAACTTGGATTATAGGAAGCCATGTCCTTTAATAGTAAAGCAAACACAAAAAGGATTACGTTGAAGCTATGCTAAGGTCAAGATACAAACTTTTCACTTAATCTTACAAGTCTTTTGTGCAAAGGCCTCCAGTTGAATGGGCCTGCAGGGTACGGTCCCTTAAAAGGAAAGAAATTCAAATCTGAGGCTGAAGCTGTGTCTTTAACTCATTGCCCCTTTCTCCTAGCTCACCTCACTGTGTTGAGATATTTTTGGGGTCTGAGATAAGTGTTTGATGTGACTTACACTTTCATACAGTGTGTTGCAATATTTGTGAAAGCGGCTGAAGTCAGTTAAGGGTAGGTTCAGTCTTACATTTGAATTTTCTTGCTTTATTGCTCAGCCTGCCTCTTTCTTTTTTTCTTTGTCGCTGTATAAAAAAAGGGGGAGGAGAGGACAGCACTGGGAGAATGCATTGAAGATGTGCTCTAAAACGGCATTTTGAAAGCTGTATAGAGTTTATATTCATAAAGCCAATAGTTCCCAGTGCTCCCAAGGATAGGGCAAAGCTGCTGAAATGACATTGTTGCTAAGTTCCCAAAAGTAAAATGAGTTTGAATTCCATTGGAACTGAGTGTAACATGGAGCTCAGGCTTTTGAACCTTTTTGAAGGAGATGATTAGATTTCACTCTGACTTCTTTTTATAGTGGAGAGTTGGGCTGTGTGGGTAGCAGAGGTTAGGGGCCAGATTAAAATGTAATTAACAATGAACCAGTAGAGCTCTAAGGCGAGAGACGTCAAGTCTCATTCCACTTAAATAAATAAATAAATAAAATTCAAATTGGACTACATCACCACTTTCTCATGTCTACTGAATGGAAGACCAGGTGAAGTCTGCTCATATCAAATAGGTTTTTAATACAATGTCCAGTAAACCAAGTGCTGAAAGATAACAGTTAGCTTAAAGAAATACTTGTCAAACTACAATGACTACCATGTTGTATCTATAGGAATAAGCCAGAAAAGAGAGAATTCCTAGTGCATCAGAACAGGCACTAGTGGCCTGAACTCAAAGCAGAACCCTAATCTTTTGACATGACCAATCTGGTCCTTGTATATACTATATAACTGATAGTAGTAAAAGAAATCAATAGTAAAATAATCTGCCAGAAGTGTTCAGCTTTGATCATCTCAATAGGCAACATCTAGATTAGACTTTAGCCCCTTTTGTTAGTCAAGTTGTTAGGTTTAGTGTGGTGTTGGTGGCCTGTGATATACAGGAGGTCTGACTAGATGATATGGTCCCTTTTGGCCTTAAACTCTATGACTCTAGGTGCATAACCTTTCTTCAGAGTGTTTCTTTTTCCTGCTTTTTTCTGTTTAGCATCTAGCTACTGCAGAGATAGATACAACAGAAAAAGAAAGAGAAAGAAAGAAAGAAAACAACATCCAGTAGCTTTCATAGGTCACAATCATTCAAGATTATATTGATAGTGAGCACTACAAGGGCCAAATTCTGACACCCTTGCTAGCACAATGGCTGCATTGATGAAGGGTTTTCAAGAGGTATTGGGTCAGGGTAGAGTCCACTGAAGTGGTGAGAACCCCAGAAGAGACGCTCTATGACACTTTGTTCTCCTGGTGGTGGCAAGTAGTAAAGAGTTCATCCTGCCTTGTTCCACAGTGTAATGCTTTGAGCATTGACATGAAGAAAACTCTCCAGTTGTGAAGCCATTGAGGCCTTCCACGTAGCAGGACATAGCCCCTATACTGTATAGCTTGCTATTGGAAGTGATGGAAGCTCATTTACTCTCATCACTTACAATTGGAGTGGCAAAATAAAGGAGCATTGTTTATATCTCAGAAGTGCCCAAAGACCTAAGACACAATCTGGAGTCCCATTGCTCACAAATACATAAACTAATGCTTTCCCAGCTTCCAAGGAGCGTATAGATGTGAGGAACAATTCAGCATAGAGAAAGGAAAGGAATACACAACCTAATAGTTCTTAGTAGTAACTTTAATTTCAGTAATTGCACATTATACTAACATTCCACTAACATTCCCAATATAAACCTCTTACCAGTGAGATAAAATTGAGTGATGAATGGAAAATATGGGAGATAAGGTTTGTTTTTCTGTTTTAAAGGAAAACCACCCAAATATTTTTAAAAGTTTAAGAAAAGCAAGTATTTTTGTACTTATCTAATCCAAAAATTGCTTTGATTGCAAAAATTAAATTTGGCAAAAAATTACTCTATATTCATGAATTTATTTTGAAAGACTCAGTTGTTTTGTTATAAAACAAGTCAAACATCCAAGTTATTAAACTTTGAATAATGGCTAAAGCACATGCAGAGCAGTCACTTTTATGAGGATTTTGGTATATTGTATTAACACAAAATATGTGCTGTACGTTTACACTTTAGACCAAAACAGGTGTGTTAAGTAATATGTATTTTAAAAAATCTGCACAGATACATGAATCTACTGCAGAGATACTCACATGAGTAAAGTTGGGATTAAATTATGAGTGAGAATGTGCAAGATGTTCAACCACTCTGAGTGGGACAACACCTGAGTGGCAAAAAGTTGGGTGGGACATTTATCTTAGGTTCTTATACAGTGCTAATGATCATAGTGTATCTGACTACCTCACAATCTTTAATGTATTTATCCTCTGCATGCCTGAGAGTTAGGGAACGTATTCCCACTTTAGATGGGGAACGAAGAGAAGAGAGAGACAAAGCGATTGCTCAAAGCATGCCGGAAGTCTCTAGCAGAATAAGGACTGGACCATCCTTTCTCTCAAGTCCCTCTTAGTGATTGCACCCTCTATTTTAAACTGAGTAGGTGAATATGGTTATTATCAAACAGACTGGAACACATTTGAAACAGATAGCGCTAAATGTTGATCTGTACCACAAGCTTGGTATGCAAATAGGTGTACATTGTGATGTATACAGTACACAAATGGCCAGAAAGTGAGCTAGGTGTCTGTTACCCCTCCCTCCCCCACTTGAAAGGCACATTTCTGAAGAATGTCACATTCTGGTGGCCTGTCTTAACTTCAAGATCTTAAGAACATTATTTTCAGTACAGATACTGTGGTAAACCCAGGATAAACAGCTACAAAAGGGGGGGTAGTAATTAGTCCCAGGGGATTAAAAGGCCCCTCCCTATCCACTGAGGAGAGAGAACCAGGGGGCAATAAGGTTCAGCTGGAAAAGGGGTTGCTAGGGAACCAGTTAGGTTCAGCTGACTCCAACTACTTGGGACCTTTTTAAACCCTCCCCGGGTGGTAGGAGGGGGAGAGTGAGGGGAGCAGGGAAGTTGCTGGTAGGCTGTTTGCAGCAAGACACCAAACCTTCCCAATAGGGAGGTTGTGCTCGCTTCCCAGAAGGGAAGGAAAACAAGCACAAGGGACTGACTGAGGAGAGGAGTAGCAGGACCCTGTGCCACCTATAAGGACTCGTCTTGCCCCAAACCTGAGTCTCCAAGGCTAAAAAGGACTGAGCCTTCTGAGGCGAACCAGGTATTTTGCCACAATACATAACTCCTAAAATATTATCTGTACACAGTTGTCAATGATTATGACAATCAGTGGGCTACTGGCTCTCAGTAGAGATCTCAAACATCACCCTTTGGTGAACTTTTTGTACAGATACCCAATCCAGGGGATCCCTGTAAAAACCATATGCCAGCTGGCACTGAAGGGTCCTTGGATCACAGCCACAATAACATTCCTAGTCATACTAGTTAAGATAGACACAATCAAATTAACACTGATAAATCTCATGCCTCAGAGCATGACTTGACAGCAAAGTTCAAGAATGAATCTTTCCACTATGTAAAGTATTGCATGAATAGCTTGGTGCAGTATTTGACAGGGTCGTTTAGGTTCCTATAAAGCATTAGATTCTGACAACTGCTGGAGGCAATATGCTGGACTTGATGAATTGTGGGTTTGATCCAGTATGGTAAATCCCATATTCTTGTGTTTAGAATACTGTGAGAGCATATAAAAAAAAACACATGCCCTGGTTACTAAACCTGCTAAAAGAAATTCCTTTCTGCAGGATTGGTGGCAGAGCCAATGGAGATTTTAGTCCCTTGTGATGTGCTAATGTAAATTGTGTAATATTAAAGAATACACAGTGGGATGGGTGGTTTAAAGGTTTCATTGCTGTATGATAAGGTTGGCCCTATTATTGAGTGGCAAAGCCACAAGTGAATTATATGGCATTCCAAATGAATGCTGATAAAACCTTTATACGAACACTATTGTACAAAGTCTATGTAGAATGTATGTAAAAAAGAACTGTTTACAAATGTGTTAGATAGTTCTCTGGCATTTCCTACCTTGTTAATACTTGATTTTGCAACCTTAATGTGTTTAATGCAGTTTTGTCTGTGTAATTTCCTTGATTTTTAAAAACAAAATCTGAAAAAACCCAGAAATTCCATCAGCCCTGTTGCTTCCCCTCTCCAACTCCCAGCTCTTTGTCCCATTTTTTTGCCACTCCAGCTCTTCATCATAGCTCAGCTTCTGACCCTCAGCTCCTTGTTTCAATCACTGCCCCAGGTACAGCTCTTGTCCCTTCTGAATCCTAGCCAAGCTAATTCATCTGGGGCTGGAGTATCTTAAGTGCAAATGGAATGCTCAGGGAATGTAGCTGCCAAATTCATTACTGAGCATGTGCAAACTGCAATTTTGTGAAGGTTTATAGCTTGGCCAAATTTAGGCCGTTTTTCACTGGAGGAGCAAAAGGCCCATCTCTGACACACAGAGTCCTCTTGCCAAATTTCAAGTCCCTGTTCCAGAGCATTAGAACTTCTTGATGAAATAGATTTAAGATTTTTTTTTACAAAATCAAAATAATGTATTTTTTCCATTGATTCTTCAATGTGACTGAACCAACTCAGCTGAAACTTTCAAGAAACATTTAGTCTGAGGCATGGAAAATTTCATGCCAAATAGTAAAGGTTTGACAAAGTTAAAAGCAACCCAAAACAGAGTGTTATAAAGGGGAAGGTGTTGGGCAACCTTAAACACTGACACACACACACACACACGCACAGATTAAATTCTGGCATGAATCACAGCTGTAATAAAATACACTGTAAATCTACATTAGAGGGCTTTTTTCCTTAGAAGTAGCAAGAAATAGTATATTGCTCATCCTTCCCACAGCATTTGTTATCCCATGTGAGCTTGTATCCTGGTTGTTAGGGATTTTTTTTAATCTGTTAGCCATGTTTTATGTATTGGCATTTTTAACGTACTAATATTTTTATATGCTTGTTATCCAAAATGCTGAATCGCAAGTAAACCGCTTCAGTGGAGTTACGCAAGCAGAGAATTTGGCCATATTATTAGCACATCAAAGACATTTCATAGAGGTAATTTTCTGATCATATGATGAAACACTGAGTTTATTTAAAAGTAAAAGAATTGACTGGGAATAAACCAAAACAATGAGAAGAGACAAAGGATTTAAAAAAAAATATTTTTCAATGAAAATGTGATGACTACACGCTCCTTCTTCTTATAAAAGCAAAATCGTAAGTGTGTCAAATGTGTCCCTCTGAACCAAATAGCAGCAGCAGCAGCAGCAGGGGGTTGTAGGTGGTAGTTTGGTGGTAGCACCTACAAGCCCACAAAACTAAATATTTGATTGATCAGCACTTTACTGACAATGCAATAACCACTAATGCAATTTCACACTAGTCCTTAAGTAAATAAAGAATCCCAGCAATGTATGGTGGTAATGAAGTCCCCTTGTTAAGGGGCAGACAACATACTTTATATTTGCGAGCCGTGTTATCATCTAGCTATGCCACATCCTCTAGTTTTCCTGTAGTCCCTGGTCTCTGGAGTCATCATTTAAAAGTAAGCCGTGTAATATCATATTTTAGTACCACCATTATGACTGCAGTGTTTTGTCTCTGTCTGGAGCACTAGCTTAATTCCAGACATCTTTCTGCCTCTAGTTCACCTCTGTTTAACAACTTATTGCCGGTATAACTAATAGATGGGCATTTTGAAGAATGAAGCCATTCCCTGGAGTTTTTTCTAACTCTCACTCCCAGGTCCCATGTCTAGCTATTGTCGAGGATGGTGCTGCTGCTGAAAGGACTCTCTTTTTTGCTCTGGTTTCTGAAGCTAGCTTGAGGCAAATGCTCACTTCTTAATTAAAGGAAATGCAGTTTGTGGGACTTGTTTTGTAGTGTTATCATCTTGCCCATTAGCTGGGCCATTATATAGTAAAGGAACAGATAACTCTGTGCCAGAATACATCAAACAATTCTGCTCAGGAACTCTGTCACTAACAAAATAATTGACCTGAAAAGTGACTTTTAGAGGCTCAAATTGTAGTCAGCACAAAATGAGCATTTTTTAAAATTGAGGTTAAGAGAAGAAAAGGACAGTGGTATTGGCAGCAAATTCAGTTGCAAATAAAACTATAATTGTAATAAGCCAAACTTTGTCATCAGGCTAGTGCTATCAAAAACTTGAAGTGGCTTTGTCAGTGGGATCCCACAGTAGACTGTAGGGCTGTACCACTAATGAGGAGATTAAAGAGGGAGACAATCTGGAGAGGAGAAAATGGAGAATTTCAGAATATTGATATGCCTCTTGGTTTAAAATTGTGTCTCAAGAGCAGAATTGTTTTCTAAATCACTTACATCTGTGTCAAATACCTTGAAGTTTGATTAGATACAATTTTAATGTACTGAGCCAAATCTTGCTCCATTAAGTAGGTGGAATTCTCATTGGAAATAAATGAGTACATCTAGGTGACTGAGAGTGTAATTTGGACCATTGATTGTGTAATGTTAAATATAGCACCTAAACTTGAAGTTGTACATGACTTGAAACTTGGCTAAATTTAGGTTTCCAAACCAGGAAAATAATTTTGTTACAGACTTTGCTATAGATAAGTGACTAATATGTATATCTATTTGCAGACACTTTGGGGGGTTGCATAAGAAGTGTGCAATTTTGTGTTGCTGCGTGATTGCACAGCACATTGCTGTAGACCTTTTGGAAAAACAAAAATTGGATCAGTCCTCATTAGAGACCATTGATTAGCTGAGCCTTATGTTTTGTTGCATTATAAGAAATCTTCCCTTTTATCTTCTCTGCCGTTTCACTAAGAATGATGTAGCCTGCATGTAACAATCTCAGCCTTGATTGTCCAATATAAATTGCAAGTGTTAAAGAATGATTAATTCGAGATTAGGTCTGAAAGATATATGTTAAATCAACCATTCAGCCAGAGAAACAAAGGAACTCCCTGAGATGAGGCGGTGATTAAAATACTAACAAATCTTATTCAATAGGGTGCATTTGCTCAAATCCACAGCAGGAGGTAACTACCCTTTGGGAAGATACCAAACAGCATTTAGGAGGAACTTCTTGGTGGGGTATTCACTAAACCTTTATGAGGGATTCAAAATAAGTCTTTGATAAGAGCAAAGAAAAAATGCTAATTGGGGAGGACCCACTCTTGACTTGGGGGATCAGAAACTTAATTAACAATGTGAAAGAATGTTTGATTTGAAGTCTAATATTAATGAGGCCTTTGATACCCCCAAGGAAAAGCCTCACAAAAGTATAAACAGAAGTAAGAGGACAGGCAACGAGGAGAAGGAGACAACTGACTGAAGGTCTGTGGTCCTTTTATGACAGAATCAAACAGACTCTAAGGCCATGTCTACACTACAAACTTTGGTTGATGTAAGTTGAAACGGCAGTATAGCTGTGGTACCACGGGTAGCAGCAGCATAGGCCTGGCTCAGCCATGCTGAGTACAGACCTGCCTGAAACTGATGGATATGTACTCAGCAGAGCTAAGCCATGTCTCCTCTGTGCCATGCTGTACTACCGCAGCTACGTTATTGTTTGTACTCACACTAACTCAATGAGTGGTTATGTGTACGCGTGCAAGGGAATCGCACCCCTAGCTTGTAGCCTTAGTTGTATCCTCTTGTTCCATCCTATTTCTTTCTGTTCAGATTCTTATATCCTCATTGTCATAGTACATGAGCATTTTTTCTAGTGCATTATGCAGTATGACTAATATCCTTCAAATATTTTTACATTGCTATTCATTTCCCCTTATTTATTGTGCAGGTTATCAATATATACTCAGCTATCTAAATATTTCCTCAAAAGTCACCCCCCACCCTGCAGTTCCCTAGTCTTTGTCCCCTTACTGTTCTCAAGTCTCAGCAATATATCCATATATCTTTTGATAATGAGGTACCCATACTTAACTGCAAGCTTCCAAGTACAGCCATATTAAAACTGTGTAAACAGGAACTGCTACTAATACTGCCCTTCTCCATGAGAGGAAATGTCTGCATATGTCTTTCGAAGTTGCCGGGTCATTCTTGGTGCTATTTTGTTTTGCGGTACCTTGTCTAAATTTCTGTATTATTTCTTTCATTGTTACTGCTTTCCAGACTTCTACCTGATATTTCAGATTAATTACCTCACAGATGTATTCATTTCTCATTTCTTCAAGCTGAAGTTCATTTTTCAATTTTTTTCTGACCAAACTTCTAATCTCACTTAAACACTTTTGTATTATTTCCCCATTCTGACTGGTATTTGCAACTTCTCCCAATATAATACCATCTGCAAATTTCTTCAGTATGGTATAAGCCTCTCTTACCTTATTACTGAAGAGATAAAATAAGACTCCACCTTACACAGTTTGTTGTTAGACACCTTTTCACATCTTGATGATATTGTACTTTATTTTTTTACAGTCCTTCGTCCCGTTTGTTTGTTTGTTTGTTAATCTATATGACAGTGTTTCTAGCCAAGTCAATTTGAATTAGTTTTGGGAGTAAAACTTCATGAGAGATTGCATTAAATGGTTTGCTCGGTTCCAGTTATGTTACATTTACTACTTTTCCTTCGTCTACTGATGTTGTTGTTCTATCAAAAAGCAATTTGAGTTTGCTTGATGAGGTTTATTTTTTATAAACCTGAGCTGCAATTTTCCCAGCTGCGGTAAAAACCATCTGTTTTGAGAGTTGCAGCCACAGTAATTAGCATCCCAGCTTTACTCAAAATGCAGAGAAAGTGAATTAACACTGTCTTACCAAAGGCATTGGGATGGCTGCACAGGTGGAGATTTCCTGGAATACTCAAGTCAATTACCACCAGAAGTGTAAGTGGCTCTTCCTGTCAGCTGAAAGATAATGACTTTCATTTATCTAGAAGAATCCCCAATCAATTAACAAACTATCATATATAGAACATACAAAAATCATGTCATACAGTATGGCAATACTGCGTAACTTTTTAGGATGGGAAGTCCCTTATCCAACTATCATTACACAACCTGTAGAAAAAATAATACCACTTTACATCACAAAGTACTGTATAAACATTACTTATTTAATTCATGCTCACAACTCCCTGATAAATAAGAACAGGAGTAATTTAGATAGAATGTAATTACCCAATTGGATTTTGGCCAGAACATCAGGTTTAACACACCTGCTATTGTTTAAAATGCCATGTGCCCAGAAGTGATCTGTACCTTTAATCTGAAAGACAACACCTTATGCAGCACAGTGCTCCCCAACACTAAGGTGAAGCATTGGTTCAGTGTTAACTCAGATGGGAATATACCACCTACAGAATTACCAGTACAAATTTCTGCACCATCTTAGTTTTCTTAGGTGATTTCCCATCCAAGTACTGACAAAGTCTGACTGTACTTTGCGGCTGATTATGAATTTACTCTTTATTCCCATTTACTTCAACTGGGCTCATCATCAGGCCCTTTAATGAGTTCTGAAACATTTGTAGCCTGAGTCTATATGAATGGGCTATTAGATCCTCTAATTCCTCATGGGTGACTGGAAATAGCAAAGAAAGATGAAGATTACAACTAAAAGTCATTCATAAGTGGGGGTTTCAAAGATGAAAATAATTAGCAGTCTCTGCTTCTGCAGGGTTCCAGTAATTCTGTCAGCTTGCCTTAACTATTTTCAGTGAATTTATTGTCACTGCCACAGGAAATAATTTTAAAAAATAGAAACTGGACCCTTTTCCATCTCTATCCATTGGAAATACCTCGGCTCATGACAAAGCCAGGAGGAAATAAGTTTGTGTTTAATCCTTACATACAGAGCTACAGATGCCAAGTCCTTTATTATAGCTGGACGAATACCTCTCATGCCATGGCAAAGAAGTACAGACTGGTTTAGTGATGGAACATGGAGCTCTTGAGCAGGACTGAAGGGAAATAGGCCTGAATTATGAACAGGATTCCATTGTGTAATGAGTATTAAGAGCCATATTGTGGAGTTTTTAGTCATCCTGATGAACAAATTCACTCATGCAAATATGTGACATCAATGGGACTTCTCATGAAAGTAGCTGTTTACCAAGGGGAGCAAAGTGTTTGTCACCTGGCCCAAAGGTATTTCAAAACACCGTATTGTTACATGACTTAGTCAGGAATTCCAACAGAGAGAACATGGTCTTGTTTAGGATTCTCTTTTCTATACAGACCATAAGAAGTAGTTTAAGTACTGGCAACTGCCATATTTCTGTTAGTGCTGGAATAAAACAGCATGAAAGATTTCCAACAGATCTGTTGGGATTTCCTTCAGAGAAGGTATATTCTAAATTATAGTTGCATCAAATAGACTTGTAAACCCCAGTAGGGGAAATAAATTCATTGCAATACAATGGCTGTCTCTTGATGCATACTCATTTCAGACACAGAAACAGAAGAATGTAGAGGAGGCCAACAGTGGGGGCAGACATCAAGTGTTCCTTGTCCTTTGAAAATAAATGCTGGATCAACATCTAACAATGGCAGGCTGTGGTTGCTTCTTTAAAGAAAAGAGCCTTGTTCTCTTTGGAGATTTATATGTGAATCCATCTTAACTTGTAAATCAGATGTGTTTTCAAGTTTCCCCAAATGGACATGTCTTGTATCAAAGGGTTTTCACAAGTAATTTGGTGTGATTTAGCTGTTGTCCCTGCTCCTCAGAATCAGGACAAAACTTCAGCAAGCATTTCTCAAGAGAGCACAGATACTCACTAATTCAGAGAGACTAAGTGTTCTTATAATTTAGGCCATTTAGGAAATGCCCCTTTCTGCTCCAGCATCAGAATGGGAGAAAATGGTTAGAGGTGCAAAAGTGTCAGCAGTGGGGGTTGAGGAGTAAAGTTTTTAGCCAATGGCATCTTTCTAAAGGAGACATTTTTAGTCCTAGTGACCTGAGCTGACGATTCTTTGTCAGGAACTGCATTAGTAGAGATTCGCATAGGTGGCTGTAAAAGCTGCCAATTTTGTTAAGGTGCCTCCAGCCCATGTACTTTTCTGGAAGCTGAACCTGCAAGGCTGTAGCTCCAGCACTTTAAATGTATGCACCACTCCCCCTCCTAGCAAGAACAATAGTCACTTAGAACTGCCACAATAGCACAGTTCTGGTTTGGCTTTTTCCACTACTCAGCACAACTTTCTGGATGGTGTGCGGGGGAGGGGCGGTTGTTCCCTCACCCTCACACCAACGTCAGCAGCCATTGCCAGATGCCATTGCGCCAGGACGGCTATGGCTTAGACACCCCTGCTCCCTGAAAGCGTGTGCAGGGGTGGTTGCCTAGGGAAGCAGTGCGTGTAGTGAGAAGTCTTGTCTTCATCCTTGATGATCAGAGGTATATTGTGAAAAGGTGGAGAGCTCAGTCTCTCAACCAAAGTGGGCATTTCCTCATGTAATGTAACAAACAAGAAAAGAGGGCAGCAGCAAAAAGACAACGGGGGGTGGGGGGAACTCTTTTTCAGGGACTTGCGTGAGAATAGGAAACACTGCCAGGCTCCTTAGTAAAAGAGAGATAAATTGTTTGGGGGTATTTTGCCCTAAATGTAGACCCCCAGAGCTGAGAAAAATCCTAGTTCTGAGTCTAGGCTGCATTTCTTCAATGTGTAGACCATTTCCACAAAAAATGATTACTTTTGTGCAGCAGATCACATCCTTGAGCAAAGAGTTTTTACAGGATGCATATGTTACCAGTACTGTACCAGCTTGGGAAACCAGATAACCAGTTTGTTCTCCAGGGTATAATTTTGCATTTCTTTTAAAACATCACGCCTTCTTACCATTGCCCATCTGCCGAAAGGGAAAAAGGACTGGAGGTTAAAAAACAAAACAAAAAAACCCAAACAAACAAACAAAACCTCTGCCCATTTTTCCTTTGGACATTTACCTTCCTCATTAAACTTGCATTTCCCCAGCCTTCTTATTATTGACACATAAAAGGAATAGTTAGTGTCGTCATTCAGTTTTGTTTTTGTTAATGAGAGGTTCTGGTCACCAAGTTTTCTGTGCAAGTTAATTAATAAGTGTTAGCATGGTGAACTAAGAGGTGCCTGTCAGTCATCGGATTTCTTATCAAAATGGAAAAGTTGTTACTGAAGTAGTACAAATAATGAAGTTTTAATTAGCTCTCAGAAATACCTAGAGCTTACTTAAGGCCTTTAATTGGAAGTGCAACCTTAGCTGGAAGGCACAGATATGTTTCAAACATGTCAGAATAACTATCTAGTATATCACGTGCGCATTGAGAGAAAGCAGCTGCAAGGCTTGTGACCTATTGGATAATGCTAATGTGTACAGTATATTGTAAGAAACACTTCTGAAAATATTCTAAGAGGAGTTCTGTTTTTTGATTACCCCCCGCCCCTTAGTGTTATAACTAGACAAAAAAATCAGTGTCGTCATT
Organism: Natator depressus; assembly: GCF_965152275.1. Lineage (NCBI taxonomy): Eukaryota > Metazoa > Chordata > Testudines > Cheloniidae > Natator > Natator depressus. Next base: position 168,299,962 of record NC_134235.1, on the reverse strand, counting down.
TTATGTGTGGAGAATCTGGGAATACAAAAGACTAATTATAGTATATTTACTGCTGGAAAACTTAGCTATCATTTTTGAGTGGTGAGTACCTATGCAGTTTACATCTATTTTAGATTAAGGCTGTCTTGTCCCATTCAGAGACCATGATAATTAAAACATTAACAGCTCTCATATAGCCTTTTCCACAGAGGCCTGATTCTAATAAGTTCAAAGACTAGAGCTGGCCAGAAAACAACACTTCTTTTTCATGGAAAAAATTTTAAAGGTTTTGCAGTTTGTCTTTGTTCTGATGTAGAAGGAAACAAACTTTTTAAAATTTGGAGAGACCAACATACCCCAGAATAACCAATAGTCCAGTGGTCAGGGCACTCACATGGGATGTGGGAGAAACAGTTGAAGTTCCTGTTTTGAATTAGTTACAAATCATTATAATGGAGAAATTTCACACAGCTGTTTCTGGCCTTTTGTTGTCTGGAGCCTTTTCCCTTTCTGGCTACTGTGCAGATTGGGATGGTATAATCCACTAGAACATGGAACATTAGGTATAGACAGCTAGTGCCAGACTGTTAGAATGAAATCTTGACCCAATTGACTTTCAGTGAGGCCAGGATTCCCCTCTAGAGTGGAGTGGTTGAACACTCCTGAGCTTCAGATGAAGTTTTGTGTAGACCTTTTCTCCTTTTGACAGGTTTATTTATATCCAAAAAAGTCACATGGCAAAAGCAGAATTAAAAATATCTCCATTTTGATCAGTGTATATGATGATTGTGGCAACCTAATAACTCAACAATCTCTTCCCTCTGTTTCTACAAATGCTTTACACTGGGCACAAGCCACATAGTTTGGAGTTGGATGTGAACTTTGTCAAAGCTTGGCTCTCTTCAGATATAGGAATTTGGTTCAGGGCCACTTCTGCTTTATTTTATCTTATCTTATTCCTCTGTGATCAGCTTAAGGTAGGTACAATGGTTGTCTGTGACCATTGCAAACAAAATGTCTTTCCTTCAAACCAAGTGGCAAATGAGCTCAGGAAGAAGGAGAGGGCCCTTTTCTAGATGCTGGTCACCAGGGTCCTTCCAAAACACCAAATATCTCAAAGCTCAGAATATCCCCCACATATTGTGAAGGCAATATTTCCTCCCCTCTGCCTCCATCACAGAACGTATTTGTCCATTGACCAGTTTCGTTTCTAACTTCAGGCTTCCTTTCCCCTGCTCCATTCGTTCTCCCCATCTCTGTTCCTATGAGGATTGAAAAAGATAACGCGTCTGAAGAAGTGAGGTTTTTACCCACGAAAGCTTATGCTCAAATAAATCTGTTCGTCTTTAAGGTGCCACCGGACTCCTTGTTGTTTTTACTGAAATAACAGTTCCTCCTTCCTCACACAAAAATGCCTGTCTGTTCCTTTTGTATTCCCTTTTGTATTCCCTTTCTACATGTAGTAAATGGAAAATTCCAGATCTGCAGGAGTTGCAGAAGCAGGGCAGCTTCCCAGCCAGTCCTCTTCTACCATAGCTTCAATACAGCATCTGATAGAGAAAAAAAATTCTAAATGTTTTTTTTACCCCCTCCTTAGTATACTACGCACACTGTAAACAGTTCTGGTTTTGTCTTGTATGTCTGTCTCTCTCCTCTTTCCCCATGAAGAAGACAGACAGAAAAATCATCCTTAGACCTTTTCTCAATTTCCCTCTGCCATCATGGCAAGCTATGCTGTACTTAATTAGCTCTTAATATTTCCTCCTTTGTCAGTCTCCCCAAATGCTCTAGTCACTGATTACTTCTGGTTAGCTGTAATGACAAATAAAAGTGCTATGTGCCTCTCCCAAGGAGCATACATTGTGGGCCAAGGACACATGGAGTCACGAGGGAAGCTAAGCTGGACCTAGCTAGCTGAGAATTTCCTGAGCTCTCAGATGGAGTAAAGCCAACATAACTGACTCCTATCCTAACTGTCCTCCTCCAACCGTTGGAGGTATGTTGTGAAGAGGGTCAGAGTCCAGCAGCACTCCCCGGGTTCTCAGCTGACGTACAATTTCCATGGGGCTGGCATAAATATGCCTTGAGAAGCAGGGAGCCATAACTAGAAGGCAGAAGGACCCACGATTCTCCTGAGCTAAGTGAGTCTCCCTGCAGCAGAGAATCTGATCCTAAATCTTCAGACAAGATGTAAGGTTTGGGATGGGAGTTGAAAACAGAAATAAGAGAACAATCATGATCTCTCTCTTTCTCTCTCATTCCCTTTTACTGTTTCTGAACCCATTCTAGTTGGTTATGATCTTTCTGGTTATATATACAAATGTCATACAAACACAGATTAAAAGTGCCCTATTCAGTGATATGAAATCTCATAATATGCAGTCTCATTGCATTGTCCTTTTTTGCTGGTCTAGCACTTTGCAAAATCTTGTCTGGTTACAATCACCCCAAGTCTGTTTGACTTTACGGCTTTCCAGGTTTCTACCTCTCAATGAATATGTATTTCAAAGTATTTCCCATGGTTTATTAGTTGGCATTTTCCCAGCTGAATATCACTTTATCATTTTCCACATCAATTTTTGGTCATCTTACTGTACTTGGAGTGCTCTCTCTGACATTTAATGATCTTATATTGGTATTAAAAGGAAATCAGAATGTTGCAACTGAATCTCTGGTCAGATCCAAGTTCAAAATAATCATAATTAATAACTATATGAATACTACCGAGCTATTATATAGCACTTTTCATCAGTAGACTTCAAATTACTTGACTTTAATATTGACTTTAATTTTCAATTAAACATATTGAAAAGTGATAATCTTTAGGTGCTATTTCAGGTCATCGCCACAAGAAAAGTATGTCACTGGAAGTAAATTTGTTTTTAAAGTAGCCAACAGAAGTCACAAATTATTTTATATTCTGTCAACTAGAATGTTTGTTTTTTTTTTTTTTTTAATGTTAACCTAGGTATCCTGGCCAAAATTCAGTATGGTCAATTTAGGATCTGCTTACCTAAAATTTTGCTCTGGAGTTTCAATTGGATTTATAATCCTTCACTGCCTGTTTTAAAATGTTATATGGTATTGTCATGTGGTGTTAAATGACTTCTGTGTTTCACTTCAGAGGTGGCAGTATTTCAATAGTGGGAGAAGTGATTACTGTTTGTACAATGCTTATGCATCAGTATCAATGTTACAAATGTATCCAAAAATCTAAAGAGCTGATTAGGATCAAAGGGAATGGAATTTATGTTGCTGGATCTCATGTCACCTTTTGAAAATATAAGGGTATGTGTCCAAATTCCAGGACTTTAACTAGAAGTTTTCCTTTTCACTGGATAAATTGACTTCTGTATTTCAAGGAAAGGAGAGAGCCTTTCTAACCTTGAAAATTCAACAGAACTTAAATGAAGAGGGAAAATATCTTGTGGCAATTCAGTATTTCTTAAACTCTTGACATATCTAGATTTTCTTTAAATTTGCTGTGAATAAATAGAAAAAGAGAGACAATGAATAAGACTTTGATAACTAAGACTATGTCTACACTACCCAGTTAAATTGGCAGAACTGTGATCAGTGTCGATTTAAGGGGTCTGGTGAAGACATACTAAGTTGATGGGAGACCACTCTCCTGTCAACATCTATAATCCACCTCTGAGAGGTGGAAGCTATGTCACTGGGAGAGCATCTCCTATCGACATAGTGTAGTGTGGACACCACTGTATGTCAATCTAAGGTATGATGACTTAAGTAACTTACATACGTAACTTCACTAGCGTAACTTAAATCAACTTACCGCATTACTGTAGACCAGTCCTAAGAGATCAAGTAGAACAATAAGACGTATTTAGGCAGTTTTAACACACGATCTCAAAGGATTGCTAGAGAAGAAATTTTGGATTCAATAAAATTAAGGAAAATAGTACAACTCAAATTTTCTGAGCAAGTGAGGGCTAGGAGCATCATGGGCCAATCAGGAACCAAATAGCATACCACAGTGTTCTGCAGTTCTGGTCTCCAGGCTTCACTTAGCTAGCTCGATAAGGCTGTTCTAAGTTAGAGCAGCCCCTGTGGTTCATCTAGCTTATTCCAAGAGCTGCACTGGTTCCACAGCAGCTCAGAATCTACTATTTTAAAGCCACTTTTCCTGCTCTCCTGGGCTGTGCTTTGTGTCAAGTCACAGAATCCCTACATCCTGAAGGAGATTGCTAATGTCCATCTATACATCATAACAAAAACACCTCTTGGGAAATATCTAATCTGCTAGTAGCTAATGCTACATAAGATATGAAACCTTCATATTGGGATACTGAAGTTAGAGCCAATAGTTTTTCCATATTCTCCTAAAAATGCACTTTTGGTGATACTGTTACTTTTCTTAACAATGCCCAAGGCAAGCCTTAGGGACTTGCAAATCCAAAGCTATTTCATTTTTTTTCTTTATGTGGAAATGTGTGTTTTTGCACAACAGAGCAGGAAGGGAAGAAGCTGAGTGATCCTAGAGGAGGTTATTTCATTTAGCTAGAGAGTTTAAATTTTAACAAATGACCAGAACATCTATTTTTAATTGGTTATGTATTTTAGTTTAGAAATACTTAGAAAAGTGAGTCTCTCTTAAAACTGTTTTGAGTTGATCATAGTGTGGGTAGGCAAGATTTGCCACAGTGCTGTACTGAAGTATTTCAATCCTTCTATTCCAGCTCTTGAGCCAGCCATTCCAAAATATACGAGAATACACAGTGGTTTCTGACACAGATCTAGTAGGGGTCCCCTGCTGTCAGCCCACCAGTTGCTTTGAGGAGACTCAAGTTTCTGAATCCCTGTTTTAAGCCTCCGGATTCTGAACGGAGAACTCTTGGGGTGAAGATGCTTTTTCTAGCATCCCCCTCTAGAGAGCTGTGACCACAAGGCCAAACTGCCTAGCCCCTGTGCTCACTGTTAACTTCCAGACTCCCCATGTAACTTAAAGATGCCCTTTCCTAGAATTCCACCCAGAGTTTCAAGTCTTCTGGTTTATCTCTTCAAGGGGCCATGTGGAAGGTGTCACATATTCCACGTAGTCACACAGACACTTTGCACAGAATTGTAACACATTCTTGTTCTTTACTTAAGCACGATAAATACGTAAATGAGGGAGGTACAACACATATCGAAAACAACAAACAACTTGAACTCAATGCCCCTCACTCTTGCTCACCCTCCCTTGGGGGACCATGTGTGTTCAGGTAGACAGGTCCGTCCCCCCCGTCTCCTCCCGCAACCTGATCGGATTCCATACCAGCTTTCCTCATATTAAATGATGAAAGATGGCCCAAGAACCCCTGAATAAAGCTGCTTTTTATAGCCTTCCCATCTCCTCTTTCAGGTTACTCCCTGGAAAATCTGAACAGGTGTCCACAGAGTCCAACTTCGTTGTCAGGCAGCCTCTGCCCTGAGAAACCCTTCTCAAGGGTAGAAGTCTGTCTCTTATCTAAAATGTTTATCTTTCAATAGAGGACCATCTAGATTAAATGACCCCAATTGTCAGCCCTGTATAACACTACCCTGTTGGTCTCTGTGGAATTTCAGTCCAACATGGAAGTAAAGAGGCAACCGAGAAGTTAAAGACCCCCATATCCAAAATGGAGTATCCAGTGTGACATAGACGCATATAGGCATATCTCTACCAAATAGAGAGACAGTTGTGTTTTTAGCATAGACACAGATGAGGCCTCCAAGCTCCTTTTCACTTTAGGACAGATTGTTCTTGGAAGGCAATGCCTTGCACAGGTTTCGGTGCAGAGGCATGTCACAGCACTAGACACTCTAGAGGAAGGCTGCCAAAGGAAGGTATCGCCCCCAAAGCTCCCACTGATGCAGGGGGAATGCTTCTCTTCACACCGTTAGAGCATACAGTCTGCGCCTCTGTCCAAGACCAGCTAAATATGCTGAATAATGTGGAATGGGGAGGCAGGACCATGTCCCTGCCCTTCTTCTCCTCCCACCTCCTTTATACTGGTCATTAAGAAGGAAACATGCACCATCTATTCCTATATGTAATCAAAGGAATGATCTTGATGCATCTTCTCATATTACCTTTTTAAAATAGGTTTATTTATTTAAACCCATTATTCCTTTTACAAAATAAATGCAAACTAATACCGCTTTGCACAGCAGCAGTCAAAGGCACAAAAATCTTACAATAGCAATACTGTAGAATCCTATCATTTTTTTTAAGGCATGAGACTCCCAAATTCCTTTCCGCTTATTTTATAAGCCAAGGGTTTAACTAATGATGTGTGAACCTCAAAAGACGTCTGATCTAACACCCATTGGAATCAATGAAAGACCTCTGCTGTCTTCAGTGAGCTTTAGATCACACCTAAGGCTAAAACAACTCTTTCCAGTTTAGTGTAGCTGTCAGATGGGTTGGGAATACTTTGGGCCAGACCCTCAATGGTTTAAATAATCATAGCTCCATTGACTTCAATAGTGCGATACTGATATACACCAGCTGAAGATCTGACCCACAAGGATAGTTTCACGTGCAGCATTTCAGCTAGTCAGAAAGAAGTGAAAAACATATTTTAATTGTAAGTGTTGCCAAACTTTTTCAGTCCTCCTACAGAGGTTTGGTTCTGACACATAATATGGGCAAACTTTTAAGTAGCTTATCAGTGTAGATTCTGTGCTGTGCTTCTGAGAGGTAAAGAAATAGAGGGTTGCTGACCAGACCAAAACAACTCCCAGCTTAAATTAGATCAGCTATTGAGACTTTTCTAACCATATATAGCTGCACCACAGCCCAGAATCCCTGTGACCCAGAATGCTGCACTGCCATTCTTCCCCCGAAACTTCCCACCGTCACACATTAAGTCCCAGGGCCAATGAGGGGCTGCAGAATAGGGCCTCTTATGCTGCTCCTCTGCTGGGGAAATTCTCCCCACCTTCTTCACAGCCCCAATACAGTACACCACTAAAATAACCTTTTAGGGCCCAGAGCAGGGCCTGCATCTGTCCCAAATTGTCTGAGTCCAGTTCTTGCTGAATTAACACACACGTTTTATAGAAGTGAAGATGTTACGCACCACACCGTCTTGTTAACTAGTAATAACTGATACTTGCAGTTTTTAATTCCAAAGTGCTTTGCAACTGCTAATTCCCAATCCATCTCCCTTTGTCAATATCCAAACTCCCAGTGACTTTGGAGTAAGCATGAATGGGATCTGTTATCTGAGATTCCATCGTATTTATTACACCCATCTCACAGATGGGGAAACTGAAGCACAGTGGTTAAGATTTTTGCTTAAGGCCATAGACTGACGAAGTCTCTCTGATAGAATTAGAACTCGGGAATTTCTGATTCTCAGTTATGTCCTCAAACTACTAGACCTCTTACTCTCTAAAACTTTTGTGAGAAAAGAAATGGGTCTTAACACAAGATTGATTTGCTGAAATTGTATGAGACTGACTCTCTCATGCTGCTTTACTAACAGGTTTACCATCCCATTTATTTCTGGATCAATAAACAGCGAGGGACCCCAATGTCTTCTAACTGACTTCCCCCTATAAACTTGTATAATTTCAGCTGTGAGGATGCCAGAGAAAATGTGAATGTTTACTGCATTTTGATTCTCTTCTGGTGAAGAGCAGACACCTATGGCTACAGGAGTATTACCTTATAATTCTGTATTTTGAGGAGTATGATGATTACTGAACATTTTTTTTTTTGTATCTCTGCTGCAGTATATTCAGGGAACAGACACTGCCTATTAAGTGTCTTGGGGATAGATCTGATACTGCTAATCATTTACGAAGAAGAAGAAAAATTAAATCTAGTTAAAGTTGAAGAAATTCAATTGTGATTTATCTATCCAACAAAAGAACATGGGTGAAAAGAGGCTGCAGAAAGCTGAACTGTTTCCCCCCTTAACTTGTAGAGCAAACTATGATTGGAGCTTTTGTTTCATAGCTAGCTCATCCAAATTAATTGGAAGCTAAGTGCAGTCAACAGTAAGAATAGACTATTGTTTAATACTTCACTTAACACCATAGGAAGCATTTTGTACATATTTTATATTGATCATTAAAATATCCTAGATTTGCCTCAATAGAGGTCTTGTTCAAATGTAGGAAATTTTAATTAGGTACCTAGTTTTTGAGTACGTTAAAGTGTTCAATTAATCTTTAAGTATCCATATCAAAAGTTTTATACAATTCCTTGAATTTTTGTTCTTGATTAGTTTAATTATCCAAGGCCACAGACAAAACAGGCATCAGCCAATGGCTTACAGACAGCTTCCAGAATAAAATTAAATTAAGGGAAAAACTCAGCCCATAGTCTTCAAACACACAGGTTATGCTATAAATGGAACACTAGGTCCATTAGTTTCGGGCCCAATTTTCACAAAATCATTCTCACTACAGTTGTGTGAATAATGGATTATTGGTGTGCCAGCAATTCAGAAAAAAAATGAAGGAAAAAGGTTTCAGGTTCAATAAAAGGATTTGTTTGGCCCAAAATGTTTCATTTACATTTCAAACATTGTAAAACATTAAAAAAAATTGAAGAAAAAATTTGAAATAACGTTATTTTGGACTAAAAATTAAAATATTTTCAAAATGATATTTAAATATTTCAATTTTGTTTTGAACATGAATAATTCAGGGGAAACTGACATAAATTGTCAATGCTTGTCATCAAATATGCATTTTTTTCCTGAAAAAATGTTTTGGCTGAAAAATTTTGTATGGCTCTGCCATGAATAGTATTTCTTTACAGGAATTCACAAATTAGCAAAGCACTTAAACCCACATGGCTAACTTGAAGCACATGAGTAGACTTGTCAAGGTTCCTTCCCCACTCTGAACTCTAGGGTACAGATGTGGGGACCTGCATGAAAACCTCCTAAGCTTACTTTTACCAGCTTAGGTTAAAACTTCCCCAAGGTACAAACTATTTTACCCTTTGCCCTTGGACTTCCACTGCCACCACCAAACGTTTGTTTATTTATTAGGAAAGCGTTGTTTGGAAACGTCTTTCCCCCCCCAAATCCTCCCAACCCTTGCACCCCACTTCCTGGGGAAGGTTTGGTAAAAATCCTCACGAATTTGCATAGGTGACCACAGACCCAAACCCTTGGCTCTTAAGAACAATGAAAAAGCATTCAGTTTCTGAAAAGAAGGATTTTAATAGAAGTAAAAAAGAATCACCTCTGTAAAATCAGGATGGTAAATACCTTACAGGGTAATTAGATTCAAAACACAGAGAATCCCTCTAGGCAAAACCTTAAGTTACAAAAAGACACACAGACAGGAATATCCATTCTATTAGCACAGCTTAATTTCTCAGCCATTTAAAGAAATCATAATCTAATGCATATCTAGCTAGATTACTTACTAAATTCTAAGACTCCATTCCTGTTCTGTCCCCGGCAAAAGCATCACACAAACATACTCTTTGTTTTTCCCTCCTCCCAGCTTTTGAAAGTATCTTGTCTCCTCAATGGTCATTTTGGTCAGGTGCCAGCGAGGTTATCCTAGCTTCTTAACCCTTTACAGGTGAGAGGATTTTTCCTCTGGCCAGGAGGGATTTTAAAGGGGTTTACCCTTCCCTTTATATTTATGACAAGACTTCATGTGCTTAAGTGCTTTGCTGGATCAGTTTATTTCAATGGGAAGGCATGCATAAGAACGGGTTTTAAAATGTGACCCTTAGATAGTAAAAGGAACTGACAAATATTAGGATATGTTCCATCCCATGCAGGTCAGTATTATACATTCCCACTGAGTTTGTAGTAAATTAAAGTGCAAGGCAGTCATTACCAGAAATGATATATTGGCTCAGATCTGGAAGAAGAGGAAAAGGGAATGAAGAAGGGAATAAGGAAGGAATAACATGCAACTTTGGAGTAAGTGGATTTTATTTATTGAGGCTCCATAACTCTGTTGGACTTTCCTTCCAATGAAACATCTGGATGTGAGACAGGATTAAAAAGAACATCCCTGATCACTGCTAGGTTTTTAGGAAACTAATAAGACAATTAGTTCAATATGTGCACTGGCAAATGCTGCACATACTTTCTATATTTATATTGTAAAAGGAAATGGATAAAAAGAGTTCTAGTATGTTGTTGGAAATTCAATACTAAAAGCAAATCTGGGCTTTTAGAAACATTGGTTATTACAAATGCTGCCCCTGGATTGGTATGACTTTGAGTTTTAAAGTTATCCTTATCAGAATTAGCCTGTTTAATGGTCCACAGCAGTTTCTTCAGAGATGTGTTTACTGACCTTTGTCTTTTAGACTTGCTAGGTGAATCAGCATAATTTTAACTAACATACCCTGGATCTGAGTGGGGAGGAGGCTATACAAAGAGAAAATGTCAGATAAAAACCTGCTAAATAAGAAATTGACTTTTAAGAACATAACAACCATACTGGATCAGACCAAAGGTCCATCTAGCCCAGTATCCTGTCTTCTGACAGTGGCCAATACCAGGTGCCCCAGAGGGAATGAACAGAACAGGTAATCATCAAGTGATCCATGCCCTGTTGCCCATTTTCAGACTTAAAAGTGAATGTTCGTCTGGAGTGAACTAGTCATCTAGGCCAGTGAATGCAAGAGATCAGAGAGTTCACAGGTTTTTTGTTTTTGTCTGTTTCTCTTAACTGGAGCTGGGCAAATAATTCTTAATGAATAATTTATTTGATGAAATGTTGGCACTCTTTATCCATTAATTATCTACTAAACAGACCAACAAATTCAAACCCATCTTCACTATCCAAATTTATTCATACATTTGTGATTTCTACAGCTCTTTTACACACAGTTCATTGTGAATATCCAAAATGTGTACTGTATCTAATTACATGAGGCCCATGATATTGTTTCTCTTCCATTGGATGCTTACATAACTAACCACCCAAAGTCCACATTCAAATTGCATATTCATGTAATAAATTAAGAATTTGCACAATGAAAATTATTTTAATTTAAAAATTTCATCATTCAAACATAAGGTTCACTTTTAATCAGTATGTGTTAGCATAGCTCATTGGAAAATTCTAGGAAGTTAATACAAAAAAGCAGAGATGCTATAAATGTCAACTTGTTGCAATATTCAAAGAAGTATTTACAAAATTTGTTTTGCTGTATTCACCCAGCATTAGTCCAAACTGACAGTTCTTCCATGCCCTCCAAATGAATACAACCACGAGAAAAAGGGAGAGCCCTGAATTTTTTTTCCTTGAGGCCAAATATATAACCTGTTAAAACCAAAGCTGTTTGTGCAGACTTACAAAGGGGTCTCAAAAAACTGGATGACTGGGCAACAAATGGCACATGAAAATCAATGTTGTCTGTAGAATAGTGCACACTGAAAAAAAATCCCAACTATACATACAAAATGAGTGGTAAATTAGCTGTTACCACTCAAGAAAGATTTTGCAGTCATCATGGATAGTTCTCTGAAAACATCAACTCAGTGTGCAGTGGCAGTCAAAGCTTACAGAATGTTAGGAACCATTAGGAAAAGGATAGCTAATAACCCAGAAAATACCCATAATGCTACTACATAAACCCATGATACGTTCACACCTTGAATACTGGTTTCAGAGTAGCAGCCATGTTAGTCTGTATTCACAAAAAGAAAAGGAGTACTTGTGGCACCTTAGAGACGAACAAATTTATTTGAGCATAAGCTTTCGTGAGCTACAACTCACTTCATCGGATGCATGCAGTTCTGGTGGACTCATCTCAAAGGATGTATTAGAATTGGAAAAGCTACAGAGAAGGGCAATGAAAACGATCAGGGGTATGGAACAGCTTCCATGTGAAGAGAGATTAAAAAGATGGACTTTTCATCTTGGAAAAGAGCAACTAAGAGGGAATATCATAGAGGTCTATAAAATCGTGAATGGTGTGGAGAAAGTGAATACAGAAGTGTTATTTGCCCCTTTATGTAGCACAAGAGCCAGGGGTCACCTAATACAATTAATAGGCAGCAGGTTTAAAATAAAAGGCAGGGAAGTTCTTCTTCACATAACACTCAGTCAACTTGTGGCACTCATTGCAAGGGGATGTTACGAACACCAAAAGTATAACTGGATTAAAAAAAGAACTAGATCCTGGAGGATAGGTTCCGCAGTGGCTGCTATTGAAGGTGGTCAGGAATGCAACCCCAGGCTCTGGGTGTCCCTAAACCTCCAACTGCCAGAAGCTGGGACTGGACTACATGGGATGGATCATTCAGAATTGCCCTTTTCTGTTCATTCCCTCTGAAGCATCTGGCATCAGCCACTGTCAGACAGGATACTGGGCTAGAGGGACCATTGGCTGATCCAGCATGGCCGGTCTTATGTTCCTAACTGACTAGTTCTAATAATCAGAACTTACTGTTGCCTTTTTTCTAATACCAGTTGTGGTGGAAGTTTTATGATGTGGATACCTATCCTCTAGAAATAGATCTGAGATCACCAAGTAACTCACACCATAGTTGGCAGATGACAATGTATGGTCATTACTGCCCTGGGCTAGAGTTGCCAGTTATAATAGAGGTGCCTGTTATCCAAACTCCAACACTAATTATCCCGAGAGTGATACCCTTTGTGCATGGACCACCACAGAAATATACACTAAAATCTCGTGTCATTCTCTATTTCAGTTAAGCATCTACATACACTGCTTCAGCCCATTTATACTTTAATAGCACTGGCTTTGTACACTGTCTAAAAGTATGTCTAGGGATCTTAACTTGATACTTTTACTGGGCATAACATTGCCACATTATGAGAAGTCAATAGTCTGTAGAAATCTGTAGTTTGCACTAGATGAGCTGCAAGTTAATTGATGAGTTTAGCTTGTGTGGTGACTATACTCAGATTGAATGTGACTGATAAGGAATTGCACCACTTGCAGTAAGAGATCACTTCATGAACAGTTGGAGAGGTTATCAATCATTGCATAAAAGCAAAATACAAATCAGAAGCTTCTTTCTTTAAGAGTCATACAATTCAGGACACTTTCGATTGAAATCCAGTGGTTTTATGCTGAAAGTACATTCTTAATACCATGTGACACCTAAAATGAAGACAAAGGCATAATGTTAAAAGATGCATAGTTGATGCCATCTTGAAGTCAGTATTTCCCGAAAGTTAACATGTAGCCGTATTTAGGAATACCTCAGTTTCCTACAGGATAGGCATGATAACTGTAATAATGGTTGGCAAATTACTTTTCAATGTTTTTCTACTGCAGTAAAGCCCTGACTTTCTCACAAATGTTTAGGATATGCCAAGAGACTGTACTATTTGAGAAAATAGCTCTAAATCATTCTGCTCATGCCAGATGTACTCAGGCAAGTTTAAAACAAATATTTTAATAACCAAACTAAAATTTTAAAAGTGCATATAAGGTTAATGATTGTAAAGCAATCAGAGAAATGAGATGCAGCAAACACAAGGAAACTTGGGGGGGGGGGAAACCCCTAAATGCAGTTAGTCATCTTCTGTGGGTACCGAAGTGAAGATCCACACCCCTGTGGAGTTGTTTTTTTGACCTTTGCCGCATTTATGTTATTTAAGGAGATGGGGTTATAAAGAGCAAACTGTGGTGTAGCTCTGAAAAACTAATTGGTTAGATCCTATTACTTCTGCGGTAGCCATTTTCCTTTTTCTTTCATAGTAACTTTTATAGAAGTAACGAAGGCAGTAATGGTCAGATAGTGGTTACCAAGAGCTGAGGTCAAAAGTAAGTCAGTTTTTAAAGTAAATAAATGTCTGTTCCTGAATAAGTACTGTCAGACTAAACCTCCAGTGTAATTTCCTCATTAAACCCTAAATTACTCCTAAATTCAGCATATTTTTATCCTAACCTTTTGCTCATGTATTTAATCACATGGGATCATTCATGAAAGTTACACAAATAGAAAATCAGACTAACTCTAGAAATCTGATCCTGCATATTTGTTTTAGTATTGTCATAACTAAGGGAATCTGTCATATACACACTCATAAGCATATTGAGAGGATTGTCGTTTCTTATTTGTGATTTAACTTTGGGTAATAAAAAAATACAGTGGAAATTATTTTGACATTACTGTATTACAGTCCTTTAGCCCCATCCTCATACGTGGTGGAACTAGGGGTGCTGGAGGTGTTGCTGCATCCCCTGGTTTGAAGTGGTTTCCTTCATATACAGGGTTTACAGTTTTGTTCAATGGCTCTCAACACCTCCACTATAGAAATTGTTCCAGCACCCCTGCCTATTCATAAATTAGGATAAGTTAGGATTTCTGTTGCTGGAACCCCAGTTCTAAAATCAGTGTGTAGTGACATTTATTGCAACCATGTTTCCATTGGACCAATAATCTGTGTAATGCTGAGCACTTGTGTTATAACAATAGTAGGCTATTAAGGGTTAATTTTCAGCATGAAGTTTTAAATTACCACACATCCTGTAATACCATGGTCTTTGTAGTGTCAGACTTCCGATTAATTCTCAAAGGCCTTCTCCAAAATCGGGAATTTCTTTTTAACGCATGAGGTAACATGTATTAAGTGCTACTTTAAAATGTGATTTGCATGTTGTGTTAGATTTTAACACCTTTGTAAACATGCTAGTTGCTCAACCAGACTCCTGCCATAGGGATGACTATGACTCGAATGGGATTTAAATATGCATAAAGTTGAATGTGCTTAAGTGCTTGGCTAAATCAGGGCCTAGATAAGAAAAAATCCTGTTATCAGTGCAGATCACTCGCACTCCACCAGAAGGCAGTTATAATGAATATAAACCCCACACTGGGACAGAAGAGGGTCAAGGAGCAGTTCTGGGCACAGATGCCTCCATACCACAGCACCTGCAGGACCTACTCCAGCTGGTGGAGGAGCATAAAAGGGAGCCAGACACCTCAGAAGGGGGGGATATGGGATAGAAGTATAGATCTATCTTGAGAGCACCTAAGTAAGGGCACAGTAGAAGTCCTTACTGCAAGGGAGGGGCCTTTGGGTGGCCCTAGAAAAGGGTCCAGGGAAGATACCCAGGTGAGAGGTAGCTGGGAACTTTCTCTCTTGGGCTGAGAAACCTGGCGGGCTGAGCTTAGAGCTGGAAGCCTGTCTGGAGAAAGAGGCTAGTCAGGGAGTGTAGCCTACTGAAACCCTGGGTAGAGGAAGAGCTTTACAGCCTTGGGTATTGGGAGTGAAACCCAGGAACCTGGTCCAGTTGGAAGCTGGGTCTAGCCTGCAAAGAAGAAGGCTGTCAGCTGAGTCCAACTGAGTTAAAGATTCAGTTATTGTTGCTATTTTGCTATATTTGCTATTTAAGTGAAGGATTTTGAGGCCTTGTGGGGAAGTGAGTATTAAGTAAGAAGTGGCCTAGGTAGGCAGGCTTCAAGTGCTCCAAAGTGTTTGCTGCCACTGCCTCTCATAGGGTCCTGGGTCAGAGCCTGGTGGAGAGGGAGGCCCTGGTTTTCTGTACCAACCACCCTTTTCCACCCCTTGGAAAGCAGGAGAGGATAGAGACGTTGTAAGCCCAGAGTCAAGGAGGTGCCACTCAAAGCAGCCCAGAGGCAGGCTGAACACCTTCATGGGTATGTTGGGGTGTATATATTTTGCTGGACTCTGTTGCCCCCAGGAGGGAGAAAACTCGATTGGTGACCTGGCCAGAGGGCTGAGTACTGGTACCCATCACAGTAGTGATATACCTAAATGTGCAGTTGCATTAATTCCCCTTTTTAATGTCCCAAAACTGGCTTAGAATCATAGAATATCAGGGTTGGAAGGGACCTCAGGAGGTCTAATCCAACCCCCTGCTCAAAGCAGGACCTAATCTCCAACTAAATCATCCCAGCCAGGGCTTTGTCAAGCCTGACCTTAAAAACCTTTAGGTACTCATTCCAGTGCTTCACCACCCTCCTAGTGAAAGTTTTTCCTAATATCCAACCTAAACCTCCTGCACTGCAACTTGAGACCATTACTCCTTGTTCTGTCATCTGCTACCACTGAGAACACTCTAGATCCATCCTCTTTGGAACCACCCTTCAGGTAGTTGAAAGCAGCTATCAAATCCCCCCTCATTCTTCTCTTCCGCAGACTAAACAATCCCAGTTCCCTCAGCCTCTCCTCATAAGTCATGTGCTCCAGCCCCCGAATCATTTTTGTTGCCCTCCACTGGACTCTTTCCAATTTTTCCACATCCTTCTTGTAGTGTGGGGCCCAAAACTGGACACAGTACTCCAGATAAGGCCTCACTAATGCCAAATAGAGGGAAATGATCACGTCCCTCGATCTGCTGGCAATGCTCCTACCTATACAGCCCAAAATGCCATTAGCCTTCTTGGCAACAAGGGCACATTGTTGACTCATATCCAGCTTCTCGTCCACTGTAACCCTTAGGTCCTTTTCTGTAGAACTGCTGCCTAGCCACTCAGTCCCTAGTCTGTAGCAGTGCATGGGATTCTTCCGTCCTAAGTGCAGGACTCTGCTCTTGTCCTTGTTGAACCTCATCAGATTTCTTTTGGCTCAATCCTCTAATTTGTCTAGGTTCCTCTGTATCCTATCCCTACCCTCCAGCATATCTCCCACTCCTCCCAATTTAGTGTCATCTGCAAACTTGCTGAGGGTGTAATCCACGCCATCCTCCAGATGGTTAATCAAGATATTGAACAAAACCAGCCTCGGGACCGACCCTTGGGGCACTCCACTTGATACTGGCTGCCAACTAGACAAGGAGCCATTGATCACTACCCATTGAGCACGACGATCTAGCCAGCTTTCTGTCCACCTTATAGTCCACTCATCCAGCCCATACTTCTTCAACTTGCTGGCAAGGATACTGTGGGAGACAGTATCAAAAGCTTTGCTAAAGTCAAGGAATAACACGTCCACTGCTTTCCCCTCATCCACAGAGCCAGTTATCTCACTATAGAAAGCAATTAGGTTAGTCAGGCATGACTTGCCCTTGGTGAATCCATGCTGAATGTTCCTGATCACTTTCCTCTCCTTGAAGTGCTTCAAAATCGATTCCTTGAGGAAGTGCTCCATGATTTTTCCAGGGACTGAGGTGAGGCTGACTGGCCTGTAGTTCTCCAGATCCTTCTCCTTCCATTTTTTAAAGATGGGCACTGCATTAGCCTTTTTCCAGTCATCCGGGACCTCGCCCGATGGCCATGAGTTTTCAAAGACAATGGCCAATGGCTCTGCAATCACATCCGCCAGCTCCTTTAGCACCCTCAGATGCAGTGCATCTGGCCCCATGGAGTTGTGCTCGTCCAGCTTTTCTAAATAGTCCCAAACCACTTCTTTCTCCACAGAGGGCTGGTCACCTCCTCCCCATGCTGTGCTGCCCAGTGCAGTAGTCTGGGAGCTGACCTTGTTCATGAAGACAGAGGCAAAAAAAGCATTGAGTACATTAGCTTTTTCCACATCCTCTGTCACTAGGTTGCCTCCCTCATTCAGTAAGGGGCCCACACTTTCCTTGGCCTTCTTGTTGCTAACAAACCTGTAGAAACCCTTCTTGTTACTCTTAACATCCCTTAGTAGCTGCAACTCCAAGTGTGATTTGGGCTTCCTGATTTCATTCCTGCATGCCTGAGCAATATTTTTATACTCCTCCCTGGTCATTTGTCCAATCTTCCACTTCTTGTAAGCTTCTTTTTTGTGTTTAAGATCAGCAAGGATTTCACTGTTAAGCCTCAATAAGGATTCTTTAGAATACAGCCAGCTCTCCTGGACTCTTTTTCCCCCTCAAGTTATTCTCCCAGGGGATCCTGCCCATCAGTTCCTTGAGGGAATCAGTCTGCTTTTCTGAAGTCCAGGGTCTGTATTCTGCTGCTCTCCTTTCTTCCTTGTGTCAGGATCCTGAACTCGACCATCTCATGGTCACTGCCTCCCACGTTCCCATCCACTTTTGCTTCCCTTACTAATTCTTCCCTGTTTGTGAGCAGCAGGTCAAGAAGAGCTCTGCCCCTAATTGGTTCCTCCAGCACTTGCACCAGGAAATTGTCCCCTACACTTTCCAAAAACTTCTTGGGTTGTCTGTGCATTGCTGTATTGCTCTCCCAGCAGATATTGAGGTGATTGAAGTCCCTCATGAGAACCAGGGCCTGTGATCTTGTAACTTCTGTTAGTTGCCTGAAGAAAGCCTCATCCCTCTGGTCTGGTGGTCGATAGCAGATTCCCACCACAACATCACCCTTGTTGCTCACACTTCTCAACTTAATCCAGAGACTCTCAGGTTTTTCTGCAGTTTCATACTGGAGCTCTGAGCAGTCAGACTGCTCTCTTACATACAGTGCAACTCCCCCACCTTTTCTGCCCTGCTTGTCCTTCCTGAACAGATTATATCCATCCATGACAGTACTCCAGTCATGTGAGTTATCCCACCAAGTCTCTGTTTTTCCAATCACATCATAATTACTTGACCGTGCCAGGACTTCCAGTTCTCCCTGCTTGTTTCCCAGGCTTCTTGCATTTGTGTACAGACGCTTAAGATAACTCGCTGATCATCCTGCTTTCTCAGTATGAGGCAGGAGCCCTCCCCTCTTGAGCTCCCCTGCTCATGCTTCCTCCTGGTATCCCACTTACCTCAGGGCTTTGGTCTCTTTCCCCCAGTGAACCTTGTGATTTGTTTCTCTGTTGCAATAGACATTTTGCCATCCCTGCACACTTTTAGGGTTAAGTGCATAAAAATAGTGAAGTTTTCTAGAAAATGGAAAATAGTATCTGGTGGAGAGGAACAGACTAGGCTTTGAAATGGATAATTTATTAGGCACTCAGGGACATTATATAGCAGTTTCAAAGATATCTAAAAACAGAAAAGGAAAACAAAAGGATGTGATGGTTTTTTGTTCGGTTTGTTACTTTTCAAAATGTTTGCTTAAAAGCGCTGAGATTTTAGATGCAGCACATGCTTTTGTGTCTGTCAGATTCTGCTTTTGCAAATGTTTTGTAATGGGATTGCCTGGACAGAAGAGGAGGGCAAAAAGCATTCCCAAGGCCAACAAGGGAGGAACAGACATATCAGCGCTTGGGTGGGGGATGAACAATGTTGTATGTACTAATCTTATCTATCAACCTAGCTAGTGTATCTAATATGCTGTATTTATCTAATCTAAATTCTTATACGGTGTCCATTCATGTACTAGTATTATTGGATTGTGTAGATTTTGGTTGTCCCCCACCCTCCATATACTAGACATTTTACATACACAAAGATGACCTAGTTACTTCTAAGAGTAGCCTCATCTTGCATGTCTGAACCCTTATCAAGGTGTTCAAAAACCAACCACTCATGGAAAATGCAGGTCTCTGGAGTTGCTGGGAGATAATCATGATGGAATCCAAACCACCTTTCACTCTAATGGGAAAAGAGTTCTGAGTATAGCTGATAGATCCCTGTATCTCTCCCTTGGAAGATCATATGTCCGAAAATCTTATCAACAAAAAAATCTCACTTCCAGTGGGAGGTCCCTTTTTAAAAAAAAAAAAAAAAAAGGGTACTTGTGGCACCTTAGAGACTCACCAATTTGAGCATAAGCTTTCATGAGCTATATCCGATGAAGTGAGCTGTAGCTCACGAAAGCTTATGCTCAAATAAATTGGTTAGTCTCTAAGGTGCCACAAGTACTCCTTTTCTTTTTGCAAATACAGACTAACACGGCTGCTACTCTGAAACCTTTTTCTTTTTTTTAAGGCTCCCTCAACTAATGCTACAGACAATAACATGCTAACTTCAGCAGAGGATATTCTGGAGAATGTGATTTCTGCATGAGTCATGATAATGAGGGGAGTCAGACATTTTAAAAATACAGTTTGCCTAGGAAAAATCTACAGTTAAAGTTTTGCTTCTACTGGATTCAAATGGAAGAAATTCTACTGAAAGGATAAAAAAATCTGTAATATTAGGGCTTGACTCTGGACTGATATACACTCCCCCCCCCACCCCCCACACTCATCTTCACTGAAATCACTGGGATTTCATGGACTGCAATGCCATGAAACCAATGGCATTGCATGGAATGTAGATCAGCACTGCATTTCTTCCACAGCCATTTTTGGATTTATATTGAAAACACTTAAACTGCTATTTTTTTTCTCAGTCATGTTGAACTATTCCAGCATATTCACAGCACAAACCATTTTGTTTTGAAGAATTAAACACACACTTTGAACTGAATTATTGGTTTTAAATTCACAATCTATTATATAACTAATAACATTACAGCAGATCTCTAAAATAGATTTGCCGTGTATACAGCATGGATAACTATTAGCTTATCTAGACGTGCTGTTTTTTATTTTCATTTAAATCATATGTTGAATCTGTCGTTCTGACTGTCCACAATTTGCTTTGCAGATAATATATTACCATTTTATCTATGCATTCTTATTTCTATACAGTATTTGATGAATGCTATGTAGATATTACCATTTGGTGATTGGCTGGATGATGATGATGATGATGATGATGATGATAGATTTGTCTCGTCCTTTACCAGTGCTGTTTCATAAACAAAAACAGACAGCCATACAGAGCATTGCAAAGTCTCTGGGTAGAAAAAAGAATAAGAAGGGATATTGAAAAATCTGGTTTTTTCTTTCTTTTCGTTAGTCATGTGTCTTCAAGGTTAAAGGGCTAGATTTTTTTTTCACTGTGGGGGCTATTTCTGCATAGTGGACAGTGTTAGGATATAGATATTCAGGCCTGTCTGCAAAGGCCTGTACTTTAAGAATTTAGGTGTATTCTTATCACTTGGCTAGTTATAGAGGTACAAAAGAGAATCAAAATCGCTGTCTGCGGGTGTAAGGGCCTTTTCTTACTGTGACAGTCTGAGGCCCTGTGCTTAGGCTAAGGCCTTTGGCTAAGCAGCAGAGGCAGCCATAAGCTAGGAAGCGACCGGTCACATCCTCACATTCCAAACTAGTCACATTGAAAGAAGGTGCTATTGGGCTGTTAGGAATACAATCCTGTCCTGATAGTGCCTATCGCCTCCAGAGAAAGGGAAGTGCCTAGAAAATGTAAAAGGAAACTTAGTTTGATAGCATCCTATCTGGCAAGAACTCACTTATCAATACTGGGATGTGAAATCCTCACTTCTGTATTGTTTTGTCATTATAGTTCCCACTTTGCTATTGTTTGTCTGTATAATCTCTGTCTGGTTCTGTGATTGTTCCTGTCTGCTGTATAATTAATTTTGCTGGGTGTAAACTAATTAAGGTGGTGGGATAAAATTGGTTACATAATCATGTTACAATATGTTAGGATTGGTTAGTTAAATTTCAGGAAAATGGTTGGTTAAGGTATAGCTAAGCAGAACTCAAGTTTTACTATATAATCTGTAGTCAATGAGGAAGTGAGTGGGTGTGGGTGGGGAGGGTGTGGGTGGGTGTGTGAGAGATGGGAACAGGGAATGGGGGTGGAGAAATTGGAATCATCTTTTGCTAAAGAGGGGAGATGGGAACAGGGAATAGGGGTAAGGAAATTGCAATCATATTTTGCTAAAGGGGGAAATGGGAACAGGGAATGGGAGTGGGGAAACTGGAATCCTGTTTGGCTAAAGGGGGAGATGGGAACAGGGACACAGGTGTAAGGCTCTGTGGTGTCAGAGCTGGGAAGGAGGATACTAAGGAAGGAAACTGGAATCATGCTTGCTGGAAGTTCACCCCAATAAACATCAAATTGTTTGCACCTTTGGACTTCGGGTATTGTTGCTCTCTGGTCATGCGAGAAGGACCAGGGAAGTGAGTGGGTGAAGGAATAAGCCCCCTAACAGACAGGAAACTTGGTAGTTCACTGTCATAGAATGTCCTTTAAATTATTGCCTGTTAAAAAGGGAAGGAGGTATATCCCCTGCAGATGAATAGTCAGGATGTTTAGCCAGTGAAATAGAAGAATCTTGTGGGATCCACCAAATGCTACGGACATGTACAGAGAGGTCCTGTGCTTTCACGTTGCCTTCTGCTTCGCACATGTAGCTGCTGCCCCTGGTTATGGCCGCCTCTAGGGGGTCTTTTTCAAAGCATGGAAGGAGAGACAAGTATGTTTATGCTCATCTGGCATTTACTCACTCACTCCTTCCTTACAGGTTTGGTGGGGGACAGGGAGGCTTATGCTTCCTTCCCATCCACAGTGCCTCATCCTGAAGAGCAATCCCAGAAGGAATTCAGCAAAGGAAGAAGGGGTAGCTTGCTGTAGAGCTGGTACTACACTTCTGGGCTCCTCCTCCCATGGGTCTAGAAGTGTCTGCTCAGCTCTACTCTTGAACACTGAGGAGAGCATTTGGTGATCAGATTTGAATTCAGATCTACTGTAGGTATTCTGTACAATCACAGGAACTATATTTGCTTCTGTACCTTAGATTATATTCTTTGTCCATTAACTATGTTTGTAATGGAGGTGTGTGGTAGAGATAATTTAAAAAGTCTGCTTATTAGTGTTGATCACAAAGAGAATTTCAGTTTAAAAGACTAAAAACTAGAGGTGGTTAGGATTTTCCACCCCCCTCCCTCTCCCAATTCCCCCCTCTGCCCCCCCCCCCCCCCCCCGCAAAAAAAAAAAGATTTTCAGTTTTTGGTAACCAGAAAAACAGGTTTGGGTTTTATGTTGAAAGCGAAATTATTTTTGTGGAAAAAGTTCCCAGCAAAACCCTCACTTAAAAACTTTTGACATGCTCCACTAGAAACATAACCTGCTGTGACTATTATCCCCTAGACATGTGAAAGATTTGTCTTCAGGATTCTAGGTGCAGTTTCTCTCTCTCTCTCCCTCCCACCCACTCCATCCCCAATCCCTATACATGACATAGCAGATGGATAGCTGAAAGGGCCAGTAATAAAGAAATTACTTCATGAATATAGCACACATACAGGAGTTCATTGCATATGAGTTCCCACCTGAGCATGGATTAATTGACAATTGGGAAAAAACACATGTCATGTGCTTGAAATCCTGGAGGTAAGTCCTGCAATATAGCACAGTTTGCAAAGTCACTATATTTTTAGGCCTGCCAGCCTTCATATTGTTCTTTTACCATTTGCATTTGATCATTCCTTCCACTTGTTAGTTATAGCTTCATTCCATTTATAAATTTACTGTGAAAGCAAGATCCAGAGTCCTTTAGGATTAATGGAGGTGCAAAAGGACTGGAAATTAATGGAGAAGGATAAAAATGCTGGTGGCTTACACCAGGGACAGGACCTATTGAAATTTCATAGGCACACGGAATAATGAGATTGCATTTAACCCAGTGCTATACTAAAAGCATATATAAGGCACAGGTTCCAAATGTCCACATGGCCACTGTGCATACATACAAATGCTGATGCATGCTGGCAGACCCTCATGTGCACAAACATACATAGATATGTATCCATGAGAATTAGGGCTTGTGACAATCCACTTCGGGTTTCCATGTGCAGGGTAGTGGTGTCCATGCACTTTTGGAAATGCATCTGTCTTTTAACTCTAGTGCGGGGGTGGCCAACCTGAGCCTGAGAAGGAGCCTGAATTTACCAATGTACATTGCCAAAGAGCCACAGTAATATGTCAGCAGCCCTGCAACAGCCCCCTCACCCCGCCCCACCCCCACTCCCAGTGCCTCCCTCCCATTGGTAGCCCTGCCAATCAGCACCTCCCCCTCCCCCTCCCGCCCCACACCTCCCAATCAGCTGTTTCGTGGTGTGCAGGAGGCTCTGGGGGGGAGGGGGAGGAGCTAGGGTACTGCAGGCTCGGGGAGGGGGCAGAGCCTGTGGCAGAGCCAGGGGTTGAGCAGTGAGCATCCCCCGGCACATTGGAAAGTTGGCGCCTGTAGCTCCAGCCCCGGAGTCGGTGTCTATACGAGGAGCCGCATATTAACTTCTGAAGAGCTGCATGTGGCTCTGGAGCCACAGGTTGGCCACCCCCTGCATCTAGTGCATGAGGCAGTTGTTTTCTTCCCCAAGGGAATGGAGCTTTGGGAATGGTCTGATAGCCAAAACATGGGTCCAGTAAATTTTATAATTTCAAAAAGATATCCAGTGTAATGACAACTCAATCTCATTGCAGTTCCTTATTTTGTTACTAATTCACATTAATTTCACCATCATTATGTGAGCTACTTACATCTGAAAGAAGGGGAGTGCCTTTCAGTTTTTGATGGCATAATCAGGGTTTTGAAGGATATTTTTGGGAAAGCTGCCTTCCTTTCTCTCCTATAGTTATTTGTGTTAAATTACTTTATTTTGTTAAACTACTTCCACTCAGTTTGACCCAATTATATAGTCAGAGCATACCCTTAGATTGAATATTCCTTGGGAGCTCAAAAGGAAGAAAACAGGAGCACATGGGGTGATTTTCTATTTCTTTCTATGCATGCTTGTGACAGTTTTAGTCTGTCTTTACTGCTAAAAAATAATGGATGTGTTTTTTTTATCATGGGCTAACTAACGTGCCTTAGATATCCCACTGTAAACAAGGGACAGTACTTTTATTGTGAGGTGAACTAGGCAAGGTCAACCAAGTAGAATATGATCTTACAGTAAAAACTATGGTGCCTTGTCTTTGTTGGGATTTTACAGTGAGGTAACTATAGACAAATTGTTATCTAGATGTTTAAAAAAAAAATGTTGTAGGAGTGAAGATGAAGTGTTAGATGAGCTTTCCTGTGAAGGATGTTGTTCTGTGTGGAGCAGGGGCCTGTTTGGTAAGGTAGAAGTCCTGGGTTTCTATTCCCAGCTTTGCCAGTGACTGAAATTCTCTGCATCTGCATCCTCATCTGTAAAATGTGGCTAATACTTCCCTGTCACATGGGGAATTCCACAAAGCTCTTTGTAGCAAAAGAGCTGCTTAGTGCAAAGCGTTCCCCGTTAAAAAAAAGCTTTTTTTAAAAAGGAAAAATACATTGCCCTTTCTTATGTCAAGCATTATTTTTTTTAAAAAAAGGACCAGAACAGAATGTGAATTATTATTTTATTATTTTTGGTGTTTATTGCTTAGGACACGTTTTACGAATGTTTCAAAATGTCTTTATCCAGAGACACCCATTTTTTACCCATCATCCGTCCCTATCAAGCTCTGTTATGAGACTGAGAGGTGATATTCACGAGGGGAACATCCAGTTAGTGAAAATGTGACAGCAAAGCACATTTGTCCTTTACATTCTCCACTGCTGTAATTTATTTTTTTTTTAAATGTTCACTAAGTGACGGCAGACTGTATCAAACCAAGCAACAAGCACAGCCTAGAGCACCACTTGTGTGTTGTGTGACACAGGGGTAAGGAAACTTTGGAGAGGTGGGATCAATACAGCAAAATGGCCACACTGATTATCACCATTCCACCTTTTTTAAGGTGTTCATGCAGTCAAGTCTCCTGTAGAAGCCATGTGGCCAGTTCTGGATCGGCAGCAGAGTATGACACACACATTCAATTGTCCATGTACATAAGTCCTACTTCCAAAGATCCTTGTGTCTTTTCACTGTTGATCTACAAGTTCAGCCTGTTAGGAGGCTTAAGCATTGTCAGGGGAGGGCACAACCCCCTGAGAGGACAAGTTACAAAGTATTCAACCAGAACCTCAGAGTCTTCCTGGTCCTCTGGTTACTTTTCTGTAGGATTACATGAGCTGGTCTTGAGCTAAATCTTGCTTTATATACTCAGCTTGGTGGGAAATGGTTTTCCCATCTCGTGAGAATTTTTGAGATTTTATAAATGTCACCATCCTGATTTGGAACAAAAAGTCAAAATCTCAAATTTTCCCCAACAAAGAACCTGAAAAAAGAAATAATAATACAGACTAAGTCAATCAAGATGTTTAAGGCATTTAAACTCTTTTTAGTATAAATTAACTTAAATTTCTAATCACAATATCATTTTGAAAAAAAGTTTTTTTTTGTTTCTGTTTGAAATTGTTGAAATCAGAGTAACATTTCAACAATTTCAAAATTTTTTTCAACTTTTTTTCAAAATGGGAAATTGATCAAAACCGAAGCTTTCTCAGCACATGTCAATTTCAACATATCAGCATTTTCCAATGAAAAAAAATGTTTAATGAAAAAATTATGACCAGGTCTACTAGTGAGTGGTAATGCACAGATTGCTGAAACCTGTTGCGAAGATAGGTGAGTGGAATCTTGCTGACAATTCAAAGGTAAAAAACCTGCAACTCTTCAGGAAACGATTTGCTGACCAATACAGTTCTTTGTGAAACACTTCTCCCAGATGCATACAACAGATATTCTGTGGAGTTAAACCAAAAGAAGCATCAGAATTAGAAAGCAAATATTAGGGCGTGATGGGCGTCTTTTGTCCTTCCTCGAGGTTTGAATGTAAACAGAATGTCCTTGTCCAAATAATGTGTTTAGCTTTACAAAACTGACTTTAGCAAAAGGTTCTAAGGAGATGAGGCCAAGCTGACAAAATGATCATAAGGCATTATTCATTTTAATGGCATTCTTGTATGTCAATATCCCAAAGGAATGAGGTGAAATCTAAAGCAGCAGTGGTGGATTGCTCATTTTATCTGCAGTTTTAACTATTGCTTCTAAACAGGCTTTGCAAATTATAACGAAAGAGTGCTTTATCTTGCTCTCTGAATTCTGGAAACACTGGCTACACTAATTGCATTGTGCTGCTGTATTGATAATGGGGGTACCTTCTGTCTAAAAGTCATTATAGAGGGGAAATTAATTACATTGCATTTACAGTAGTTTCAGATGTACTGATGGCATCCCTTGTTATAAGAGAAATGCTGCATGGGGATATCTTGAATCATGCTGGCAGAGGAGGAGTAAGTGAAAAATTCAGGTGTCTTCCTCAAAAACATGACAAGCATTCTCCAACATCAAAGACTCAGACTTGTGAGGATTTAGTATGCTCAGCTATATTAGCTCTTTCTAGCAGTTCAGAAAAAGAAATGTGCCAGATTGAGATTATTTCTCAAAATGTTAACCTTCTGGAGACACTGGGCATGAGCCAGTCAGCCTCCTGACAGGCTTCATTTGACAGGCAGTCAGGAAAATGCTGCTGCTCAAGGCTTTTAAATATAAAATGTGCAATATTTCATTAGGATTCCTTCAGTCACTCACTGCTTGTGCAGTCAAAAATACAGAAGATGGTGCACGCTTTCTTACACTAAAATGGCTGAAAATTGTTTTTCGGTGATTCTGAATGGGTAGGAAAAAAACTTTCCAAAAAATCCAACTCCGGATGATTTTCATATAGCCGAACCATTTCCTAGATGTAATTATTTTTAGCTATTTGTCATAGCTGTGCTTCCTCCCCTCACCCATCCCGATCTGAGCTTTGCTGCCCTGTGTCTGAGGGAGTACAACCCCCCCCACCCCCAACCAATGTCTAGTTCAAACAAAACCAAGGCCCTCTGAGTGCAGTGCATAACAGTATTCTGCTCCAAACACCTTTGCTATGCTCTGGGAGGAGGGCAGAAAGTAATTTTTACAGGTAGGAAAATGGAGGATGAAAGTGTCCTGTTAAATAGTAGGATGGGGAATCTGTTATGTCCCAGACACGACAGCGATAAAAGGGAAAATACCCCAGTATTCCCCCAGTTAATCTCACCAGACAGCTTTCAGTCAGTATAAAGAAGCAGTCCTATTGTTTCCCTGAAACATAACCTGCAAATATAGCACTAGTGTTTCAACCAAACCCTGAGTTAGGGCCCAAAATAACCTTGGAAGAGACCCCTGCGGCCTCACTTCTAGAAGCACTATCTGAAACATCCTTCTGAAAGGCTAGCTTAGACAAATCCCATCGGGTTTGCTTCCCAGCCTGAGGAGCTGTGCTAAGAGCTATTGAAGTATTTGGCTACAGGGGCCTTCAAGTGATGGTTATAGTATGTGGGGAAAAAACACCTTGATTTGGGTGGGGAGGAGGGAATGGTTCCACTGTCATGAAGCAGACCTGTCCCACTATTCATCTTCTGATGATGGGGAAACCCCAAAAGTATCTGGCCTAAACTAATAAACGTGTATTTAAATATTTTGAAAAATGGACAATTTTAATAAAATTCTTCCCCCACCATTATTTTTAATCAACTATCGATCTACTTAAATTTTCTAAATTTTGGAATTTAAAAAACAATGACATGTAAAAATGTTTTGTGAATATTTTTTCCCCTCCCCCTTAACTAGCTTTACTCTGGAAAGTCAGAGTTCTGTCTGGATAATAAGCACCTCTTGTGGCTCCAAAATCTCAGGAGCAGAGGATTTCCCATAAAACTTTGGTACTTCCTTCTTCCTATTGGGACAGCAATATCACAACAATGGGCTTTCCTGTGGTATTTTGTCACTGTATTTCCAGTTACAGCCAGAAGCTCAGAGGTACGTGAATTGATAATTCATAGTGCAAACAGTTAGCTAAATGCACCCTTCTAAAGATCTTCATGTGAATTTTAGGCACAATCATGGCTAGTTGTCATTTTATCCAAATTAATTTATCGATCGCTGCCATCTACTCTTATTTATAAGAAATCAGAAGAAACCCTAGGTCCTACATAACTCCTGTTGACTTCTATTGGAACAGGGTTGAGTCCTTTATTTTAGGGTGAATGGTAAATTCTTCATTTTAATCCAGTTATGGAATGGGCAGGAGCAAAGCAGACTCATTAACACACTAAGTTATTGTAAGTGGTATTGTTGCTTTTCTTAGACCCTGCATGAATGCTGCTTGCACAATTTCCAAAAGTATTTTTAACTTTAGTGTGTGGGTCCCCACTCTTTTCTGGTCTCCTAAAAGTTCTAAAATCCCTCTTTTCTTGTGGATCAGCAATAACAGTACTTATGTTTTTATGGCATCAACAAAGAAAAAAAAAAGTATCTGTCAGTCAGCACCTCCTCTGGATCTCCAACAGAACCCTCTAAACAGCAGCCAGCAGGGGTCATACAGATACAGTAGTAGCCATCTTGAGCTCTTTTGACACCTCTCCCCATGAGGAATGTGGACTAGAAAACAGACTGGTGCAAAACTGCTAGCTTGGTTTTAAGATTTGAATAAAATAACATTAAAAATTCAAAGGGGAAAGTTCAAACCTAACACCAAGGGAAGGATCAAATTGCTAAGAACTGGTATTTTCAGTTTCCTCCTGTAGTGTGGAAAAACACTGCAAAAATAGAGAGAATTTCAATTTCAAAGGAAAAAAGTTTTCTTAATTTAAAAAAAGTACTACTTTCTCATTTCCTTTGATCTGCTATCCTATTCTTAACTATATCCCCATCCACTTTCTTCCTTTTCATTGTAACCTGTCTGTTGCATCAGTGCTCTGTATTTTTACCAAGGAAAGAAAAGTATCATATTGAAAACACACACAAAATATGTTCTAACATTTTACTCATTTATAACAAAAATATGAGTATCTGAAGCTGAAATCTGTTTCCTTATTACATCAGCTTTTATCCTCCCTTTCACCGCAAGTTATTTTGTTGTAGGTAATTACCCAGCCTTCTGGTTAAGGCACAGGAGTGTTCATTCTGAGACCTGCATTCTAATCTGACTCTGTGACCCTGGACAAATCCTCTAACTGCACAGCTTCCTCATCTTTAAAGTTGGTAAAATTTAATATTCCCCCCACAGTGGGCAATTAGTTGGGAAAAAAGATGAATGCTTTTAAAAACAATTTGAGATCCAGTTATGAAAGGAGATGCAACAATGCCAAACATTATTACTGTAGCCCTTTAAAATGTACAATTTTATATTACTTGTAAATGCTACATAAGCAGAAAAATCTGTAAAGATTATTTTATTCTTAGCTGTGATATTGTATCAAGATATTGGGGGAAAGAGTGGTCTTTAAGAGAGAGTGCTCATGTGTTGTGAAGCCTGTCCTCTTCAATTGAGAGCCTACAAGTCACCCAAATTAATGTTTGCGTTTATCAAATGTTCAAATCCTTTGAAAAATTTCTGGCATTCTCAGTGTCCCCCAAGGGATCTTTTCTAAAAGCACCCCATTGAGGATACATAGATTCAGTATTAATTTCTTTGCTGTGGAGCATGAATCTTTAAAACCTATTTTGGCGGTTCTTTGGCCATTCATATGCATATAAAAATGGAGCTTATAACCATACTACTTTCTTGTTTGATATAACACAAAGATTCTATTTCCAGGACCCCTACAGTGTAGCAAGCCTGTGCTCACCCATTAACAACGTCTCTTTGTCCTTTGCTGCAGTAATTCACACTGTGATTTTAAATGAATGACAATAAGAAGACCAAGTATTACTCTGGACACCTCCTGGCTTTTCCCCTTGTGCACACATCCCTTTACCAGTTATTTTCCCCCCTCAATAATAGTTGTGGATATGTGGGGTAGTAGATGGTGGTACTTGGGAGAAGGCAGTTCACCAAAGGATTGGGTGCAGAAGGGTGGTTAAAAAGGCTGATGTGCGGCTGGTATCCCTAGGTGACAGATTTTAAGATTGCAGTGGGTGGTGGGAGTGGTAATGGGAAAGTGTGTGGTTGTGGGTGGAGGAGTAGAACTATGTATTAGATGGCTTACCTCTTCATTTCCTTCTTTTGTGAGTTTCTTTCAGGTATATTATGTGTAAGAACAGCTATACTGGGTCAGACCAAAGGTCCATCCAGCCCAGTATCCTGTCTACCGACAGTAGCCAATGCCAGGTGCCCTAGAGGGAGTGAACCTAACACGTAATGATCTAGTAAGCTCTCTCCTGCCAACCATCTCCACCCTCTGACAAACAGAGGCTAGGGACACCATTCCTTACCCATCCTGGCTAATAGCCATTAATGGACTTAACCTCCATGAATTTATCCAGTTCTCTTTTAAACCCTATTAAAGTCCTAGCCTTCACAACCTCCTCAGGCAAAGAGTTCCACAGGTTGGCTGTGCGCTGAGTGAAGAACTTCCTTTTATTTGTTTTAAACCTACTACCCATCAATTTCATTTGGTGGCCCCTAGTTCTTATATTATGGGAACAAGTAAATAACTTTTCCTTATTCACTTTCTCCACACCACTCATTATTTTATATACCTCTATCATATTCCCCCCTTAGTCTCCTCTTTTCCGAGCTGAAAAGTCCTAGACTCTTTAATCTCTCCTCATATGGGACCCATTCCAAACCCCTAATCATTTTAGTTGCCCTTTTCTGAATCTTTTCTAATGCCAGTATATCTTTTTTGAGATGAGGGGACCACATCTGTACACAGTATTCAAGATGTGCGCATACCATGGATTTAGATAAGGGCAATAAGATATTCTCTGTCTTATTCTCTATCCCTTTTTTAATGATTCCTAACATCCCGTTTGCTTTTTGGACTGCCGCTGTACACTGCGTGGACGTCTTCGGAGAACTATCCACGATGACTCCAAGATCTTTCTCCTGATTAGTTGTGGCTAAATTAACCCCCATCATATTGTATGTATAGTTCGGGTTATTTTTTTCCAATGTGCAATTTAATCCATATTAAATTTCATTTGCCATTTTGTTGCCCAATCACTTAGTTTTGTGACATCTTTTTGAAGTTCTTCACAGTCTGCTTTGGTCTTAACTATCTTGAGCAGTTTAGTATTGTCTGCAAACTTTGCCACCTCACTGTTTACCCCTTTCTCCAGAACATTTATGAATAAGTTGAATAGGACCGGTCCTAGGACTGACCCTTGGGGAACACCACTAGTTACCCCTCTCCATTCTGAAAATTTACCATTTATTCCTACCCTTTGTTCCCTGTCTTTTAACCAGTTCTCAATCCATGAAAGGATCTTCCCTCTTATCCAATGACAACTTAATTGTAGCAACACTAACCACTTCACAGCAGAATATTTTATATATTAATTTGCTAGTTTTTTAATGCTTAATTGTGGGGGCAAGGGGCTAGCAAAGGGGGAAGGGATAAACATGAGTGTGGGAGAAAGGAGGTAGCTACTACTGCTCAGACTAAATATTTATCCATCAGCAGCTGTTCAATGAACCCTCATGTGTCAGCAGGTGTGCATGAAACTGTTATGTTCCATTGAAGGATAAAATCTGACAGAAAAGTATAGCTCCTAGCAGAGATGTTTTTTTGTTCTCTCAGGCCCAGGCAACCAATCAGACTGATACAGCCAACAAAACAAACAAACAAAAATCAGGTTTGTGTGCCTGGCACATAAACTTTCACTTAAAACATGAATAATGCTGAAAGTGATGCTAAATCAAGCTTTTTTTAAAAAACCCTTGTTAGCATCCATCCTTCTGCCAAGTTGTGTGTAGATGATGATTTTGAAAGGATATTGGTAAACAATGAAAAGCAGGACTGCCAAGGGAAGATTTTAGCCAGAGTCCAAATTCAGATTTCCTATTAAAAATTTATAAATAGAAACCAAACAAAAACTACACAGAAAATTCAATAGGCACTTCACAACAATTGACCACCTACTTCCAGAGAGAAAGAGGAATTTGACTATTTTAAGCCCTGTAGAACACAGCCCTAACTTGTGGAGTTGCTGCCAGGCACCTCCATAATGACTTTGTGCTTCACATATTTAAAACTTCATCAATTTTCATACTAAAGTGTGTCTTTGGATTTTTCAGACAGCAGCTGTTATCAAGAACATCTGCTACTTAATGTGAAATTCTAGGAAGTTTAAATCACTATGTCAGCTAGTCATAAGCAAGCATCTATACCAATACTGAAAAGCTAATGAGAACCAAACAAAATCTAATAATGTACAATATTAATTTGCACTTCTATAGCATCTTTCATCAAACCTCTCAAAGTGCTTTTTGATTGAAAATATATTCTTTTTAAAAATATTTAGTGTAAATGTAAATACAGAGACTGATCCCATACTTCTCACACAATCATGTTTTCCACTGATCTGATTGAATATTTTTCCTGCATAAACAGTATAAGTTCTGTGAAACAATTTGGTTTAGAAACATAGGAAATGCCTGTTTACAAAATCTCATGTTCCTGTAAGAATTTCCAGACAGCCAGATCACTGGTTTAACCAGTGTGATATTCTGTCTCTGCTAACAGCCAACACCATATGCTTAAACTGCTCATAATGAGCCTATTTGTGCAATATCTGTATCATGAAGTTTTAGTAAATCATAAAGGGCTAAACGCTGTCCCTAATCCTCTGCAAAACCCAAATAAACAGGCTTTTGGGAAGGGAAATCTAAGCAGTAAAGTAATATTCTCATCTACCCCCTCACACTGGCAGCTTGATGAGCAACATCTGTGCATCATCTAGTCTGATCTTCTGCACATTGCGGCTTACAGAACGTCACCCAGCCACTCTTGCAATATATCCATAACCTCTGGTTGAGTACCTGGAGTCCTCAAACAATGATTTTAAGATTTCAAGTTACAGAGAATCCACCATTTACTTTAGTTTAAACCACCAAGTGACCTGTGCCCCATGCTACAAAGGTGAAGCCCCACAAGGTCTCTGCCAATCTGATCTTGGGCGGAAATTCCTTCCCAACCCCAAATATGGCAGTCACTTAGAGCATGTCAACAAGACCCACCAGCCAGATACCTGGGAAATAATTCTCTGTAGTAAGTCAAAGCCTTCCACCTACAGTATCCCATCACCAGCCACTGGGGATATGTGCTACTACCAGTCACAGATGAGACTGCTTACAATGGCATGTGACCCCATTAGGTCTGCCCCTCCATAAACTTATCAAGCTCCCTCTTGAAACCAGTTAGGTTTTTGGCTCCCACTACTCCCCTTGGGAGGTTGTAGGAACTTCAGTCCTCTGATGGTTAGACACCTTCATCTAATTTCAAGCCTAATCTTGTTGATAGCCAATTTATATCCATTTGTTCTTATGCCAACATTAGCTTAATTTAAATAACTCCATTCCCACCCTGGTGCTTATCTCTCTGATGTATTTTAAAAAGAGCAATCCGATCTCTGCTCAGCCTTTTTTATTTTTTTGTTAGGCTAAATAAGTCAAGCTCCTTAAGTCTTCTCTCATAAGGTACATTTTCCATTCCTCTGATCATCCTAGTAGCCTTCTCTGCACCTGTTCCAGTTTGAATTGATCTTTATTAAACAAAGGGGACCACAGCTGCACACAATATTCCAGATGAGGTCTCACCAGTGCCTTGTCTAATTGCAATAACACTTCCCTATCTCTACGGGCAAGACCTTGTCTGATGGATCCAAGGACTGCATTCGCCTTTTTCCCAGCCACATCAATTGGCAGTTCATAGTCCTCCTGTGATTGACCAGTGCACCCAGGTCTTTTTCCTCCTCTGTCACTTTCAACGAATATATCCCCAGTTTATAGCAAAAATTCTTGTTGTTAGTCCCTAAGTGCATGACCTGGCACTCTGCACTATTAAATTTCATCCCTTTTCTCTTACTCCAGTTTTCAAGGTCATCCAGTACTACTTGTATGATATTCCAACCCTTCTCTATATTGGCAATACCTCCCAACGTTGTGTCATCCACAAATTTTATTAGTGCACATCCACTTTTTTTTTGCCAACAATTAATGAAAATGTTAAGTAAGATTGGTCCCAAAACTGATCCCTCAGGAATTCCACTAGTAGCCTCCCTCCAGTCTGACAGTTCACCTTTCAGTATGACCCATTGTTGTCTCCCCTTTCACCAGTTCCTCGTCGTCATTCAATTCTCATATTAATCCTCATCTTCTCTAATTTAACTAATTTCCCATGTGAAACTGTATCAAATGCCTTACTGAAATCCAGGTAGGTTAGATCTACTGCATTTTCTTTGTCTAAAAAATCAGTTATATTCTCAATTACCATTTACCTCTATGTGCTTTGTTACTTTCTCTTTCAAAATTTGTTCCAAGATCTTGCATACAATTGAGGTCAAATGAACAGGCCTATAGTGTCCTGGGTCATTTTTTTCCCATTCTTAAAAATAGGTAATATATTTGTAATTCTGCACTCATAGGGTACAACTGCCGCATATACAGATTAATTAAACATCCTTGTATTGGGCTTGTAATTTCATGTGCCAGTTTATTTAATTTTCTTGGATGAAGGTTATCTAGGCCCCCCAGTTTGGTCCTCTTCAGCTGTTTGAGTTTGACATCCTCCTCAGATGTGGTAATTTCTGCTTCCATATCCTCATTTCCATTAGCCACACTACCACTACCCCTAAGCTCCTCATTACCCTTATTAAAAGCTGAGGCAAAATACTTGTTTGTTTGTTTTGTTTGGGCCTTGCCTAGATTGTCTTTAATATCCACCCATCATCGGTGCTCGGTGGTTCCACTTCTTTTCTTTTTATTTATATGGCCAAAGAATCTTTTTCTGTGGGTTTTAACTTCCTTTGCAAGCTCAATCTCTGCTTGGCTTTTGGCAGTTCTCACTTTTTCCCTACACGTTCTGACCTCCAAAAGGTAGCCTTCCTTGGTGATCCATTCTGTCCGCCATTCCTTGTAGTCTTTTTTTGTTTTAATAAGCTGTTTGAGATGTTTGTTCATCCAGTTTGGTCTGCAACTCTTCCCTACAATCCCGTCCCCTCCCCCCGAGGTGTGGGATGCAGGCTTCAGACAGTTTCTGTAGCTCTGATTTAAAGTAATTCCAAGTCTCCTCCACATTCAGATTCTTAAATTCTTCAGTCTCGTCCAACTCCCTGACTGCTTCCCGTAATTTAAGGTTTGCCCTTTTGAAATCAAGGACCCTAATTGCAGATCTATTTTTGTTTATCCTTCCAATTAGTTTAAACTGAATTAGCTCAAACCAAGGTTATCCTCTACAACCACGACTTACCAATACTAAATCTAAAATGACATCACCTCTTACTGGTTTGGTAATTATTTGGTGAAGAAATCTGTCTGCTATCACATCCAGGAATATCTGGGCCCTACCATTGTTAATAGCACTTGTCCTTGAATCTATATCTGGGAAACAAAAGTCTCCAATAATCACACAGTTCCCAGTAATATTTGTTCCATTATAAATATTAAAGAGATCTGTATGTATCCAAATCGGATACTGGGGGTTTGTAGCATACCCCCATTCACTTCCTTAAGGAAGGGCAAGAGGCGGTTTTTCATCCTTAGCTTTAAAAAATGTTCTGATGTTTTAAACATATATACAGATTTTCAGATTGGGGGGGGGGGAAGAGAAGCAAGACTGGGGTGTGATCCTTTAAACACTAGTTACATTCCTAATCTGATGTGCCATTTCCACCTTTTTTTTTTTTGCACATACCCTTTCATTATTCTGTTTTTACCAGTCTGCATACAAATTTTCATTGAAATGAGACTGATACAAGTAACAGCCTCCATCTAAGCACTGAAATTTCAAAACATGCTCAAAAACTGTGCTATCATTTTAATGGTTATTATACTGTTCATTTAAAATAGCTCAGGAATATTTTGGAAGGAGAAGCCGGCATTTCAGTGCACAAAGAATATGTGGAATAGACAGCCTCCCTGAACAGGAGGGACTGCATTTGTTTTCACTGGGAGAGTACCAGGAAAATGCTCTGAATCATAAATACAACCATGTTGGGTAGCCAGGTAACTGTTGCCCCCTGACTTGGTTGCAAACATAGTTCCCATTTCTAATATAAACTGTACTTTAGTTTAGTTTTGTTACAAAACATAAGCCTTTTCCCTTTATTTTCCCAGCACCAACGTACTGTCATACTAATATTCTAGCCTGGTTATAAATCCCAATGAAAGCTTCAATCAACCCTACATAGCAAATATGTTTGTGATTAAATTCGGTGTCAACCATCCTGTGTTCCCTGGCATGATTGTATTTGCCATGCAAACAAGTTGTCTGATGTCAGTTTAACGTTACTATTGGCCCAGTCTTGCTTAATCATTCAAGTGAGGTCATGCAAAATGCTAAATCATTATTTTAAAAATTCCTTCTCAGGTTTTTTTAATTGTTTCCTTTTTTTGGAATCTCTGGCACACATTTTGAAGGTCTGGGTGGCATTTACAGCTGGAGATCAGCACACTTTTTACACTTAACAGTTTATCTCACAGAGCAAAGCTGTTGTGTCAGGTTATTGGTGTGGAGGAAGAAGTGACCTTGCTGGTACCTCAGATCAATACCATGCAGGGCTTTGAAAATCAGTACAGCACCTTTGAACTGGACCCTTTATTCAATGGCAATCTAGCATAAAGAGTTTTCAAACTGGGGGAAATATGTTCCTGGTAACATGTATAGGGTATGTCTACACTACAATGTAAATCCAGGATCTTTGGGACTCTAGTCCACAGGCTCAGTGTTTGTAAGTCTGGGCTTCAGTGGCCCTGCTGAATATTGACCCTAGGTTTAGAATTTCTGGACCCAGTTCTCAAACCCGCACTTGTGTGTCTACTCTGCATTACACAGATATAAGTGAAACCAGCCTATCCCCAGTTTTTCCTAGTGTCCTCCCCACTGTAGCTGCCCTAGTCCTTTATTCATGGTGCACCGTAGGAAAACTTCACTGTCCATCCCATGGCACATTACTGGACGTTATTGTGGCCTGCCAACACATCCAGCCAAGTTTACCTTTGGGTCTTCATGCTCCCATCAACCAGAGCCAGCAACATGTAAGAATCACCATTTGAAGTACTTGTCCTCGTAGGGCTTTCATTCCTGTCTCAGGAAATGGGCTGAGCATCCATGAGATGCTGGTGGACATTTTGGTGGCATTTTTGACCTACCACAGGCACCTGCCGGAGGAGGATACAGACATGGCAGACTTGAACTGGCTGATGCAGCGCAAGACTCTCAGTATAGCTGCTGAAGCTGACTATTTAGACTGGCATTTCTGGAGTAGGACCACAGTCACAGACTGGTGAGATCACATTGACACTAAACTGGGAGGAGAGGTAAATACGCTGAAGGGTAGGGATAGGATACAGAGGGACCTAGACAAATGAGAGGATTGGGCCAAAAGAAATCTGATGAGGTTCAACAAGGACAAGTGCAGAGTCCTGCACTTAGGAAGGAAGAATCCCATGCCCCGCTACAGACTTGGGACCAACTGGCTAGGCAGCAGTTCTGCAGAAAAGGACCTAGGAGTTACAGTGGACAAGAAGCTGGAGAGTCAACAGTGTGCCCTTGTTGCCAAGAAGGCCAATGGCATTTTAGGCTGTATAAGTAGGGGCATTGCCAGCACCTCGAGGGACATGATCGTTCCCCTCTATTAACATTGGTGATGCCTCATCTGGAGTACTGTGTCCAGTTTTGGGCCCCACAATACAAGAAGGATGTGGAAAAATTGGCAAGAGTCCAGCGGAGGGTGAACAAAAATGATTAGGGGACTGGAACACGTGACTTATGAGGAGAGGCTGAGGGAACTGGGATTGTTTAGTCTGCGGAAGAGAAGAATGAGGGGGGATTTGATAGCTGCTTTCAACTACCT
The DNA here is from genome assembly GCF_965152275.1 of Natator depressus. Lineage (NCBI taxonomy): Eukaryota > Metazoa > Chordata > Testudines > Cheloniidae > Natator > Natator depressus. Next base: position 168,261,709 of record NC_134235.1, on the reverse strand, counting down.
GAAAGGGGGTTCCAAAGAGGATGGATCTAGACTGTTCTCAGTGGTAGCAGATGACAGAACAAGGTGTAATGGTCTCAAGTTGCGGTGGGGGAGGTTCAGGTTGGATATTAGGAAACACTATTTCACTAGGAGGGTGGTGAAGCACTGCAATGTGTTACCTACAGAGGTGGTGGAATCTCCTTCCTTTGAAGTTCTTAAGATCAGGCTTGACAAAGCCCTGGCTGGGATGATTTAGTTGGGGATTGGTCCTGCTTTGAGCAGGGGCTTGGACTAGAAGACCTCCTGAGGTCCCTTCTGACCCTGATATTCTATGATTCTATTGTCTTGCAAATAACCAGAGGAGGGGCCAGCACCTTTTCATGAAGACAGCAAAGTTTCTGGAGCTTTGTACACAGCTTACCCTGATCCTCCAGCATCACAGCACACACATGAGGGTGGCCAGGTGGTCCATAAGTGGACTGCTATAGCCATCTAGAAGCTGGCTACCCCAGAATGCTACAGGTCTGTTGCTAACCAGTCAGGTGTTGGAAAGTGAGCTGTGTGTAAAGTGGTGGCGGCTGCACTGCTGCAGCATCTTGACCCATCTGTGTCTTCCTCAGTGTCTTGGGTTTAATTTCTAGCACTATGGAACTGTAGTAGTAGAACTAGGAGATTACAAACATGTGGACCACCATGGCCTGAATAGAGTCTAATAGTATTGGGCAGAGTCTGATGTGTTTGTAAGTGTTTGACAAACATTTAATATGAATATGTTTCAGCCTAAGAATTGGGCACAGGTCTGTTCAGCTATATCTTTGACTATTAGCTGTTCATTATGTGTGGTGTGGGATTTGTCACCTAGGTGACATAGTACTGATTCTGTTGGTTGGACGACTGAAACTTTGTAAGCACGGGTCAAGTACTTCCATGTGAACAAAAACCTGCTCACACAAATGTTCACAGATAAGCAACAAAAGAAAACAGGAGTGTGAATATTACTGACCTGAGAAGCAATTAAAATATTATAAAGATGTTTGAAAATAATTTTCCTCACCATTCACCAAGCTTAAGCTGCCTTTTCATGCCACAGCAGCAACGTTAGCACTGTGCTTTCAAGAGCACTCTTATTAGGAAGAAGCAGTGTGTTCAGTTAGATCAATTTGTCCTTTTTTGAACAGCAAAAATAAAAGCTTGTCACAAAGGAAACCTGTTTAAATACTTGTGCTTTCTGTGTTATCATGGAAGCTCAGGGCACTGCGAACTGAGAAACCCATTTCTTAAAATGATCTGAGAGATTTTCTACCTTGGAATCTTTGTAGCCAGTGCATTATGCAAGTGATGAGCTCAGTAAAAACATCCCCCAAAGTGGCTGTCCCAATTTCCTGGTTGAGCAAGTAACATTGCTCTGGAGGTTATGTGGTAGTGTTGTATTGGGATAAAATGAGAAGGCCTGTTGGTGGACGGGTAAGCGCCAGATCTCACGTGATTGCTGGGCAGTATTACAGGGCAGAATAGTAACACCATACCATACACAAAGTGCATAAACATACTCTAAATGTCAATATTTGTTGAGGAAAATGTATCACAGAATTATTAAGTATAATTGGTATGGAGTGAAGTGATTGTCTAGTGCTTAGAACTTGGGTCAGAAGTCTGGACTCCTTTGTGACCTTGGGCATATTGCTTACTCTTCCTCTACTGAAGTTCCTGCACCTGTAAAATGGATATAATATTTAAGAAAGGCATTGTGAGGCTGGTGTTTCTTTTATTCCTATAAGTCTCCTTGACTTTTGGACATTTTTACTGATTAAAAACTGTAATATTTGGTTCTGTGCCTTTGTAAATAGAAAGAGGGGGGTGGGAAAGGGGAAAGTTGTTGTTGTTTATCAGTATCTTGGTAGAGCCTCCAAGTACAGTACGGATAGATAACCAAAAGATTCTCCCTGCCTTGAAAAACTAACAATCTAAGTGTAAGATGAGAGAACATATGGACAGACTGGGGAGCACGTCTGTGATTATGTGTGGGGGTAGGTGGTGACAGGACATTTGATCCCTTTATAATGTTTACCTTTCTGAATGAAAAGATGGATAATTCACTTTTCTTCTTTGTGAATACATCATAAGTGGCCAGGCTTCAAGCAGCATTTGGTCTCGATTCAGCAAAGCATTTAAGCAGATGCTTAAGCCACTTTGGCTCAATGGGACTTAAGCCTGTGCTTAATGGTTTGTTTTGTTTTAATCTGGACCTATCTGCTCTCATTTGCACCTCTGTAACTGAGGAATAATTCCACTTGCTTCAATGAAATCACATTGTATTTACACTGATTAAATGTGAATAGAATTGGCTCTGTCTTCTCCCATTGTTCTCTGTGACAAATTGCATTCCCTTTCCCCTCACATTTTTTTGTGAGTGAATGGAGGGAGGGGTGGTGGTGGTGGAAAAAGGCCACTATCAACCGGCATGAATTTATGAGAACTCTTTTCTTATTCCCCTGAAACATTTAGATTTATAGAAATAATCAAAGTTAGCAAATGTTGAATGGTAAAATAGTAGATTGACTTGCTGGCTCATTTTACTTCCTTTTTGCACAGGAGCTGATGTTACTACCACCTCAGTTCTCACTACTTGAACATTTCCATATTATTGTCAGATGGCAGGAGAGTTAGACCAAATGATAAATAGTAGGGAAGCAAACAAGTCTTTATCGAATGGACAAGTGATATGAATTCTAAAGTAACAAAAAATCAACCAGAAGAGTATTCTTGTTGAATTAGATTCTGTTATCAGCTGGGATAACAGGGAGCTGATCTGAATTTTTAGAACATAAGAATGGCCATACTGGGTCAGACTGATAGTTCATCTAGCCCAGTATCCTGTCTTCCAACAATGGCCAATGCCAAAAGCTTCAAAGGCAATGAACAGAACAAAGCAATCCCCTGTCGTCTAGTCCCAGGATCTGGCAGTCAAATTTTGGTTCACATTGTGGCTTCCAATTCAGATATTCACATTGGAAGATAATTTTGCATAGTACTTTGTCAATAATTTTACTTCACTGGAAAATCCATTGCTCATTCATTTGTATACATCTGAAAGAAGCCTTTTACAATGAAGCAAGATAAAGTCAGCCAAAAATTTCATCTGCCACAAAGTGCATATTGCATCGAATCCATTTGTGTCAAATATAGAGATAAAGGGGTTGGGAGAAGGGGGGACAGAGAGAGAGAGACATAAAATCATCATTTGTGTCTGTCTTTTTTCCTCTGAAATGGTAAGCTTCTGTGAGAGAAACAGTTAGATTGAATGAACCAGGAAAAAAAAACAGCAGGATAGCCCTGTACCTACTAAATCCTCCCAGAGAGGTAAATAGGCCACATTTTTTTTAACTGATTAAAAGGAAGATTTTTTTTTTTTAAATTCTATTGGTAGATAAGGGCAGAGGATCTTCTATCTTCCTCACCCAGCCTTGAAAAGAGAGTTCCTCGGTCTTGCTTATCCATTTTGTACAGTAGCAGGAACCACTGTGGAATGGACTTGTTTACTTTTAAGCACAGCAGTCTCTTCCTTCTATTACTTTCAAAACTACATTAATTTGAGGGGGAAAGAATAAAACCCAAAGGGAAGCCAAAATAGTGAATATAGGAAAAAAGCATGCATACTCAAATATCTTCTCTCAAGTGACCTCCAGATGAGTCTCAAAGTCTTTCCAAGAGCTGCTTAAGGTCTCAGAAGTGGTAAATTACCTAAGGATAATAATTCCCACAAGTAGCATACTCCCTGCAGCTTTTGCTTTTGAATGGGTTCAGCCTCAGAGTACAGTTCTGGTTTTTTTTGCATTATCCAAAGGGTGATAACTGGTGAGCTGCATAATTAATTACGTATAGATTCCACAGTAAGTACACTCACCACTGACTGTCCTTCCCCCAGGATGTCTGGTTACAGATTCTTACTGTAGCTCCATTTAAGTTGTTAGATGCAAATCTTTCTACATAGTTATGCTGTGATGATTTCAATGATAAAAATGTGGGTCAAGGGACCATCTTTGGCCTGTTATAGAAGAAAAATATATGATTGAATAGGTGCAATTGCCATATATAAACATTAGTTATCTATAACTATTTTAATTCATTGTAGAATTTATTTTATATAATTTTCAGTTACTGAGGAAATTATTTTTATACTGGCAATTAGTTACTGGTATATAAAGAAAATCTTAGATTTCCCAATGTACATGAAAGACATGGATATATTCAAAGCAATACAAATAACCTAATAGATAACTTGGCAATATTATCTGAGTATAGTAGATATTTAGTCCCCAGGTACAAAAAAATAACCCCTTCAAATGGTTCTAGAGAAAGTACATACTTTGGTGTTTTCTGCATAATCTGTCTGCTGGAGGATAACATCTGGGAAATAGAGAAAGACAAGCCAGGAATAGCACCTAATAAAACAGTTTGAGGAAGGGGGAAAAGTTTTATAAGGTGTCTAGTTAATAGACACATGTACATATGTACCTGGTTCAAACACAAAGGGTATGTGTTCGGGTATTCTTCTGGAGAATTAGTTAAGCTGTTCCATAAACCATCATGCTTCCTCCTCTGGCAATGGCACTTTGAAGGTGTGCATGAAGATACTAATGGAGAATATAGTGGCATGAAACTGGGAAACAGGAAAAAAAAGTAGCTTTCCTTTTACTTTCTATTTGAATAGGAAACCTAATTATCTAGTTGCATTTATCTGACTACCCTGGAGGTCCTGTTGGATTGCAAGGAGGTCCTGTTGGATTGCAAGTCTGCTCTAATGACACTTTTTCTGTTTGTTACTTGGAGTCTATATTTGTGGGAGTCATTGGCCTACACCAACATAGCATAACCCTCTGTAGAGGACCATGCAACACCCAACTGCACTCTGTAAAAAGAAAACACATATACATTTAATTTTTCTGAAATGAATAGCCTTAGCTGGCAGGGCATGGAATGGGAGCTCTATTCCTCTTCCTTTAGGGAAATCATGTTCTTCTAAATTCATATAATTGCCTCCAGATACTATAAAGTGGGCACCTTAGAAACAGTCGTAATACAAAAGAATAAAATGATGTCCTGAAAGATGTACTGAAATCCACCTTTCTCCAACCTCTTGTAATATCCATCCCCTACATTTTAGAGTTTAAATGGGACCACATGACAAAGCTAGGGCTTTGTATCAATTTATTCTTTTCAAGTATATCCAGAAGAACTGTGCAGGCTGCAGATTAAAACAGAGTTATGGTCTTTTTCACTTTCCTGGCACTTATCTTTTGTCTCTGCTAAAGGCAATTTTTACATCAGATTCAGCAGTCCATGAATGGCCTGTTGTTCTTCACTGCTGGTGTTCTTCATATTGTAATGGCTTGTAAGGGTGCCTGATTGACACGAGGAAAATATATGGACTAGTAATGGAAGCTCCAGCTCATCCTGAGCTGAGGAGGGTAGTTAAATGTGGCAGAATTCCGTATTAGTTTATATTAGGAAATAAATAGATTTTGTGTGCCTCCAACCTGCCTATTTATTTCCTATTTAGGAAAAATACCTTTGGATTGAAGATTTTCCTAGTTTTGGACTATGGGAGCATCCTTGCAATATCAAACCTGCTGTTCTCAGGAACAATTGAAAGGAATTAATTTAATTGGGAAAATGTAGTTCAAGTTTATACACATTTGTATTGTCTTTTGGTTATTCCTTTATCTCTTTTAATGAATGCTGCTGTGTGTGCTATATTTCTAGGGTGCAATACTGTTACCTTGTGGCTGAAGTGGTGTTTACTCTGAGATATTGAATGGGTTTGAGGTATCATTTGGTGGGGTCTAGATTACCATTTTGGAAAAAAAATTACCTGAATTACATCTTTTTCAGCTGTATCTATTCTCTAGTCTAAATTAGTTCTTGTATCGGCTGCTCTACACTTGAAATAATATCTATGATGTACCATACTTTGGTCAGATGTTCCTCTAGATGGGTGGCCCAGGTCAATTAAGACTTAACTGCTGTGGTGACTAAAGCATCCTGAAATAGACGAAGATTAGGCATTTTGTCGTGTCACATTTGAAATACTTCAGATTATTCATTTTTAAGGAGAATAAATTTCAGTGCTCTAGAAATGAAGCTGTTATGATGACCTGTGGGTCTTTCAGAGAGTGGCTAGATATGAAACTAACACCTACGTTTTCTTGAGTTATTGAAAAACAATAAGGGGAGAGGGTCAGATCATGTGATTTATCTTGCCTATATTGGAGGCACATCGCACATCCTTAGGAAGAGTTCTGGGAGGTGGATCAGCTCCTTAGTACAAGGGGAGTGTACAGGCTTCATTATACATTTGGATGGTGCAGCACACTTCCCTGTGCTGGAGCACTTCAGTAGGTCTCTTGGAGATTATAGAGAGAGAGCAGGATCATGACTCCACCCCTCCCAATTCTATCCCGTAGGGTGATTTGTACCCCGAGGAGTACTAGGATGGAATAATTTATCATGCCTTTACCTTATTCAAAATCAACCCAGGTTTGTTAAGAGTTTGGCCCAGTTTGCTGATCTGAGTTTCTCAGTGACTCCAAATGTATCCTGGGATGCAGCAGGATCTAGCATGGGGGGGGGGGGGAAGAGCAGCACCAGAATCACTGGCAGGTTTGTCCCACTACTGCCAAAAAGGGGTTCATGGGTGGGTAGGCAGTTCATTCGCTGAAGATGGTTTCTGTGGATTGAACAAATGAGTTTCACTTTTTGGTCCCCAGAAGATGTGGAAAGGGAATCCGGGGGGAGGGGGAATGAACCACCTATGGAAGTACAAAGGGATGTTTCAGGCCACTGGCCTATGAAAAGACACTAGAAGATTAAAGGTGAGTCTCAGGGCTGATTGCAGGATGTGGGGGAATTACAAAAGTCGGTAAAGGAGGATTTGACAAGCATATAATTTCTGGCAGAAAAATAATTCTTGTCATTTCCTGTAGTTTCAATCCAAAACCAGTGGTATTTTGCAGTTCATTCAAGCCCTGAAGCTCAAAGTGAAATTTAGAGGGTGTGCAAACTTCTATGGACTGAGATAAGGGAAAAATAGTATAACACCCTGTGTATTGGTACTGCTTATTATCAAACATGGTTGCTGGAAGCCAAAAACTATGTCTTTTAAGTAAAAAAAAAAAAAAAAAAAAAAATTGCATTTAGAGTAGACAGTGACTCTTCTTCATATGAGGGGCAGGGGGACCTGTACAGAGACCTTTTCAGTAGAAGAAGAATCAGCCCAAAGCCCATGGAGCCACTTGTTTTGAGTACACCCTAGGGCTGACCCTGGCTACTGCCATATGCTTGACTGCAGTGAGGATGAATAGTGGCAATAGTTCAGTTGCCCAAGGAACACAGCTCTATTATTCCTGCTTCTTTTTGATTGCCCTCCAGAAATCCAGCCTTCTCAATGCAGTATCTCAGGGAACGAACAGATTGTTGAATTTTGATGGATACTGGAAGCATTTGGCAAGATGCACTGCCATCAAAAGAGGAACACATTGTGTTTATGTTGCAGCCTTTCACAATAGCTGTTCAGTCTCGTAGGGATGGAGGCTGATTTTCTTTTTGTGACCTGAAAAGACCCAGATGAATAATTTCTAATTTACTTTTGAATGGTTCCAAAGTGGTGGCTACTGATAAGTTAATGAATAAAAGAAACGCATGTTGCACTTAAGACAACTTTACCCATGAGACTCCTGAGAGTACAGTGTCTTTTGTACCCATATTTAATTTTATCCCTGTTGCTATGAGAATGCAAAGACATTTCTCTTTGTCAGGTACACCTTGAGCATCCTGATTCCCACCCTTTAAGTAACCGGAACAATGTGCACTTTCATCCACCTTTCATCCAAAAATCACATAGTAGCTCAAAATGTTTGAGAGCATGGACTCGAGAGTAATGGCTCACCACTATGAATAAGGGGCCCGCAATCTGGCTTGCCCAGACGTATATGACCAGCCTGCACAAAAGCTGAACGTAGAACCAACACATCCTCACTGGAGTCACTAGTTAGACCAAAATATATATATATATATATATATATATATATATATATATATATATATATATATATATATATATATATATATAAATAAAATCAGGCAAGCTAGGCTTAACTTCTGCAGCACAGCCCCAAGCATTGTGTACTACTCTGATGTAGCCGATGAAGACAGTCTGCAGCAGTGTCAGACAGATTTAAAAATGTGAGGGTCTAATTAATTAAATATAGCAATGAAAGCCATAATCTGTACAGAAGTGTCTGATTAAAAACCACTACATTCATTACACTCTACCCCTACATTTTAATAGTTCAGTGTGCTGCAGACTTTTTACATTGGCAGGGCATATCAGAATGGTAGTAGTTGCTAAGGGGAAACTGGTAGAGAATAACTGGAATTTGTGACATCTGAATGGTACAGGAGGCAGTTTGGGAACAGGGGATTAGCAGGGATGTTTCTGTCAAAATAATCAGCAGTGAAATTGGTTCTTTGGTTTCAGAGTCAGATAAATGGGGCAGTGCGGTATTTGTTTGTTTTGTTGATTTTATTTTATTTGTATTGCTGTAATGCCTTGGATCCTCAGTCCCTGTCCCAAATAATTTACACTATAAGAATACACAACAGATAGACAGGGAAGTACAAGGAAACAATGAGACCGTATTGGTTAGCAGGATAGGCAGTGGTCTCAGCATGCCAACACCCTAACCATTGTCAAGTTTTCTGAAGGCATCCTGGCAAAGGAGAATTTTAAGGAGGGATTTGAAGGCGGGAGAGGTAGCTTTCTGGATGTCTGTGGGGAGCTCCTCCCAAGTGTAGGGGCAGCATGGAAGAAAGCACAAAAGTGCTTGTTTTAAAATTTTACAAGTGGGTGATGAAGGCTGGCATCACTGGCAGACTGGGGAAGGGAGCTGACATCCTGATACCAGAAGAGAGGAAAGGTAAGGTGCAGACAGGCTGTAAAGCTACAAAATTTACTAGGAGAGAGTGCTCCTCTTTTTTCCTAATTTTTTTTTCTTGCTGCTGCTGGTGGTGGTGAATTTACTTCCTGTAATTGTTATGATTGACAAAGTCTCAAATATTACCAAGATATCCTGTACACTGATTTAACATAATCAGACTATGGTTATCTTTACAATTACCCACTAAAGAGCAGCTTGTATTAACTTTTCAATAGTTATATTAACCAAGTTAAGCAAGTTTCTGCATATGCAAACTTCCAGTTACCCTCTGCGGTAATTTTATATAAGAACTATTGAATCAGGTCCTCTTTGAAAAGAGGAGAAAAACTCTCTTACCAAAGATGTATGTTCCCCTTTAAAGCATACATGAACTCTCACTCTCTCTATTACAATGATTCTTTTTTTTTTCATTTTCTTTTCAGTATTGTTTTATTTATTGGAAAACTGAGATAACCTTTGAATATTAGAGAGTCTGTATTACGAACCTTTGCCACTTTCTACACAATTTACTTTGACGGCGCAATTGAAAATACTAGAGTTTTCTATATGCTCGGATGACGTGTCTGTCAGTATTTCCTTTCTCAGACATTTATATAACCCAGTTCAGATCAACGATTTTCCTTCAGAGGAATTTTAGGTATCCTTGAGGAAAGGAAAGATACAGGCCAATGCAAGTGGCTGGAGGATAGTCACTGGAAGACTGTAGGTTATTGGGGTGTAAACTGTGAAGTGGGCACACATATATAAGCAAAAGTAGAGGCTTGAGGATTGCTGATGAAGGAGCATTGCATATGCAGACATCTGTAAGAAAGTAAATTTAACCTTTGTCCAGCTAGGCCAGAGGGACAGGAGACACTGGATGTGGTTTAATTAGACTACAACTTTATTCCTAAATGTCAGGGAGAATCCAGCGGATAAAAGAGTACAGTGCAGGTAATTCTATAATTTAAATATACCTGGCAGGAGGGTGCTGCTGTCATCCCTCTCTTTTACCCATCCTGGTCTCCAGCCAAACTGCTACAAAGGAATAGGGGGACTGACTCCCTGCCATACCAGTCATAGGATCCCCAACAACACATGCGCGCACACACACTCACACACACCCCGTTTCACTCCTTTAACAAATACCTCCTTTAAATCCTTTACCAGTCCATTTTATCTGATCATTATACCCCTTTGTGACATTCCCCAGGCTAAAATTTGGACTGCTAAACTGTGTCCCCTCAATACTCCAGCCTGGGGTTCCTTTTACCCTTCTTTGCTGTGAGGACCGTCACTCCTGGCCAATTCACACACACAGCCTCTAGCATGCAAAATCGCTCCCAGCTATATTACATGAATGCTCTGGCCAGCTACTCATAAATTACATTCAGGATGACACAAGCAAATTCCCAGTCCCAGATCTTCTCCCAGAAATGTACGTTTTATACTGCTTAGCACCCTTCTGGACATACAAACTCATAGAAAGTCTGTCATTCCGTCAATGGTAAATGATATGCACAGATCCTGTTATCTCAAGTGGAGGTTCCCAAACACTTTAATCCAAATACATTGGTAAAACAATAAAACAAGTTTATTACCTACAGAAAGATAGATTTTAAGTGATTACAAGTAACGAGGCATAAAAGTCAGAATTGGTTACAAAGAAAATGAAAAGAGAAATCACAAACTAATATGTAAGTTAACAAGCTAAGTGAATTTAAAAGCAGAAGGGTTTTTCTCACCAAAAGTTTACAGCAATCTGGCTGGATTGCTTCAACCAGGACCTCTCCAACCCCCCCGCCCCCAGTTCAGTGATGCTTCCTTTGTATTTCAAACATTGTAGCTGTTGTAAGTAGACATGAGGGGAAAGGTGATTTGTGTTCTTTTTTCTTACACCATTCTCCCCTCTTTGAGGATTACCTCCAGCTGGGTTCAGGAAACAGCCAGTGTGTTTACACTGGAATCCCCACTTGTTCTATGGTCCCTATGTGAAGTTCTTGCTTACACCCTTCTTCCTGGCCAAGAATGGTTCTTTAGCTAGGTGATAGTCTATAATACTTCATCTGATTATGCTGACACCTGGCGGGCACGCCACTGTGTCTTTGTCTCTGAAAAAAACTGATTTGGGTCTGCTTTTCTGAAACTTGAAACATGTCACAGAGACATTATACAGTAGAATCTTATAACATTACATACAATGTTGATACACATTTTACCAGGATAATAATGTTTAGCAGATTATGAGTTTTCAATGATACCTCACAAAGCACACTTTATACAAAATTGATCATAGTTTTGTAAAAAGGGTGAACATGTGGTACTGACTGTCAGTCTTCCCTATGGAGTATCAACTGTCACACCATTCCCTATGGAGTACCTGCACTGCACATCTGTCCCATGTGTACATAATGAGTTGACATCACAGCCTAACCCCCATTTCATGTTTGCCCATACTAAGTCTCCAGCCTGCTGTGGGGAAGGTGAGAAAAACCCCATCTTGCCTTGGCCAATCTGGCAGTGGGTGACAAAGTCCTTTCCAGCCCCCTAAGAAAGGAGTGATTAGTGTAATGCTCACAGAGAATCATGACAAAACCTGGCTTTTAACTATTGGCATGGGAGGGAGGCTGGGTTCTGCTCTGCTTGGTCCAGGTAAAAGGTTTCTCCTGCACTTGCATGGACCTAAATAGTCCCCCCCCTCCCTTCTGGTCACATGTGGAGGAGTATGGATCAGTGTCCCCTCACTGACCTGGTCTGAAGCTGCTGCAGCAAGTCACTCTGACACTCTAGCCCTTAAAGGGTTTCACACACCTTTCCCTACAAGGTGTGCGGTGAGATCATTTTCTGTCTGAAGTCTTTTGTTACAGAGAAATTCAGATTTGGCACAGAGGGAACAAACCACACATTTTACAGGAAGACAAAAGCTGTTAAAAGAGCTTGTTTTTCTAATTCCTTTTTGTGCTTTGCAATCACATTTTGTAGGCAGTCAACCCTACAGCCTATTATCTTCAAAAGAGTCCAAAAGAGTTGAACCATGCTCCTTTATTTATTTTAAGTTCCTGAGTGTTCTGTTTTCATACACAAAGAGCCAACATCCTGCAGGCTAGGTTACTTTTTTTAAAAGGAAAAACAAAGGAAGAGATGAAGAAACATAATAAGTTCTGTCTCTCTGTGGGAGACTCTTCATCTTGAATTGCCTAATGCTACTTTTCTCCAATGCATCCTGTCCAAAGACTCCTTCCATTTAAAGATGCCATACACAGAAAGCGAATTCTAACATCTCCTTCTTCCACTCTCTGACATGCCCTATGGTGCAACCTGAACTGCTGAACTGTTAAAGCGGCAAAGAGTCCTATAGCACCTTATAGACTAACAGACATATTGGAGCATAAGCTTTTGTGGGTGAATTCACCCATGAAAGCTTATGCTCCAATATATCTGTTAGTCTATAAAGTGCCGCAGAGCTCTTTGCTGCTTTTACAGATCCAGACTAACATGGCTACCCCGCTGATGCTGAGCTGTTGTCCCCTTAGCTCTCCAGCCTGGGATGCTTTTTACACAGCTTTGCTAATTAACAACAAACCTCTCCAGGTGCTGATCACTCAGTCACCAGCATGCAAAGTCACTCCCAGCTGAGTACCTGAATGCTCTGCACAGCCATCCATGAATACAGGGTGATGCCTGCAAACACCTTAGTCCCAGCACTACCCCCAGAAATGTGAGTCTTGTACTGTCACTAGCCCATGGGACTCTCTAAGCTCAATAATTAGTTTATCATTCTAACAAAGGGTAATGAAAATGCACCTACCCCATTGACCTGAGTAGAGATTTCCCAAACACTTCAATCAAACACACTGGTTTAGATAAAACAGTAAAACAAGCTTATTAAGTAGAGAAAGATAGATTGCAAGTGATGAGGCATATAAATTGGAGTTGATTACAAAAAATAAAAAGATAAACACACAACCTAATTCCTAAACTTTACCAAGGCTAATAAGCAAAAAGGTATCTCTCACCCAAAAGCTTTCAGCAGTCCATGCTAGCTGGAAAGCATTTTAGCTAGGACCCTTCCCCCTGGTTCCAAAAGCTCCCTTTGTTCTTTCAGGTGTTGTAGGTGCTGAAAGCAGAGATACGGGGGGATGGGGTGGTGGGGAGAGGTGATAAGGTCACTGTCTCTTATTTTATATCCTCCTCCTCCCTTTGAGGATTGCCCCCGCCGGTGTGTAGACAAAACAGTCCCTGCAGTACATGTGAGATTCAAAACATCTTTCAGGCGAATTATACATGTCTTTGTTTATGGCCTCCCCTGCTGGCAAAGGGTTGCTTCAGCAGTTAGTAGTCCTCTAACATTAGTGGTCAGTTCTTTGTTGTCTCCGAGAAGCTAGTATCTGGGCATTCTCCAGAATTACAACATATTTCAGTAAGAAATTTATGGTAAAATCTCATAGCTTCTTATACAGTGTTGATACACACATTTTGAAAGGATAATGATCAGTAAATTAAGCATTTTCAAATTATACCTCACAAGGCATAATTTGTACAAAATATATGATCACTTAAAAGTGGCGAACATGGGGTACCGTGTGTCTGTCACCTATAGAATTCATTGGAAATTTTCAACCAAAACCAGATGCTGACCAAAAATGGAAGTGAAACATTTAATGGAAATTTTCTCATTTTCCAATTCTCTCTCCATGTATAAACCAAGCATGCTCAATAATTGCTTTGCATCAAGCATTTTAAAATTTTGTATTATTCAGTATATTCTCCATGTAGGCCCTGATCCTGCAATCTGATCCATAAGGTGGGCACATACACCTTTGTCGAGCCCAGTTGAAGACAACAGGATTCTGTGTGGGCACAAGAGTTCATCCACCAGATACAATTGCTGGATTGGGTCCATAAGGGATCTGCAGACTAAAAGGGATCCTTAAATACACATTGATTACAATATGTTGCTTTGGTTCTCCAAGATATTGAAGTGTGGTGTGTCAAAGACTTTCAGTTGAACTGTGAGTTAGGGGCTTCAGACTGGGAACTAAAGACTGGTTAGTATTTCAATATTCCACACTAGGAATGATGTACTCATGTTAATTGAGCTGGTATGGTCCAAGTGAACATTACTGAATGTGAGATGTATACATCCTATTTAAGGAGAAGAAAAAAAGGTTAAGAGATACTACTTCTTCTTCTGCTTTAATTATCTCTCTTCCTTTCGCTGTGGTGCTATAATAGGCAAGTTCGGGTGTTGATATTGTATGATGTAAGCTTTGCTACTAAATCCAAACTTAAGCTTCTAACTAAAATTCACTAGTTTTCAGAAGTGCTGAGCACTTGCAGCTCAGACCACTTTTTTATGAGACTGGATATAAATTTAGGACCCTGATTTTAGGTATCTAGTTTTGAAAATGTTGGTCTTGTTCTGAAGACTGATCACTAGTGTGCACACCACAACAACTTCCTGTACTGTATTAAGTTGTTAGCAGCAACTTAAAGATAGTGTGGTAGATTTTATAATACTTAAGAAATGAAGAAGCAGCTCACTCCACTTTCCCTTTCCTGCCACAGCTTATTCACTGAATGTTGCAACACAGCTAATCAGCTTTCCCAATACCCTATTACTTCAGCCAATCACACTTACCCAAGATAAGAAGGATCACTGATTAAAACTTTTCCTGTTCACAGAAGGTTCGTTTTTCATTTTAGAGTAAGTGCATCAAACTTCCCATTTGAATGTGTATGGGGGCTCTCCCCGATGCCAGTTGGAACAATGTGTGCTACATCAAAGGGGAGACTTATACCCAGTATGTTTTGGAGAATTGTCTATTCTCCATGCACAGTATATTAGATTGCTCTAGTAAATGCTGCTTGATAGCAGAGGCACAGTGGAATGTGATTTGAATAGATTGGGTGTGTGGCTTACTTGGCTGTCTGGGTCATATCTTTCTTTGCTGTTAGTAACGTTGCAGAAGTTGTTCCCTGCTTTTGCAGATGATCTAGTTTCACTCATAGTAATCGGTGGGGATTTGGTTATGTGTATCCATTTGGCAATTCTTTTCAAATGTAGGAAAGATTTTTACATCTTTCATACTGCTTCTCGGTTGCAGGCAAAGTATTTTCCTGCTAGCAGGTGAGCGTGTTAAAGCAAACTATAGCTTAAGTGACATGTCAGGGCACTAAAGTGCCTGGAAGAATTGCTTTTAAACTGTCAAGATGCAGATTTTGCTTCTGTTCTTGTATGTAATTTATGAAGCCTATGAATTAGGCCAAATTCTGTGTTCTTTTCTCACATATTACTGTTAGAGAGCTTATTCCTTCACTCTCCCACTTCCCTGGTCCTTCTTGCATGAACAGAGAGCAACAATACCAGAAGTCCGAAGGTGCAAACAATTTGATGTTTATTGGGGTGAACTTCCAGCAAGCTTAAATCCAAGTTCCTTTTTCCTTATTTTCGAATCCCAACTTACCTCCTGTTTGCCCCTAATTTATATAGTAATATTCTTAGCTATACCTTAACGAATCATTCTACTGAAATTTATCTAACCAATCCTAACATATTCTAACATGATTAGCTAACCAATTATATCCCACCACCTTCATTAGTTTACACCCAGCAAAATTAATTATACAGCAGACAAACAATCACAGAACCAGACAGAGACCATGCAAATAAACAATAGCAAAATGGGAACTATAATGATAAAACAATACAGAAGTGAAGATTTCACAGCTACATCTATAAAGACATAAAGGTTTCCCAGCTGTGTCTATTGGTAAGTCAGTTCTTACCAGACAGAAAACTATCAACCTAAATTTTCTCTTACATCTTCTAGGCTTTTACCTTTCTCTGGAGGTGATAGATCTGATCACCTTCCTAACAGCCCCAGATTGACTAGTTTGGAATGTAAGGATGTTACCGTTCACGTCCCAGTTTATAGCTACCTCTGCTGCTTAGCCAAAGGCATTGGCCTAAGAACAGGGTCTCAGACTGTCACAGTGAGAGAAGGCCCTTACACAGATTCTTTCTTGTATACCTCTATTACTAGCTAAATGATAAACATATACCTAAATTCTTAAAGTATGGGCCTTTACAGGCAGGCCTGAATATCTATATCCTAACAATTACTTCAGTAGAACTTCTTATACTGATCATTCGAACATAACAGTCACAGTGGTTGAGTCTTATAAAGGCCTTTTATGTCTTGAAGGTGGCACAGCAAGGTCATTCAACTATTATTTAACAACCCATTTTATTTTGGACCATTTTATTTCGGTTGGAAAATTCTCATTATTGGACATGGTAAGAACAAATAACTCACCTTCTCATCCCACCTGTGATTTCCAGCCAAGCCTGTGAAACATGGTATGTGACAACACAGAAATGGCTGAATCCTGAGATGTATTCCATGCTTTTAACTTCATTTTAGTAGCAATAACTCATGTGGAACACAATTTAGGATTAGACCTTCATTGTGATTGGCTGTTTCTTCAAGCTAGCTCCTTATTGTGAAGAGTTTCTTTACATGTAGCAAATGGGGAACAATGGAAGAGTTAGACATCACACAATCTAATTCTCATAAATGTTGATGCCTCAAAAACCACCAACTGTGGATGAAATTAACTTTTCTGGAGAATGTATATTTCATCCTGAGCCATTCAGAGCGAAAGTGTCTGTTTGCAAACCCATGCACTAAGTGTGCATGGATATGCAAACATATTTATTGGGGGGGGGGGGAGAGAGAGAGAGAGGTTATATCTTTAGGTTTTAATTAAACCTCATATGAGTGTAAATATATTTAGACTGGTATTGTGATCTTTTAAAGTATCTGGTAAGAAATGTTTTAATTTATATCATGGTGCAATGCACACTGCTGGGAAGGTGTGGGTAGGTGGCGAGGGTCTTACACTTCCCAGGAGTACCCAGGGTTGTGAGGCAGCTCACAACCACCTGCCCTTAACGAGGAATTTTTGTCTGTGTCTGCTGTGGATCAGCTCTCTGATGTCACCAGCCTCTGGCAAAACAAGCACCGCTTTCCATGTCTTCCCAGGCCTTGCTCTCTGCATACAGATAAGTGATAGGGATACACCAATCCCTGAGTCCTTCAAGCATCCCTCTGAAATGCTCAGCCCTGTTCCACTGAACTCTTAGATCTGCTATTCACAAAGGAATAGTAGACACCAGCTTCTAAGATCCAACTCAGAATCACCATTTTACTTAACACAGAGGACTTCTATAGAAGTGTTATATAGAAGTGCTGTCTGTTAAGTAAAAAATATATTTTTTATGAGAGAGAGATTATTATCAAAGAACAGAGATTCCAGTGAAAGTGAGTCAGAATATTGGAAACAAACAGTTACCTATAAAACAAAAACATAACACTTTCTAGAGATTACATTTAACTAACAAAGCATTCCCCTAACTCCTGCAAGATAGCTTACCCAAAGTTCTTTCCCTAGCATTTTCAACCAGTTTAGCTGAGATCTCTTCTGATTAGATCAAGTTCACTGGCAGCTTGTCCCCATAGCTTGAAGGAATAACTGTGGGTTCATATGCACTGCCTAGAAATAGACCCCCAAACCATTGTTGTAATTAACCATTAGGATACACCCTCCATGGCTTGTTTTTTCCAATGTGCTATTTTCATGTATCACATCCTTCCATTAGCGTTTGATTCAATATTTATTTAAATAGGCTTGCACTGTAAAGTTTCCAAAATTTCATTTACATGTAGCCAGAAAGATAAACTCTTCTTACCTCCTGTCTGGTGGAACCATTCTGGGCCAGGGCACCCAATATGCTTTAAGAACATGATTTTTGTACAGGTACATAACTCCTTAAATATCACCCTTACATGTATCTCACAATGATTAAGAGGACCAGTATGACACAAGTTTTCATTAAAGACCTTACATCACACTCTTTCATGTACTAGGATATAAAAGTACCAGACCCAAGGGATCCCTGTACCCCTTATGCTCTCTCCCATTTGGAGCTACAGCAGCGCTGTTGTAACACTTTGGTGTAGACACTCACTACAGCGATGGG
The DNA here is from genome assembly GCF_965152275.1 of Natator depressus. NCBI lineage: Eukaryota > Metazoa > Chordata > Testudines > Cheloniidae > Natator > Natator depressus. Next base: position 168,243,709 of record NC_134235.1, on the reverse strand, counting down.
AGGGGTTCTCCTGTTGGCCTACTTAATCCACCTCCTCTAGAGGTGGTAGCTAGGTCAACAAAAAGATTCTTCCATAGACCTAACACTGTCTACATTGCGGGGCTAGGTTGGCTTAACTGTCTTGCTCTGGGGTGTGGATTTTTCCCACCCCGAGTGACATCTGTGTCTACTTATCCATTGAGTGTAGACATGGCCTTGACATCAAGAGGTCCCTGGATCACAGGGGAAGATTGTGGTTGTCATGAACATTTGTTATTTATCCTGAAGACTTTTTGGACGGTGTGTTTTCTTTTTCTGTTTATACTCTCATTTTATTTATTTTTTTTCTTTTCTCTGTCTGTATTTAAGAAACTGAATATTCAGTTTCTTTTAATTGAACAATAAAGTGAATAAAATGGATGCAACTTTCTGCTGACCCTGGGATGAATGTATTGCTCCTCATTCCCTTAGCCACAGAGTTAGCTTCTCCACTGATGCAGCTTGGGCTTTAAGAGTGATCCTCTCTCAGAAACTGCCTGATACTAACTTCCCAGGCTTTCAACCACATACTGGCTAGACAGATATTATATTGTTCATCTGAGGGAAGAACAGGTTCTTTTGAAGAGAGGAAGGAAGTGAGAATGAATCTACTTAGCCAGATCTGATGACTTGTAGAGCAAACTGCAAGGCTCATTTGTTTCTCACGGCTTTGAAAAAAGGGAAGGATGATTGAGCTATGGGCCAATGCATGAGAGTGGTAATATCTGAGTATGTTCAGCAGCTTGCTAGAAAGAGTGATCTGATGTACTGATTTTTTTAAAAAAAGTTTTAAATAATCAGCAGGACACTCTGAGCTTGTGGATAGGCACTCTGTTTTTCTGAATTAAAATAGATAATGGCACCTGTCTTCCTCAATTTGGGTTTCTGCCTCTCCTGCCACCCAATTTCTTCTATGCATGACAGGACTGGGGTCTGCAGAGATCTCCTGTGCCTAGGACACTGTTAGGCTCCTTGGCCTCTAGGGAATCTATAGCAGCAGAGGGCATCCCACCTTGATCTTCCTCTCAGATCAGCAAACAAACAAACAGGTGCTCTTTCTCCTCCTTTCAGAAGGACATACTGCCCTCACATTGTTCACCAATCAAATATAGAAACAGACTACGGTGTTCGCTCTCAGTCAGAGTCAACAGGACCAAAAACACCAGACCTTGCCAAGGACCGCAGGAAGTCTTTCTGACAAGAGATGTAGGGGCCCCACTGGTTCCACCAAGGGAGCAGAGGTTACCGCTTAAGAAACATTGCCACAGACTACTGGACCCCATTACTTGTCACGTCAGGCTGCTGCACACAGTTCAGTGAGGCCTCCCCTACTCTGTTTCTGCTGTCCAAGATATTGTCCAAGACATTCAGAAAAATCATCATGGTCATCAGCCATGACCTCCAGCTCTAGATCAACAGGTGTCCTAGCATCTGTATTCCCTCTTATTCTCCAGCCTCAGGAGATCAGGTGAGTATAATTGGTATTAGATTGAAGGGAGGGAAATGATGCTATAACATACAGGGAAGATGGAGTACCTGAGAACCTCATCACAGAAGTTGAGCCATGAGACTTCAGAGAGAAAGCTGGACTGAACGATGGATATAGGGAATATAGTGCATACTGTATGTGCTCTGCCATACTCTGGGTGCCATTGCAAACACCAGCAAAACCCCTTAGTATATTGCCCCACTGGGCCTGTGGAAGAAGGAAGACAGGACTCTGTTTTAGTAAATGTAAAGAGTTTTTAATAAGGCTGATGGGCACAGAGGAACACAGGGTGTGCCTAAATTCTGGCTTGAATGAAGCAATCATTGCCTAGGTTGCTGGCTGCATTATCTCCCTGAGCATGTTGGGTTGGTATTCAGTGCACTTAACTCCTGTTGACTTCAGTAGGAACTGCAGGTGCTCAGCACCTCTGAGAAACAGGGCTCTTATTTAGATGCCTAAAATGTGGATTTAGGTGCCAGTCCATTGGCACTCAAGTTTTAAAATGTTGGCTTTAATATTCCCACCTGCTTCCAAATTGCTTCTACTACATCTTTGTTTATGCTACTCTCACTTCTCTAGTCTTCAGGGCACACATTATAGCACGCAATAATTTCCATGATAAATATATCCTAAGCTATATATTTGCAGAATAATATGACCTCTAGGAGTGAGGAGTACTTTAGTACTCCCTTTCCATGTGTAACCCTTCTGCCCATCGGAGTTGGCAGCAACAAGGGCCGGGTTCAGTAACTAGGGGATCCATTCCAATAACACAACGCAAACCGGCTCGAGCCCCCACCCAGTGACCTGGGACAAATATATACCACCCACGCTGGGTGCCTCCAAGAGGCAATACTTCCCCTCTCGCAAGCACATAGTCTGAGTGTAGCAAAAAGCCTTTTAATAACAGAGAGAAACAATGTGGCATTATGTTGGGGAAACACCACCAACAGGATTCATAACACAACCTATTGTGGTCCAAATACAAGACAGAACAAGGCTTCAAGCAAGCAACCTGGTCTGCCTTGTCAGCTTTCCACCCTCTCTTTTATTTTTTCTCCCCCTGCGCATTACATACTCCAACAGATAAAAGGAATACACTGGCTTTGTTTAATATTCTTATTTACCAATTTCTATCTACCGCATTCCTTGCTCTCGGGCCTTGAGCAGTCCTGGGAGGCTTCCCACGGTTCATGTCATCTGGGCGAGTTTCCAAGGTTCATGCCCTTGAGAGGAGCCATGTGCACTGCTCCTACACAACACTCAGGGTGTGCCCTGAATGTTGCCAAGTGCATGAACCCTGCATGAATCCTTCAACAACCCATGACCAAAAAACCCACCCCAAGCAAATTGGGGCATGCCCTTTCCCTTTGGTTCTTGAGTCCAGCAACCCCAAATCACCCAAAGTCCCAAAAGTCTGGTGACCCAAAAGTCTCTGTCCCTGGTCAGGGCAGCCCCAGAGTTCGAAAGTTTATCTGCAGAGCTTTACCTCCCAACCTGGGTGGAGATGGGCGGGGGGGAGGGGGAGAGAGAGAGGTAAGGGGCACCTTACATGATCTGAAGCTGATCGCCCCACAGATCCATAGGCCTTCGCTCCCCTCCGCCAGCTGCCCCACGAACTGCTTCGCTCAGCTCTGCTCTGCAGCCCACAAGCAGCTCCCGCCGTCCCACGAACTGCTCCACCAGCCGGTCCACGAACTGCTCCGCGTCCCACAAGCAGCTCCCGCCATCCTATGAACTGCTCCACCAGCCTGTCCACATAATCAGGGTAATAACAATTTATTCTTCCTGCCCCAATAACAGAGACACTGGGGATCCCACAGCAGCCAAAGTGACCATTTGGGCAGCTATGGCCTCATTCTAGGCGGGGTGAGTGTGCCTATGCAAATGAGATCGGCCCCTAAAGTTCTTTTCCACAACTTGCCACACCTCACCACCAGATGTCAGGGTGGAGCTCATCCTGACATTGCTTACACATGTTTAGATAAACCTTTGTATTTCCTCATTAGACTAGGAATTAGCCCAATACCTTTCATCTCATGGAACGTTCTAACAGTTCTTATGGCATGATCAATACAGCATATCCAGTGGCTGCAGAAACTGTGGAAAGCAAGCCAGTCTGGTCAGAAAATAGTCAGCATGGGGAACCACAAACCCATATCAAAGGATTCACATATCAGATATGCTTGGGATTATGAGAGCTCTTGCAAATGGGCTCCCCTTGCTTTACTACTGACCATCCTTGGCAAAGCCTCGGAGCCTAAGTAGCCCACTGAGCTCCCATTGGCCACAAGCCACTGGAGCTGCCTTTATGTTGGATATTTAGAGATTTTAAATATTGGACCATGGTCCTTTGTAACACTTGGGGATATTATAAGCAGACCTGTGATCTTCTGATGTTCCATAGGTATATTATAACTACTAACATATTGTATTATAACTACTAAGAAAAATACTGTTATCTTTTCCAAGCTGTGATACAGGGAAGCATACGACAGATGGCTTTGGGTGGAAGCTCTAGCATTTCTATATGATGTGGTGGTAGTGGGGAGGAATTGTTCTAACAGGAGCTGTAAAGATCATGAGCCAAATCTTGCTTGCCTTACTCACATTAGTAGTCTTATTTAGTTCAAAAGGACTGCTTGTATGTGTAAATCAAGTAGGGTTTGGCATGATATTTGAAAAGTTAATAGTTCTGCAGAAATCTATCATCTTTTATACAGTAAATCTGAATGATAAGGACTCATCATTTCTTATTTGTCCTTTTAGTCCAATCAAGATTACATTGCTCCTGTATTTCAGCTCCCTGACAAAGCCGAAATCTTTAAAACCACATGCATCATTCCAGTGCAGAGAATTCAATTTTCTCTAGTCTTGCACTGCTTCAATCATTCAGGTCCTAATTCTGCTTAAAGCATAGATAAAAAGGAATCCCCCTAAGTATTGCCTGCACACACACTTCACTGTCATGCAATGTGAAATTTAAAAGAGGGACACTTGTGTAAACCTATAGCCACAGGACTTGTGTGGAGATTGAGGGACTTATTTATAGTATTTATTTTTAATAAATATCATAAGCCCTTCAGGTCACCTTTGTGATATTATCCTGCTGAATGCATAGAGTTAAACCAAAAGTGGCTGTGAGGGAGAAATCAACAGGAAACAAAACAATGGCAAAGGTAAAGTATGTATGATAAGGTATATCAAGGGTCCATGAGGAAACATTGGGGAAAACGTTAAGTGGGGGAATACCTCTTGCCTGGCTCCAGCTAGTATGCTAAAACCAAAAACCCGGGATCTAAATGAATAATAAAACCTTAAAGATGCTGGCCTAAAGAAGATGGGGAGGAGTGGGTTATTAGCAGTCTGAGGCTGATGTCCAGATTGACTGAGACACCCAGAGTTAGAGTATGCTGTGAGCAGGACAGACTGGTGGCCAGAGATGAGGGTAAACTGGACGGAGAGGAATTTACAAGTGCTTACCAGGGCTTAGGTGCTGGAACTAGGAGTACTGGGGGAGCTGCCTCAACTCCTGGCTTGAAGTGGTTTCCGTTATACACAGGTTTCAGAGTAACAGCCGTGTTAGTCTGTATTCACAAAAAGAAAAGGAGTACTTGTGGCACCTTAGAGACTAACCAATTTATTTGAGCATAAGCTTTCGTGAGCTACAGCTCACTTCATCGGATGCATCCGATGAAATGAGCTGTAGCTCACGAAAGCTTATGCTCAAATAAATTGGTTAGTCTCTAAGGTGCCACAAGTACTCCTTTTCTTTTTGTTATACACAGGGTTTACAGTCTGCTTCAATGGCTCTCAGTACCCTCAGTATGCAAATTGTTCCAGCCTCTGTTGCCAGGAAAGATTAAGGTATAGGCAAGGCGAAATATGTGTTTAGGACTCTGTTGTAACCCTTTGCTCTTCATGCTATGTACTTTTGGGCAAAAGAATAAATAGGGCTTCATTTTGAGGAAAACTGGTTTAGAGTCACTAATCAGCCACTGCTGCAAGCTCCCAAAGGAAAAGGCTTACAGGATGAATTCCTAACAATGCACTCAGTACTGTTGAGGAGCTACTGAAATGTATTATTGAGGGCACTTACCACACAAAATTAAATACCTAATATGACTAGTGTTCTTTTTTTAATTAGTGTTTATATTGCATAAATTCTGCTTACAAATTGGTAAATGTGATGCAATTAATATTTATTTCTTTGGGACTATGTTTGGCATTAAGGATAGTGACATTAATTCTGGCTGCATAAACTGTTATGGTGTGATACACCCTTTTCGTAGCTCAGCCATTTTGTATAAAAGCAAAATACTTCTGGCTCCTTCAATAAGTGATTTATGTGCATAAACTCTGTTAATTTTTAGCTGTTGTGAATCTTGCAGATTAGCATTTATAAGACAAGTTGAAACATGCTTGTTATGATAAACAGGTTTCGTAGATTATAAAGTTAAAAGGGATCATTGTGATCATCTAGTCTGATCTCCTGTATAACAGGACTTCCCTGAATTAATTTCAAAATCCCTTTTTGAAGAGTGGCTTTTCTTTCCTTAAAGTGCTAATCAAACTTCTCAGGCAGGTGTGAAGAAATCGCCCTAAGAAGTGTGGAGAAAAAATGCTGCTAATTCACCCTCTCACGTTATAACGATGATGTCACTGAAGACCAAAAACACATCTTTAGATTTCTTTGCAAGATTCAACACCTCAGACCTTCTCAAAAATCTGGTGATAGTGCTCTGTTATTTAAAGATGGGTTTTGCATTCTATAACTACAGTTAAAATCACTGACTATCAAAGTCCTGTCATCGTGTTTCCTTTTCCAATATACCCTCTTCCCCACAATAATATCTTACACACACGATGACCGCAAACAGCAAAAGGCGTTTTGCCAATCATCTTGGATTTATTGTGATGGAAACGCCTGGATCCAGGTGGGTGTGGGTATGTGCGTGGGCATTCACGCGTGTGTGCATCTCTCTATATAATTTAAATGTTGTTAAAGCTGTAGAAGTTGGCACAATGGCTTATAGCTCTTGACTTTCAGTTGTAAAGATGAGCAGTATCTTGTCTTAGGCCAAGAGTGAATATGAGTTTGGGCAGATATGTCTGCATATGTGATTAAAAACAGGTTGGCCTAATTGTCAGTGTCTGCTCATTGGAAACACAAATGGACAGGCAAAAGGCGTTGGTTCACTTACCAGTTAGGATCTTTTCCAGCAACTGCTTCTACCTATTGCGTCAGCACACTAATGCCTAATTCACCCCTGGTGTGACGACATTGTCCTAAATCATATTATACCCACCTACAACAGGGTTGAAGTTGGCTCAGAGTATTTGACTTAAGGAAGCATGTCACTGATTTTGTAGTATTTTCATGTAGCTTTTTTCTTTGTATGAATGTACATATTTCGTATGACAGTAATGTTGACTATATATTAACCTAATTTTACAACACTTCAACCTTTTTATGTAGCTTAGCTTCAGTATCAACCACTCTGACAAAGAAGATTAAAGGAATTAAAGCATGGGGGATTTAAAATGAACATTTCAACCATCCTGTCCATAAATATGATTGTAGAACATTATTAGCATGACTTCCAATTTTGGAACCTCCGTAATTTTAACTCAGTGGACAATTCAACACATTTTGAAATAATTCCGAAGCTTCACAACTTGTAAGAAAAAACAAACAAGCAAAAATACCTCTCAAAGTGTCATTCTTTTTTTCTCCCCATAGATTTGAAATCACAAAGATCTCCATGAAGTATGATGATCCAGTTTATACATATATACCAAAACAGTCTCGCTCAGTTTACTGTGTTTGTGGCTTTATTCTCCACTCCCCATGGAAATTTCATCTACTGAACCAGACCCCAGAATCCAATCCAGGTTTAAGGGACAGTTTCTTCCACTATCAGTCCTACCTTTTCTTCACCTTTTCCTCCTCTTGTTTGTTAATCATACTAATGCTAATATCTATATAAGATGATTCCAGGCTACTTGTGGCAATCCTGGAATCCTCTTGATTTTTTGAACTCCCTTTGCCCATCCCTAGGGTGTGTGCATGTGACAGTTAGTGTTGCCCACCCTCCCACCTATTGGATAAGGTGATTTTGGGCCCCTGCTTGCATCCCCCACATCTGTCTTCTGTCTCCTGCCCAGCAATTAATTCTGTCTCCCAGTCCCCTATCAGTTCTCTTCCGACCCAGCCCCTGCCTCAATTCAGCTCCCCCCCCCGAGTTCAGTGCCCCAACCCCCATCACCCCATCAGTTCAGCCCCCTACCACATCAACCCCCATCGCCCTCAGTTCACCCTCCCACCATCAATACAACACCCTCACTCTACTCACTTCAGCCCCTTCCCCGCACACCTAGCCTCACCACTAGCTAAGACACAGGTGCTTGAGTTCAATCCAGCGCATGGAGATATTGTGAGTAGCGGCAACTTTTAGGACTGTTACTAAACATTGTCATTGCCAGGAAGAGTATCTTACTTGAGTGTAATTAGGAACTGCATTTAGTAGTGAGTTAAGAAGAGGGGCAGTCAGGAGGGCCAGCAATTGACAGAAATGCTTCTGACTGTTCCCATGAAATATTAACTCTCACAGGCAGCTGCTCAGCACCTCATGATGTGTATTGTGCACAGCATTCTTGTCAGACCAGCCAGCTGCTCCTCTCAGCTTATTTGGCTTTTATTGGATCATATGTAACACACACCATGCTCAGTAGCATAATTCATCCCCACCCATACAGGAGTCAGTTCTCCTGTTGTATGAAAATTTACCCACACTTGAGGGAAAGCAACATATACCAATCAACAGAGCAGTGTGAATAATGGAGTTTTTGCTTAGCTGGCAATTCCAAACAATGGGGAAGAAATCATTTTGGGTTAAACGAAAACTTTTTTTTTTTTTTGGATAAATTAGAAGGTTCAGAGGAATTTCATTTTGGATAGAATGAATCATTTTGTTTCAACAAACTATAATTGTTTTGTTTTGCTGTTGACCAATATTTAAATGTTCTTGCTTTTTAAATAACATGAAAGGAATATTTGAAATGAGTTGTTTTGAAACAAAAAAATGACATGTTACAAAAATGCCAAAACAAAACATTTCAAATTTTAGGTAATTTTTGAAAAGGTTTTTTGACTGAAACAATTCAGTGAAACTTGTGGTAATTGGCGAAACATTTCAGCGTTGCTGATTCTGTATTTTTGGCTTTAAAAAGGTTTCAACCAAAAAACCCACCTCTACCAGGCAGTGCTAGAATGGAAATATAAGGTATGTAGAGTTTCTGTATATGATTCTATAGTAAATTAACCCAGCATTCCATCACTTTTCTTGATATATCACCCTTAGTGTGAGCACCCCCATTCAGGATCCTGTTACCATTTAATCAATAAACCAGTAAAATGACCAGCATCGAAGAAGCTGCTCTTGCTATTTTCCATAGCGCAGATGGTAATATTATGAACAAGGGTGATGATGGAGTTAAAACCTATATGTGTTGGTAAAGGGGCTGCTAAACCTTTTCCTGGAGAATCAGTGCCATGTTTTCTGCACAGGGCAACTTTAGGCAGAAATCTCTTGGGTGCTTTGAACTACACTGGATGTGCATTTTACTCAAGTTGTCTGAGTTTAAAAGTTTTGAGTTTAAAGTGCAATTTTTAAGAGCCCTACTCTAAGCACCATGATAATAAGCAATATTAGTATGCTGTAAGTGCACTTCCTGGGTAGGTGAAGTTCACGCAAGGCAGGGAGCAAGAGCTAACTGGTGCATAACCTGCTGTGGCTTACTGCTGTACTCCCACGTCTTGAACTGAAGCAGTAATAACGCAAAGTGTGCTACTAATTTAACAAATTGACCTGACCAATTTGCATACTACTTGACCTGACTGGGCCTTCTTTTCCTTATTCCCTTTCTGCATTACATGGAACCTTCTGCAGATCCCTCTGCATGTGAGAAAATTGGCAGCATAAAAGAGGATACAAAGTTTTTCTGCTTGTTACAGTATATCCAGTTATAGGCTGACTGAGCCTATAACTTGTTGCATCCGTCAGGTTATTTATACATAAAAGGAGAGAACTGTGTACTGTGTGCCTGCCATTGGATTTAACTGTTAAAGTACTTTGATGTCCATCTTGTTTTTCTCGTTCATATCCATGTGGTCTTCTTTGAACTAGAAAATCTAGTCAAATTAGCCTTCTATCACTGTAGAAATATCACTTTTATCTAATTAATATTTTATCAAATGTGCTCTGCTTCTATTTTAGCTGGAATAGATGTAATTTTCAGGATTATTTGTCAATGGAGCCCCTAAAGGGCTATCTGGGCCTTGACCAGTCGGTTCTTCTGGCTTAGTCTACACTTAAGTTAGTCCAACATAGCTACATTGGTCGGGGTGTAAAAAAAAACCCCACTCTGACCAACCTAGTTACAGTGACTTAACTCTGAGTGTAGACATAGCTATATTGATGGAAGAATGCTGCCATTGACATAGCTAGTTTAACTGAGGGGTGGTAGCATTCCTGCACCAACAGAACAATCCTTCTGTTGGTGTAGGGTACATCTGCTCTACGGGGTTATGCCGGCATAGCTATGCTGGTATAGTCTTCATAGTGTAGACACAGCATCTGTGTGCAACCCTGCCAAGTGCCCTGCCTGAGCCTTCACTTTCACATTTTTCAGAAGACTCAACTATATTCAGCAGCCTCAGCCTTCCCTTCAGGTTCTGTGACCATTGATCACAGTGATATAAAATAGCCTTTTCCAAACCAAGTGGTGTTTAATCTTGTCAGAAGAAACACAGCATAACAAGAGCAAAGGGATATTAACACAGTAACAAACTACGTACATAACTTTTTTACGTAAAACATAGGTAGGCCTAGCTTATCCAGACCCCAACTTGGGTCTGTAGAAGACAATCTGCACCCCCACAGCCTCTGACTGCCCTCTTTCCCAAGCTCAGAGGCTCAGGTTTTTATCTACTTCCAAGGTTCTTGTTTTAAGTTTTCTACCTGAAGGCTCTTGAGGCTACAGGCTGGGACCTTTTCCTGGTAGGATCAGCCAGACTGCTGATTCCAGCCTGGTGGGAATAAGGTTTCAAAAGGAGTTGACACCTGAATTATTCCTTTATGTATCATCTGAAGCTTATTATCTCCCTTACTGGGCTATGTACCTTTTCCTCTTGTTGGACTTAACCCCTTAGTAATCATATAGGGTTGGTCTAGGCAGCAAAAAAAGACCCACGCCAGTGAATATCAGAGTCTGGGTCAACTGAGCTAGGCTGGCAGGGCTAAAAAGAACAGTATAAGTGTTTGGGATCAGGCTCAGGCAGTAGCCTGGGCTCTGAAACCCAGTGATGGGGCAGCATCTTGGAACTTGGGCTCAAACATAAGCCCAAATACGTACACTTTTTTTAGCCCCACAGTACGAGCCCAAGTCAGTTGACCAGGCTTGCTGTTGCAGGAGGCTTGCTGTTGCAGGATTTGTTTTGCTGTGTAGATGTACCCATAGTTACCAACACAAACACAATCAAACAAATAGATAAACCTATTATTCATAAAATATTATAGGCACATTCAACATACTTCTTACAGCCCAAACTTAAATCTATACAGTACTTTCCATCTGCTAATGATTTCCTGAAGGCTGCATTTCCTCCTGGTCATGCATATGCAACTCCTAATAATGCTAATGGAAGTTGGTATTGTGTGCCTTCTGGAGACAGACTCTTTTGGCTACTGTAAATCTGTTGCAAGATTTTCAAAAAGTATTTAACCTTGTGGATATCCATCAGGTTTTCAAGAACATACACTCAAACTTTTATGCACATGCAAACACTGATGGTGTAAAAGCTGGTTTGAAATTTCTGAATTTTGAGTTTTTGCAGATTTTTTTTATGGGAATTTTGAATTTCAACTAAAAATCCAGGGGAAACAAATTTTTCACAAACATTTTCAGGAAAAATGTACCCAGTTTTCAATCAGCTCTAATTTACATATATATCTAGATATGTATGTGTGTGAATCAAAGGTTTGGGGTGGGCATCAGCAAATTACACAAACCCAAAATATGCATGAAATCATAGACACAAGGTGTGACGAAGGGCCAGAAAGTGTTACACAGCTGCAGGCTAACTGACCCAGATTCAACCTTTAAAGATGTAGTAGAAGTAATGTTTGTGTTTTTGTGTGTTTACCTATATATTGTTAGAGGTTGACAATGTAACCAAACAGTTCCTGTCTATCATTGTATTCTGTTAATATTTTCTTTTGATCTCTGAATTAACATTTAAATGAACTCTGAATGTAGTGATATCACTAGAAGTTTGTAGTAAGTCACCTGCAAATAGTGGTCACCTGCAATTGCCTTATGTTACTCCATGTAGCTAATTACTGGTAATGCTTAGGAGATAGGAGGTATAGTTGAAAATATCTAGGATAATTGCCTATTGTTCACCCAAGGACTTCATGCTTTCAAGAGACTACCATAGCTTGCCAGTAATTTCTATAAAAAGCTCTTGGGAACTGATCGTTTCATCTCAAACCGGCTTATGCTTCATCAGGGGAAGCTTAAGCCACAAGATTGAGGTCTCCAGTTCCATTATGGATCACCCTGATATTGGACACCTAACTATGACCAATGCAACTAATTTTGAAAGAACTCTTTGCAATTGTAAAGTTCTCAATCTCTACTGTGCAACTGACCTAAGAACTCTATTCATGTCTCTTTGTATAATCTTTTAACCAATATGCTCTCTTTTCTTATTTAATAAATTTTAGTTTAGTTAATAAGAATTGGCCATAAGTGTGTATTTGGGTAAGATCTAAAAATATTCATTGACCACGAGGTAATGTGTCTAATCCTTTGGGATTGGTAGAACTCTTTATATGATGAATAAAATATTCAGTAATCCTCATCATATTTGACTTGGCTATCTGGGAGGAAGTCCAAGGCTGGGTTGCTTTAAGGGAACTGTATTTCTGGCTTCCGGGTAACCAGTAAGGTGTTGTAGAAGCTGTTTTGTTGCTGGCTTGGCGAATCTAAGTATTCGAATAATCACCAGTTCTGGGGATTGTCTGCCCCATTCTTTGCAGTTTGCCTAATTGAGCAGTCTCAGCATGGCTCCCCTAGGACCCTGGTCACACAAGGTGGGTGAGGTAGTATCCTTTATTGGACCAACTTCAAGACATTTGACCAACACTGTCCGGTGGAATTAAATATGTTCTTAATTTTATTTTATATTTGTGTGTAGCAGGGTGGTCACACTGCTCCGGCCCTGAAGGAGTTAAAACAGCCCTTGGAGAGGGCTTCCCTGGGGAGCCAATAGTAAAAGCAGCCCTGGAGAGGGCTGGGGAAAAGGAGTGAAAGCAGCAAACCTAAGCTGATTTGGGGGAAGTGGCCACAGCTGGCCCTTATAAGAGGGCTGTGGGCCAGAAGCGGAAGTCTCACTGTAGCCCTGGAGTGGGAAGGGTTAGCTGTCTGAGAGCGAGGTACCTTAAGTGGAGCAGTGCTGGGGAAGGGCAAAGGGAGCTGGGGAGCTCCAGCCTGGTAAACCCCCAGGCCGCATGCCTTGGTAAAGGCCTAAAATGTCCTGGGGCTGCAGAGGGGCAGCTTGGGAATAGGCAGAGGCAGTTGGTCCTAACCCCTTGCCAGTGATGAGTGGCCATTACACTGCAGTCTGCCCCAGTGAGCGGGGGTTAGATGATGACTGGCAGTAGCCACTGAGGCAAGATGGGCTTAGAGGCTTAGGAGCTCCCTGGGAGGGGAGACCCAGAGTGTGGGGACACTGCCAGGGGGCAGCACCCAATGGTAAAGGGGCACTGGGGTCTGGGAGGGACACGGAGGCCAGCGGCAGGCGAGACCCCATCGCACCGGTGAGTCGTCGCCTTGCTACACTGTAGAATTACTGTGGCTTTATTAAAGCGATTCCTGATTAAGTCAGTGTAAGTGAAAAATAGAATCATTTTCACCATGTAGAGTGTGTGTGTGTGTGTGTGTGTGTGAGAGAGAGAGAGAAAGGGACAACAGTACCAATAGTACTTTATGTGGTTGTAATTTGATTTTTATTGAAAAAATTTAAAACTGTAGTTTTTGCACTATAGGCTCTTTAGATATTATTTCAAATTCAGAATCAAAAGTGCTTGGAATACCTCACTTTACTATATTTTGAAGTGTGTGTGCATCCGTGATTGTTTGCAGGGAGGTGAAACTGTGGGTTACATTGGAATGTGGAATATTTTATAACAAAGTTTTTGAAATTGAATTGGCAAGTCATTTGTGTTTTCCTTTACAGCTCTTTTCCGCGCTCATGTACAGCATTCCTTCCAGTCTTTAATCTTTTTATTTTTATACTTAAGTATACAAACTATTTGTGTGGTCTTTGCATAGTGGTTTTAAAACTAAATTGGGAAGCACTGCTATAGAGACTCCTCTCAGTCAAGGTCTTTTAGTTTACCAGCAGGAATTTGTTTTTATATGCCAAAGTCTCCATTGCTTAAAAATATAATTAAAAGGAAACTGAATCCTTTCTGAGCAATGGATCTCAGAATTAAGGCAAAGCTGATTTTGATCAATAGATGTAATTGAAAATAACTGAATCATTATTTTTAAACAAGCCCCAATAATTATAGGGGTTTCTTCATCGCACAGCTACCAATTATTTAAAGAAGTTTTCATCCATGGGGCAAAATTCTACTCTTGTACACAACGTGCACATGTGTAACTGAAAGCAGAATCTGAAAGCAGAACTCTTCCTTTTAGTATCATGTCTCTGATACTAATAAATAACCAAGATAAATAAAATTTCTATCTGGCTTTTCATTGCAGTTGTCGTCCAGTCATTGGCATGCTGCACTGGGGCCTCATGGATTCCTAGTTATTAGGCTATCACCAAATGGGGTTTACCTACAGGCATCTGAGTTGGGAGCAAGGAGAGACTGACAGGCTTGCTCCCTACAATGGTAGGGATCCTGTGGTGCTGCACTTGGGGACTATTTAATTTAGGGCTGTGGGAAATAAGTTGAGATATCCCAGTAGCAGGTGAATGGAAGTTTTGGGAGACTTCAAAAAAGCTTCTACATTATTATTTTTGTTTGTTTGTTTGTTTTTTCTTTACCTTGTCAGAGCTTGACAAAAGATATAAATGTCTTTTCCCCTGTATATTTATCCTAAACCAGGAAACCAAGTCAAGACTGAAGTTCTAAAGCTTGCTAAAGCAAGACTCAGCAGGTGGATTGTCACAGTTTAAAGAAACTGTCTTTCTTTTTAGTTGCCATACTATAAGTTAAAAAATATATAAATACAACTTCACCCATCTACAGCTCTATGTAAAATATGTGACGGAGATATTACATATGTAATAAATTGCAGTCATACAATATTGTATTTATCTTGCCTATTCTAATGCCTCACCTACACGCTAATCCATCTCTGCCAGTCAAGGGTCTGATTCTCCACTGTCTTGCATCCTGTGTAGTTATTTATTTATGCCTCTGTAGTGTGCATGTAAAATTTTACCATTTTAATATGGTACTATTGTGCACATGCTTTCCACAAGTGTAAATCACTGCACAAGCTTCAAGGCAGCGGTGAACTATGTTCACGATCTCATACATTCCAAATAGCTTCTGACAGCACTATTAAAAAAACACAACAAACAAACAAAAAAATACCTGCCACAAATCTTTACTACTTCCCTCTTCAATATGGAACTTTCTCCTGCAAAATTGCACTGATCCAAGGCCTATCTTGGGCAATATTCAGTCTTGGTGTACTAAACTATGATTCAACATCTTGCAATTTATCAGGGTTTGGCATTCTTGTATTAGCCAGAAAAAGCTATTTAAGGTAGTTTTAAAGGGTTTTAAATTTTTATTAATTAAATCCTGTCTTTCTAAAACCTATATAATGAGACTTGTTAGTCCCAAAGGAGTAATCTTTTACAAATGGAGGGATGAAAACCTAGTGTAAATAAAAACTTTTTATTCTCTAAAATATTTCTGAAATAGATGTGATTTTTCTGTGAAACGTGGGCATGTGAAGAAGACAAGACACAAGATGTGATGTGAAGAAATGTAATGCCACGTACATGTACATTGACTTTCCACTTGGTGAATTTGCCACTTGAAAGCAATGTAGAAAAAATACATCCTGTTTTTAAAGGAATTACCAGTTCTGGCATTATTCCCCTTTTTTTTAATTGTAAGGAATATCTCTGGAATTTGTATTGTACCCATATACATATTTGGAACATAAGTATATCTTATGAAAACATAGAGCCTGATCCAAACACACAGAGCCTGATGGAGACTTTCCATTGACTTCAGTAGGATTTGGATGAGGCTTATAATGTTTAGGGAACTAGCTTTCACTTTGCTAGCATTTCTTTTTTAATCTGTCTCTGCTAAATTGAGCAGACTTATTCTATGATCACAGACTCTTTGGGTTTAACACATTTGTTTTTATAGTACAAAAGTAAAAACACTCAATTAAACAATAATCAAATAAAAAAACCCAAATCCTAAAACGCTACTTAAATGGAAATTACCACTGATTTTTTGGCACATTTCTCGTGTGTGTGTGTGTGAGATTGTATTGTGTGTAAAAACCATGCTCCATTCCTGCTGGATGCCACCAGCTCAATCACTGTGGGCAACAGACCATATATACTTATGTATCTTCTGCTTGGCTTACTGCTTGATGCTTGCGATCAGACGCAGCATTTCATTTCCAATATCACAGATGACAGAATAAAATGTAGAATGAATTTCTGGAAATGTCAAAAGGGTCAGGGGAAAAAAGAAGGATGGAGCTCTCTGTATACATTGCTTCCGTGGGAATCAGAAAGTATAAATACCTGTTTCCAAATTCGTTGATGGTTTTGTTTTAGTCTTACACCTGTAATTTTTATTAATTGTGTTCTGTTTTTTCTTAAAGAATAGCTGCAAGGTAGAAAATGTCTGTGTTCATTTATTTGTATTCTCTGTATGTTTTTCCTGAAGCTCCTACAGTAGTTTTCTGCACTTAAGACTCAGTACCACATTGTGAGCTGAGCGGCCAGACTGCTGTACTTCCAGAGATCCCCATTGACTTCGGTGGGACACTACAGGGATCCCCAAGGAAGAACACAGCCCCAAAATTACGACCTTTTTTAAAAAAAAAAACACCACATTTTGCCCAACACAACATTTTAAAATAAAATATTACAAAAAATCAGTAATTCAATAAGTGTTTAGTTTTGCATTTGAAAATTTCAATAGAGCCATGAATACATGAACAATTCAGGAAGATATAGCAAAATTATGTAGTGCCACAACTCTTGTACTTTTATCTTAAATCTCATGATCATCTGTGGTGGTCTTTTTAAAGCCCCATTTCCTGGAGTCATGTGACTTTCAGTTTTAAAATGTAAGTCTTTAGCCCTCATCATTGCAGAGAAAAGCTTAGAAAACGCCCCCTCCCCCAAAAGTCTCAAAAACCACAAGACAAATTTAAAGAGTATATACTTTATTGTTTTTATATATCATGATTAAGTCTCTCATGATTTCAGGGGGCTGAGTCCATACATTTCGCATACATGGGATTGGCAATATTTTAACAGTTTTCAAAGTACTGGGTTTGATTTTCCAGGAAGAACTGGGTGAAATGTTGAGTTTTTGGAGATTGTTTTGCAAAACAAATTTTCAGTCGCCCCTACTTCCAACCCTTACTTCCATGAGAAATTCTGCTGCTGTCGAAGGAGCTGCTAACATAATAAGGGAGGCTGGATTGTATCTACTATATGCGATACGACAAGCTGCCATCCCAAATATTATAAAATGTTAATGGGGTGCTTGGTGGTGTTGGATTTAAACACTGGCTTAGGTCACGTGTGAAAATAACTTCAGTTGATGTGGACGTAACTAAAAAATTGGTGCCTTTTGTTTTCTATGCTTTGCACCTTTACGTTTCTAAGAATTTTCTCTGTATGCAGACAGCAGCAGCTCTGTTGTTGTCAGAGTTGTTTATAGCCTGTAGCAGCATAGACACTGTTTGCTTGCTCATGGAGTCTAGGGCTTGGTTCTTCTAGTTGTCGTTTATTTTAATCTAAAATTCAAAGTCATTTAGACTTGTAGTACGTCTTTTGGTCTCTGTATGGAGATGTTCTAGTTGTTTTATTCTAATATACATTTTTTTCCAAAACACACGCTTGCCACAATTGGCAGTCTCTGTTCAGAGATGTCTAGGACTAAAATACCAAAAGCTGTTGCAGGTCATAGTCAAGAACATGGACAGTATTAATTGCTGAAGATTCTTGATGTTGACCTCTCTGTACTGACCATAATGTACCTTGTTCTTGCTTGTGCCCTTAATCCTTGGGCACCAGATTCACAGTCAACACTTTTTTAGATTGAAATCCAAACTCTTAAATAAATAAATATGCATTTATCTAGTGCCACCATAACTTGAAATCTTTGCCAACATGTGGGCCTCTAACATTTTAAATGGTTTAATTTTATGCCAAAGATGAGCTTTACATTTTTCTCCTTCTTTGGTTCTGTGTTGCTGCATATAGGCCTGATTTTTCCCTTCACTTTTTTTTACGCTTTTTTTTTTCACTTCACAGATTTTACACTGGCTTAACTCCATTGATTTTGATGGAGTTTTTCCTACTTTATACCAGTTGAAGTGAGATAGCAATCAGAACAATTTATTTGATATTTTAGTACTAGCATGTGGGAACTTCAACTATATTAGAGGTCTCTAGCTAGATGAACAAAAATGAACTAAGAGGTTTATTGTTCTGAGTGGGACCACTTGCACAGTGCATTAGGAATTTGAAACTTGGTGTCGTTGCCTGGTACCTTGTCACCTGACCAGCCCTATTGGGAACTGAACAACTTAAATTTCTGTAAGATGCAGTAAGTGTAATGTGGAAGCAAATCAACAGAGAAATCTGCAGCAGTTGAATATATTGACTTGATTTCCTACCTAGCTAAAGGTTCTGTACATGGTTTTTCAACTCTCCAGTGCCTAGATTTCTTTTAAAAGAAGAAATACACCATCCCAACAACAACAAAAAAATAAAAATCTCCACATTCAATGGTAGCTTTTTATTTTCAGCTCCACAAAAGCATCAGATGCTTCTATGGTTTCTCTAGTTTTGGCCAAGTAATGACCCCTCTTTCTAACTATAGATGGCAGCAGAAATTTTTGCTTCTTTGTCAACAGGATATTAAACAAAATCACTATTCTGTTCAAGAAATATAATTTTAATAAAATTCACATTTGACATTCACAGTTTGGACGTTTTGCCATCCAAGTGAAATTGTCTCCTTTGTACTCTGATGGAATGAAGATAGTCAAATTAACCTTTTGCTCTGAAAACTAAAACACACACACACACACACTTCAAAGCAAAGACTTTCTGATGTTCTTGGCTATGCTAATCATAATTTCAAAACAGTGGCTGCTTCTACTTCTGTTCTTAAAGAAGGGCTGTGAATACTGTGTCATTTTAATTCGACCATGTGGTCGCTTTCAGTATGTTTGTGATCATGGCATATGACTTCATGTAATCCCTGAACCTTTTCAGCACTAGCACAATTCATGAAAAGTTAAAATACAGCAAGGCACTTATCCTGTATTTCTTAATAATACAGAATGGACAGCTAAAGTTTTGCCCAAGTCCTGATGAATAATTATGCTTGAAAGTTTCCCATTTGGAAGATTAGTGTAAAATTGCTTAATGGTGAACTGAAATCTTTTATTAAATTCTGAATAAAAGTTTAAGATCACAAATCAGCTCCAGAAACTGGACCCAATCTTCCATCATACAAACTCTGTATTCACTTGAATAATCATGTTGAGCCTGTTAAATCTCTCTCACACACCAGTTAAGTCATTTGCTTCAGTAGAGTTATTCCAAGTTATTTTAGAGCAATATGTGCAGGATAGTCGGTTTGGATTTACATGCTGTAAAGCTATTGTGAGTGAGAACAGGAGATAGTCCAGTATTTGAGCATAAAATCTTTTATTTGCCTGCCATGACATAAATACATAATTCTGTGTTTTCTTTACTAGGCTTCATAATATCACAAACACCTAAAACGTGAGAGCAGTGAGCGTACTGTTTCAGGGACTTGTGACATCATCAGCATTTGCATGGGAAATACAGAATCCTGGACATCAGTCCTGGTAAAGAAGTTAAGGGCACATTGATTTGCAAATATTTACGTGTAAATACTTCTACAGTTTTTAAAGTCTACACTAGAGATGAGCGTAAGATGCACAGTTTACATTTATATCTGAATTTCCCTAAAATTTGTGGGTGTTCAGATCTAGGATTTGACTAGCCTACTATAGAGTCCAGCTGGAAAGTTCAGAGTCCTGAGTCTTATTTCACTCACACCAGTTTAACACCTGTGTAACCTGACTAATTTACACCAATGTACTGTAAATTGGAAGAAACCCCACTGAATTCAATCTATTTTGTAAAGGTTCATATAACACCATTATTTCTGTAATATCCCATCCTCTTCCAACGAGGAGAATATAGTGTGCAGTGTAGTGTGGTGTCTTGTTTTGGTAGGGCAGGTTGTTTTTTGTTGTACATGCTATGTGTTTATTAGATAAGGTAGTTCCTGTGGGAGTTTGTTCCACAGTCTTGGACTAGACTCCCAGAAGCTCTGCCTCATGCAAGAATGAATTTTACTTTTATTGTGGAGAGTTCCATTGTGTCTGAGGAGTGGAGATGGGACGACACAAATTGAAGTCAGCTCATCAGCCAGGATGGGACAGAATCTCCTAGTCAACCAGAAATGATAGAAAGCATTGCATCCAGGAGGATGAGAATGGATGTCTTCCCTCTATCCAATAATGAGATGATCTGTACAAGACAGTGGTTGGGTTCTGATGTCCTAAATACTGACATCTAATCTGAAGATCAGGTCCAGGGTGTGATCAGCTGTATGGTTTGGATCAGAGATGACTTGTGAAAGTCCTACAGAGGCAAGTGAGGATATGAGTTTGAGTATGATCTAAGTGATTTTATCATGAATTTAGACCAAAATCAGGCTCCAGAACTGTCTACATTTCACCAGTGTTAAGGGAAGTTCTGATCCAGGCTTTTGGTGCATCTCTAATCTGCTAATATATTCAGATTATAATTCAGTGTTCTAAAAACTAATCCTCCTCAGTTAAAGTCAATCAGGTTTTTGACATTGATTTCTGTGGTAACGAATTTGGACTCTGCGTATGCATGTGCGTGCACGGGTGTGTGTACACACACAGCTTTTCAGATCACATTGAAGAGTTTGTGATCAGAAAGTCTATTTGATTTTCTAAGCATGTGCTGGACTTAATTCTGCACAGTCTAGCATCCTGTACCCCCATCCTATTGAAATCAGTGGGATGACAGGGATATAAATCAGAATTGAATTCATCCTGCTATGTCTAAAACATGGTTATGGAATAAAATGGCCTCTTCCTCTTAGCCTTTTTAGGTGGCAATAAAAGTGCCATTCATCGTGGTTTGTTCACTCAGAATCAGTGATTCCCATTTTGTAAAGATCGGAACTCCTCCCATTGGGGAGTACCAGATGTTTTTGAGAGTGTAATATTCTTTGGAACCTTCTGCGATTTAAAATACTGATTCAGTGCCCAATGCTGGGTTGATCTGAAGCTGCCAGAAAGAATAATAGCAGTCAAAAACTTGAATGTATGGATTTGCAATACAATAATAAATGGCAACCTTGGATTTCACCTGCTATCAGTCTGGGATCTGTTTGGGGCATTGCCCATGTGTAGGCAATCAGCATATGCTAGCTAAAAGTTTTATAAATGTAAAAATTAGACTGAACGAATGCTCCAGGCATGGGGCCAGAGGTTGCCCTTTTGATGAATGTAGACACATTTCACAAAGCTGGAGTTAGTTTATGATGTGTCAGAATTGCAAGCATTCCAGATAAGTTTCTTAGAACACTTCCAGATTATGTAAAACATAAATGGTTCCTTTGGTATTTACTGCTCATGATCAGATTATTAGGTTAGTAATTATCTCTGAATTTTCATCTTCCATTTCCTTCATTTAATAGAAATTATAGAAATATATGTACCTTGTTTAATTTTAAAAAATTCTCATTGTAAGTTCTTCATGTCATGGCTTGTCATCTTTTGTGATTGTAAAGTACCTAGTACAATGAATCTTCAGCCTATTTTAGTATAGCCTTTTATACTAAGAAAAGGTAAAATGGTGACATTTCCTAATGGAGAAGGTTAAAAACAAAAAGTATCTGCAAGACTCTTGAAAGGACTGGAAAATTATGTATAAAAATATTTAAAATCCATGTTGTGGAGGGGTCTTCTTGGCTCAGTCTAATGGACTATATGGAATCCTCTACCTGTAAGTCACATGTCTAAATGTAAATTGATCAGCATTCACCATAATCCATTACCACCTCATGATTGTTCAGTGACGTGAGTGAAATGCTTTGGTGTAATAAAACCTCTATTAAGCACTTGATGGGAATGTCAGGAGCGAGGCAAAGGACTGTTAGGGTAGATTAGCTTTCATACATGTCACACAAAACAATGTCATTTGGAAGTTTGCCTTAAGTCTGCTTGTACGAGACTTGTTCTGTGGAAACAGAACTTCACTCTGCAGGGCTGTCAAGAGAGGACATTTCAAATGTACTAAAATTAACTTTTAAAAAAATCTATATTGGATCCATATTGATCCATGGTCTCTCTTAATCCTGATTCAGTGAAAATTCTCATTGTAATTATTTGGAATTTTGTGAGAGAAAAGAACTAGAACCATTTAGAACCAACATTGATGACCATTGACTACAATAGAACTATTTGTTCAATTGATTGTTCACCATTGAAGTATTCAGAGTAACAGCCGTGTTAGTCTGTATTCGCAAAAAGAAAAGGAGTACTTGTGGCACCTTAGAGACTAACCAATTTATTTGAGCATAAGTATGTGGGTCACAATCTGTCCTTTACTTTTACTTTTGAGTGCAAACTTATTTTTCAAGAAGGCAAAATCTTTTGAATTGGCCAAAAAAAAAAGTCTAATTTCAGAATAAGAACAATGACTTTCAAGGGATTTGGTCCTTGCACTAAGTGTATAGATTGTGGCACAAAATCTGGGTTCTTGTTTAACAGTGTAAATTTGTTTTAATCAGAGAAAATAAACCCACTGGAGTTTTCTATGTATTTTGGAAATACTTTTTTTAAAATGTTGTTCCTATTTAAAAATGAACATGTCTCTTTCAGTTTGAAGCCCTGAAGAATTCCATTCCAAGATCTCTACTTGCTCTGTGTGTGTGTGTATTTGCTTTTACTTAGAAATGGATGCCACTGCTATTTGCATTTTAACATTTCCTCTTAAAATGTGGTTAATCAATGCCTAAAAGCAATTCATTTACTATCAAGATGGTGTTTTGACCATAACCTATTACAATATTTTAGAAAAAGGCCTAAATTACTAGCTTAATTTCCTGATATACCAAGGAAATTGTTGGTGAAATACAAGTACTGAAGATATTCTAAAACATTATTTAAGTGAGGATGATCTGTGTAAAAATGAAAGACAAGAGTGCTTCTTGTAATGCTCAGAAAGCACTACGTCTCATGCTTAATTTGATATAAATATTTTGAGTATAGGCAACATTGAAAATTAATGATTGTGAGTATACCATGATGAAAAAAAGGTGAATTATTTAAAAGTATTACTCTGAGAAAATCAATTGCAATAATTTTGTATCCTGTTTTGATGGTAAACTTCTAATTTTAGAGTCAGTTGTAATTCTATGTTTAATTTTTTTGGCAATAGAGCAGCACAATCCCAGGATTTGATCGTGAAAACGTTTAGCATGTATGTAAATACTTATACGGCTAGAGCTTCCATTAGACAAAAGCCTCCCATTGAGGTATATCCTCATCTCTCTTTTCTATATGTGCATTTGTAATCACCAGTCTGCTTAAAAGGAATTAAGCAAATGGGATGCATCTACTCAGTTGTGGCAGCAGGTTTCCTTTGGGATTTTGGTGTGTTATTTTCCACAGTAAAAAAATGGAATTTCTTTCTTTCTCAAAACTTCTGTAGATGTCCACTTTGTGAATTCATTCCCATCTGCTATTATTTTTCTCTTTCTAAGCCTTACATAGGAATACATCTGATTCTTCTATTCCTTGTACTTCAAGAATATCTTAACTGAGAAGTAATTTAATGAAATTAATAAAACTGTATTTCAAAATACAACTTTTAATTTACTTTCACCTAGAAAGAGGCCAGCACTGAACCAAATCTCTAAGTGTGGGCACACTTAAATGCAGAGGAAGTTTAGATCTCAGTTGACCTTCTCTGCTAGCCCCCATTTCAATATTTGGTGGAAACTAAATGCAACTTGTGGGGGGGGGGGGAGAAGTTCCAAAAAGTTTAATTCCAGACTTAAACTTTGTAGCTCTGGTCCATCTGTTTTCACTCTAGAAAAATGTTCTAGTGGTTGCATTGTGCATTCTAGCTGTTCTTTCCAGAGGAATTCTGTCACACTGCACTAGACTGGTGGATACGTTGTGATATGCAGTATTGGCGGGTGAGATAGCTGTTCCCATTTGCATGCTATTTAAATCTGTTCTCAGCAGCAGAGAGTCCTCTGTTTCACTGACAAGTCCATCCACTCAACTTTGATATTATGTTTCTGAAGGAGACTGGGGCAATAAGTGTGTTCATTGTGGAGAGTTCCCTGTGCAGGCAGGATGATACATTTTGAGAGAGCTCTAACTTGTCATTGATCTTGTTCAATGTGCGTGTCTGACTGTGACAGGAAATAGGAGATATTTTGGCCTGCCAAGCAGATGATCTGTATCACTTTTTTTTAACTGAGATACTGCACTGTTTGTTCTCCTCTAGTGCCCAGTGAAGACAGGGCAGTGAATAAGTACAACAATGCTTAGTCTCAATCTTCCTAAGATGTAAGACAAACTGAGAGAGAAACAAGCAGATAGTGGGGTGGAATTTTCAGAAGCATCTGAGTGACCTAGGAGTTGAGAGAGTTAATTTCATTTGATGAAGCATTTCAATATTTGGATTTGTCCCTATTTAGAATTAAAACCAAAATGTTGAAATCCTCTGCTTAAGGGAAAGCCCTGGGGTCTATGACTCTGGGATAGTCTGTTTGGTTGGCAGTGCTACCCTGGAACTATCATTCTGGCTGCAAGCCTGTGAGCTTGGGAACTTACTGTTCTAGGCTCCTGGCTCCTGGTCAGACCACCATGCAAGCTGCAGAGGAGGCTAGGAGCTTGGGAGCTGGGGCACCCAGGTTTTCCAGACTCTCTGCTGCCCATCAGCCTGCCAAGTAAACTGCCAAAGAGTGAAGAACCTGGAAGTCTAGGCTCCTCAGCAATCCACCAGGCAGGCAAGCTGGCCAGAAACGGGACAGGCTTCAATCGGGGGTTCCATTGGACCTTTGTAGAAATCTAACCGTCACTGCAAAACATTTTGATTTAGATGAATCAGTGTTCTGCAGCAGAAAAATATTCTGTCCTGGGGTTCTATTAGAGCCATGCCTGCTCCTGGATTGCCCAGCATCATCTCTTATTATTTGTATCACAGCAGTGCCAGGAATTATTGGCTGTGGCCTCATTGTAGTAGGTATTATTAATACACCTAATAAAAGACAGTCCTTGTTCTGAAGAGCTTATATTCTAAATAGACAGGAAGACAGATAGTTGGAATAAGGAAACATTATATTCTCCATTTTACAAATGGAGAACTGAAGCAGAGGGTGATCGTGATTTATCCAAGGCAAAATATTAAGTCTCAGTGACAGTGCTCAGAATTGTACCTAGATTTCAGTTTCTGAACCTTAAGATCATACTCCTTGTGTGTAATACAGTCCATTTTTGTATCAGTTGTCCAAGAAGTTAAGGCCAGTTCTCTCTGACCTCAGCATAGTGATTTCTTTCTTTTGTAACCTCAGTTGCATTTACTGTAATAACCTCTGTTTGAGGTTATCCTCGAAAAGTGTCTAAAAGTTTCAAGTAGTGCAGCTTGGCATAGCAGGATTGCAATAGTGAGAAATATTTAACATTGGGGCTATTACTATTTCATAATTCACAGTATCACGAGCTATTAACTTTTGCATGGCGCAATACACTCCATAGTGAATGTTGTTTTTTTTTTTTCACTTCATTATGCCAGTCTCGAGATCAAGGCCTTAGATCCTCCTGGAACACAAGCTGTCTTAATGGCAGTGCAGCATGCTATTCAGTTTACCACAGTGGTTCTCAACCAGGGGTATACAGAGGTCTTCCAGGGGGTACATTAGCTCGTTTAGATGTTTGCCTAGTTTTACAACAGACTACATAAAAAACACAAGCAAAGTCCATGCAAACTAAAATTTTGCAAAGACAATGACTTGTTTATAATGCTCTACATACTGTACGCTGAAATGTAAGTACAATATTTATATTTCAATTGATTTATTTTATAATTATAGGGTAAAAATTAGAAAGTAAGCAATTTTTCAGTAGTGTGCTATGACACTTTTTTGTATTTTTATGTCTGGTTTTATAAGCAGGTAGTTTTTAAGTGACGTTTAAATTGGGGGTACCCAAGACAAATCAGACTCCTGAAAGGGATACAGTAGTCTGGAAAGGTTGAGAGCCATTGGTTTATAAATCCAGCAAGCATTTATTTATTTCCTCATTTCCTTATAAATTAGCTAAATTCCCCCTCTATTTCATGCTTTATAGCATGATTGTTGTAAGCTTACTCTTTCCTGAGATCACCTGGCTACATGACATGACCACATTTTATCATCTTCTATCCTCTGCTCACTCACTGTAACTCTCCTCCCTTTACTAAGCAACTTCAGTCGTGCTGTATCACTAACATTGAGCTTGCTATCTGCAAGGTGATAACATCCCCACTTCTGAAAAGAAACTACTAACAGATCACAGTGTAATGAAATCTTGTGCTCATAATTTACTGTTTGTTAATTTTGCATTTTTCTTTTGTATTTATAATTACATGCAGGCTTTTCAGAAGCAATGTAAAAGTAAGTTTATTGAGGATGAGTTTCTGTACATTGCAAAAGGAGAAGCGGCAGTAAAATTAGAGATCTGGAATGAAAGCCTGCCCCTATTGGAGTTTTCCCACCGCCTTCAATGGGACCAGGATTTCACCTTTGTCTTGTAGACTATTCCCGTTTGCACTGGTGATTGAAAAACACACTTGTGGTGCCTGTAAAAATGTTTATAGGAAAATACAATATTTAGAAATTATTCCTGTCCTGAATTTCAGAGCGGTTGACCTACCACAACTTCAGCTGAATTCACTTGGGGGACTGCAGGGGTTCAGCATCTTTCAAAACCAGGCTACTTTTATGTCGGTACCTATGTATAAAAGCCTAATTTTAAGTACCCCGGTCTGAAAACTTTGGCCATTATTTATTAAGGCTTTAGGCAGTGGCAATGGCAGTGGCTGTTGGGAGACACAATTCAATTAACTCACTATAGTCTATAAATCATAAAATAGAAGTGTTGCAGGTTTCATCACTGTCCCATCAGGACAGGTTAGGAGCCAGAGGCAGAAGAGCTTAGACAAGCAAATTACTTTTGAAATGTGTCTGTCATGGCTATGTATATGACATGTACAAGTGAAGACCTAACATAAGCCTGATCCTGTGAAGGCCTGAACACCCTTTAGTCCCATTACAGTCGATGGGAGTTGAGGGAGCTCAGCGATTTGCAGGAGACATTCAGCAACTTATAAGATAAAGTCCATTGTTTTTCTGCTAGGCATGAGTGTGAGAAGTAGAGAAAGCTTAGGAGCCTCAGGCATAAAATGTTCCCCTGTGGACACCTGTTGAGATTTTTATGGTAAAACTCAAAGCAAAAAAAAAAAAGAAATTTCACACTTTTATAGTGGATGACAACTGAACAAGTCAGAGAATTCTAGTAGAATCACTATAGAAAAGAAAATATTCATTGTGCATATTCCTTCCCCTTTTTCTTACTCAGAAAACAAAATCCAGCATTAATTTTGAATCAGAAAAGTGCTGACATTCACAGTAGAACGACTGATGCTCAACAAGATCATATTTCCTAATTTCCTTTGTAGTTTTAGTGATTTGTGTATTCAGTCTCCTGTAGTGTAAATGACATGGAATATAAATGAATGCATATTGCATCAATGCCTTTTATAAGAGATCACTGGGAAGGAATTACTGCCTTAGCATAAATGTACTGTTACTGCTTGAGTAATGATAGCAGCATACTAGTCCCTTCTTCCTTTCAGAAAACCTTATTCCTTTTAGAGGCATTGTACTACATCAAGAAAAAGTTACCAGTGGAATGCTGTTAGTTCACATCCACCCAACTCAGCCTTAACTCTGATATTGCTTTAATGATGCCACTACATGTATATAACATTTGTTACTTTTCACACAGGCGCCTTTCAGCTTTCCCCAGGGTGCTCCACCCCTAGGCCCTGCCCCCACTCCGAACCTTTCCCCAAGGCCTTACCCTTGCCCTGCCTCTTCTGGCCCCTGCTCTGCCCCCTCCCCCGGGGCTCCACCTCCACCCCACCTTTTCTTGTTCCCACTCCGCCCCCTCATCCAAACACACCCCACCCTTGCTCTGCCTTTTCCCACCCCGGCTCCTGCCATTCCCTCCCCCCCTCCCCATATAAAACCACGCTCAGTGCATCATGAGCATTCCGAAGACACCTGACATGACAAACTTTGCATTGGATACCACACAATAATTTTATAAGGATGAACATGAGCGTGCTGAGTGTTCCCCCAAGGTACAGAGCATCACAACACCCTAATATATAGAAAAGCTGTGATAGACAATTTGGAGGATTTAAACATTTATTCTAAGTACTCTGTCATCCCAGGACCTACATATGGTAACTAAGGTCTATCTTTTGAAAGAAGACAATTTAAACAAAGTGTCATCAAAATTGAAAACTCTTTTTTCTTATCTCTACCTTATAGCATGAAGAAAATGTGTGAAGACATATGACAGTATAGATGTCACCTGTTTGAGGTGACCCACATAACTTATTCAGAATGTAACCACTTGAAAGTGATGTGACCATCCCATTTTCATGCTAATAAAACCATTGCACCCTAACACACTGTGTGTGTTATCTATATACTATATGCTTTTAAGGTGGACACAAATCAGAAATTTTAACAGGTTTATTGATGCTTTCTTTTGATTTAGCACTGTACCCTACTGCTATCATCATTCAAGTGGTAACCACACATTTATACTAAAGCAGTAACTCGTTCCTAGTGAACTCTTGTACTGACAAGTGGTGATGTGTATTTGCTAAATACACCATATCATTCAGGCTGTAAGAGTCTCAACTAAAACAAAATCACGAGAATGACAAAGGTAATAAGGACATATAAGTGTGAATAAGAAAGCTTTCTTATTATATTAAAAAGCCAACTTTTAAACATAACCAGTGTATGTTACATTATCTACAGTACAACTTAAGACCCTGAACATGCATATACTCACACGTAGACCAGCTCAAATCCACACTGGCATGGCTGCAGAGGTCTACTTACCTGGAACAACTTGCAGGATCAGGGCCCAACTTTATATAATATCGTTCATACATGTTGTACATTATCACTGACTGACTTTACACAGTCAATAATTAGTTACAAAACTAAAATCTAAAAACATAGAGGAAGGAAAAGAATAGCATATAGATGGGAGAAGAGAGAGGGTTTTGTAATTGAGTTACAAAGCAATGCTTATCTTCCGCTTAATTCCTAAATGAGTTTCATAACCAGCCATTTTTTATCTATTTTTTAAAGTATCTTGTTGAAGTTACTATTCTAATGTTACTTCACTTCGGAAACTCAAACACTTTCACTAGCAGTGTCCTTATTACTTCTCATAGGCAATGGAAAAGGGAACTGGATTTTTTTTTAAAATCATTTGACAATATAAAGTGGGTACTATGAGATTCTTAATATGTTAGTGTTTATTTTTTGGGGTTCAGCTAAATCCAACTGATATCTTATACTGAAGTACATTTGAGCGTAATTCATCATTAGATTTACTAACACATTCTAATACTTTTTTACTTCTTTACATTGGAAAAGTGGGGGGAAAATGAATTAAAGAAAGAAAAGAGGTGGAATCCAAAAAAATTCAAATCATGTTTTTAAATTAAACAAAATTTGTTTGAATTCAAAGTCATTTCTTTCAACAAATTAAATTAAAAGTGAAAAAATTCAGTTAAAATTATTTGTTTTGTTTTTTAATTAATTGCTGGTGGGGATGTGGGGGAGGAGGGAATTAAAACAATTTTTATCTAGTTGTTGCCAGGAATTAATGTTGGCGATTGCAGGTGGTGGAAAAATGCACAGTTTTCTTGGATTGACTGTCAGTTCCTAGTGAAACCTTGTCACACATCTGAGGACAGGCACAATCACAAATGGGGAACCATATTTTGAAAGTCCGGAGACCTGCAGTAAATAGAAAATTATATAATGGGTGCCTTATCTCTTCACTTCAGCAGTTAGTTTGGGATGGAATGGAGAAGAGCTATATCAGAAACATATAAGACTATCTGCAGAATATATACAAATAAAATCATGGGAGTGGTGGGTAGGGAATGAAGAGCTGTACTAAATTGTAATCGTGCCTAGGAAATACCTGTCCTTTCAAACAGATCTATATTTTAGAGGTGGCCAAATCCTGCCCCACTACCGTGCATGCAGAACCCCCAGTACTTCAGGATGAAAAGGATTTGTTCTATAGATTTTTTTCAAACCAAGAAGTTGTTAAAAAGGAGTTAAGGTGGAAAATGTGTTTTATCGGAGTCCAGCTTGTACCATACAAACTATTGCAAGATTTTAGAAAAATTCTACCTCTTTCAATATCTCTCCCCCCACAATTGTTAAAAAGTTTGGGCACAAGCATTTAAGAGTCCATCCATCCCCTACCATAAAATCCTTACTCACTCCCACCTGGAAACTAGTAAAACCCACCATGGTTATCTGTGATGTCTCTAAAACATCTGTCAAAAGTGAGTTATTTAAGAAAATGGTTTGCTGTTACGAACAAAAAGGAGTTGTGGCAATCCCATTTTGGTTCCCAAAACTGAAGTTATTTTAAAGGGAAATTACAGAAGGTTGCAATTAATAGCCTGATTGATCCACTTTAGTAGGAGGTGATTAAAAGAAGATGAAATATAAAGTTTGGTCTGAGCAGATAAAGATCTGTGTGACATAATCAGAGAATGACACTCTAACCCTCTGGATGATCTGTGCTTTGTATTTTGTTAATTTCAGATAATCCGGTATCTCTCTTGATAGACAGGCAAATGGCTAGCTAATTTTTGAAGGTTATTAACATTAAAAAATAGTTGTTTTTAAGTACAAGAGATTAGAACAAGGGTTAATGCCATCAAAAAGATTCAGAAATGTGCTTTGTGCCTTGCAAAGAGAAAAAAGGCGAGCATTTAAGGGTTAAAGGAATTAAGATTCAAAAGCATTCAGAAATCCAAAGGGCTCTGAAGAATGGATGTTCTACACTCTGGCATGTCTAGTTTAGTATGCAGCATACAATGTTTGGGGTTTGAGGGATAGGAGCTCAAGTTCCTCCTCTTTAGACTCTATGGGCCAAATTCTATTCCTAGGTGCACTAAAGTAAATCCAGAATAATTTCACTCACTTGCACTTCATTCAACAGATTTACTCTGGATGAAACCAGTGTAACTTAAAGGAAAAAATGGCCCTATCCTTCTGCAACCACAAGTTTTTGGAAGCAATTTTCTATAGTACTGTAATAGCAAGTGCTGAAGGAAACCATTAACATCTGTACAAAACTAAAATACAGTAAGTATAAATTACAAGAGTCACAATAGAAATTGATCAAAGGCAGCCAACCTTGTAATGTCAGTGAGTTTGGCATAAGAAACTATTCCTCTTTCTAAAAGTTACATCCTGAAACAGTAGCTGTGCATATGAAATATGTACTCATGAAACACTGGAAATACCAAGTCAGAGCTTTGACAAAAAAAAAATGGCAAATAAGAGTAAGGCATCAGAACTGGAATTGTTCACATAACGAAAGGTAATGGACCTTCACTGCTAGGAAAGGAATGATCGAGATAAAATGCTGTTAGATCGGTCAAGAATTAATGGGATGTCTGATACTCAAAATGAACTCCAAATGTTTGTGTATAAGAAACAAATTGAATTAATATCTAAGTGTAAAAGCAAAACCTGAAAGAGGCTGACAGTGCAGTGGCTAAAACTGTAGCTCTGAGACGTAATTTTAAGAAAGTGATGTCTAGTGGAAACATCTCTCCACCAGAACAAGGCAGCAGCTAATAAAGTGGATGAGATACTGAAATTTTTTTGACTTGGTTATACTGTGGCATAATTGTATGTAAAGATACAGTACTGCTACTTTTACACACTTGAAGATTAAACCATCATCTCTAACTTTCAGACTTCATATTTGATTCTCCAGAAAAAGTTTAACAATGGTTGTTGGTACATTTTTCTCATCCTGTGAGGTATTGCTTCGCCTAGACAGAACACTCTGAAAACAGCACCGTGTTGTTTTAGCTTGCTTCGTGGTGTATTAATATGTGCCCATATCACTGTCAGATAATAATGAAGCACACTTCCTACCAAATGTGCAGTGATCTAATATGTCAGCATGATGTTATGGTTGATGAAGGAGGTGCTATCTTTTGGATGAGATGTAAAACCCAAAGCCCTTACGGCTACTTATGGTTATTTGGGACTTCATCCAACAAACAATTATACGTATGAATAACTTCTCACCAGAAAGGTCCTATTGAACTTAATGGAATTGCTCGCATGAATCAAGATGCTTACGTGCATAATTGATTGCAAGATCAGACCCTAAAATCCAGTAGAACTTTTCATAAGACTAGTAGCATAAACCCCAGAGTCTTGTTCAGATTACATTTTTGGGGTGATTAAACTTTTCCTACCTCCAATTCCACTGCAACTTCAGTTGGATACAGTATTCTTGTCCAAAA
Organism: Natator depressus; assembly: GCF_965152275.1. Taxonomy (NCBI): domain Eukaryota; kingdom Metazoa; phylum Chordata; order Testudines; family Cheloniidae; genus Natator; species Natator depressus. The sequence continues at coordinate 168,211,148 of NC_134235.1, read as the reverse complement.
TTACTTTTTGTGTTGCTGTGCTCTGTTAAAATAGCTCAACTGCCATATTCTGCCCCATGATGTTTCCAGGCTAGTTGGGGGGAGAAATGATTCTTTTATCCTATACCGTTTGTCAGGCACTTTGGGATCATTATGGTTGAAATACTACATACACTTAAATTGATTTTTGGCTTTTTAAAAGGAAGTACTAAACTGGAGCATGTGTGGGGTACAGGTGAATGAGTGACCCAAGAACTTCTTAATACCAACTGGCAAGTGGACACAGGGGGGCTATAGAGCTCTCATGAGTCTAGTGTGTATGTTCTAGTTCACCCAGGAGTGACAAGTGAGCTCTTGAATAAAAGCCTGTGTCACTCTGGACATCAAAATCATTGTGAAATGTAGGTACAGATTCTATGTAAGGAGTTATGTGTGTATATATAGTGAAAATCTGTTCTTAAAGTCTGCAGGCGCTGATCACCAGCAAAGGTGAAAAACACATTTTCTGTCAGACAAGACAGATGTTCATCTATCTCTTCACATGTAAACTGAATATTGTCTCATTCACAGTGGACTTCATAATACCAATCTGAACGTGAATGCAAATGAAGGTTTGTAAGAACTTCAGAGAAACAAACTGTGAGAGATAAGAACAGAGGGGGAGGAAGAACCTTATTTAGAGGTGCACTTCAAATGTTTGCTTGACTATATTTGGTGGGCAGAGAAGATGCCCAGGCACCCTTTACTGTAGAATTAAAAAGACACAAGTTTTGCCTCATGAAAAAAGTCTCAGCCAGGCTTAGTTAAAAACATTGAAGAGAACTTTGGATGAGATTAAACTTGCTTCAGACAGGTGGCTAACCTGATAATTAATGTTAGTCTCTAGAAAGCATGTTATGGTTTTGTTCTATATACAACCATTTTGTTTCCAGTATTCTTACTATTACTTGAATGTTTGGTAAGAAACTTATTCTTGTTTTCACTATAAATATATCTAAGCGCTGTGGTGGTAAGCAAGGTTGTGGTCCTGAGCTGAATCTTAAAGCTGTTGTGTACTGATCTTTTGGGAACAGCAGGCCTGGTAATTCTGTATATGTTCAGTAAGGGGCTGGATGCTACAGGGACCGCTTGGAGGACACAGGGGTTGGTTTGTGCCTGTCACTTCCTGTACAGAGAAAGTGAGGCCTGCTTCTGTTGTCAGAGGCTGGTGGATTCAAGGAGCTGATCCATAGTGGTACAGACAAGGCTGCCTCATGTTAAAGGCAGGTGGTGTTAGTGTGCCTCACAAAACTGGGTAGTGTCACTATAATGGATATGCAGATGTGATCAGGTGCCACAGACTGCTATTGGCATACTTTTTCCTCACCCTAAAACCTTATTTGGTTCAGTATGTACTCAAATACTTCTCAAAATATGTTATGGTGAGGAAAACCAATGTGTTCCCTTTGCATTAATAAGGTAATGTAGAAGTTATGCTCAATCCATCAGCCCGAAAAGGGAGGAATAAATAAAATATTAGACAATAAACCACCAGTGGCTGTAGTCAAGGAAAGATGAGTTGTTTGCTCAATGGGCTAAACAGTAGCTCACAGTATTAGAGTGCTTGTGACCTTTTAATCTTTTGTCTGACATGCTTTGCACACTTGAAGTAAAAGCCATAATTTGTTGTGGCATGAAAAACACTGTAAGGAAATTGATTGCATTTGGTTTTTGGTTTTCTAACTTGAGGGCAGAAGGATTTTTTTCTATAAATTCAAATTACAGCTTTTGGCTGTATTTACTTGGCTATCAAACTTTGCCCATTAAAAAAAGAGAAGGTTCTCATGTACTGTAAGTGCTTTTTAGGAATTCATGCTTCAGGAAAAAGGTTCAATGGCTTCCGAGGAAGACTACAAAATTACAATCTACTGAGAATGGATTACGTTTGGACCCTTTCCAATTATTATTACACCTCAACATGAGAATAGATTCATGTTCTGTTATTTTTTGTTCTCATTGCAAAGATTGAATGGAAATAGAACATCTGACATTTTAATGCCCTGTGTAGTCAAACACAGCAGCATGCTGTAACTATGCGAGTGAGTATTTTGACAGGATAGTTATTGTATCTCTTTCTCACCAATTACAGAGGTTGTTAGAGAAATATAGAAGGGAAAATGCATGGACTAGATGACCTCCAGAGTTCCCTTCCAACTCTGATATTCTATGATTCTATGAAAATGTTGACTAGAAATGTGCACAGTAGCACAGTGAATTGGTGTCTTTTTCAGCTAATGCATAAGGGCTTGCATATGTTATAATGGAAACAGGCCTAAGTAAAGCATAAATCCAGCCATGTCAACAGGATTATAGCTGGGACTGGACTATTTTGGAGATTTGGGGGTACAGCATGTCTCATCAGCAGGTTCTTGCTCAACTCCAGCCCTCACTGGTTATGAGTGAAAATTACTATCCTCTGATGCCTGCGTGGGCAGGATTCCACATCTCACAAACTGTCTCCATAGTTGTAATTGTGTTGAAAGTTTGAGTTGAAAGGCAAAACACTGAACTGACCAATAAAACTAGACTATTCTTTCATCCCTGGAAGTGGCCTCTTCAGATCAGAGTTGAGCCATGAGTCTGAGGGTGCTTGCCTTGCATTTGCCTGATCTTTACCTGATACAATGCTAAAATGGAGTGGTATACTTCAGGATTGTCAATGTGGTGCCTTTCTTGTGTACTCATTTCACACACAAAAAGGGAGGAGGAAAATTACTGAAACTGTAATGAGAACAAACAACTGATGATACAAACAGGATCCTTTCACCTTACTAGCCCTGAAACTGTAATCTGATCTGGCGTGGATGCCAGATTTCAAGAGTACTAGCAAGAATACATGGAATGGATTGTTCTACCTACTTACTTACTTTTGCATTAGGTATAAAACTTTGCCTAGGCTATGCTGCAGAGGCTCAGACTTCTTGCTCTCAAGCTTGCTGTGATTAGTAGGAATGGAGAGGGACACCTGGGTTTTAAAGTTAATTACTGGCAAAAAAATATGCTAAGAAAATATGAGAGCATACAGACGAGGAATGGATCAAAGGAATTATGATTACTGCAGAATATGAGCCAAGATTTTCAAAAATGGTTGTCTAAAGTTAGGTTCCTAAACCAATATTTGATTCAAAATTACTGAGCACTGAGCAATTCCTATTGAATGTATGGTTGTTCTCACATTACTTATTTATAAAGTGTATTTTAAGTCCATACATGTACATCCTGCCTGTCTCTATATCAGACATATACATACACCCTCCCAATCTGTGTGTGTGAAATATAATTTAATATTACAGAAAACCAAAACTCTTTTCATCTATTAGTTTATTTCAGCAAAGAGACTGGGACAACGTTTGAGAAGAGAAATTAATATTATTCCTTAAACCTAATGTAGTGAAACATGTTAGAATTACTTCATATCGTAATGCCTGAAGCAGCTGTGGAAATTTGCTCAAGTGTTAAAACACTCCTTGCAAAAGCTTAAATGGCTAAGGAGAGAGATTTTTCTTTTTAGAAGTGCTGAACAGCTTTTTAGACTGTTGTCTGTTCATTTATTAAAATACTCTGCAGTGTACATTGTAGACTGGGACTGGAAATACACTTCGAAAAGTGTCAATCCAGATTCTCTCTGCTAATTTAAATTTGCACCGGCTCTGAAAAACAGTCAAGGTCAAAACCCTGCAGAAGCAGTATGTAGAATAGAAATTTCATTTAAGAAATCACTCTCTTCTTTAGAAAAGCCGTTCCAAGAAGATTATGAAAAGTGACGCGATGGCAATTAGAAAGAGAGAGGGAGTCTTTCCTAGCCATTATCCTCTACACTAAAATGCATATAAAAATGTATGCATCATGTGTGTAACTATATGTGAAAGGCTCCCTATCCACAAAGTCTCCAACACAGTATTGCTATTCTATTGCTATTCTATATTGGTTTTTATACCACATTCATCGCCTTGGTATCCGAGTAGCCTTCCAGTAGTTGTATTAAGCAACATGACTCCACATTAATGTCATATTCTCTCATCTTCTGCCCACAGGGAGAGTGTTGTTCTGGTAGTGTGTCTATTAATATAAATATACCTGTTGCTATATGTTTGTTTTAGATGGGAGGACAAAGAAATGGGCATTGGAGGGGAAGGCCGTGAGGTTTTTTTGTGGTCTTTAGTTGCTGGGGAAGTTCTCTCCACAGACTTGGCCCACCACCGGAAAACATTCTGTTTCCTGCACTGATGAGCTTTACTCGTGTTGATGAGAATTCTCTTGTGTCACAGGAGCAAAGCTGTTAACCACACTCTTCATCCTGAAGCTTTAGGTGATCTTTCAGCAACCCAGGGAAGGTCACAGAGTGCTTTGAAGTTAAGGACTGAAACCTTGAACTTGATTCAAAATGCTATGAGAAGCCAGTGTATAGAGTCAAGGACAGGTTTGACATGCTCACTGTGTTGCTGAGGAGATGCACTGCAGTGTACTCAACTAGTTGGAGTTTGCCTTAGCTTTGAAGGCTTCTTGCCCAGGTATACTGCATTGCTGTAATCCATCTGAGAGGAGATGAAGGCATGAATAATTTTAGGCAAAGTCTCCATCCACAAGAATGGGATAGAGTTTCCAAGCTAAGTGGAGATGGTAGAAAGCACTACTCACAGATGTTGCTGAAAAAGGCAGTGTCTTTCCCATGGTCATTCCTCCCCACAACTCAGAATATCCATTCTCACCCATGTCACCAGCCTCCAGCAGCTCCCCTCCAAATCCAGCTGTTTGGTTTCCTTCTCCTCATCCCCCACCAACGCCACTACTGGTGTCTGATTCTTCTTGGTGGCTGCTTCCTCCTCCTTAGGTGCTGTTCCCATTAACTCTTCCTTCTTGATGGCTTCATGTCCATCCTTGGTATCTTCTCCTTCCTCCTCACGAACATAACCCTCAGGTGCCATTCCTCCTCACCTCTTCCTCAGTGACTGGTTGTGACACCTCTGGGCCTAACCCTTGTTTACCTCTGAGTCTGCTTAAGTCAGAGTTATCCCTAAGTCAGGGAGTATGGTGAATCATCAAAGGCAGTTTCCTGCATGCCTTGTGATAGGCAACACAACATTCAGCCATGGTTCAGTCTGTCCATGGCTAAGGACAAACACAGGTGATGCCACGGCAGGTATACAGGCTCCTAAGGGAAGCTGTCTCTCCAGTCTGCTCAATGTCACTACCTGGCCAGGAACATTCTTTGCCAGTAGTTTCAACAGACTGCTCCTGCTTCTGATCTAGCTGTACCTGTTTCCATACTAGCTAGCCCCTACTCCAGTCTGCATCTGCTCCTGCCTCAGCCAGGTGCCTGGCAACTCTGCGAGGCTCCCTTTCTCTACTGGCTCCTCTTTATCCTCACTTCTTCATGGCTACATCTGCTCAGTTGCCCCAGCTGTCTCCCCAGTTCCCCTAGAAGCTCCTTCTATACTCTCTTCACCTGGGGAGATCCTTCCATGTGATCATTTTCTGGACCCATTGATGAATACAAGAAGCAGAGGAGGATCTCCAGAAAGACAGCTTTGAGACTGGTCCAGACATGCTACTGGCTACATACTCCCAATGTATCCCATTGCCACAGCCACCTGCATTAGAGATTCAGCAAAAACGGTGATTTGGTAAAGCAGATATGCTTGTGGGTAGGTGTTTTCGAAAGAGCTGGTGAGAGCAGCATTTTAGCAGTGAGGGCATCCATTTTCCCATCTTGATTACGGACACCTCCACCACCTATCTGGCCTCATTGACATCCACACTCCAGTTTACCCATTATGCAACTTCTAAAATCATCTTCCTCATTCACTGATCCAAACATGTTAATGCCCACTTTGAGGGCCTCCACTGGCTCCCTCTTCTACACCCTGTCAAATTTAAATGTCATCTTCTTGATTTCAAAGCTCTACATAACTCTGCCTCTTCTTACTTATTCAGCCTTCTCTCTTATTGAATCATTCTCCCCTCTGCTCAGCCAGTTATTTCCAATTTTGATAAATTGTCCATTCACTTCTCCTTCAACCATCTCTGTACCTTTACATGCCGCACCCCAGGCACAGAACTGCCCTTCTGATCTGGAATGCAAAAGCCTCATATAAAGTCTCACATCTATTGTGATGCCTAAAAGGAGTGAACTACAACAGCCTCTATTATATTTATTTAAAAAGCCAAAACAAAATAGTCCACCATGATGCATTCATGCTTCTGCTGTGTAACCACCAAATGTCAGTGGTGTATCATCTGTATTACCACCTCAATCCCCTCCTTATTGTTTTGTTGCTTCTACTCATTGTTTCATGTCTAAATTGGATTGTAAGATCTTCAGGGTAAGGACATTCTGTTTTGTGTGATGCCTAGTTTACCTCTAGGAATTATCAAGTAAATAATAATATTAAAAACATCCCTCCTAGTTGTTCCCTCATGTGGGGTTCCCACAGTGTCCTATTTCTCTGAGAAAAAGCTTGGGGCAGGAGCTGTCTTCGCTGTGGCCCTGATCCTGCAAGCAGATTTCCATAGGCAAAGCTCGATGAAAACAACGGGGGTGTGTGTGTGTGTGTGTGTGTGTGTGTGTGTGTTCCCTCATTACAGTAACACAGCATGGACTATTTAATAGCAACTGCAATAGGAAGGTCAATATTTCCACTAGGTGTCATCTTTCCATGTTCTAAGAGGCGTGTATTGAGTCCATACTGTAGTTAAGAACATTTAAGACAGCTTAATTTTTTTCTACAGCAAAAAAAAAAAAAACTTTTTGTATTTAATTCCTTTTTCATGTTAACTCGTATTTTTTTTCCTGTGGTTATCTTTTGTAGTATATTGGTGTTCTTCACTTGGGGGCTGCAAACAGTTTTCAGGGGGTCCAGACTATCTGACCCTTTTCATCTTGCAAATGGGAGGGTAGTTCTCAGACTTGGGTTCCAGCACAAAAAAGGTTGAGAACCATTGTAGTAGAGGGTTCACAAATGAATATATCCATGGGAAACCCAGGGTTTGACAGTTGTCCGCTGCTCAATTTTCCATTACTGTGGTCAAAGCCCACTGCTAGGAGCCTGACACAGATGCATTTCTTGGATTGTTGGAGCACTCTGGCACAATCCAATATATAATCTATTGACTGTCCTTAAAGAGACTATCAAATATTTTAGATTCAAAATTTAAGATTGTATTTCTTAAAAAGTGATCCAGATTGTGGCAGTTAATTGCTGATCTATCTGGGGGTGCTGTGTCTCTCAGGTCATGACAACTGCATCGGTATTCCTCCTTTATGATCCAGGAAAGGCACCCACACTACGTGCCAGGCTCTGTCGTGGGTGGAGAACCTCATCTCTCTCCCTTCTGAGTCAGGTATTTTCAGGCAGTACAGTCCCTTGACTATACTGTGATATCCACAGCAAAAACAAATTTTTGAAGCAGGCCTGCTTCTCTTCGCTCTTCAGAGATTGTACACAGTGTAATTGCCACAATTATAAGTTACCACATAGCTTTTCTAAGCAAGTACATTTATTCTTAAGGTAAAAACGTTACACAGAAAACATACCCACACACATACTAATAAGCCAACCAGACATTACCTCCTCACTCCAGCAAGGGCTAAGGGTGCTAGTTGGTGATTGTCCTTCAAACCCCGCAAAGGGAGCTTTCCTCTGATCACCAGTTCATAACTGCTTTCACTCATAACTAGCTCCCAAGTCTTATAGGGCCTCAGCAGGCCAAAGACCTTCCAACCCTTCCCTAAGAAAAGAACCAGAGGTAATTTCTGTTTTCTGGATTGGAATGAAGCTGTGAGTCCATTTTAACTCAGGCTACTTAACCAAAAATCCTTCCTTTGTCTGTTGGTCCCTGAAAAATCCAGTTTGAACAAGCATATGTGAGCCTCTCTCACAGTGATGGTAGCTTATTGGAGGTGTTACAACTTGCATGAATTTGCCTAACCATCCCACACTGTTCTTAGTTCCTGGAAGACTATCATCCCTTTCCCCAATGGAAATACACACAATCCCTCAATAGTACATACATATTTGTATTTTAATACAATATACTCCTAAAATACTTAAACTTAATTAAATAAGGTTTAACTTAATCCAGTGAGGTTTGTCCAGAGTATTGTCATATCTTTCATAACATGACCATGTAAAGAGAGCGAATGTGCACAATGCCACCCAGCCATAGCATACCGTTATGTTCACAGCATACACATGGAGAAGTTAGAAAAAAGTACAAAATACTCTTGCTGGAAAGTTCCAGCAGCACAATCCTTAATTTTTAGAATCCAGAGCCCTAACAAATAAGAATACAAAAACAGAGAGTGAGAAAGCAAGCTGCTCTGTAAAGCAGCAAAGCA